>NW_026652278.1:94398442-95025624 GCF_009828535.3 Hylobates moloch
CCGCCGCCCGCCCGCCGCGCGCCCACAGCCCGGCCCGAGTCGCGGGGCCCGAGCGACGGCGCCGGCCGGGGCCGCGGCGCGCGGAAGCCACTTTGCACGGTCAGCGCCAGGCACAAGTTTGTTCCGCGGCTCCCGGGAGCCTGGGCGCTGAGGGAGAATCCCGCTGAGGGGAGCAGGAGAGGGAGGCGCCGAAGGGCACAAGAGTGGGGAAAAGTGCGGAAAGAAGCAACAGCCGCTCCACCCGGGACCAGAAAAGTGGTCAGCGCGTCCCGGCCGACCGCCCTGCGCAGGGGATGCGGCGGCGCCGGCGGCGGCTAACGGTCCAGGGAGGCGGCAGGGGCGGCGGGAGCCGCTAGGCGGAGAGAGACCAGGTAAGAGACATAACGGTTCAGGGAGAGCGAGCGGCCGCGGCGCGGCTCCGGCAGCGGCGGCAGCGGAGGGGGGCAGAGAGCACTACTTTCTACTTTCCCACTCCACTTTGCCGTCCCTGCCCCGGTCGCCCCCAGCCCGGCTCGCCCCCCTCACCCCCGGGGGCGCCCCGGCTGCCCAGCTCCCCCTGATTCCGCCGCTCCCCGGTCCCCTCCGCCACTCACCGTTATTGCGCCGCGGGTTCGCCTGCTTTCTGCGCTTACACCTGGGGCCATCCGCCATGATCCTCTCGCTTGTGTCTAAATGCTCGAGTCACCTCCTCCCCCTCCCTCCCCCTTCCCCCCTCCCCCCTCCGCCTCCACCCCTCCCCCCTCCCCACCGCACCTGGTTTACGACACTCCCGGCTTTACGACATCACCTTCCTTACACCTAGAGGCGCTCGCTCTACGGCCGGAACCTTGTTGCTAGGGACCGGGCGGTTTGCGGCAACCGTGGGCACTGCTGAATTTGAATTGAGGGGCGAGGGAAAAGTTTTCCTCAGGTGTGGTGGGGTCAGGGAGGCGGGTGCTGGGAAGCCGTGGGGACGTGGTCAGAAAGGCGACGGGCTGTCGGAGTTGGAAAGGTAATGTTGGAGGCTCAGCGGCGTCCTGCCTCCGCGCTGGCCACACCCGCCGTGGCTGCCCGGGACAGGGAGGGATCTGGCTGATTTCTCTCTCTACCCTATGCCCTCGGAGCTGCCCCTCCGGCGTCCAGAGGTCCCCGCCTGCCTGCTTCCTGGAGGCAGGGCTACCATCAGTCCCACGCCTCGCGTGTCCGCCCCGCGCACCCCGGGGCTAAGGAAAGGGATCGCAGTCTAGACTCCCCAGGGCGTTCCCTTGATGAGGGGAAGGGCAGGTTTGGGGACGGCGAGGACACGCGGCGACTGGAGAGAGGCTACCTGACCCGCGCAGCCCGGACTCCCTTCCCTTCCCTTCCAGGGACGCCTGGTTCCCCCCCAAACGAACCGGGATGGGAAGTGACTTCAATGAGATTGAACTTCAGCTGGACTGAAAGAGAGGCTAGAAGTTCCGCTTGCCAGCAGTCTCGTTAGTAGAGCGGAATGAGTAATACCCACACGGTGCTTGTCTCACTTCCCCATCCGCACCCGGCCCTCACCTGCTGTCACCTCGGCCTCCCCCACCCTGTCCGCGTTCCCCGCCCTCCTCCTCGCGTAGACCCGTGGGATCCTAGGCGGCAGGACTCAGAGCTAAGGTATCTACAGGCCATGCATTCCTTCCTAAATGAGCGGTCATCGCCGTGCAGGACCTTAAGGCAAGAAGCATCAGCTGACAGATGTGATCTCTGAACCTGATAGATTGCTAATTTTATCTTATTTTATCCTTGACTTGGTACAAGTTTGGGGATTTCTGAAAAGACCATACAGATAACCACAAATATCAAGAAAGTCGTCTTCAGTATTAAGTAGAATTTAGATTTAGATTTCCTTCCTGCTTCCCACCTCCTTCGAATAAGGAAACGTCTTTGGGACCAACTTTATGGAATAAATAAGCTGAGCTGTATTTCAAGTAATATAGTTATAAATTAACAATGTAGGAGTTATTGATAGAGAAATTGAGAAAACTGAAACGTGACCGGAGTATTGGAAATAACGTAGTACATCACCTAGCACAATGACACATAGTAGGTGCTCAATAAATTTATGCTTATAATTTTTGTCACTTCTATGGCAGGATTTTTTTATTAGGTTAAAATTATCTTTTAAACACCTTCCGGAATTTTAGAATATTCATTAATAATGTCTTCAAACCTTTCAACTGAAATAAATTTACAGCTGAAGTCTGGTGATTTAAAGTTAGAAGGTTTAATCTTGAATATAGGTGAACATTTTCTCTCCCACATTTTCTTGGGCATTTTGAGAAGTAAATGCATTATTTATTGGTCCATGAAATGTGACTGTAAATATTCTTTGCTATACATTATGTCTATATATCTGCATTCATCCCCAATGCCAAAACTAGAATCATTAGTCTTGATCATTTTAAGTACAGGCAGTCCTCGCTTTCCTCGATACCATGTTAACCGAAACTTGTGCATGTCAACATGGTGTCCTTGCTTTGCTTGGTTAAGTGTGAGCTCTTCCTCCCTTTTTTTAAGAGTTGTACAATGTTTTTCAGTCGCCTACCGAATCAGGTCATAGACTATGGAATTGCCCCCACTCCACCAACATTTTTACAGCTACCCTAATTTCTGACCAGAAAGGAAAAAAAAACTTTCCAGCTCTATCACACATTTTACCTACTCTTAAACTTACGAAGTATTACAAATAGCATTTTCTCATGTTCTCCTTCTGACCTGTACCTCCCCCCTAAGCTTCCTTCAGTGTTCATCCTCACCTCATAAAGAGATGAAGTGAAGAGACAAACAGAAGTCATTTTCTTCCTTACTTTAGTGGTTTCTGCTTTAGTTAGTTTGGGCCAAACTGTGTGGACAAGTACCTTTTCAGGTAACTTTATTTTCTTATTTCTATGTCCTCAACACCTAGTGGAGTACGTAGCCAATAGTAGATGCTTAATAAACATTTCTTAAATTAATATCGTTGACCTTTTCTGACCCTGTTCTTGACAGTAAGATACATAATCTGCCTTCATCCCTTTAGTCCTTAGGAACAGATAAAGTCATGGATGTGAAAGTGATTACTGTCATTAATATCCAGATTAAAATTGCTCTTAATTTTAGTTTCTCCATAATCATTTTCCCTAAACAATGAACTCGGTTCACCTTTTTTTTTAAAAATATGCACAGTGAATATTACTGGTAGCCTAAATCTTCTAACATAAAATTTCCATTTTGTAAAAGCTTCTGATAAGCATATATGTTATGAATTGAATGTTTGATTATTATACTTTAATGTTCTTGAAAATGTTGTTACCTGGACTGGAAAGAAAACAGACAAAAGTAAATCTCAGAATAAATTACTGCTTTAAACATGATGCATGTGTGACGGTTGCTTCTTATCTCTTAAATATAACTAAAGAATAGGGGGAAAATCTTTAGAATCAATTTATAAAAGAAGATTATTAAAATTTAGGTTTATTCAAATCAAACGGTAGGGGATACTAATATATGAGTTTAACATGTATTCTGCATTCTTGGTTTTAGTAATTGTAGTGCTGTCATACAGCATACATTCAATATATATGCTTATTTTTAATATGTCAATGAAATGTTAACACTCTGCTTCTACTGAGCACTGGGATTATATATGCTGAAAGGAAGATATTCTAAAAATGAATTTCTATACTATTCCAAATTTATAGGGAAAAATGTAAATGGATAAAATAGTTCCAATACTGAGTTGTTTCTATAAATTTTTCATAAACCCTTTGCACCTATTTGCTTTTCATATATGATTCATGTAGAAATTAGGATAAAATTCGATATAAAATTATCTTAAGTTTAAAATGTAGAGATTTCACGGTGTTCCACATGAAGCATATCATTCTCACATACCTCTTCCAAAACACGTTGAAAAGTGCAATGTATAATTCTCTAGTCTTCATCAAAATTTAAAGTTGGTTAATTTCATGGAAGGATAGCATGTAAATGCAACTCTTGAATTCAATATCTAATTTTAATCTTAGAGTTTTTGAAGGAAAAAGAATGTGATACATGTTATCCCTCAAAGTACAGAATTTAGAGGTCCCATACAGCCGCTACGCAATTCTTGGCTCTGACCATGTCTCCTGACCTACAGTAATTCTGGATTTGCGGTTCACCGTGGAACAAAGAAGGGCAATGGTCATTTCACTGTTGCAGTCTCACCAAATTCTGCAGTCATTGAGTCAGGAAGGAAACATGACTACAGGGTGATGCAGAACCCACAGTTGGCCACAGGACCCATGCCAGCCCTTCGAATACAGCCTCCCAGGAGGTATCACAGGGACAAATGTTTTCTCCATACTTCCATGTGATTTTGTTACATAGTATACCACAAAATGGTTCTTACCCCTCTGGGGAATGAGGCTCCTATTTTTAATGTAAGTCAATGAAATGTTAACACATGAAGTTTCTTATTTACGAGGCGATTTTTCAGGAACGTGTCTAATACAGAGATAGATATAAGTATAAATATATGGAGAAAGATGTTTGCAGAATGTCAGTGAACATCCAAAAAGTAAAACTAGTGTTTTCCATGAAGTCACAATAAAAAGAATTTCTTTCAAAGTCTGCCTCCATAGAAGTTAGATTGTAGTTTCTATTACTAATATTACTTATGAATATGAATAACATTTAATTTTTTCTACACTTTATACGTAGGTAACTTGAGAGGAAGCAACACACATTTTTTATTTAAGTGAATTTTAAGTATTTACAATGATATCAGTGGTCCAATAGCTGGTTTCTACTGCTGTTTTTTCTCTTTTGTCTCCACGTATTTCTTTTTTCTGTCATCTTGACTTCTTTTAGCAGCTGATTGATTCTGTTACAGAATATGGCTGTTTCTTTGACCTACAGTGCTGGTGTTCTGTAAACCACAGATCCTCAGTTACAGTCGTTGCCTCTGTTTAATCCTTGGTGTACATGGATTTAAAATGTTTGCAGTCAGTAACAGGTTTTAGATGTTCTACCATTGTATTAAACTCACATGAGAAAGTTGGTGATAAATACCCTGCATCCAATTATATCCACAACTTTAAGATCCCTGGTCACACCCTTCTCATTCTCTTCAGACATCATGCCTCTATTTCTTTTCTCTCTCTCTTTATTCTACTTACATAAATAGATCAGACATTGTGCCCCTCCCCGCCGTTTTACTTTGTAATCATTCCCTTTCTCTGTCTTTCTTTGTCCCCACTCTGTTTGGATCATTTCCCTTTCTCTTTTTGTTTAAAATTTTCTGAATCGTTCCAACTCTGTGAAATGCTTTGCTTTTTCATATTATCCTTGTTACGCTCTGTCCTTCAAAGTCCATTCTCTGCCTTTCCATGCTCTGTGAGGCTTACTTCTGTGGAAGTCACATCACCCAGGCTTCTTTGCCCTCTGGTTCCTATTTGGTTTCAGCCAATTTGGAGGCTTTGGCAAATGATCAGAGAAAGGAAAAAGAGAGAGGTGAGGATATTTATTCTATTCCCTGCTGCCTGGCTGTGGCTCTAGCTTCATTCCTCTACCTGAGGTCCCTGGCTCATGTTGGACACCCTCATCCCATGGCCACAGGTCTTGCCAAGTTCCAGAAACTGCCTCTTCTCTTTGTGTCTTCAGGCCCAGGGTGGTAATGGTTGATTGCTTCGTCACTTCTTCCCTTAAAACCTGTCCACACCTCTGTAAATAGTCTCTTCTTTAAACTCTCTTCAGTGTATCCTTTGAATGTGCCATATGCTTCCTGCCAGGACCCTGAGTAATATGCATATAGAAATAAAGCATTTTAACCTTATTTCTTACCAACCAATAATTCTGTTATTTCCACTAATTACAATACTAATGTTAAATGTGATATAAATGTCTTATGTCATTTGCTGAACAAGTATATACTCATGTTCTAATGTACGTACTTGAAAAATCTGGCAAATACTATCACATAGTAATTATTCAATAACCTATTTGTGGAATGATGGCCTGCCTCTGCCTTAATCTAAAATCTAGGCGAGACAACTTTTACATATTTAAAACAATGAGAGAAAAAAATCATACCACAGTATTAAGATAGAGAGCTAATTGTCCCTAATATGTTTCTTCCTCTTTTAAAATGATAGAACTGTCCATTTTTATCACACTTGAAATAATTCTTAGCTGGGTGTGGTGGTTCATGCCTATAATCCCAGTGCTTTGGGAAGCCAAGGCAGGAGGATTGCTTAAGGCCAGGTGTTGGAGCCCAGCCTAGGCAACATAGCAAGATCTACTCTCTACAAAAAATTTTAAAATTTGCTAGGCATCGTAAAGCACACCTACAGTCCCAGCTACTCAAGAAGCTGAGGCAGGAGGATCACTTGAGCCCAGGAGTTTAAGGGTGAAGTGAGCTCTGATCACACAACTGCACTTCAGCCAGGGCAGCAGAGTGAGACCTGCCTCTAGGAAAAAAAAAAGGGGGGGGGTCTGTTTCTCTTCTTATATGTATCTAGGTCTCACTATGCTACTTAGTTCTGGCCAAAGAGATGTAAGTGGTGTGCACAACATTGACGAAGATCTTCAAAAAGATCTTTCATTCATATAATTTGTGAAGATCAAATCAGTGTACTTGGGATATCCATCACCTTAATTATCTGTCTTTTCTTTATGCTAGAACCATTCAAATTGGAAGTTTACTTATTGTGTAGACAGTTCCTTAAATAATAGAGCTAATGTAAGCTAACAGTTATTCTAGACAACATAATATTCCAACTAATGTTAAACAAACAGCATGTTAATATCTCTTCTTTTTTTTATTATACTTTAAGTTCTAGGGTACATGTGCACAACGTGCAGGTACTGCTAGATTTTCTCAACTTGGGCAGAGCTGTCTAGAGCTCCTTAAGTTATGCAGAGCAAAAAGACTGAAGGAGCCTGAGTCCTTGACACTGTGGAACACCATTACCAGCCCAGGTACTTGGGAGGATGAGATGGGAAGATCGCTCAAGCCTAGGTCGAGGCTTCAGTGAGTCATGATTGCACCACTGCACTCCAGCCTGGGCAACAGAGCAGGACCCTGTCTCAAAAAAAAAAAAAAGATAATCTGCAAATATTATTGTTCACGTGTGCCTAATTTGCAAAGTCACATCTTATTTTTGTGTTACTTTTCCTTGCAGAATTCCTTCTTACATGATTATTCAGAATTAATGCAGGAACAGAAAAATACAAATACCACATGTTCTCACTCACAAATAGGAGCTAAGCATGGAGTACACGTGGACATAAACATGGGAACAACAGGTACTGCAGACTACTAGAGGGAGGGAGGGGCGTGGGTTGAAAAACCACCTACTAGGTACTATGCTGACTACCTGGGTGCAATATATCCATGTAACAAACCTGCACATGTATCCCCTGTGTCTAAAATAACAACTGAAATTTTTTAAAAAGTTAAGTTCTCTTGATGCTGTCCTGCTCAGTTTTTCGTTTCCCTCGCAGAACACTAATTCACATCTTCTATACGGTAGATGCTGTTAACTTCAAGGCCCTTCATGGCCTACAGGTGCTTTCAATGTAATATCCCACGTCCTTAGCACCTTTGTACGGCTTGGCTCCTGCTTACTGACCTCTGAGGCCTCATCTGGAACTATGAGTCCATTTTATTCAATGCTTTAATGCTATTGGATTTGTACCACAAAGCACTATACTTTCATTTTGAGATTTCTGCATATGCTGTGACTTCTGCCTTTAATACTCTCTTCTCCTACTCTTCTGACAACACTATTACTTCTCCAAGAAAGATTTCCTTGACTCTGGGTTTGTTTAGATCTTTCTCTTAGGTAAACCATATTTCCTTGACATTTGTGTATCAGCCTTTTAATATATGTTTCTCCCACAAACCTGTAAGCTTCTTGTGGTCAGGGACCATATTAAGCATTTACAGTTCCATGCAGTGTCTGCCACATAGAATATGCTCAAGAATGTTAGACCTTTAATTCCAGCACTTTGAGAGGCCAAGGTGGGTGGATCACCTGAGGTCAGGAGTTTGAGACCAGCTGGGCCAATACGGTAAAACCCCGTCTCTACCAAAAATACAAAAAGTTGGCTGAGCATGGTGGTGCATGCCTGTAATCCCAGCTACTCAGAAGACTGAGGCAGGAGAATCGCTTGAACCCAGAAGGCAGAGGTTGCAGTGAGTTGAGATCCTGCCACTGCACTCCAGCCTGGGTGACAGAGGAAGACTCTGTCTCAAAAAAAAAAAAAAAAAAAAAGATATTAGTTGAATAAATGAACAATGAACAATTAAAACTTCTACATGGCACAATGCTAAATGTTATATACAAAGTAATGACCAATTAGCATAATGTTATAAATCTGCAAATTAAAGATGAACAAATAAAACATATATCTCAATCATGAAATACAAAACTTGCATACTGTGAGTTGTGGAATAGTGGCTCCCAACAATGTCCACGTCCTAATCCCCCAAACCTGGGAAAAGGTTTGGTTATATGGCAAAGGGGAATTTACATTGTAGATGGAATTAAGCATGCTAATCAGCTGACCTTTAAATGAAGAGATATTTTGAATTATCTGGGTGGGCCCAGTTTAGTCACTAAGACCCTTATAACTGGAAGAGAGAGGCAGAATAGAGGAACGAGTGAGCTGGCAAGATGCAAAGGACTCTGTTGGATGTTGCTGACTTTGAGGACGGAGGAAGAGGCTCAAAACCAAGGAATGTGGGCAGCATCTAGAAGCTGAAGCAGACCAGGAAATGGAGTCTCCCCTAGGCCCTTCTGAAGGAACTCAATTCCACCAAAACCTTGATTTGAGTCTTGTGAGACCTGCTTTGGACTTCTCACTTCCAAAAGAGTAAGATAATAATACATTTACTTTTCTTTTAATTAAAACAATTTTTTTTTGGAGACAGGGTCTCCGTTGCCCAAACTGGAATGCAGTGGTGCAAACATGGCTCACTGCAGCCTCCACCTCCTGGGCTCAAGTCATCTTCCCACCTCAGCCTCCCAAGTAGTTGGAATTACAGGCCTGTGCCACCCTGCTCAGCTAATTTTTGTATCTTTTGTAGAGACAGGGTTTCGCCATGTTGCCTGGCTGGTTTTGAACTATTGAGCTCAAGCGATCCGCCAACCTCGGCCTCCCAAAGTGCTGGGATTAAAGGTGTGAGCCACTGAGCCTGGCCGATTTATGTTGTTTTAATCCACAAAGTTTGTGGTAATTTTTAACAGCAGCAATAGGAAACAAATACACATTCCCACATGGAACAGGATTAACTTTGGCTGCATATGACAGAAAACCTAAGAGAATGGCAGCTGAAGCAAGACGTACATTTGTTTCTTTCTAAGAGAAAGAGAAATCTGGAGGAGGAAGTCCAGGGCTGGTAATGGTGTTCCACAGTGTCAAGGACTCAGGCTCCTTCAGTCTTTTTGCTCTGCATAACTTAAGGAGCTCTAGACAGCTCTGCCCAAGTTGAGAAAATCTAGCAGTACCTGCACGTTGTGCACATGTACCCTAGAACTTAAAGTATAATAAAAAAAAGAAGAGATATTAACATGCTGTTTGTTTAACATTAGTTGGAATATTATGTTGTCTAGAATAACTGTTAGCTTACATTAGCTCTATTATTTAAGGAACTGTCTACACAATAAGTAAACTTCCAATTTGAATGGTTCTAGCATAAAGAAAAGACAGATAATTAAGGTGATGGATATCCCAAATACACTGATTTGATCTTTACAAATTATATGAATGTATTAAATTATCACATGTTCCTCAAAACTGTGCACATCTATTCTGCATCAGTAAAAAATAAGTAAACTTTTTACCTTAGGATAAATTAACAGTATTTGCAATGCAGTTAGAGGGCATAGGATTCTTGCCATTCTTACACAATTCTTTTTAAAAATACAAGTTGCTGGGCACGGTGGCTCATGCCTGTAATCCCAGCACTTTGGGAAGTCAAGCCAGGAGGATTGCTTTGAGTCCAGGAGTTTGAGACCAGCCTAGGCAACATAGTGAAATCTTGTCTCTACAAAAAATCAGCCAGGCATGGTGGTACATACCTGTAGTCCCAGCTACTAGGCAGGCTGAAGCAGGGGGATCCCTTGAACACAGGAGGTCGAGGCTGCAGTGAGCTGAGATTGTGCCATTGTACTCCAACCTGGACAACAAGTGAGGCCCTGTCTCAAAAAAAAAAAAAAAAAAAAGCACAAGTTAAAGACTATAATAGAAATATTAAAACTTAGTCTTGTTTCTTGGTTTGTACCAGTTCAAACTGGTCCAAGCCAAATGATAGGAATTTATAATAAGGATATAAGAGTTTTTGTGTTTTTTTCACAGACCCTGAGAGTAGACATGCAGGCAGGTCGCACAAGTGAAGAATCGGAACACCTTTAGATAGGCAAGCAGCACCCCTCTATTTCTTGCCTCTGCGTCTGTCTGTGCTTCTGTTTTGTTTTCTTTCAGGGCCTACTGCTGTGCATGAAGGTGGTATGGACTCAGAACTCTGAAGTCTGAGGAGACAGATACATGCCCACCACCACATCACCACACAATACCTAGAGTCAAAACAGTTACCCCATTCCTACCCCCAACTGAGTTATTCAATAAAGCCTGCATTATTGAATCTGTTTTCCCATGTATAGTTTATATAGTTACATAATAATTAGTTTTTCCCATATACTTAGGATAACTACATGTAATTTAGTATTATGCTGTTTTCACTTATATATCACCTACATTTTCCTGATACAGGTACATAGCCTTTATATTTGTCCTTTTTCTCTTGACTGCTATGTTTCTCAAATGGATATACTGTCATTTCCTAAGCCAGTTATATATTGTTGAACATTTAAATTACTCCCTTTTTTGTTTTGTAAATAAACATCATTATGATATAGTTTTTGTTTGGTTGGTTTTTGATCATTTCCTGGGAAAATATTCTCAAAACTGAAATTACTGAATCAGTGGGAGTGAACACGGTTGTGTCTTTTAAAATATTTTGTCAGCTTCCTCTCAAGAAGGATTGTACCAATGTGTGTTACCACTAGAAGTATATGAGTTTGTCTCACCATGCTTCTAAATTTTTCAAAACTGGTAGCTTATTCACACTGGAACATGAATTGTTCAACATTTTAGAATATATACATATATAGGAAAACACAAATGAACTAATCACAAGCATATGTAAATATGTAATAAATTCCAGCACTGATTAAGCCAGTGATCCTGTTAGCTCAGTATCTTGAGACCTAGTTAAGGTCTTTTGTGTTAAATTCACCAATAGCGTTTCAAAAAAAAAGTGTTACTTTTTATTTCTGAAGGCTTTTGCAAAGGAATGGCTTTGGTTTTATGACCAGTTTTGTGTTTGAAATTATCTGTCCAGACTTTGACCAAGGTGTTCTATTAATTGTCAAATGTGATTGAATTTGATCACATGTTTCTTTCTAGGTTACTTTATAAGGTGTTCCTGCACATCATAAAAAATGCCTACAAGGGGCCAAATTACTTTATTCCTAGATTTGATACTGTTTTATATTATTGCTATATAGGCTTAGATAAGTATGTTGTTTTACCTTCAGAAGCCATATTTTAGCTACAGGTAAAGCCATTCTTAATTAGAATAGTATATAAAACATACACATGGGAAACCAACATTATTCAGCATGTTTTGCTATTACTAACAACAATTTATGTTATTTTAATATTGTAAATAGTTCTGGAATTTTCTTATTTTCCGTATATTGAATTACATTAAATAAGTAACTTTTCTCGGCCGGGCGCGGTGGCTGACGCCTGTAATCCCAGCACTTTGGGAGGCCGAGGCAGGCTGATCACAAGGTCAGGAGATCGAGACCATCCTGGCTAACACGGTGAAACCCTGTTTCTACTAAAAATACAAAAAATTAGCCGGGCGTGGTGGTGGGCGCCTATAGTCCCAGCTACCCGAGAGGCTGAGGCAGGAGAATGGTGTGAACCCGGGAGATGGAGCTTGCAGTGAGCCGAGTTCGCACCACTGCACTCCAGCCTGGGCGACAGAGTGAGACTCCGTCTCAAACAAACAAACAAACAAAAAAGTAACTTTTCTCTTTAGTAGCTTATTTCCTGAATCTGCCCATTTGATATCATGCTATTGATTGGTAAGCACCAATCAATATCTATGTTAATTTGTAAAAAATAATGTCATAAAAGTATGGAAGATTTTCTGGTAGACATTTTCATTAGCCAACTGGTGACATTTTTGGTAAATGCCAAAAAGTAATATATGAATATATGAAACATCAAATGTTTAGCATAAACTTTATAAATAACAGAAATGGCTAGTGGAAGAAAGTATACAGATATTGTCTGCTAAAATAAAGATTTATAAATTGACTGTATGAAAAAATATAATTAGTCTCTTAAACTGAACAAATTGATTATAGTTCTGGTCTTGTTTTCTGTGTCTGTGGAAGTCATAGTAAATCAAGAAAACGTACAGCTTGAATTCTGCTGTTTTTTTCCTTAGTACCTAGTTTGCTTACATTTTTTTGTCCTCCCTTGAACTCACTTTCTCCAGACTTTGGGTATGTCATGGGCATAAATCAAACCACTCAGATCCACTTTTGGAGGTTGGTGTTGCTTTTAAAGCATGTCCTTGTATCTCTTCTCCTTCCACTGCTAGTCATTACAGAACTGACCAAAAGCTATCAACCAGACAAAAGCTTCTGATGCAAAGAATTTGACAACCCATTAGCTAGAAAACTATTCCCTGAATAATCCAAAATCGATTGAAGCCTTTCCCCCACATATAACATTATTCTGCCATTCCATTCATTTCTGCATTCCTCCTTTGTATAGTCTTGGGAAACATAGATCTGTGATGTAGCTGCGAAAGACATCATGATACCAAATAGGAAACAAGGATTTGGAAGACACTTTGGACCTCTTAATTTCCAGGCCACTTGATAGCAGATACAGTTCATTACACAAGAAAATTGCTTGATCTTGGGAAAAGAGGATACTGGAGGTGAGGGAAAATGAATTAGTCACCAAGACGGTTCACCTTGCAATTCAATCACTTAGATCTAACTGGAGAATGATTGCTGCCATGTTCCAGAAAAAGAATGAAAGCCTCATTTCACAATAAGATGGTGAATTGTACATCTTCTGTATTTAGATTCTAGAAGAAAGGAAGATTCTTTATTCCCCACCCTCCTCCCCTCCCCACCTACCCATTATTCTTCATAACTACAAATCCCATGGTTAAATTCTGTTGTACTCAATAAACATAAACTCAGAGCTCTGCCAGGACAATATTCTAAAGCTTAAAGTGTAAATATTCAGAAAAAAATATAAGAAGTATTTTAGTGGATATTTGGTTATATGTTCAGTATTTATATAAATGTTTCCATAATATACACAATTTTGAATGACATAATTCTTTCTGTACGTCCTCTTCTCTAGTTGGGCAGTTCTGTGAACACAAAACATCTCCTTCTCTGACGTTTCACTTATCAGGAAGATCCTCTCATTTCCCACCCTTTACCCCTCCCCATCTGTCCCTTGTTCTTTTTTGATTCCCCTGGTCTCTGACCACCCACCTCAAATTTCTACTATATTTGTGTTATAATCAATTGTTCCATGCCTTATGCTATAAACACTTTTATGATAGACACCATAGCTAATAACTTCTGTTATAGTGATGAGCACATCTGAAAAACATATTTTAAAAATAGATATACCATCTATGGCTGGTATGGGACAAGGGTTCTAATTGGAAACTGATATAAAAGGAGATCACAGTTTGTCTCAGAGGAGTTAATAACCTGAACCTAACCCAATAAGAAGCACAAAGGCTGAAAAAGTGATAACTCTTTTTAAATGAGCTACCACGGATTAACCATTATATTTTAGAACCATTGCATATGGTATTTGTATATTGTATATCTGAATCCTGTGAGCTAAGGAAAAAAATTGATTTTTGGAGCAGGCATCTTTACCATGACTAGGCAAAATGAAAAAGGGAAATAGCAGTCAGAAGTTGATAGATGTCCACTATCAAAAACAACTTAAACTCTGAATTAGAGTTTAATAGCTCTGGAATAAAAATGGATCTAGATTGCCCATGAATGTAAGGACACATAACAATACATCTCTGGAGTTATGGAGACAGAAAAGGTCAAGAGTATATCTTCTCGAGAGTATACCTTTCATGGAGACAACTAAGCTGGGAGAAAAGCTAATATTCCATTGCTGGTAGCATAACCCACAAATATCATTAAAAATTCTTTTGGAACATAAAAAATTTATGTTAAGGTAGTATATGGAACCAAGAGGTAATAACTATAGTAGTTCCTTTTGGATCAAAATAAATTGCCAACCACGTATATAATTAATTTTCAGAACTCTCAACATATTACGTCTTCAATATGCACCTTCTAAATTAGTTAAATAGAGGAATCAAGAAATGGTAGAAAGAGGGGTTGAAGGAAAGAAAATTTTTTAAAGATATCACAAGACATAGTTGTCATAGGAAGAAATTTAAACAGCAGGGCAACCTTTCTCAAAAAGATGTATCACAAGATTACCTCTAGTCAAAAATGACTGCAGAGTAGAAAGAAATCTCAGAAGCCTACCAAAAGGTAATTTAGGCAAAGGGAAGGAAGGAAGGGAGGGAGGGAAGAAGGGAGGATGGGAGGGAGGGAGGGAGAAAAAAGAATTCCCTACCACCACATTAAAAAAAAAGTTTTAGGACACTTTAGAGTCATTGTGTCTCAGACCCCCAAAATTGATTTCCATAAGAATAAAGATAGTTTTAGTTTTATACAGAGACACATACACATACACACGATGTAGTGACTGAGAATCTTAAAGAGTAAAATGAAACAAAATGTGTATTAACTGAATATCTCAGAAAAATGATTATGATAAAAAGATAAGGGCCTAGCAACATTATCCAAAGGGGAAAAATAAACTGGAAAGAATGTAAATATAAATACAACTAATACAATTTTTCCGGAAAGAAATGTCAACAGAGAATACCTTTTAAAAGTTGTTCCAGTGCTGGGAAACCTAGATACCCACTTGCAGAATGAAATTAGAACCTTATATCATACAAAAATCAACTCAAAATGGGTTAAAGACTTAAACATAAGATCTGAAACTGTGAAACTACTCAAAAAAAAAACATAGGGAAACAGCTCTATGACATTGGTCTGGGCAATGATTGTTTTGGATATGATGACAAAAACACAGGCAACAAAAGCAAACATATAAGATAAATGGGATTACATCAAAAGAAAAAGCTCTGCATAGCAGGGGAAACAATCCACAGAGTAAAGAGATAACCAATGGAATGGGAGAAATATTTGCAAAGCATTCATCTGATAAGGGGTTAATATCCAAAATATATAAGGTACTCAAACAACTCAGTAGGAAGAAAACAACTCAAATAAAAAATGAACAAAGTACCTGAATAGACATTTCTCTAAAGATGAAATACAAATGGCCAATAGATACATGAAAAAATGCTCAACATCACCGATCACAAAACCACAATGAGTTATTACCTCCTACTTGTTAGAATGGTGATTAACAAAAATGAAAGAGAACAAGTGCTGGCAAGGATGTGGAGAAAAGGGGACCCTTGTACACTGTTGGTGGGAACGTAAATTAGTACAGCCACTGTGAGAAACAATATGGAAGTTTCTCAAAAATAGAACTGCCATATGATCCAGCAATCCTGCCACTGCCATATATATCTGAAGGAAATGAAATCAATATGTTGAAGAGATATCTGCACTACCATGTTCACTTCAACATTATTCGCAATAGCCAAGATATTGAACCAACCTGAGTTTCCATCAGAGGATGAATAGATAAGGAAAATGTGGTATATGCATACAATAGAGTACTATTCAGCCCTAAAGCAGGAAATCCTGTCATTTATGAAAATGTCCTGAAGGGCATTATATTAAGTGAAATGTCAGGCACAGAAAGAGAAATAATGCATGATTTCACTTACATATGGAATCTAAAAAGTTGAGCTCATAGATGCAGGGAGTAGAATGGTGGTTACCAGTGGCTAGAGAGTGGAGGAGTTGGGCAAATGTTGGTCAGAGGATACAAAATTTCTGTTAGAAGGAATAAATTCAAGAGATCTGTTGTACATCATGGTGCCTATAGTTAATATAGTATATATTTGAAAATTGCTAAGAGAGTAGACTTTAAGTTTTGTCAACACAAAAAGTATATGAGGTGATGCACATGTTAATTAGCTTGACTTAGCCTATTTGTAATGTATTTATTTATCAAAAGATGTTCTACATCACAATTATATACAATTTCGCCAATTTAAAAAAAGTCAAGTCATTAACAATGGTCTTAGAAAAAAGAAATCACAGTGAAATAAAATGATTATTTAAGGGATTCTGAGTAGAGTTAACTATTGGTTTCAGGCATCGTCATTATTGTTCGTTTAGTCGAGAGGAAGGTCAATGTGGTAGGTCATTACAGAAAATACTGCTAGAATGTTTTTAGAAAACTGGATAGAGCTGCATACCTATGAAGGATAAAATATTAAGAGACCAAATATTAAGCCAAATATGTCAAAACGTGCCATTTAACTTTCTAACCCTAGTTTGGATCCAAGGGAAAGTGCCTAATCTTTTTTAAAGAGAGATACTTAAGAAGAATTCCTTTATTCATTTATCTGACAAATATTTATTGACCTGCTTCTGCATACCCAGGCACTATTCTAAATTCTTAAGATACATTAAGGAATCAGATAGACAAAAATCTCTGCCTAGCAGAATTTATATTATAGTAAATGAGACATGTAACATGCAACAAATGCAATAAATAGGTAAATTATATAATGTGTTTGAAGAGGATTAAATGCTATGAAAAAATAGAGCTGGGTAAGAATGATTGGAGTTGCAGAGGAATTGTGATTTCCTCTTTTAAGTTACAAGACATGAAAACTTGAGTACCTCTACAACATGTTTTCAGAAAGGTGCCCACCAGGTATATCAAGGGGGATGTCTCTGGAGCCAGGCATATCGAGGGCGGGGGGTGTCCAGTACATGAGTGTTTGATTTTTAACTATTTAATAATTATTGATTGGTTTAAAGCAGTTGTTATAGCAGAAAGTAAGTTGTAGAATTCTCATAATAGAAATACATAGTTTTCCATGAGTTCTATAATAAACAAAATCTGTGATGTCTCCCATTAATTGAATCCCTAACACCTGTTCTCCTAATTTACCTTACTTTTGTTTTTCATTTTGTCAAATACCATTTCACTACTGTTTTAAAACAAAATAATTGAACATATGTGCAGTTTTAGTCACAAAACATTAACATTTTTTCCATCAATGTTAATGATAATATAATTGTCTATGTTTGTATGTTTTTGAAAAGAGGAATAATTTATTTAACTACCACAGATAAATATGCGCAACTCCTGTGTTTGAGCAGGGACTGAAGAATATGAAGAGATTTACTAACTTAGTGATAGGCTAGGGCCCTTTGGCTTGGCTTCATGTATCTTTTGCTTAGCTTTTTAAATTTTATGCACCTATGTTACTGCAGTAATAGTCTCAGTAGGGGTTATTGTTAATGACACTCAAATTCAAGACCATATACATATTGGAACCTCTGCTTTTTTTTTCTCAACCCTTGAAAAAACATTAGAATTAAGAAAGTAATGTATTATTATTAAACTACAGTAGTAATAGTTCTAAAGAGCTTTACCCTCTTTACCAGTTAAAATCTCACTTAATCCTCATAATAACATTATGATGTCAGGATGTCAGTGTTCCTTGGAACCTGAGAATTAAAGAGGTGACTTTATCAAGGTCACCAAACTAGTGGGGTTAGTTAGGGGCTGGGTCAAGAAGAATACTACACAGTAACAAACAAACAGCAACACCTAAGTTATTTCTGTTTAAGGGACTTGGTTTTGTTGTAAAACCTGAAAAAGTATTTAATAGAGTTTACCAAATCTAGATTTAGCATTGTTTAAGTCAGTGCCCGTCATTACATGACTAAGCATCTTTCCTTTCACTCCACTGTTCTGTTTCCTGTCCCAGCCAGCAGCTCTGCTCACCTCATCTCACCTTTCCTTTTCATCTCAGGAGGGTAGGAACAGAACTGTTATAATCTCCAGCAAGGGAAGCAACCAAGTATGTAAAAAGAATTGTAGTTGGCTTATTTTTAATCTTATGCTCACTTAGTGTATGAACTGTAAACTTTTTAAAAGGTGAAATACAACTCTTACCAGGCTCTATTTTTTCATAGCATTTAATCCTCTTCACATACATTATATAATTTATCTATTTATTGCATTTATTGCATGTTACATGTCTCATTTACTGTAATATAAATTCTGCTAGGCAGAGATTTTTGTCTCTTCTATATCATCTCTTCTATAATAATTCTTAATCATAATTTTTAAGCTTGAAAAATTCTAAATTCTCAAATGATATTGTAAAAATTAATATTTCAAAGCCAGTTTTTAAACATTGTCTCTATAATTTATGAATGAAACCAAAATTTTAGAGTTTAAATTTGTGAAATATTCCAGTCCCAATTATTACAGATGTAGAATTGCTAAACACTGGGTCATTTTAGTCTTCTATCAGTTAGTGAGTTTCTAGAACATTAATTGCCATAGGCTTTGCCTCAGGTCTCTCTTTCCTAAGTCTGGTCATTAACTAGACTTGCAAAAGAATAACCTACCGCATTTTGTTTTATGAAACAGCAGCAACAAAAGTTACTATTCTTGAAATCGAAAGGATTTTTTTCTTGCAGTTCAAAAATTTTAGAGTCTTTTAAGACTCTTTATTTTGCACTCTACTAAGAAATTGGTAAACAAATGTAATTACATATTGAATAATGAGATGAAATTTAGCATTATCCAACAGGAATGACCCACCCACCCACTCCCAGATGAAAGCATCATATTATTTATTGAGTGTCTCTAAAGATTAAAATAACTTCCCAGGTAAGGAGACTTAACAGTCTCATTCCAGATCTTTACAGGATTATTAGGATAGTCTTCCTTATTGTTCAAGTAGGTACTACTTTTGGATTTGGGGATTTTCTGCCTGGTTTTCTTCTTAACTAGAAAGAAGGGAAGTCCCTCTCCTTGAATATGGAATTCCATAGCCTCTCATCTACTCAAGGACTTTGATCCTGAACTTAACCTTCTTTCTGCTGCATCGGTATCCCCCTCAGTAGTACAACGTGCCGTAATATTGTTACATCCAGTGGTTGGTTCTCTGTCCTCGTGCTCCTTTCTGTGGCAAATCCTCACAGTTGGTCCTGTATCCTCCTTGAAATACTTCCTGCACTTGGCCTGTAGGACACCATGCTGTACTCTCCTGGTTTCCCTAATGCTTTTCTAGATACTCCTTTCAGGCCCCCTTACTTGTTGGTCCTCCTCTCCCCAAACTATCAACATTAGACTGCCAGGGCCCAGTCATTGCATGTCTTTCCTTCTCTGTCCACATACCTTCTCTAAGCGATAAATATTCTTAGCTTTATGCCAATCATCTATATGCCAGTGGCTCCCAAATAAATATCTCCAGTCTGAATCAATTAACTCCAGGCTTAATTGGCCTCTTTATTTGGATGGCTAATAGACACTGCAAACTTAAAACTTCCCTAGACTGAGCTTCTGATACCAACCCCACTCACAAAATCTGTTACTTCTGCAATCTCAAACCCCACTCACCAAATCTGTTCCTTCTGCAGTCTCAATCTTTTATTTCACACAGTAGTAATTCCATCCTTTGAAAAGCTTGGGCCAAAACCTTGGGGTTAAACTTGACTATTCTTTTTCTTAAACCCCTTGTTTAATTTTTAAGAAAACTCATGTGTTCTTTTTTCAAAATACATCCAGAATTTGACTGTTTTAAATCAGTTCCCCTCCCACTACCTGGGCTTAGCCACCGTCATCACTCACCTGCTGGCAGGTGTTATTACCTCCCCCGCTGGCATTTCTTGTTTCTGCCTTTGTCATCTTTCAGCCTGTTTCAATAGAGCAGCCAAAGTAATTCTGTGAAAACATAAGTAGATCATGGTTTTTGTTCAAAACTTCCAATGACTTCACCTCTTAGTAAATTATAGCCAACATTCTTACAATGGTCTTCAAGGTCTGCATGGTCTGTCCACACCGAACTCTCCAACGTTACGTCCTGCAGTCTCCATCCTTCACTATTCTAGCCACATCACCTCCTCAATGCTCCTTGAATATACCAGGTATGTTCCTGCCTTAGAGCAGGGGTTAGAACCAAGGCTTTTCAGATTCCAAAGACTATTCTAAATCTAAATAATTTAATAGAGACTCTCCAGAAATCCTAATGAGAATATTCTCATAAAATGTACTACTACCTTAATCATATACTCATTTTTAAATGCCCTTATTAAAAGGAATTCTAAACAGAGTACTTCATTCTCCTGGGTTATTTCCAAAAATCTGATATAAACAATTATGAGACTAACTAGAAAAATATCTAACAGAGTTACTTGACATCTGATATGTACATACTATGAGTGATTCAACTAAAAGCATCTAAATACGGTCAGCAAATGTTTGTTTAGCATCTATTAAGTGCTACCATCTACTCTAAACTCATAGATTTCAGGTCCTGTGTTTGGGGGATACAGTGGTAAAACATACATACACACACATATATATACATATACATATACACACATGCATGTACATGCACACACATATATACACACACACATATCTATATATATATATATATATATATATAGAGAGAGAGAGAGAGAGAGAGAGAGAGAAAGAGAATAAGAGAGAAACTGGAGAAGGCCCAAGTGATTCTGAAAAAGGGACTATTAAGTGCCTTTGTCCAAAAGGAAATATATGGTTATTAAATGAATCCAAGAATGCAAGTTTTGTTCAACATCATAATATCAGTTAATGAATTCATCATATTAACAAAATAAAAATTATCTCAATTTTGATAATTTTAAGATTACCTTGATTATCTCTATCTCAAATTTGCATAAAACATCTCTGATATATTCAACATTCATTAATGATATAAAGAAAGCTCTTTAAAAACTAGGAATAGAAGGAAATTTATTTAATCTGACAAAGAGTACCTGAAAAAACCTTATATCAAACATAGTATCTCTCACTAGGATCCAAGTGAAATAATGATGTCTAATCAGTATTATAATGGATGGTCTAGCCAGTGCAATAAGGCAAGAAAAAGACATAAAATGCATAAGGATCAGAATGTAAGAAATAAAATTAATCATTCAGTGGTGATATGATTGGGTCACAGAAAACCCAAAAGAATCTTCAGATAAAGTTTTAGAATGAAAAAGAACATTTAGCAAGAATGCTAAGTACAAAATCAATACACAAAAATTGGTTGTAGTTCTCCATACCAGAAATAAACATCATCTAGAAAAAAAATTAAAGATATCATATAGAACAGTTCTTCAAAGCATCAAATACCTAGGAGTAAGCCTAATAAAAAATGTACACCTCTATACAGAACACCATAAAACATTTTCAAAAGCATAGAAGACCTTAATAAATATGTATGCATTGGACGATGTTAGTTCTCCCTACATTCATTGGGTTTAATGTAATGAATATATTCAAACAAATTCAATAAAAGTTCCAGTAGGTTTTTATGAAAACTGACAAGCTGATTCTAAAATTTACATGGAAATGCGTAGGGCCCAAAATAGCTAAGAGTCTTGAAGAAGAAAAGGAATTACAGAGAAATTATAAAACAAAGCAATTAAGAGTTTGGATTTTAAAAAAAGGCTAATGAACCAGAAAGGAGAGTTCAAAAACTAATTTATGTATATTTATAGACTCTTGATTTGTGACAGGTGGCATCTTTTCAATAAATGGTATTGAGTCAATTGGCTATCCATATGGTAAAAATGAAACTTGACCCTGAATTAATATCATACACAAAAATCCATACAAATAAATTGTAGTGATTGTATATAAATATGAAATTTCAAACATTAAGCCTTCCAGAAAATAAAATACAATATTATTTTCAGGTTCTTAGGAGAGGCCAAGTTTTGTTAGAATTAAAAAAGCATTATCTAAAAAGAAAAAGATTGATAAATTAGACTGTATTAAAATTAGGAACTCCCATCATTTAAAGACATCAAGAAAGTAAAATTGAAAACCACAGAGTAAAAGACCACGACATTTGCAGCCTGTATAACCAACAAAGAGCTCATACTGAGAGTATGGAAGAACTACAGATGAGTAAGAAATTTACAAATAACCAAATAGAAAAACAAGCAGAAGACTTCAACAGAGCTCCACAAAGCAGGATATCCAAATGGCCAATAAAGCTATGGAAAGGGGCATCATTACTCTTCAGGGGAACGGAAGACAGAACCATAAAAGAGATGTCACTTCAAATCCACTAGAACGGATAAAACGGAAAAGCCTGGCAGGGCTCTGTGGAGAGGATGTAGAGCAGTGGACACACATATATTGCCTATATTGCTGGTAGGAATGTAAACTGGTACTGGCAGTTTAGAAAACTATTTTGTATTATATACTAAAGCTGGTCAGACTCATGCCTTATGACCCAGCAAAATTCGACTCCTAGGTGTAACTGCATACATATGTGCACCTGCATACATAAGTGCAAAGACATGTACACGCATGTCCACAGCAGCACATCTATAAATAGCAGTGTAAAATGTCCATTCAAACAATGGGCATTCAAAACACTAACCATTGTGTTTACATTTATATAAAGTTCAAAAATAGACAAAACTAATCTATGGTGATAAAAATCAGAATATTGGTTACTTCTCAGAAAGTGAGAGGGTTTAGATATGGAGAGGGACCAAGAGGAGGATTTTGGAATGTTAGTGTTACTGACATTCTATTTTTTGACCTGGGTAGTGGTTATAAAAATGTTCACTTTGTGTTAATTTGCTGAGATAGACACTTATGATTTATACTTTAATATATCTCTATTATACTACAATATTTCTTAAAAGATTTCTTAAAATCCCCATTACAATATAGGAGCTAAATAGGTACCATGTTTACCTGTTTTCCCAATTGATTTGTTTCTGTTTCAGTGTGCTACAATTGTTGGAAAAGGCATTATGTGAACTAATAAATATAGTAGAACCTCAGGAAAACATACCCTTGGCCATACCTATTACTGTATGTTTTCCTGGATATTTTGGGTTCACAAGCATGGGAAAACAATGTTTTAACAGGCACTTAATCAAAAAAATACTTTTTAAAATAATATTTTTATTCCAAATGAATACATTCTTCTGTGGTCCAGACATTAGTCTATGCCTGCATTTTCAATACATGTAAAATATATTTTTTAAAAAAATGAAGTGTAATAATACCTTACATATTATTTTGTGACTTATTTTACACCTCAAATATGTTTGAAATCTATTTATAAAAACAAATGTCTGTTTACCTAATATATTTTTATAAAATGTTAAGATATTAAAACTCATAAGACGATAGAAAATAAACTCCCTTTTACCTCTGCCCTCCCACATTACTAATTCCTAGAATCAAGCATGTTAAAAGATTCTCCATGTGTATGCCATTGTGGGTTTTTGTTTTCGTTTTTGTGTGTTTTTTTTTTTTTTTTACAGAGTTTGAGATCATACTCTTCCAACTTTTTTTTCACAAATATAGTTTCAGCACTTTACCTATCAGTGCATAAATATCTACATCCATTCTACATCAGTCCTTTAAATATAGATAATATCTGTATCATTCTTTTTAATGGCTGTATAATATTCCATCATAGAGAAATTTCATAATTTATTTAGCCTTTCTTCTCTAATAGTCTTTTTCCAGTTTTTTTCTTTACAAAAATGATACAACAAACATCTGTGTACAAGTGTGTGTGCCTACATGTGTGTGTATCTTCATGTATTTCAGAAAATACAAGAACTGCTGGGTTAAGAGTATAAATATTTTTAAATACTAAAAATAACTCAAACCATACTTCTGTGAGTAGTCATTGCTATTGGATACAACATCACAGCAAAACAAATGTAATCAAGAATTTAAGTAAGGCACCAACATGGGAACCAATGTGTCTCTTAAGGCAAGAAGACTATTAAAGGTTGATGTGAGATTTAGTGGAAAGGAATACATATGGGAGATAATTTACTGCTGCCCCAAGCTTATAGCCGTATCACCCATTTTTTCCTTAGTAGTTAATAAAAACTAATGTCAAATATAAAATGGACAAACAAAACTATAAGCCAACATTGATAGATAGAAATTATAATACAATATAATTAAGTGATCAATTTAAAATACTTATAGTCAAGTAAAATATTTCACTTAGATTCCTTAAAATTAGAAATTGTCTTCTCAGGATTAGGCCATGTTTTCTCTGAAAAGCCATCATCCTTGAGTCATGCTGTTCTAAGGATGAGTTTTTCTTCTAATGGACAATTGTTGATCATTTAAATCTGTACCTACTGCTGACAGTGGGTTTTAGTTTAACCCCAGGACATGAAGACATCAGAATCTCTTAGCGATAAAGTAGTGGATATTATATGTATTAATGTGCTCTAAAGATAGTTAAATTTAGACGGGAGCAAATAAAACTTTTTCTTTACAGCCAGCAAATTAGTACTGTGGCTCCTTGTCATTTACCTCCTCCATGCGTCAGAATAAAATCCTTCCTTGACGTAACACAAGATCACTAATAGTAAGGGAACAGGAGATGTAGTGGAAATCTAGATCACTGAATGACTTTGAGCCTTTCTGCATAATAGTGGCAGATATTTGAGTGTTTGTTATGTGCAAGGTGCACTTGTAAGTGCCTAATTTGTATTATTCCATTTACTCATTATAACAACCCTATGAGGTAGATGGAAAATAAGCACTAACAGACTGGTAATAGATGCATAGAAAAGCTGAGCCAAGTCAACAACTGGTATGTAACAGAGCCAGTATTCATATCCAGGTACTGTGGCTGCAGAGCCCCTACCCTTAACAATGTCACTAAAGCTGAAGATTCATTTGGTTTAAATTTGACCCCTAGGCTCAACCTCTTTTCCCCTGTACCTCACTTTGAAGCCCACAGAATCTCAGTGAGTCATAAAATATCCCTTTGCCATTGGGAAGAGGAGCTAAGCAGGGCAGATGTCTCTACAGATGTGTTATTGGGAAGTTGGGTGTCGTAACCTTGTCTTGCCATTTAACTTACTTTGTGATTTTTTGCTGAAAGCCAGATGTGATGTCTCTGGCAATAGGAACTAAGGTAATCAGGCTTTTAGTGTGAGATATTATGTTAATCTGGCTAGGAGCTGAGCTACATTTAATTTGTTGTAGCTGTGCCAGAGGCTTATGTTTCCTCTAGGTTTTGGCTTTTGGTTTTTGGTATGTTTTTTTTTCCTTCCCTGTTATCTTTGAGCTTCCCTAAGAACTCCTTCTCAAATAGAGTCTGTAATGAGCTCTCTCAACCGTAGTCCACTGCTATTATTGTGAAGCCTTGTTGATGCAATGGTAACGTATTGGGGAGGGGAAGTGTGTTCTAAGCTTACGATTCAATCTCGGGGGTTGTTTTAGTGGGCCTGAGTCTCTGGACTGTGACTTTCAAAAGCATTTGTTAGCCTTTTTTACCCTTCTCATTGTGTGAGAAGGTTAGGGAGAGCTCAATTTGTCTAATTGCCCTTACTTAGGTCAGATAAGGCTCTGGTAAAGGAGTTTTCCTTGAAGTCAGGTCTTTGCTGAAGAAAACAGAACATTCTGGATGTATCTAAAAATGGTTACTTATCCCATGGATGTACTGAAAAATTGTTACTTTTCCCCTCTCCCTGCCTAAAGAAGAAAGGAATTTTTCTCTGATCTTTACAGTGAGAACCTGATGAAGCTTCTGGAGTTAAATTCAGGAAAGTGTGGGCCCCAGGGGTTTCAAGCTAGTTCACTCTTAGCCTCTGGAAATTTATCAATTACTATTTAAGTGTTCCTGCTAGTTACTTATTTCAGTAACTTCTGCTTCTGATAAGCTGTGATTCTTTGTATTTATCTGCCTTTCCATTTTCGGAGGCAGCTGTTTGTCCTGTGACTTCAATTTTCTGATGGATCTAAGAAGAGTTGTTGATTTTCAGTTTATTTAGCTTTTTTTCTTGTAAGGAAGCTAGGTGACAACTTCCAACAACTTCCAAGCTCTTCACATGAAGGAGTGTGGTGAGGGAGAACAAATAATCTCACAAAACTTAGGTAGTGTCTTAATTCATTTGGCCCACTGTAACAAAATACTGCATAATTTAAGAATAATAGAAATTTATTTCCCACAGTTCTAGAGTCCAAGATCAAGGCACCAGCAGATCTGGTGTCTGGTGAGGGCTCACTCTCTGCTTTGTAGATGGTATCTCTTGCTGTGTCCTCACATGGCAGAAGGGCCGAGAAGCTTCCTTCAACTTTTTCTATCGAGGCATTAATTCCATTCACGAAGACAGAGCCCTCATGACTTAATCATATCCCAAAAGGCTCCACCTATTAATACCACCACAATGGGGATAGGTTTCAACATGAATTTTGGAGGGACACATTCAGACCATAACACATAGTATCTCTATACTTTTCCTAATTTTTTAAAAATGTAAGTCTTCTCATTTCAATGACAATACACAGGAAATGTCACCATCAAATGGTAGTTCTTAAATTTTGCCAGCACATTTGGAGGTTTTGTTTTGTTTGACTTGTAATACCAGTGCTTGGGCCCTTCTCCAGGCCAACTGAGTCAGAATTTTTAGGGTTAGGCTTGAATATCCACCCTCTGCCCCCACCCAGCCTTTTAGAGCAATGGTTCTCAAACTGAAGTGTGCATCTCAGAATCACCTCGAAGATTTGAAATTCAGATTGCAGGGCTCCACCCCCCAGAATTTCTGACTCAGTGGGTGTGGGGTGGAGCCCAAGAATTTGCATGTCTAACAAGTTACAGACAATGCTGATGTCACTGGCTCTGGACCACATTTAGCAAACCACTATCACAGCAGATCCTAAAAAGAAATCACATTTGACATCCATGATCTGCTTATTCCTCTTGCAAAATGAGACACCATAACTTTGCATTTTTCCTGTGAATTCTCTGGTTGATTAGGTTAAAATGCTCAGTTGGGGTTCTTTTTTTTTTACTTTTGGTATATTAAATTTTTCTGTTTTTCAGGGTTCTGTCTATGGCCAGCTTCTCTTTACATGCCACCTAACTTTCCTTGTGGGTGATCTTATAGATTTATATAGTTTATTTCATCTAAATGCTGATTATTCAAAAATCTATTTGTCCAGTTGGATTTCTCTCCTGAGCTTCACATCTGTATATTCAGTTGGTTACTTGACATATCCATGCAGATGTTCCCCAGAAAGCTACAGTCAGTGTGTCTACATCTGAGATATATTTCAGCCTCGGGGTCCGCTTTCTTTGTGAATGACACCAAGATGTATCCTATTTTTTCAAGCCAGAAACCTGCATGTTGACTTTGCTTTCTCTTCCTTATCCCTCTCTCAAAATGGTCCCCAAAGTCTACAGATACTAGCTCCTTAATATCTCTCAAGTCCATTTCACTCCATTTATGCCACTGTGTATTTTATATTATTTGGCTGGTGCAAAAGTAATTGCAGTTTTTGCCATTACTTTCAATGGCAAAACCGCAATTACTTTTGCACCAACCTAAACCTCTGACTGAATGCTTCAATGAGATGATCTCATTTTATAAAATCTAAAGCTGGAACTGTATCATTGGTGAGAAGGAATACAAACTAATTTATTACGGATACCTTTTATACCACCCATGAACCAGCACTCTCCAGCATGCTAGTGTGAGAGAGATTCCTAATTTGAGCTAGTGTGTCCTACACTGGAATGCTGGCTCTTTGGGGAAAGGCTAGAGTAGGTCCAACAGAGGTCTATTTGCATGAATGGCCAAGGAAGCTTCTGGGAAAGAATTCACTGGAAGAGAAGAGAATCTGAAAGAGAGAGTCATATAGGGAAGTTGCCTCAGCAACCAAAACTCAGTTATTGAGAAAAGGAAACTATTAAATGTAGCAGATGATTTGTTACTCTCCACCTCACGCCTCTGTGAACTTAAGTCCTCTGTAGGTGTTAGATCTGCAAGTAAATAAACTAAATGAACCATATGCCAGTTGTTAAGCACCAAAGCCTCTTCTAACCTCTGCTTTGTGATGCTGTGGCTGGGACCCTGCAGACCTCAGTTCTGCTTTGCCAGCTGGCGTCCTTCTAGGCTCTGCCAGTACCAGCGGTGGGGGGCAGCTGCTATAGGGAACCTGGAAGGGTGGAAGGCTGGTATAATAAAATACCATAAACTAGATACCTTACAAACAACAGACATCTATTTTTCACAGTTCTGGAGGCTGAGAAGTCCATGATCAAGGGACCAGCAGATTCATTGTCTGGGGAGGACCTGCCTTCTGGTTCACAGATGACAACTTCTCACTGTGTTTCACATGGCAGAAGGGACGCAGCAGCTCTCTGGGGCTTCTTTCATAAAAGGGCCTTAATCCCATACATAAGGGCTCTACCCTGATGACCAAATCATCTCCCAATGACCCATCTCCCAATACCATCACATTGGTGATTAGCTTTAATATATAACTCTTGAGGGGAAGCAGACATTCCAACCATAGCAGCAGTCCTTTATGTTAAATTCTCTTTGTTCAAATAACTGGAACAGGTGTTGTCTCCTGATTGGACCCCAACTGACTCAAACCATTTCACTAACATTGCTATAAAATATTGGGACACAAAAAGTGCTTATTTGGTTCCCTTCAATGATACTGTAGTACACAATAGGAAAAAGGCATTCTGTATCTCATCTCATGGAAAACCATGCAACTGTATTCTGTAGATGAAATAGTAACCGAGTGAAGAGACAGTAGTGTCCAGCTATGCATATATAATGTGGTGCTGCCTTATGTGCCTGGTGGGCCTGGCCTGGATATGCCCAGGGGACACAGCAGTGCCTCCTGGATGTGGTGATAACTAGTGGAGGGACACACAGAACAAAAAGGGATTAAAACCATTTATGATGGTGAATTCTCTTCTTCTACTCTGACTTTCTTGGTGAAAAGTAACCAGATTTGTTAGTGAGCTCATTTAAGACAGCCTTTGGGAACTCCTAGGAACACTTGGGGCAGGTTCGTAGAAAACTAGGAAACAGTATTAGCAAGTGACAGAAAGACCCACTGAAATCAGGATTACCCTAGTTAGCTATACATATGTTTTAAATTTTAGTATTAAAAAGCATAGCCTTTAAAATAGGAGCTATTAAATGTTCTCATTTTTGTCTCTCTAGTTTTGCCATTTTAATATCCTTATTTGCCATTATTCTAGTTCTTTGACTAAAACACAAATCTACAAGGTGGTTGTTATCTTGATTCAGAGCTCTGATCCGCATATGAGCCAGTGTAGAAGAGAACCAAGGACTTGGAGTTTCAAATGCAAGCACAGGAACTTTTAGCATCTTTCAAAGCTCTTGGCTCAGAGGGTAGCAAGCAAGATAGAGTGCTTATCATCTCTTTTCTGCCCCTTCCCTGGGCCCATTCTTCTTCCACATTCTATGGTCTTGTTAGAGATTATGGATGTTCAAGATGAAATATTGACAAATGGTGTCTGCACCTATACTTTCTTAGCTTCTCCTTTATGAAAGTTTATATCCTTTCTTCCTGAATAATTGGTTTGATTTTTTTTTATGGTTGTTGACTTGGGAAGTCTGTGGATATGTGTGGCTGCCTCCCATTCAGCCATTACCCCTTACACTTTCCAAATTATGCACTGAAGTGTTCTGGGGCACCACAGAGAATTCAGAGAAGGACTGTGGAATATTTTTAAATTTTAAGAGAAACATTGTGACATTCACTGGACACTGCATGAACTACTATTATTGAGTTGTTTGAATGTTACTACTTAATAAAAGGAAGAAGAAAGGACCTGTTTGATGTTTCTTTTGATTCATGGGCACTATGAAAAAAATCATTGAGGCACTAAGGGCACTGGGAAGAAAGGAAGTTTGGGAACCTCCGCATTACCCTCTTCCCAACAACTCATATCTCTTTAGGGGTTCCATATAGATATGGGACCTTTTTTGCCCCCACATTCAGGAGATGGAGCATAGGATCAAACTCAATTAATCCATTCAATCTACCCTCCTGGCTTTATTAAGAAGTGAACTAATTAAGAGGTGAACATATGATCCAAATCAGCCAGATTAGAGTAAAACTCAGGTTACTTGCTTGAAATGCTGTAACAATCTCAGTATCTCTTTCTTCTTCTTTTCTCTCAATGCCCAGCCTGTTGAGACATTTTTAATGACCCATAATATTGTTGAATTTGGTAAATACTTCATGTACATTTGGAAATAATATGAATTCTCCTTTTTAGATATGTTATTTAAACCAAGTTGTTGTGTTGTTTAGATTTTTATAATCTTAACAAAGTTTGATTTGCTTGCTCTGTCACTATTTAGACAAGTGTGTTAAAATTCCTCTGTAATTGGCTGGGTGCGGTGGCTCACGCCTGTAATTCCCAGAACTTTGGGAGGTGGAGGTGGGTGGATCATGAGGTCAGGAGATCGAGACCATCCTGGCTAATATGGTGAAACCCCATCTCTACTGAAAATACAAAAAATTAGCTGGGCATGGTGGCGGGCACCTGTAGTCCCAGCTACTCAGGAGGCTGAGGCAGGAGAATGGCGTGAACCCAGGAGGTGGAGCTTGCAGTGAGCCGAGATCGTGCCACTGCACTCTAGCCTGGATGACAGAGCGAAACTCTGTCTCAAAAAAAAAAAAATTCCTCTGTAATTATAATTTGGTCGATTTATCCTTTTGGTACTATTAATTTCTGAGGTATACATATTGAATCTTTGAGTGCATACAAATTTAAAATTTTTGTATTTCCTGGTGGATTGAATCCTTTATCATTATGAAAAGTTCTTCATTATCTCTTATAATGCCTCTTGTCTTAGTATAACTAAAACAACTATTTTTTCATACTTACACATTTAACCTGTGTCCTTATATTTAAATATGTCTCTTGTAAAAGGAATATAGTTAGATTTTTTTGTTTGTTTGTTTTTCTTTGTTTTCCTCTAGTCTGAAAATCTTAGTCTTTTACTTGGAATATTTTATTCACTTACATTTATTGTAATTATTGACATTGTTGGGTTTAAATGTTCCCTCTTTCTTTTTTTTTCCTATTTAACCCACTTGTTTTGTTTTTTTCTTCTCCCGTCTTGTCCACTTTTGTATTAATCATTTGCTTATTGTGTTTCAACTGTTATCTTGTTATTTATTCTTTAACTCTTCTTTAGTAACTACCCTAGAGATTACAATTCACATTTTTGACTTATTATAAGCTAATATAGATTGTTACTTTTAACACTTCCCAGATAATGCTAAGACCTAATAACTTTTAGATTCAGTTTATCCCTGCCCACTTTTAAACTTATTCTTACTTGCCTTTTAATTCTTTATGTAGTTTAAACTCTGTAAACACCCAGCATTATCATTATCATCTTATTCAGACAATATTCAATTATTAATATATTTATCAAAAATTTTTAATTTTTCTCTTGCTTTTTATAACTTACTGATATTTTTGTCTATGATCATTTTCTTTCTCTCTGAAGAACTCATGTATTTCTTGAACTGCTTGTCTATTGGCAACAAATTATCTAAGTGTCAGTTTTTGTATTCCTGGAACATCTTTACATCACTAAATTTTTGAAGGACTTTGGGGATTACAGTTTTTGATCAGCAGTTACGATCTTTAAGCACTCTTAGCTCTGTCATACTATTGATTTTTGTTTTCCATTATTACTGTTGAAAAGTCATCAACTAATCAGTTCTGATGTTTTGAAAGTAAAGTTTCTCTCTGGCTGCTTTTAAAATTTTCTTTTTGTCTATGTGTTTTTTAAAGCAGTTTTATTCTAGTGTGCCAGGAATATTTATCCTTTTTTGTATTTTTCCTTTTAAGGCTTTCAGAGCTTAATGATTTGTGTTTGATGTCTTTCATCTTCTGGAATAGTCATTTTTATCTCTTCAAATATTGCTTCAGTTACATTCTCTCTTCCAGTTCCTTCTGAGACTTTAATTACATGTTTCTTGGACATTTTCACTATGTTTCACATGTATTATTTCATACTCTTTTCTTTGTCTTACACTTTTTTTTTTAGCTCTGTTCTTCAGTGTTGAATTGGCCTCACTTTGGGTTTCCTTATGCTTTTAATCTCACATATATAATCTGTTGTTAAATCCGTATGCTGAGTTTCTAATTTCAATTCTTGCCCTTTTTAGTATCTTAGTATATTTTTGTCCTTTTCTTCTATTTCATTGAACATATTAATCATAATTATTTCAAAGTCCTTGTCTGCTAAATCCCATCACCAAATCATATAGGGATCTTTTTTATCTACTGATTCTTGATTTTATGATCTTTTTCTTGGCATGTTAAGTAATTTTAAAAAGTGAATTCTGGACACTGTACATTAAAAAATCATAGAGGTTCCAGATCACATAATCTTCTCCAGAGAAGTTTCATCTTTCCTTTCTGAGTAGATAGAACGAAGACTGATAACAAATACAACCAGGGACTAAGCTTTATTCACACAGGTAAAGACTCTATTTACCTCTCTAGAGTGTGGCTCTCTAAGGCTTCCACATGGAAACCTATACTGTACACTGGAGCTTCTCTTGGCTAGTTCTTAGCTTTATTGTTATTATTGTCCTGAATCAGAAATGCAGACTTTTTCTGGGGGTTTGTTCTTAGTTTCTTATTCTTCCATCTCATGCAGCTTCAGAATTCAGCACATATCGTGGGGGAAACTTTCTTGTGCCAACTCTAGTGCTTCACTCATTCCTTTCAATCAAACACTAGCCCTTCATATCTCTAGTTTTCTAGCCCCAGTACTGCAAGACCACCAAAAACTCTCCCAGTCTCCTTCTTTCCCAGTAGCCCTCTGTCCAGGCAATTCTCAGATTTTAGAATCCAAAATTGGCAAATTTACCCGTGGTAAAAGCAGCTGCAGATTCCAAGCTAGTCTCTCCACTGTTGGCTCTTCTCCAGAATCTTCACGATCTTGGGCGCCCTTATTCCTGGTTGCTTCAGGAAGCAAACCATTGATGCACTGGAACAGATATTTTGTGTATCTCATTAGCTTTTTCTGTGTTTTCTCCGTGGGTGCATTGGTGTATGCTAAGCTCCTCCATTATATCCTAAAATGGAAGTTGATTTTTCACATTACACTTTGCAATTAAGCCATGTTTTATGAAACCCAGTTTTCCATGTATTGCTGAGTAAGGTCAGTAACACTTAAATACTAAGCACTTTCTGTCAGATACGTTATATGTAATTTAGAAGAATTCTAGAAGTGATGCTTAAAGAGAGATTATAATATTGTTAATGTTTGCAATTGTAACAAGGCCTTTTGAGAAAAGTCTGTGAAATTATAAACAAGGTAAGAAAGTCTATGTTACAGGAAGGAGGTGCTACTCAACATACAGAAAACACGTTATCTCTTTTCCTCCATGTGATACTTCCTAGGATTAGGGACAGGGAAACATCGGACCAGTTCCAGAAAGATAAGGAATTCTGCTGACTCATAGAGATAGCCATATTTCTAATGACCAGCATAGGAAAAGCAATGAGAATTTGCTGTCCTTAGAAAAGGAAAGCCAAGGAAATAAAAATCCGCTCTCAGTGAACACCAAATTGGCAGTGAAGATAAGCTACTGGGATATAGATACCACATTAAATTTATGTGTAAGTGATAAAGTTATGATAAGCTGTTTTTAGTACACGTAAACAGCAAGAGAAATACAGAGGAGATTTCCAATTTGCCACGAAGGTTATCTTTCTAAGTGCAATAGAGTCCTGTGCCTCATATCACTGCTATTTTTTTTTTTTTTTTTTTTGAGATGGAGTTTTGCTATTGTGGCCCAGGCTGGAGTGCAATGGCTCCATCTCGACTCACTGCAACCTCCACCTCCCGGGTTCAAACGATTCTCCTGCCACAACCTCCCAAGTAACTGGGATTATAGACATGCACCACCACACCTAACTAATTTTGTGTTTTTAGTCGAGATGGGGTTTCTCCATGTTGGTCATGCTGGTCTCAAACTCCCGACCTCAGGTGATCCACCGGCCTCAGCCTCCCAAAGTGCTGGGATTACAGGCGTGAGCCACTGCGCCCAGTCCATCACTGCTATTCTTAATATTCCCAAACACACATGTATAAAGTGAAGGTAGTGGCCGGGAGCTGTGGCTCACGCCTGTAATCCCAGCACTTTGTGAGTCCAAGGCACGTGAATCACCTGAGGTCGGGAGTTCGAGACCAGCCTGGCTAACATGGTAAAACATCGTCTCTACTAAAAACACAAAAATTAGCCGGGTGTGGTGACACATGACTGTATTCCACCTACTTGGGAGGCTGAGGCAGGAGAATCATCTGAACCCAGGAGGCAAATTTACAGTGAGCCGAGACTGTGCTGCTGCACTCCAACCTGGGCCACAGAGCGAGACTCTGTTTCAAAAAATAAAAATAAATAAATAAATAAAGTCAAGGCACTATAAGGCTCTAGGAGCAATCCTGGACCTGTTAGCAGAAAAGAAGGATTTGAGTTTGGTAAATCATCAACTTAATGTCCAGTCAGTGAATTCTAGTCCCACTGACTTCTATGGACAGGCCCCATCACCCACTCCTGCTTGCGTCTCCTGATCACTGATCCTCCCTTAACATTTAGAAACCCTTACTAGTGACTTTTCTGATCCTATCCTCCTCCTGCTCCACCACTGGTTTTGGTACTGTAGCCATACTAGACTACTTGCAATTCCGCAAATATGCTCTGTATTTTTCATACCTGCAAGCCTTAGTCTATTTGATCTCTCTCTCTGGAATATATGATCCCATTTTATCCAACTCCTCTGTTCTTCTCTTCGCTATCTCTCTGCCTATGGTAATCTTATTTTTTAATACTTTCTCCCATGCCTCTTTATTAAATATTTCCATTCCCAGCCAGATGTGACCTGTTCTTCCTTAAAATGTTACAACACTTTGCGTATGTCTCTCCTAGGACTTTTAGTGTAATTTGCCTTGAAGAAAAATTGTTTGTGTTCTTATGTTATCCTTCTTAGTAGATAGTCAGCTTTTTGAGGAAAAGAACTGTGAACTTTTTTTTAACTCCACAGCTGGGCCCAACAGCATCTTGCAAACACTAGTCAGTTAATAAATACTTGGTCAGTTAAATATAGGTGACATGTGGCTCCCCAAGGCAGTTCACAACATGGATATTTATTTTCTTCCAAGCCAGCTGGATTGGCCTCTGACTTGTCACCTTTGTTTAAAGGCTCACATAATTAGGTAAGACCCAACCAGGATAATCTCTCTTTCAATTATGCAAAGTCAACTTATTATTAACCTAATTGTGGTAGTGATATGCCATCATGTTTACAGGGATGCTTCCCCATGCTCAAGGGGAAGGACACACAGATAACAGGGATCATCATAGAATTCTGCCTATCACCTCCTCCTCCCTTTTTTTTCCATCTTTTTTTGTATATCTACTCACCCAAATGGTTGTCAAAATATGATCCCTCAACTGTCAGTACCAGCATCACCTGGAAATTGTTAGAAAAACAAATTCTCAGGCCCCACACCCGATCTACTGCATCAGAAACTCTGGGGGCCCAACCATCTGTGTTTTAACAAGCCCTCTGGGTGATTCTGATGCACACCAAAATTTAAAAGGCACTGCCTCACCCATGGGTCTTTTATTTTAGTACCATACTGTAAGTAACTTCCTCTATTCTCTGCCTTGGTTAAAACAAACACAATAAAAAAAATAGCCTAACCATATTCCACTAGCTGTCTTAATCCTTAGTTGATGAGCAACTCAGGAGGAACAGAGTTTCCGAAACTTGTCATGCTGGGGGCTCTCCCATATTGACTGTGACTCCCTGGCAGCCCCTGCTTCCACCTTCTTATCCTGGTTGCCATTTGCCTTACAAGAAGAGGCACAGTAGTAATGCTGTGCGTAACATGTCAACTGAATTAATTGGGTAGTTTTTCACCCATCTTTTCCCACATCTTTGCCCCATTTAAAAAATCGAAATGATTATTCTGACTGCTCCAGGTTTATTGTTCTATTTCTTGCTATTATCACTGCTGCTGTGTGGGGAAAGTAGAGGATTTTCATGTACTAAGTATAACACCTCCTTAGGCTGATAGTAGTTGATTAATCTCAGACATCAGCACTGAAATTATATAAAACCCATGTTACAGAAACAGAGATCTTGCTACATCTAAGTAGAACCATGTTACAATATAAGAATTGGGGTACAGCACTTTATTTGTAGGTTCTGCATGGTATAAGAAGTTAAATGTAAACACTGCATGTGTTTGCACTAGAATCAAATCTATAGTATAGTTGAGTTGCTGAATAACAGGATTTTATTATACTTCAATAAAATTTTAACCATAAAAGTTAACCAATCTCTAACCAGAAGTTTTCTAAATCAAGAAATATTTTACTTAGCAAATATCTATATACATTTTTGACATTTTATGAGAAGCATCTTACAAATTGGCTCGCCGGGACATTTCTATAAAAGGAAATCTGCTTTGCCATCAACTCTCCTTCTCATGTCATCTTCCACTCCAAGGTAGGTTTCAGGAGGGTAGGGCTTTCTGTACATTTTGGCTTCTTACTGAATCCTCAGCACCTTGAAGATGGTGCTCACAAATATTTGTTGAATGAATATGCTTTTTCTATCATTTTATTAGTGAAGTCTTCCTATGTATAAATGATAAAATGGACCAAATTGCCTGAGCATCCTCTATGACAAGTGAAGACCACCGCCTGTTTTTGTAAAAACCAGTTCTCTGTTAAACATGGCCTGGGTCTTATTCATGACTCAACAATGTAGATTACATGCTAAACTGAATTTACAAAATTTAATCCAAGCTTCTTTACTTGGAACCAGAGGTTTTCTAATGCAGAAGTGTATACCACAGAGTATGTGCATGTATGGGTGTGTATATAAAGGAAATACATTTTATACACTTTCTGTGTTCACGTTTATTTTCAATCACATTAAACTAAAATTAGTGGTCAGGTGGGGTGGCTCATCCCTGTAATCCCAGCACATTGGGAGGCCAACAGGGGAGGATTACTTGAGGCTGGAAGTTCAAGAGCAGCCTGGACAACATAGCAAGACCATATATCTAAAAAAAATTTTTTTTAACTGGGCATAGTGGTGAATGCCTGTAGTCCCTGCTACTCAGGAGGCTAAGACAAGAGGATCCCTTGAGTCCAGGAGGTTGAAGCTGCAGTAAGCTGTGATCGCACCACCGCATTCCAGCTTGGGTCATGGAGCAAGACCCTGTCTCTTACAAAAAATAGTTAATTTATGTGGTACCCTTTGCAGTGGTTAGCCCCAGCAGGACATTGGAAGAGATGAGCCAACAGAACCAGCTGACTGGTAAAAAGCAATGGTGAGACAAGCTGGGTGAGGAGAACTTTAGGAAAGACTCATGCCTTGCTCTTCCACTTCAGAGGACAGAAGCTGAAACCCAGACTTAGAACTTAAGAGAATATAATACTGTAGAGCAGGGCTCCTTTATTCCTAGAATTCTTGTTAATATAATTAGAAATGATTAAAAAATAAATGGCTGTATAAATTGTGGAATAAAGAGTCAGTGTCTATATTTGTCTTACAGAAAAGCTAGTGTATTGTTCTTCTTTTCTCTTGGTTGACGGGACTTCAAACTTCTGGTACCATAAATAATGGTGATATCAAAATGGCAACCATTGCTTCAGAACAATCTACCTGTGACCCATAGTTTCCACAGTGGTGCACGAGCCTTCAAATTTCACAATGCATTGGACAAATGGAAATGAGGCTTTAAATATCATTTTACCCAGAGACTCACAACGCTTGGAAACATATGTAGCACAAATAGTTATTAAAGTATAGAAGAAGGAAAGGAGTATTAATTCAGAGACAAACCTGTCTCCAATTAGGAAAGAAGGAACCCTACCTACATTTTTCTTTCTCCATGTTCCTCATTTGCCCTAAATCCTCCCCTGTCCCAAAGAAGACAACAGACCCCCAGCCTATGAGTCCCTGTTATGCACACCAGGAAGAGCTTTCAGCCTGTTTGGAAATGTTCTGTTTCCTCCTCAAAACATATTAGTTCTTTCCTCTCTTTTAGGCGCATGTTTTCATGGGTTTCCTTTCTAAGGCTCAAAGAGAAAGAATAAGTCTTTTTAGGAACTCATTTCAAATCAGTAACCAGTAATTTTTTAAAAAATGATTTGTTATTTGCTGCCTTAAATATTTCCCTTCCCATTGCTTTATTTATTTATTTATGAGACGGAGTCTCACTCTGTCACCCAGGATAGAGTACAGTGGCGCGATCTCAGCTCACTGCAACCTCTGCCTCCAGGTTCAAGCAATTCTCACTCTGTAGTCCTCAGCCTCCCCAGTAGCTGGGATTATAAGTGCATGCCACCATGCCAGGCTAATTTTTGTATTTTTAGTAGAAGTGGGGTTTCACCATATTGGCCAAGCTAGTCTTGAACTCCTGATCTCAAGTGATCCTCCAACCTTGGCTTCCCAAAGTGCTGGGATTACAGGCATGAGCTACTGCATCTGGCCTGTACATATTTTAAAATTAAAAAATCTAAAAGCCTTATTGTTGAAAACCAGCAGTCGTCCTCCCATCCCTCTTTACTTCCCAAACAGACTACCCAGCAGCAGCCATGTTCAGTTATTTCAGCTGTTTCTCCACATTTTAGGTAATACTTACAGTATAGTGTCTTGATTTATGAATTTTAGACAATGTAAGCTTCATATTATGGTAGGTGAGGCTGCCATTGTCTTATACCCTACCTTCCACATCCCATCTGCCCAATAGAGTTAGATTTTAGTTTTTGGCAAAAACAGCAGTCATTGTTTATGTTAGTAAGGCTAGGTAAATATTTTTTATTCTCCTTCAGTTAGTATACTTCGATTGTTTACTTTTTGTATAATTTTTATTCTTCCTAGAATTAATAATTGCTTTCTTTATATTTTTATTTGCTTAGTTTCTTTGTATCTATCAGTATATATTTTTTTCTAATGCTGTAACATTAAACAACTGTCAAACAACTAAAAATAACTTTCCCCAAACCTAAAGACAGCAGATCAATCAGTTGCATTTTCCCCCTCTCTGGAGATTTCTTTCCTACAGCTTTTGCCCCACTTGGTCAAATATGAATGTGCTATCTAGGGCGGCTGCACAGCTGTCATTCTGGAACATTCCTTCACTATCTCCTGGGAATTTTCTTAGTTTGCTACATATTCTATTTCCTGTATCTCAAGTATTCCTGTTTCTTCATTTACTTCCTCTTTTTTTCTGGAGCACATTCTCCAATATTTTTCTAAGAGAGAGTATAGGAGGTAAAATTTTGAGCCTTTGAATATCCTATAACAATCAAGATTAACTGATAATTTATCCAGTTTTAATATTGTAAGTTGGAAATAATTTTGCCTCAAAAATTCAAAGACATTTCTCCATTTTGTTTTAATTTCCTTTTGGGGAGTTTAATGCTATTTGACATCTCTTTGTATGTAAGCAGCTTTTCTTGGCTTGTTTATCCCTTTTGGGAAGATTCTGGGATCTTGTCTGCTTTTTGGTGTACCTAAATTTCCTTGATGCTGTGACTTGGGATGGGTCTTTTCTTGTTTGGTGTGCTAGTCCCTTTCAATCTGGAGAAAGACACATGGGGTAAAAATTCAAGTGTAAATCTAAAGAATGACGTGTCTTTCTCCTACTCAGTATTTTTTCATATAAATCTTGCTTTTATAATATTTTTAAGTGAAGAAATCCCTGTTAGTTTTACTTCCTTTCATTGTTAGCTGTCAATGCTGTCACAACAATATTAGCACCATCATGATAATTGATCATAATGGCTCCCTTTATGGCTATTACTGTGCCACAGGTTCTTCAGGATCACGATAGAACCTATCTCTTAGTGTGGTTGAGAATATTAAGTGAGTTATAACACATAAAGTGCTGGGGCCAAATACTCTATATAGTAAGTGCTTAATAAATAATAGCAAGTTGTATCACTATTCATGATCCAATTAAACAGGCTAGTATTATCCTCACTTTACAGATGAGGAAACTGAGGTCAAAGAGGTTACATTACTTGGACAAGGTGACACAGCCAGCAAGTAAGGGCCAGGGCTGGAACCTGCTTTGCCTGGCTTTCAGTCCATGGTCTTTCTGTTCTGCCACACTGCCAGAGAAGATGATATGGTTTGGTTGTGTCCCCACCCAAGTCTCATCTTGAATAGTAGCTCCCATAATTCCCATGTGTTGTGGGAGGGACCCAGTGGGAGTTAATAAAGTCATAGGTTTCCCCGATACTGTTCTCATGGTAGTAAATAAGTCTAACGAGATTTGATGGTTTTATAAGAGGTTTCCCTTTCACTTGGCTTTCATTGTCTCTTGCCTGCCACCATGTAAGATGTGCCTTTTGCCTTCCACCATGATAGTGAGGCCTCTCCAGCTAGGTGAAACTGTGAGTCCACTAAGCCTTTTTTTCTTTATAAATTACCCTGTCTCTGGTATGTCTTTATCAGCAGTGTGAAAACAGACTAATACAAAAGGCATTGCTGTCTTTCTTTCCATGTCTCTTTTTTCTACCCATGTACACAACTCACTCTAGCACAATATAAATCACAATAGTGTGCAAGGTCAATGTCGGATCACAAACACTGGAGATCATGGACTTCCTTGAAGATACTCAAGTCATGCATAAAAAATACTCTGCCCTGAGTAAGTTAAATCCTCCTGTGTGAAGGCGGGAACTGGAACAATGCATTTTCCACATGTGATATCCCATGACATCATGGAAAGTCTAGGGTTGGTTCAAATTAAGGCTGCAGTGATGTTCAGTTAGTGGTGAAATAAGAGCTTTGCTAACTGATACATGCAGCGTGTGTTAAAATAAGCAAGACACGTTGTCCTGTCCAGAAGAGGTTAACAGATTTGCTGTCTGTATTATTTATGACACTTTCCCAAAAGAACAGGTTTCATGTGTGATTGTGCAGGCAGAACATTTTCCCAGTCAGTCACACAAAGTTCAGTCCTTTGCAGCACTCTTGAAATATCCCCACACCGTGCCAAGAGCTGTGGGGGCTGAACACCTTCCAGATCCTCAGACCTCGCCTGGATGGAGCCAACTCCTTCCTCCACTGAGGAGTGTGGAATGTTCGGCAGAGCTGGGTACAACAGGTTTCACCTCTAATTTTGGAGCTGGAAAGTGTTCCTTTTTGACAAACATGGACACCCTTTTCGACAGGTCTATTGCACTAGACAAACGTTGAACTAGGAATAATGACAGAAATTGGCTTGAGTAGAAAAAGACTATTGCCTTTCTCATCATCCAACATCAACTACAATTTTCGATAAATTGAAAATAAGAACAAGCACTGGAGGAGGTGGTGGGCTGTGTTATTCTTGTGGCCCCAAGCATATGTCATAGAAAGGAAACCACCCAGAACAAACATTGTAAGATTTTTGAGGCTATGGAAATAGACGAAACGAAAATATACAATGAAATTTTACATGCTGGTCAATTTGTTTCCTTATTCTACATCATCCCTTTCTCATTGCAAACTAGGATAAGGATACACAAGCAGTCATAACTAGGTTCCATATATATATGTGTGTGTGTGTGTGTGTGTGTGCGCACGCGCGTGTGTGTTATCTATATCTATATTTATACTTCCATATATATCTATATTTATATTTCCATATATATTACTTCCATATATAATATATAAATATATATACTTCCACATATATTTAAATATACTTCCATATATATTTATATATATATATATACACTTCCATATATATATGGAAGTATAAATATAGATTAGATAGATAGATATTGAGATGGGGTCTCATTCTGTAGCCCAAGCTGGAGTGCAGTGGTGTAATCATAGCTCACTGCAGCTTCAAACTCCTGGGCTCAAACAATTCTCCTTGCCTCAGCCTCCCAAGTAACTGGTATTATAGGTGTGTGCCACCATGCCTGGCTAATTTTTTTCTAACTTTTTGTAGAGACAGGAGGTCATGCTTTGTTGCCCAGCCTGATCTTGAACTCCCAGTCTCCAGTGATACTCTTACCTCGGCCTCCCAAAACACTGAGATTAGAGGTGGGAGCCACTGTACCCGGCCAATAATCTCATTTTTAATATGACTGGTTACTATGTACGTTTATTCATAAGAAAAGATACCCGTTTCAAAGAATTTCCAAGCTGGTAAATGTGGGCAGGTCTCAGCAAGGCAGCACTACTACAGTGGAAGCTGTAAAAACAAGAAATAAATAAATAAAGGGCCCCTGCAGCGCCCCATTTATGAGGACCTGCTGTAGTGGTGCTGTGAGATTTTACCCTCCCAACTGCAAGAACATTTTGAACAAAATCCCCCGGCTTGATTGATTTATTTCATTATAACATTGATCATAACACACCTCAGTGAATAATTCTGAAGCCATTTGGTGGCTGTAATCTCTACACATCATCTTTTCATGGGCCTGAAGATTTCTCTGTCTCACCTGCTTTCTGGCCTAGGGGAGGGACTATAAAGAGGGAAGGAGGTAGGAGACTTGGGGAAGGGGAGATGAATGCTCAAAGGTCCAGAATGGCCGGGCACAGTGGCTCACTCTTGTAAACCCTGTAAACCCAGCACTTTGGGAGGCCGAGGTGGGTGGATCACTTGAGGTCAGCAGTTTGAGACCAGCCTGGCCAACAAGGTGAAACCCCATCTCTACCAAAAATGCAAAAATTAGCCAGGCATGGTGGCGTCCGCCTGTAATCCCAGCTACTTGGGAGGCTGAGGCAGGAGAATTGCTTGAACCCGGGAGGTGGAGATTGCAGTGAGCTGAGATTGCACCATTGCATTTCAGCCTGGGCAACAGAGTGAGAGTCCGTCAATAAAAGCAAAACAAAACAAAGTCCACAACAACCTTCCTAAGAAGGCCAGAGCCAGGGAGCAAAAAATGCCATGCTTATGTGTCCCTCTCACCTCCCCAGCCAGCTGCTCTCGGCATGAATAGAGAAGTAGCACTGGGCCTGAGGATTGGGACCACATCATGCACATCCTGTCGCACACAGAGATATGGGCGAGGTGTCCTGACACTTGGACCCACAGCTCAGCTGCTGGCTCTCTATGAGATTGAAGCAAGTCATGTGAATGTTCGGGCTTCCAAACGCCAGGGCAGCAACATCCACAGTGCCTTTCGCTTCTCACAGCCTCTGTCTCTGTTTTAGGATTTTTTTGCTCCTTAGGCCTGGAATTAATCTGGCCAATCCAAGAAATCATCTGGTCCTACAAAGATATACAGGCAAGAGTCTGAGAGCCAAGAGCCACCTATCATTGCTCTGAATCCCTTTTGTCAGTTCCAGGTGGTGTGTCCTACCCCTGAGATGATCTGTCCCTCTCAGGCCGCTCCAGAGCAGCCCTGGCTTGGAGGACAGGGAAGATGGATGTTTTCACCTTGATGTCACACCTCCCTTCCCGGCATATCTTCTTCATTCCCATTCTTTCCAACTTTTACTCCTCTTCCTCTTCCCCATCCAAGGGGCAGTAGAATCAAAAGCAAATCAAGACAGATTCTCTGGCAAATCCTTTCCTACTGTGATTTATTAAATTACACAATTGTTTTCCAAGTCCCTGTGACCCAGTCAGGAAAACTGGCTGAGTCCCTCACAGGAAAATAAAATACTAAGAAAAATGCAATCCCAAAGGTAGGCAAGGGGGGGATAAAAAAAACTTTCCATTTTCAATTCTAAATGTCAAATGGCCATTCTAGTTTTTATTGTAGGGCAAATAATTGTTATTTGTTGAAATTCTTCTGCAAATAACAGTATGTAAAGGCTTTTTAAGAGAAATTGTTTGGGGAATGTATTTAACTCACTGTACCTAAAATTTACACTAGACCAACTACTTTAAGTACAATGAAATGCCATTTTCATAATTTCATATAATATTTTTGTGATGGATAGCTACTTTAAATTTGCATGCCAGCTATGTAAATGGCTGGAGTGATTTTTCATTATCCTAAGTGGTAAGTAGTTTGAAATATCAATGTAAGTGCAATGCAGGCATCCCATTCATACTTTATTAAACTAAAAGGATGCTAATTAGTTATTATATTGAAAATAATACCCACTGGGGAAGGAAACTGATTTGCTGAGATAAAAAATTATTTTTTAGAGTTAGAATGTAAGCAAATTAGTGGTAAGAATACACAATTATAGTTGATCGAATTTGACTTCAGGAAATAACTGTACCCTTATTGCTGAGTGGAGTGGGACCTGCTGAGAACTCTTTGTAGAAGTTCCCTATAGATGGGCTGGCAATTGTTTAACTCCATTGGTATACACAAGACAATGGGCCAGGCAGGCATGGTGGCTCACACCTGTAGTTTCAGCACTTTGGGAGGCCAAGGAAGGAGGATCACTTGAGGCCAGGAGTTCAAAACCAGGCTGGACAACATAACGAGACCCCTGTCTCTACAAAATAAATTTTAAAAAATTATTCCAGTGTAGTTGCATGGGCCTGCAGTCCCAGCTACTTGGGAGGCTGAGGCAGGAGGATTGCTTGAGCCCAGGAGATTGAAGCTGCAGTAACCTGTGAATGCACCACTGCACTCTAGCCTGTGTGACAAAGCAAGTCCCTGCCTCTGTTAAACAAACAAACAAGCAAAGACAATGATGCTGTATCACAGTGTAAGCCCTGAAACGCAAAGTTTATCTACTGACATCTAGACTCTATATTTCTTTGGACTTGCAAAACAGAAGACTTTTCACTGAAGCTTTGACAGCAGAAAGAATGACATCAAAGTAGAAGTCGGCTAGCCATGAGCAGCCACACAACTTGTTAGAAATCATATTTGTGAGGCGGCATGAAATTCTGTTGATTTTTCTGCTGTAAAAAGATTGACCAGGCCGGGCGCGGTGGCTCACGCTTGTAATCCCAGCACTTTGGGAGGCCGAGGCGGGCGGATCACGAGGTCAGGAGATCGAGACCATGGTGAAACCCCGTCTCTACTAAAAAAAAATACAAAAAATTAGCCGGGCGTGGTAGCGGGTGCCTGTAGTCCCAGCTACTCGGAGAGGCTGAGGCAGGAGAATGGCGTGAACCCGGGAGGCGGAGCTTGCAGTGAGCCGAGATTGCGCCACTGCACTCCAGCCTGGGTGACAGAGCAAGACTCCGTCTCAAAAAAAAAAAAAAAGATTGACCTAGGTCTTTAAGTTAATTGCAGCAACCAGATGATGAGTTAAATAACATTTTTAAAGTAATTATATTTTTTCACACAGCTAATTTTTCCAAGGGATGCAGGATAGATTTACAAATTGTTTTGACCAGGTTTGTCAGCAATAAATTGGGCTTCTTTCAATGGAGGATCAAGCTGTACTCTTTGTTTCATATTGCTTACTTTTTATGAAACACATATTTCCAGTTAATTGTTATAGGTATGTTTTAGCTAATTTGGAAGTTGATAAGTTTTCTTTTTGAAAGTATAAAAGTATAAATTTGAATGTCAAATTAGTTTAAATAGTTAATCTATAATTCATCCTTGATATTTTATTATTCTATACTGCTTAAAAACTTAAAAAAGCATTACTTATTATGTAGGTACAATTTTTACAAATCATTCCATTTTCTGCACTTTTTACATTACCAACTTTAATTTTAGGCATATTATGGTATGTCAACACCAAACCAAGTAGGACCTCTTTTGTTCGATGCTATTTAAAAAATAAAAGTTCTATGGTATTCTAAATTTTAAAATATTCCTCTCAGGGCTAACATTACACATACATAGGATTTGTTCATTAATTTATTTGGTATTCATCCCAACAAACAGCCACTGAAAGCTTATTCACTATAAACCACTGAGCTAAGTCGTGATGAGGTTACAAAGATGAATAAAATATAGCCCTGCTCCATGGGGAGTGCACTCATTGAGCTAACTACTTTGCAGAGATTCAAAATACAATGGCTTAAATAAGATAATAGCTTGGTGCAAAAGTAATTGCGGTTTTTGCCCTTACTCTTAAATGGCAATTACTTTTGCACCAACCTAACAGATACATGTCTCTTCTCATTATAGCAATCCCTAGGGCCAGCAACTTGCCAATAACAAAGTGACCTGGAAATTGGGTATATCATTTCTGCCCACATCTCATTGGAATGAATTTTGTACTACAGCTATCCTGGGAATGTAATCTCTAACTGGGTAGCCAGGTACCCAGCTAGAATTTAGGGATTTCATTACCGAAAAGAAGAAGAACACAGCAATTAAAGAGATTGAATTATTAACAGATGTAGCAACATGGAAGAATCTCAAAAACATTATGCTAAGCAGAAGTCAGTCACAAGAAGTTGAAAGTCAGCCACTTTCAGTGGCTGTTTATTGGGATGAATATCAAATAAATGAATGAACAAATTCATATATATGTAATGTTAGCCCTGAGAGAAATATTTTAAAACTTAGAATCCCATAGAACTTTTATTTTTTAAATAGCATCGAACAAAAGAGGCCCTACTTGGTTTGGTGTTGGCATACCATAATATGCCTAAAATTAAAGCCCTTGGTAATGTAAAAAGTACAGAAAATGGAATAATTTGTAAAAATGATACCTATATAATAAGAATTGCTTTTTAAAGTTTTTAAAAAACTTAAAAAACCCTAATCCTGTGGGATTCCATATGTATGAAACTCAAGGCAAGGCAAAACTCCAGCGTAGCAGGAACATGATTGCCTGAGACCTAGGTCTTGAGGAGCACAAGGAAACTCTTTTTGGGGTGATGGAAATGTTCGACATCTTGATTGTGGTTACGTGACTATACAATTATCAAAACTCATTGAAAACACTTACAGTGAGTTAGTTATTATCACTGTGGCTGCTGTTGTTATTATTGTCTTGAGTGGGGTTCACAGAATTTCAAGGGGGTTAAAAAATCACTGATTAAATTTGGAATTCTTGAGCCCCCCAAAAAAGTCTAACATAGCTTTATTTTATTTAGAGTCCTTTTTATTTCTTTAAAAACTTGGCAAGTATATGTTTCAATTAAGATAATTTACAATGACTGTTATACAAACAACTCCAAAGCTCAGTAGATTAACTGAGAAATAAACAGAATAAAAGATGTATTTCTCACATCTGTGACAGCCTCTCTGGGTGGTAGGTTGGGTTGCTGTCCTTCCACAGCAATTAGAGTTCTAGCTTCTTCCATCTAGCAGATCCACTGCCTTCTGGGACCTTAGAGTTGTCTGGGATCTTGGAATCATCTGCTAGATCTTCTGCAGCCAGTGAGGAGGGTGGGGGAACAGAGGGTCTCATGAGATTTAGGGGTCAGGTCTCGATGCAGCACACACACCTCTACCATATTTGAATGGCCTGAGTGAGTCGCATGACTACACCTAGAGGTGCACCTGGAAATGTAGTCTTCTTACGTGCCCAGGGTGAGAGGGAAATGGTTGGTGAATATATTGCCTTGTGGCTACGTCTCTCATTAAAAAGTTCAAATCCTGTCTTTGCAACATAATAGTTGATTGAATTTGGGAAAGTGCCTAGGCCTCAGGTTGTTTGGTTTGTTTTTATTTATAAAATAATGGTATAAATGATATTTACCAAGCAGGGCTGTTATGCGAACGAAATGAGATTATTCATGTAGAGTGCATAATAGAGGGCCTAACACACAGCAGGCACATCGAATTTCCTGCCTGATTCTCCTTGCATGAGGAGCAGACTGATTTAATCACTGTGGTTTTATAATATACTTTAATATTTGATTGGGCTAGCCTTTTACCAATTTTCTTTTTTGTTTGTTCATTTGTTTGTTTTAATGTACCTTATTTTTTCAGAGCAGTTTTAGGTTGAAAGAAAATTTGAGTGGTAGGCACAGAGATTTCCCATATCCCCGTCCCCATATATACCCAGCGTCCCCTACTGCCAACATCTCCCACAACATCTCCCACCAGAATGATGCATCTGTTACCTCTGTGAACCTACATTGACACAACATTATCCAGTCTTCTTTTAATAAAATAAACACATTTTGAGATGGCTTTTTCTTCCAGGTGAACTACTATGCAATTTTTTTCGCCTTCTGAAAGTGTGTCTCAGCCTGGCTTCTCCAGAAGGTAGAGGCCAAGACAAAAGGCTTAATGTTATTAGGAAGTGCAACCCCAGGAGACACCCAGGAGGGTCCCAGAGAATGAAGCAGGGAAAGAAGAGCCTATACAAGAATGTGCTAGCTCACTGGCTGCTTCTCTGTGCACCTGATTGTTTCTTTCTACAGGGCTGTCCTCTGAGAATTTGAACAGTGTCTCAAGCCAGTCAATCCACAAGGAAGAGGGGGCCCTCATAACTCATTGGTTTAAGTTTCACTCACTGGCCCTTATATCTCATTATATTTAAGTTTCACCCCATAGGGAGTTCACTCCACACACCTCAGGGTTGAACATGACTCAGAGCCTAGTGTTCCATGGTGTGTAATGCCCAGGTGTCAAACGGGGTCCTGGTCAGATCCCAGGCAGAGCCAGCGCAGGACAGTTGGCAGAGCAATGTAAGTGATGCCGAGGGAACGTAAATATGGAATAAGTTCCCTTCTTTCTGTTATCCAGTTTTCCCATTCTAGAACATAGCAATAATATTTGAAAAGGAAGTTCTCCCATTTACTCCTAAAGGTATGTTCCTTATGTTCTCTTGGATTTGCTTCCATTAGGATCAGATTAACAAAAAGCTTTGTTATAAAAGGGAGAGGGTGGGACCCCTTAACTTAATGAAGAAATGCCATCTCCTGATGTAACCACCAGTCCTGTGAGGTAACCTAACTTAATTAAAGAGAAAATGCAGACAGTATGATATGTTTTGAAAGTCAAAGGGATTTGCTATTGCCTTTGGGGGAAAGACTTCACTCATTCCTTGGCATAGGAGCCTGGGGATTAGAGGATCAGTTAGCATTCTCCTGCCTCTCCCAAGCCACTTCTGATCATCATCAAGGCAACTTATATCCTCCCCAGATGCTTATTAAGGTACCCTACAGTTTTGTACTTAGCAGTAAATTACTCTTGTTCAAAACGTGGCTTGAGAACCACGTGATAGCCAACTTAGCACTGAATCCTATAGAATGTTCAGTGTCGAAAAAGACATGTGATGCATCTCCCTCAAACTATACTCCCCTGCCTGCCACCAAAAACTCAAACTCTTCCTAGACCATATATAAGATCCTGGGCACTGTAAGTACCTCCAGTGAGCTATATGGAAGGAACTTGCCCCATCTTTTGACATGCTAGGAGTCTGAAAGTCAGTTACAGGTGATCGTTTTGCACTCAAGAGAATGGTCTCCATGAGCCTGGTTTTTCCGTCCTGTACAAAAAACTTTTAATGAGATCCAGGTGAAAAGTTTCTGGCCTATTATACTGAGGGGTCTAATATGTGCAACCAAAGATACCAGTTATTTGTCAGGATGATTATTCTGGGACACGCTGAGCTTTGGGTTGGTCCTTGTCTAACCACAGAATTGCTGCATGCCCTTCGGAGGTATTTTACTAGCTTCTCCATGTCTAGATGTACTAGTGTTATTATACAATATCAGATTTCCCCACAAAATGCCAATGCAATTGGCTATTCATTTGTGTGCACCAACGTTATTATTTACTGTACTTAGTCCGTTTTGTAGTATTTAGTGACCTTCACCAGAAGTTCAGCATTCTTGGCAAGCATTTTTCCCTTGGCCACAGAGGAACCCTGTATTTCTCTGGCTCTGGCTCCTTCCAAGAGATGGGAATGTAATAACAGCAGCTGAGCATATGAAAATAACTGGGAACAAAATAGACATCAAATTCAAAAAAGGACTGAAAGAAAAAAACCAGCAGAAGCAGTTCTTTTTCGACACTGAAAATTCTATAGGATTCAGTGCTAAGTTGGCTGTCACATTGCTATTTTAGACAGAGGGAAAAACATAGGTAGATCGACATGTGATTTTATATTTTAAACACAGATATAGAATTCTGACTCCAGATTTTACTCTTAGATCCATGTGGGTGATTAATCGTAAATTCTGAAAAACATGGATACAAGAATAGAACAGACTTCTAATACAGTTCCCTTTTTAACCAGACATAAATAAAACTTTAGAACTTCACAAAAAAATGAGTCTAGTGGGGTGGATGATGTTTCTGTTAATAATTTTGGAGTGTGCTTTTTTTCAGGTTTAAAAAAAAAAACTTTCACTGATTGGAAGGCTCAAGTTCATTGAGATACACAATGTCTTTGAGTGAGCATTCCAAAAAACCGAATGTCTCCTTCTGGCATGAATTGTTCTTTCTGCAGCATTCCAAGCTGACACAGCCACATTTCTTCCGTTATATGTTCTATTACCCATGAGACTGCAGGAGAGTCCCACCTAAAAGCATTAATGTTGCTACATTACCATAAAAGTCTGCCCTGCGAGTATTACTTAAAAAAACAAACAAATGGGCCACATTAGAACAGATTGATAGCAGCCTCCCCTTTTGGATTGAAGAAAACATCCACTTAACACTCTGGTTGCTGGAGGTTCATTCCTGCAAAGAGGATATCAACTTCCAAGTTAAAGCCTTTCTACAGTGTAGAGAGACATCCATCACCTTTTTTGCTTTTTTTGTTTTTATTTTTTCCCTAAGGTATTTAAAATATGCGCAATATCTTAAATCTAAAGCTATCTTTGAAATTAAGGAGGAGAAATATTTAAACATTTATGCATTCAGTTCATGATTCAGAGATTTATTTATAAAACTGTTGATTTTGGGACACCCAACTCTTGCATTTAAACTGCCGAAGTGAGTCATGTTTGTGGGAGGTAATTACTACCAGAAAGTACAACTAACTTGTAAGCTTCTCTTTAAAATGTCCACTCACAATCTACAATTACTCCAAATAGCAGGCTTACCAGGACTTTTGCTCTGTTTAATGGCCGTGTATATTTATTATGAGTGCATTAGGCAATAGCCAAACATACTTTTCTCGCATAGGGGTTCTTGTAGGAGAAATGAGTCCCTTTATTAGTATCAGTGTAGATTTCTGAGGATGTAGGATTGAAAGGATATAAACTCAAAGTATCCCTTCCATTATAGGAAACAGCCTGGAGAACAGCTGGTTCGAGAGTAATAATAGAGTCCAATTGTCAGAAAATGTATACCTATGAATTTGTGCATCGTTAAAGAGCATACCTAACCCACTGAAATTCTAGCAGGCACTTCCCTCTGTAACACCTCCCTGCCTCTCTGAGGCTGACTTTGTGTCCTCCTGGGAGGCTCTCTGAGTCTTCATTTTGTGATTGAGAAGTCCACGCCTAACTGACTAGAAGCTGAGTGGGCAGCTTCTTGTGGGCCATAATGTCAGAGTCTCTGAGAACATCCTGCAGTTCATGGCTCTTTCTGCACTGATCAGTGCCTAAAATTTCACAGATAAGATGTCCGGAGGTGGCTTACACCTGTAATCCAGCACTTTGGCAGGCTGAAGCAGGAGGATCACTTGAGGCTAGGAGTTCAAGACCAGCCTGGGCAACACCATAGGGAGACCTCAGTCTCTACAAAAAAAAAAAAAAAATTAAATTAGGAACAAAGATATCTAGAGAGCTGGTGTTGTAGAAAGGAGAAAGAGTAGTAGGAGGGAATTTGGTGTTTGAGTCAAAAGTAAATAAGAGACTGCTGCAGCAGGGGTTGGGGAAATCACCAGAAAAGAAAGGCTGGAATTTCCAAAGACAAACTCTGGCTACCTGATGTTTTTGCCCTGCCTTATCCTTAACCTACCTTTGACTTAACCTTGCTCAAAGCAACTCCACTGGGATACCAAGGCCACCCAGTCTTCCCTAAAGCTCCCTTGACTCCTGCAACAAACACATACTCTTCTTTGGTGGGCTTGAGACTTAACCAACTAAATAACCATGCCTCTTCACACTGCCTATGATCCAACAGCCTTATTGGACTGTCCACGTTCATTCATTCATACTGTTTCACTCATCATTTATTCAATACTATTGACCGAGTGCCCTCTATGTGTCAATTGTTGTGCCAGGCCAGGCATGGTGGTTCACGCCTGTAATCCCAGCACTTTGGGAGGCCAAGGCAGATCACCTGAGGCCAAGAGTTCAAGACTAGCTTGGCCAACATGGCAAAACCCCATTTCTACTAAAAATACAAAAAAAAAAAATTAGCTGGGTATGGTGGTGGGTTCCTTTAATCCCAGCTACTTGGGAGGCTGAGGCAGGAGAATAGCTTGAACCTGGGAGGCGGAGGTTGCAGTGAGCCGAGATCGCACCATTGCACTCCAGCCTAGGCAACAAGAGTGAAACTCTGTCTCAAAAAAAAAAAAAAAAAAATTGTTGTGTCAGGTGCCGGAACATAACCCAATCCCTGTCTTTGAGGAGCATATTGACTGGTTGGAAAGACAGACCTCAAGAGTGGCAATTTCCGAACTGCATGACGATTGTTACATAAGAGTGAGTGGTGTTATGGAGACACATCAGAAAGGCACCATACCTGAGCCTGGGGAGCAGAAAGCACTTCCCATGAGTGCCCATGTTTCAGCGAAGACCTGAAAGAAAAGAGAGGATAGGCAGGGGACTTAAGGGGAAAACAAAGGTAAAGAGACCAGGTGTAATATTCTGTGCAGGAGGAAAGGAAGAGGCCAAAGCCTGTGAAAAACGTGAATGTGCAGTTCAGGGACGTGTGATTAGTCCAAATTGGATGGAGCCGACTTTAGATCAATAATAGAGTGATGATAGAGGAGGCTGGACAGGGAGACCAGAATGTGAAGGGCCTTGTGTGCCACACTAAGGAGTTTGAATGTCAATGGGACCTATTGAAGGACACATCCTGTGTGCTTCATTTTCCTTCCAGGTACTACTGAGGCCTGACCCTGCTAAGCCTCCCAGATCAGATGAGACTCGCTGCGTTCAGGGTGGTATGGCTGCAGACCCCATGTAGGGTGTTTCTATTGGAGCAGCCATCCATCAGATTCTTTATATACTTGCATCTAAGCTTGCAGGCTTAATCTTGAACAAGTTTGTACACCCCCAAACATTTGGCCGGCTTTCCTCTCCTAGCTTTCCTCAATTGACCTCGGTCGTGGCCAGAACTACACACTCTTTGAGTCCTCTGACTTGTGGCATTGCCTAATTTGTTCCACCTCTCTCAGCCACACACTCCACACTCCTCAGCTTTACGATCCATCTGGACCCACAGTTTACCTGTAACCCTTCTAGTTAACATATTTCATGAAAGTCTCTCTCTTGCTCAATTTTAACTCAAATTCAGGTCTGGAACATATAAAAATGTTACCATTCACTCAATAAATATTTAAGGAATTAGTACTACATGTTAGGAAGTGTTCCAGGCAATACAGTAATGACCAAAAAAGATTAAGTTCCTACCCTCATGGAGTTGACATTTTAGAGGAAGAAAATAGACAAACAATATATCAGATGGCAATATATTGTTTTTTAACATTGTTATTTAAAAATTGGTATGAAATAATGATGGTTATAAAGAAAACTTAAGTTAGGACTGCTGGAGTGTCCTAACTGGAGTGTGTTATTTTATATAAGATTTATATATATATATGTACACACAAATATATATACATATACCCATAGACAAACACAAATAGAATTAATACATGCTTCTATAAATATGTACCAACAAATTTTTAGTGACTTCAGGTTTCAACAATTAAAAATGTCGTATAACTAGTTTGAAGTTAGAGATAAGTGATGTTATTGTCACTTATAAATTTCAGGTCTCAAGAATCTTTCTGATTTTTTGTTTATCAAATTCAATGTGTAATTATATTTTTAGCCTTGTAGTGTAATATAGTACACAGGATTTTGCAGTAATCTTATAGTGTTTCCTTGGTTTGGAATACAAATGTGACACATTGTATTTCTGAATTAGCATTTTTCGTTAAGAAAATATAAACATTTCATTACATTTTATTTTAATTTTCCATTTAGAATGATGGCAAAACATTATTGGTACAACCTTGTGGGCAAGAGTAGGGATTTTGATAGAGTGATGTAAGTTCTATAACATGTGCCTAATAGGAGTGACAGCAAAGGGGGATGGAGGAGCAATATGTGATAAAATAAAAGCAGAGAATTTCCAGAATTGTAAGATGGCAGGAGTACTCTGATTAAAAGCACACTAGTAGCAAGCAGGATAAATAAAAATAAATGTACAACATAGTAAAATTGAAGAACAACAACAAAAAAGAGGCAAATATTAAAAGCTATCAGAAATAAAGAACAGATTCCATGCAAAGGAACACTCAATAGATGGACAGTGGACTTAAGATGTAAGAAGACAGTGATTATCTTCCTGGGCTGAGAGAAATTAACTTTCAATCGAGGATTTTATACCAAGCAAAACTATTAAAATGCATAAAATTAGGACATTTTTGTGATCACAAAGACTTAGAGAAGTAACCAATCATAAACTGTCATTACAGGATATTCTTTTAAAAATGAATGTAAAGAGCTTCTGCATGGCAAAAGGAACAGTCAGCAGAGTAAACATACAACCCACAGAGTGGGAGAAAATCTTCACAATCTATACATCCAACAAAGGACTAACGCCCAGAATCTAAAAGGAACTCAGACAAATTAGCAAGAAAATAACAAACAATCCCATCAAAAAGTGGGCTAAGGACATTAATAGACAATTCTCAAAAGAAGATGTACAAATGGCCAACAAACATACGAAGAAATGTTCAACATCACTGATGATCAGGGAAATGCAAATCACAACCACAATGCAATAACACCTTACTCCAGCAAGAATGCTATAATAATAATAAAAAAATAGATGTTGGCGAGGATGCGGTGAAAGGGAACACTTCTGCACTGCTGAGGGGAATGTAACTAGTACAAACATTATGGAAAACAGTGTGGAGATTCCCTAAGAACTAAAAGTAGAACCGCCATTTGATGCAGCAGGAAAACATATGCCTGGAAACTTAAATAACACAGGTTAAAGAGGGAAATCACAATAGAAATTACATGTAGCATTAAACAGTAATGAATGTACTACATAGCAAATGGCTAAAGTTATAGTAGTCAGAGGTGAATTTATAGCACAAAATGACATCTTTAGGAAATAAGATATATTGGCCCGGCGCAGTAGATCACGCCTGTAGTCTCAGCACTTTGGGAGGCCAAGGTGGGCAGATCACGAGGTCAAGGAGTTCGAGACCATCCTGGCCAACATGGTGAAACCCCATCTCTACTAAAAATACAATTAGCCAGGTGCGGTGGCATGCACTTGTAATCCCAGCTACTCTGGAGGCTGAGGCAGGAGACTCGCCTGAACCCGGGAGTGCGGAGGTTGCAGTGAGCCCAGATCGCACCACTGCATTCCAGCCTGGGCGACAGAGCAAGACTCCGTCTTGGTGGGAGGGAAGGAAAGAAGATATGTTAAAATAAATTAGCAATTGGATTAAAAAGTTAGAAAAAGAAAAGCAAAATAAACACAAGAAATGTAGAAGAAAAGAAATAATAAAGAATAGAAATTAATTAAACAAAGGAGCAATAGAGAGGATAAATAAAACCAAAAGCTTTTTATGTGAAAAAAACAACAAGAGAACAATCAAGAAAAAATACAAAAGGCACAAATGTATAATATTAGCATCTAAATAGGGGACTTTCCTATAGATCTATGTGTTTTTCAAAAATACATTTTATTGTGTATATTTGAGATTTGCGACAGGATATTGTAGGATACATATAGTCAAGTGGTTACTATAGTGAAGCAGATTAACATACTTGTCATCTCACATAGCTACTAAAATCTACTTAACAAAAATCCTAATACAATTTTATTAACTGTAGTGCTCATGTTGCACATTAAATCTCTAGACTTGTCCGTCCTACATATTTGCTATTTTATATCCTTTGACCTACATCTCCTCACTTCCTCTCCCCACCCCACCATGGGAACCACTATTTTTCCAGATAGAGATTTTTTTAAAACCACAAAATACTACTAGTAACAAATTTAAAATTTTAGATGAAATAATTTCTTTAAAAATAAATTACAAAAATTAATCGAATGAAAAATTTGACAATATGAATAGTCTAATCGCTGTTAAAGAAGTGAAGTCAGTAACCAAAACTCTTCCCCACCAAAAAGCCACCGGGTACTGATGATTTTACAGCTGGGTGTTACATCTTCAAAGTATGGATAGTCTCTAACTTATGTACATTATTTCAGGGAGCTGGAAAAGAGGAAAAGCCACAGAGCTCATTTTCAAACCTAGTGTAATCTTGAGATCAGAAAAAAATATAAGAGAAGAAAACTATAGATTCATTTCATTTATCAGCAGAGAGATAAAACATTCTAATTCAAATGGTAGCAAACCAAAATCAGCAGTGTTTATGTTCCAGTTGGGTTCATATCAGGAATGGAAGGGTGGTTTCAAGAAGAGATTCCAAAATCTTTTGATATGGTATACCATATTTAGACATTAAGAAAAGCCTTATGATTATCTCAGTAACTCCAGAAAAAGCATTTGACGAAAAATTAATATTCATCATAATTTAAAAAAATTAAACTAGGAATAGAAGTGAATTTTATTTACCTAATATCCAAAATCTATGTAATCCTGCCTATTGATGAGAATTTAGAAGCATTACCATTAAAGTCAGAGACAAGATAAGGATATTTTATGTCACCACTTCTATTCAGTAATGTACTAAAGGTTATAGTTGATCCAGTAAGACAAATAAAAACATAAGGGTATAGAATTGGAAAGAAATATGAAGCATATTTGCATACACATAAAATCTAAGAGGTATTATTTCTAATGATTAACCAATATATGATTCTAAAAGTAGAGAGTTGATCTAGATTTTTGGATACAAAGCGTAGCATAATCAATGACACTCTAGTAACCAGAAAAGCAATACAAAAAACATACTTTTCACAATCACAACAAAGACTATAATTTACCTAAGAAGAAATCTAATAAAGATGTATAAGATAATGAAAAAATATATAGCATTATTGAAGTAAAGGAAGTCCTAAATAAATGGAGAATCCCGAGTAAAAACCATGTTTTCGGATGGGAAGATTCACTATAATAAAGATGGCAGTTCTCTCCAAATTTATTTATAAATCCAATGCAATTCCATCAGAGTTTTATATTTAACTTGACAAGTGTCCCTAATATTTAAATGGTAGAGAAAAGGACAACAATAGCCCCCCCCAAAAAAAAAATTGAAGACAAACAAGGTGAGAAAGAGATGAATAACTTTTGTAAAATTATAGTGATTACTACAATGTGATTTTGGCACAGAGACAGACAAGATGACAAGTGGAATAGAATATAGAGCCCAGTACCATGCATACAGAGAAATGTAATAAGAGCTACATTACAAATCAGTGGGGTAATAAAATGGTGGTGGAGCAATTAGTTGTCCATATGGAAAAAGATGAAATTTAATTCTTACCTCATTCCCCAGACTGAATTAAAAACTAAATGTGTAGAGCAGCATTTTAAAAATTTAGATAATAGCATACGAGAATATCTTTAAGACCTGAGGGTGGAGAGAGAGTTCTTGAACAATATACTAAGCAATTAAGAAAAAAAACTGATAAATTTAGCTTCATTAAACTATAAAACTTCTTTATAAAAAAGATACTATAAATAATGTTAAGATAAAACATAGACCAAAAGGAGGTATTTACAATGCATATGGCTGACAAAGGATTAGTTGCCAGCGTATATGATTGCCTGCAAATTAAAAAGAGAGAGAGAGAAATCACTCAATAAAAAATAGACAGTTATATTAGATAGCAGTCTATAGAAGAGGATTGCCTAATGACCAATGAACATACAAAACATTGTTAAACTTTTTCTAGTAAACAGAGAAATGCAAAATAAAAGTAAGTTGCCACTTCACATCATAAGATGAAAAAAATGGCCGGGCGCGGTGGCTCACGCTTGTAATCCCAGCACTTTGGGAGGCCGAGGCGGGCGGATCACGAGGTCAGGAGATCGAGACCACGGTGAAACCCCGTCTCTACTAAAAATACAAAAAATTAGCCGGGCGTGGTGGCGGGTGCCTGTAGTCCCAGCTACTCGGAGAGGCTGAGGCAGGAGAATGGCGTGAACCCGGGAGGCGGAGCTTGCAGTGAGCCGAGATTGCGCCACTGCACTCCAGCCTGGGCGACAGAGCGAGACTCCGTCTCAAAAAAAAAAAAAAAAAAAAAAAAAAAGATGAAAAAAATTACTTTAAGCCTGATGATACCAAATGGTGGCTTGGATGTGAAGCAAGGTGAACTCTCAAATATTTCTGTTGGGAATGTTAATTTGCACAAAATATTTGGAGAATAATTTGACAATATCTACTAGAGATGAAACTCTGCATACCCTGTGCACCAGCTTTCCAGCCCTAAACAAAGATCCTTCACAGAGGAACATTTGAAGATTGCTGTGCAAGGACACTTTTATACGAATGTTCATTGTAGCAGTGCTAGAAATGGCAAAAATCAGGAAACCACTTAAATGTTCATCAGTAGGAGAATAGATAAACAAATTTTGATACAAGCAAGTAAAAAACTCCAAAAAGCAAATACCACTTAAATGAATGAACTGGAGCCACATGTATCAACATGGATTAATTTCATAAATATAACATAGAAGAAAAAATTTCATAAAACATAATATAGAAAATCACAATATGTAAAATATGTCATTTATTTATATAAAGTTTGTAATCCTTCAAAACAATGCTATACATTATTATGGAGATTTCTAAATATGTAGAAAAGTAAAAAAATTTACATGATAAAGATAAACACCAAATTACTGACAGCAGCTATCACTGGGGATGGAGAGAGGTGAATAAGATCCAGGAAGGTTATCTAGGGGGCTTCAACTTTATCTGTAATATTTAATTTTTTAAAAGACAAATCTGGGACAAATATGGTAATATCTCAAATTTTGATAAAGCATTGGGTACAATGTGTTTTCTATATTAATTTTGTACTTTCCCATGTCCATTCATTCAAAATGAGTATCTAGTATATCCCAAACTACTAGCACCAAAGATAGAGCACTGAACTACAAATAGAGCACTGAACAATAGACAAAAGTCTTCAGCTACATGGAGCTTATATTCTAGTGGGTATTTTAAAAACTTCACATTTTTTGAAAAGGGAAAAAAGAATAAAAGAAAGACAAATAAGTGGACACAAGGAAATAATTCAGTTCCACAATAAAGAGATTTTAGCATCGTCAATAATGGATAGAATCAGACAGAAGATAAAGTAAAGAAATAGAGGATTTGAACAACACAATAAAGCAAAATGTTATGACAGACATATACAGAACACTCTACTCAATAATCACTGAATACACATTCTTCTCAAGTGCACATGGGACATTCTCCAGGACAAACCATAGGTTAGTTAGGTCACAAATTAAGTATTAACAGATGTTTAAAAGATGATATCATACGATGTATTTTTTATGACCGAAACAGGATGAGGATAGAAATCAATTAGAGAAAGAAAACCAGAAAATTCACCAATTTGTGAAAATTAATACACTATTAAACAACCAATGGATCAAAGAAGAAATCACAAGAAAAAAAAGAAAATACTTAGAGACAAATGAAAACAAAACACAACATTCCAAAACATATGGGATACAGGGAAGGCAGTGCTATGGGAGAAATTTATAACTATAAGTGCTTACATTAAAAAGCAGGAATGATCCCAAATAAACAATCTAACTTTGCAACTTAAGTAACTAGAAGAAAAAGAACAAATTAAACCCAGAGCTATCAGAAGGAATAAAATAATAAATATTAGAGCAGAGATAAATGAATAGAAAATAGTAATAATAAGTAAATAGAAAAATAATAGAGAAAATCAATGAAACCAAAAAATGATTAAGAAGATCAACAAAATTGACAAACCTTTAGCTAGGCTAAGAAAAAAAGAGAAAGCAGACTCAATTTGCTCAAATCGGAAAGAAAATAGGAACATTATTACTGATTCTGTGAAAAAAAAAAAGATTATAAGAGAATTCTATGAGCAATATATGCCAACAAATTAGACAACCTAGATAAAATTCCTAGATAAAAACCTAGATAAAAAAACCTAGAAACACAAAACTTACCAAGACTGTATCACAGAGAGTTAGACAATCAAAAAACACTTGTGGTTAGTAAGGAAATTGAATCAGTAATCCAAATCTCTCAACAAAGAAATGTCCTTGACTTGATGGCTTCACTGGTGAATTCTACCAAACATTTAAAGAACTAATACCAATCCTTCTCAAACTCTTCCAGAAAATTGAAGAGGAGAAAACACTTCATAACTCATTCTGGCACCAGCATTACCCTGACACCAATGACAGGAAAAGGCACTACAAGAAAACAAAACTACAGAACAATACCCCTTATGAACATTGTTTCAAAAATCCTCAAAAAGATATTAGCAAATTGAATTTGGCAGCATATTAAAAGGATTATATATCACAACTATGTGGGATTTATTCCTGGAATGCTAGGATGGCTCTACATATAAAAAATCAATCATTGTAATATACCATATTACAATGGTATATTACAAGAAGGAGGAAAACATGGATATTTTAATTAAAACAGAATAAGCATTTGACAAGATTATACACAATTATATGATGAAAACACCCAAGAAACAAAAAATAGAAGAAAACTACCTCAACATAACAAAGACCATATATGAAAACCCCACTGAAAACATCATACTCAGTGGTGAAAGACTGAAAGCTGTTTCTCTAAGATCAAAGACAAGACAAGGATGCCCACTTTTACCACTTTTATTCAATAATTCAATATAGTACTGGAAGCCACAGCCAAAACAATTAGGGAAGAAAAAATATCAAAAGCATCTAAATTGGGAAGAAAGAAGTAAAATTACCTCTGTTGCAGGTAATATGCTCTTATATGTAGAAAACTCTAAAGATTCCACACCACAAAAAAAAAAACCCTGTTAGAACTAATAAAGGAATTCTGCAAAGTAGCAGAATACAAAGTAGGATACAAAGTTAACATACAAACATAAATTTCATCTTTATACACTAAAAAAGAACAATCTGAAAGGGAAGTTTTTGAAAACAATTCCATTTATTTATTTATTTTTTAAAATCCAAATAAAATTTGTTGTTTATTTATCTTTTTTTAATTATACTTTAAGTTTTAGGGTACATGTGCACAACATGCACGTTAGTTACATATGTATACATGTGACATGTTGGTGTGCTGCACCCAGTAACTCGTCATTTAACATTAGGTATATCTCCAAATGCTATCCCTCCCCCCTCCCCTCACCCCACAACAGGCCCTGGTGTGTGATGTTCCCCTTCTTGTGTCCATGTGTTCTCATTTTTCCATTCCCACCTATGAATGAGAACATGCGGTGTTTGGTTTTTTGTCCTTGCGATAGTTTGCTGAGAATGATGGTTTCCAGATTCATCCATGTCCCTACAAAGGACATGAACTCATCATTTTTTATGGCTGCATAGTATTCCATGGTGTATATGTGCCACATTTTCTTAATCCAGTCTATCATTGTTGGACATTTGGGTTGGTTCCAAGTCTTTGCTATTGTGAATAGTGCCACAATGAACATACATGGGCATGCATCTTTATAGCAGCATGATTTATAATCCTTTGGGTATATACCCAGTAATGGGATGGCTGGGTCAAATGGTATTTCTAGTTCTAGATCCCTGAGGAGTCACCACATTGAATTCCACAATGGTTGAACTAGTTTACAGTCCCACCAACAGTGTAAAAGTGTTCCTAGAATTGGAAAAAACTATTTTAGAGTTCATATGGAACCAAAAAAGAGCCTGCATTGCCAAGTCAATCCTAAGCCAAAAGAACAAAGCTGGAGGCATCATGCTACCTGACTTCAAACTATACTACAAGGCTACAGTAACCAAAACAGCATGGTACTAGTACCAAAACAGAGATATAGACCAATGGAACAGAACAGAGCCCTCAGAAATAATGCCGCATAACTACAACCATCTGATCTTTGACAAACCTGACAAAAACAAGAAATGGGGAAAGGATTCCCTATTTAATAAATAGTGCTGGGAAAACTGGCTAGCCATATGTGCAAAGCTGAAACTGGATCCCTTCCTTACACCTTATACAAAAATTAATTCAAGATGGATTAAAGACTTCAATGTTAGACCTAAAACCATAAAATCCCTAGAAGAAAACCTAGGCAATACCATTCAGGACATAGGCATTGGCAAGGACTTCATGTCTAAAACACCAAAAGCAATGGCAACAAAGGCCAAAATTGACAAATGGGATCTAATTAAACTAAAGAGCTTCTGCACAGCAAAAGAAACTACCATCAGTGTGAAGAGGCAACCTACAGAATGGGAGAAAATTTTTGCAATCTACTCATCTGACAAAGGGCTAATGTCCAGAATCTACAAAGAACTCCAACAAATTTACAAGAAAAAAACAACCCCATCAAAAAGTGGGCAAAGGATATGAACAGACACTTCTCAAAAGAAGACATTTATGCAGCCAAAAGACACATGAAAAAATGCTTATCATCACTGGCCATCAGAGAAATGCAAATCAAAACCACAATGAGATACCATCTCACACCACTTAGAATGGCAATCATTAAAAAGTCAGGAAACACTTCCATTTATAATAGCATGAAAAACAATAAAATACTTAGAGATTAACTTAACAAAGGAAATGAAAGACTTGTATGATGAAGACTGCAAAATATTGCCAAAAAAAGTTTAAAAAGACATAAATAAATGGAACACATTCCATGTTCATGGATAAGAAGAAAATTTTATTAAAATGTCAATATTATCCAAAGCCATCTAGAGATTCATGCAATCCTTATAAAAATTCCAGTGATCATTTTGTCTGCAATAGAAAATCCATCCTAAAATTCATGTGGAATCTCAAGGGACCCCAAATAGCCAAAACAATCTTAAAAAAGAAAAAAAATCCCTGAAGGATTCACACTTCCTGATTTCAAAACTTAGTACAAAGCTATAGCAATCAAAATAGCATGATACTGGCCTGAAAACAGACACATAGACAAATTAAACATAACAGAGAGCCCAGAAATAACCTCTTGCTTATATGGTCAAATGATTTCAATAAGGTTGTCAAGACCATTCAGCAGAGAAAGAAGAATTTTTTCAACAAATTTTTGAAAACTGGATATGCTTATGCAAAGGAATGAAGTTAGACCCTTATCTACCTTATACAAAAATTAAATCAAAATGGATCAAAGACTTAAAGCTAAGAGATAAATCTGTGAAACTCTTAGAAGAAAACATTAGGTAAAACTCCACAGTCTTGGATTTGGCAAGAATTTCTTGCATGTGACATCAAAGGCAAGGCAATAAAATGAAAACCAACTGGACTTCATAAAAACTAAAAACTTTTGTGCATCAAAGGACACTATCAACAGAGTGACAAGGCAACACAGGCAATTGGAGAAAATATTTTCAAATCATATATCTGAAAAGAGATTAATATTCAGAACATACAAAGAACTTCTGAAACCCAATCTAAAAAATAACCTGATTCCAAAAGGGCAAAAGACTTAAATAGACATTATTCCCATGAAGATATGCAAGTGATCAATAAGCACATGAAAAGATGCTCAACATACTCATCATTAGGGAAATGCAAATCAAAACCACAATGAGGTGCCACCTCACACTCATTTAGATGACATCTATTAAAAATAGGCTTAATGCCTGGATGATTAAATAATCTGCACAACAAACCCCCATGACACAAGTTTACCTGTGTAATAAACCTGCACTCGTATCCCTGAACTTAAAAGTATAAAAACCCCAAAAATATCAAGTGTTGGTAAGGATTTGGAGAAACTGGAACACTGTGCACTGTTGATGAGAATGCAAAATACTATAGTCACTGTAAAAAAAAGTGATTGTTTCTAAAAAAAATAAAAATAGAATTACCATAGGATTCAGAAATTCCACCTGTTAGTATATACCCCAAAGAACTGAAGGCAAGGTCTCCATTAAAACGTGGGCAAAGGGCATGAACAGACACTTTTCAAAAGATGGCATACATGAGGTCAACACACATAAGAAAAAAAGCTCAACATCATTGATCATTACAGAAATGCAAATCAAAACCACAACGATATATCATCTCACACCTGTCAGAATGGCTATTACTAAAAAGGCAAAAAAATAACAGATACTGGTGAGGTTGTGGAGAAAAATGAATGCTTACACACTGTTGGTGGGAGTGCGAATTAGTTCAGCCATTGTTGAAAACAGTGTGGTGATTCCTCAAAGACCTGAAAAAAGAAATACCATTTGACCCAGCAATCCCATTACTGGGTATATACACAAAGGAATATAAGTCATTCTATCACAAAGACACATGCATGTGTATGTTCATTGCAGCATTATTCACAATAGCAAAGACATAGAATAAACCTAAATGCCCATCAATTGTAGAATGGATAAATAAAATATGGTATATATACACCATGGAATACCATGCAGACATAAAAAAGAATTAGATCATGTCCTTTGCAGGAACATGGATGGAGCTGGAGGCTATTATCCTTAGCAAACTAATACAGTAACATAAAACCAAATACTGCATGTTTTCACTTACAAGTGGGAGTTAAATGATGAGAACACATGGACACATAGAGAGAAACAACAGCACTGGGACCTATCTGAGAATGGAGGGTGGAGGGTGGGAGGAGGGAGAGGATCTGTACAAATAGCTAATGGGTACTAGGCTTAATAGCCGGGTGATGAAATAATCTGTACAACAAACCCATGACACAAGTTTACCTATATAACCTGCATATGTACCCCTAAACTTAAAAGATTTTTTAAAAAAGAAACCAGGGTCTCAAAGAAATATTTGTATATGCATTTTCATTGCAGCATTATTTGCAATAGCTAAAACATGGAAACAAACCACATGTCCAACAACGAATGAATGAATAAGCAAAATATGGTATATACGTACGTACAGTGGAATATCACAGAACCTTAAAAAGTTAGAAAGCTCTAACACATGCTACAACACAGGTACATTTTGAGGTTATTACACTATGTGAAATAAGGCAGTCACAAAAAAGACAAATACTGCATGATTCTACTTATATGAGGTACCTACAGTAGTCAAAATTATAAACACAGAAAGAAGAATAGTGGTTGTCAGGGGCTAGCAGGAGGAAGGAATGAGGAGTTATTGTGTAACAGGTACAGAGTTTCACTGGACTCCTACCTATCACTATATGCAAAAATTAACTCAAGATGGATTAAAGACTTAAATTTAAGACCTAAAACTATAAAAATACTAGAAGAAAACCTAGGAAATATCCTTCTGGGCATCAGCCTTTGCAAGAATTAATGATTAAGTCCTCAAAAGCAATTGCAATAAAAACAAAATTTGACAAATGGGACCAAATTAAACTAAAGAGCTTCTGAACAGCAAAATAAACTATCAACAGAGTAAATGGACAAACTACAGAATGGGAGAAAATATTTGCAAACTACACATCCAACAAAGGTCTAATATCCAGAAATGATAAGGAACGTAAACAATTAAGCAAAAAATAAAACCCCATTAAAAAGTGGGCAAAGCACATGAATGGACACTTCTCAAAAGACACACAAGCAGCCAACAAACACAAAAAAATGCTCAACATACTAATCATCAGAAATATGAAATCAAAACTACAATAAAATACCATTTCACACCAGCAATCCCATTACTGGGTATATACGTAAAGGAAAATAAATTGTTCTACCAAAAGGGCAAATGCACTCCTATGTTTATCGAGGCACTATTCACAATATCAAAGGCAAGAAATCAACCTAGGTTGATTCAATAAAGAAAATTTACAAATTTACATAAGTTGACATATTTACATAAAGTTACATATACATCATGGGATACTACACAGCCATAAAAAGGAATGAAATCATATCCTTTCCAGCAACGTGGATGTAGCCAGGGGCCATTATCCTAAGCAAATTAAAACACAAACAGAAAACCAAATACCACATGTTCTCACTTATAAGTGGGAGCTGAATATTGGGTGCACATGGACATAAAGGTGGGAATGATAGATATTGGTCACTACAGGAAAGAGGAGGAAGGAGAGAGGCAAGGGAGGCCAAGCTACTTATTGGGTACTGTGCTCATTACCTGGGTGATGGGTTTAGTCCTACCCCAAACCTCATCATTATGAAATATACCCTTGTAGCAATCCTGCACATGAACTCCCTGAATCTAAAATACAAATTGAAATTTTAAATAAATAATAGGTATAGAGTTTCAGTTTTGCAAGATGCAAAGAGTTTGGGAGGTAGACGGTAGTGATGATTGCCACCAAGTACAACATGGATGTACTTCATACCACTAAACTGTGCACTAGAAAATGGTTATGATGGCAAATTTTTTATGTGTATTTTACCACAATAAAGTAAATATTTTCTTTCTTTCTTTTTTTTGAGACGGAGTCTCGTTCTGTTGCCCAGGCTGGCGTGATTTCGGCTCACTGCAAGCTCTGCCTCCTGGGTTCACGCCATTCTCCTACCTCAGCCTCCTGAGTAGCCAGGACTACAGGCGCTCGCCACCATGCCTGGCTAATTTTTTTTGTATTTTTAGTAAAGATGGGGTTTCACTGTGTTTGCCAGGATGGTCTCGATCTCCTGACCTCGAGATCCTCCCGCCTTGGCCTCCCAAAGCGCTGGGATTACAGGCATGAGCCACCGCACCCGGCCTAAAGTAAATATTTTCAAAAGAGTAAAGATACAAGGAGGGGCCAAGGGAGTTTAGAGTATTTGCAAGAGAGTAGTTGGAGTAATGGACCATGGAATCCAACCTGGATAGGAGGGAAGTAGAAAGTGGGGAGATGAGTGGGTGGAAGTACCACTGAAATTGCAGAAGAGAGAGTGCCATGGGGTTCTTGAGCAGGCACGCTGGGAGAACAACAACAAAAAACTGGTTGTAGAGGTTTGAACTGGTGAGGGTTTTGAAGTGGAGCATTATTATCCACTTGATGGGATACTACGAATGCTTTTCCATTTCAAAAGAAATATTCCATTGCATGCATTTTAATAATGTATTCCATTTTATAGATGTAACATAATTTAACCAATCTCTTCCTATAATTATTTTAAATCATAGTGACAAAATACTGTTAGTCTTATTTAAACTAATAAATTTATGATCCTTTCAGAAATCCTCACCAAGAAGTCTCTGCCTTTCTTGAGACTGGTGGGAAAAAACCCCTGGGATTCCAGAAAAACTCAAGACCAAAGCTACTGACTGGTGCCCTCTCTAAGGAGAAACACAACTGTAATTTTCCTTGAGGTGGACAGCATGGAATTCCTCTGCACACTCAGTCATGTGGGGAGAGAGATCGTGTAACTGCACTTGCCCCTGAATGTATATGAATTTCTTAGTTAATTCAACAAAATTTACTGAGCAGCTTCTACGTAAAAAGAACTTTCTCTGGAACTGGAAATGTAAAAATGCTCTCAAATATAGTAGGCATAATTATATGAGTACATAAATTATTATAATAGAAAGTAAATGCAGAGGCAGATTTTCCATGAAGCAAATGAAACTCGAGCATCGGTGCCCCTCACTTACATGGGCCCTTTCCAACACTCTGGGAGAGACCCTATACATATACTTATGTGGTCATATATTCTGGTAAAATTTGCAAAAGTGAAATTTTTTTAAAAATCTTCAATTAAACTACTGTCTCTTTTTCCTCTGACTTTCCCTACTGTTAGAATGGCCAAGGACATTTTTCAGGTCCAAAAGAGGCAAAGTATTGAAGACACATTCAGTTGAGTTTATTGAAATACATGTCTGGGGCTCACAGATATTTTGCTGCCAAACAAAAAGTTATTGCAACCAGCACAGGAAGTAGGTGAATGCTGGAGGAGACACAAGGTTTGAAGTGCATGGAGCCAGGAACTAGTCTATGGAAGAATGCTTCTAATCAGACATATAAAACTGAACAGTGGATTTTGTTCCCATCAGTGCCTGGTCAAAACAATTCTCTGAAAAAAACCCCAGAATTCTCTGACTTCAGGAATACTTTCAATAACACAGCATAAGCAGTTCCAATTATACATGCACTATCCGTTTGTTTTCTTTTTGTTGGTAATTACACAAAATAATAGAATGTGTGGATTTCTAGGGCACAAACCTGTAGCAGTATTTCAAAGAATAAGTGCATCTGTGTGTGAAGTTGTATGTTTTATTCATTCCAATTATCGACAGTAAAAAATTATGACCATTATGGAAGACTGAACTATCTTTCCATGTCCTGTACAGAAAATATTACAGTTAAGTAACTGTGGTAGGTAGTTGACTAATACAAATGTTATTTGTTTAGATTGTGGAATGTCTGTTGTATCTGTTAACTTTTTCAAAATTTGACTTCGTTGTAATTTCTTTGTTGTTGTCATTGTTGTTGTTGTTTAGAAACAGAGTCTCACTCTGTCGCCCAGGCTAAACTGCAGTGGTGTAATCACAACTCACTTCAGCCTTGAACTCCTGGGCTCAAGTGATCCTCCCACCTCAGCCTCCTTACAAGCTAGAACTACAGATACTTTTCAAATTCTAAATAAATATTCATTTGCATGCCTAATTTTGTATTAATCACTTTCAATTATTTTCCCTAAAGAGGTCCCCCCAAATTGTTTAAGCTTCAAGCCCCATATAACTTGGATTTACCCCAGTACGAAGTAATGACTGTGATACGAGAGAAATGTAATAGGGCTTTTGGGAGTTCTGAGAAGGAAGAAATTATTAGTTACAGAGATGATCAGGGAAAGGTTTATCTAAGTTATGATTGAGTGGAAGAACTTGAATTCAGAGATATGGCAAATGATGCTCTCAATGAAAAATGGAATTCTTCATAACATTTTAATAATTTCTGTCCCTGAATCTACTCACTCAAATACTCTATTATTGACACATTCTCATCTCTACATGCATATTTCTTTCTGTTCTCATAGCTAAAAACCTTTTCTGCTGAAGTTTTGTGGCCATGGGTTCAAGCAACAAATTAGTGCAAACCTGCTGGGTGTTCAAGGAAGAGAATTTCCCAGGATGGATTCTGGGTAGGGGTTCAAACCAGGAGAAATGTGACAATTCTGTCATGTAATCCAGAACCTATTACATGAATTATGTGGCAACAAAACAAACTTTCTTCACTGCTCTTCAATTATCGTGTAATTAGTGAGCAAGAGTCAGAGAAAGTCCTATTTTTAAGTTCTATGCTGCACTCACCTTCATTCACTCGTGAGAAAGAAACAGTCATAATATTCAGAAGCCAAGCATGGTTTCTCCTATGGAGCAATATTGTCAAGGTACCTTTACACCATATCTATAACTTGTTTGGAGAGAGAGAGAGAGAGACAGAGAGAGAAAGAATGGTGTGTGTGTGTGTGTGTGTGTGTGTGTGTGTGTGTGTGTGTAAGAGAGAGAGAGAGAGAGGACAGCAACAGGGACTGACCATGTTCTGTGAAGGGTGGAGGTCCCTGAAGGAAGTGCCTGGTGCTCTGTGTCTGCAGTCATTTCCTTCCCCATCTGGGACCACTTATTCCACTGGCAGACTCAGCCTTCCCCAGGTCTGGTGACTCAGCCTTCCCCAGGTCTGGTGGGCAGATCAAAGGGCCCTTGACATTGGATGACTCAGCACCCAGTGAGCTTACTATGAACCAAGCTCACATCAGCTGGGAGAAGACAGTATCAGGGACACAGAGGGTCAGCCCTTGGGATCTGAGAAGCAAGTCTGAGACAGGTGGAAAGAGCTGAGTAGTTGCTGAGTCATGGAAGGAAGAACTGAGAGTAATAACTCCTAGAGATTGGAATAGGGGAGCAATGACTTCTGACAATGACTTTCTCCGTGCAGGGGGCTGATGCTACAGGCCCTGCTGAAATGCAGCAGTGCTCTTGTCATCTGACCAGTTCTTCCCTAACCTCAGATAGAGTGACCGGCTTCTGCTTTGTGCTTATGACTAATGTCCCGGTTTCCATTCACTCCAGCCTTGGCTTTCCAGGTCCCTCCGGATTGGGGGCTGAGCTCTAGATTTCTTAAGCCATGTTGCCTATGGCTAGGGTGTCCAGTATCAGCACTTCCCAGCCAGGATTGCTGTATGTCATCCTGCCAAGGCTGTCATTCGGGCCCTCTGCCAATCTCCCTAGGCATCCTCCTGTAAGACTTCTGATGGGCATTTGGAATACACACACTTACCAACCCTCCCCAGGTGTGAAAGCCCATGGAAAGACTGGCATATTTGCTCCTTAATGCAATCTCCTCTTTACAACTAATCCTCCAAGACAGGTTTCACAGATAAGTAAACAGAGACTGAGAAGTTGTTCCTTGTGTAGGTCACATGAATGCCTGTCTTTTCTCTGGTTTGATTCCTCTTTATTCTACATTCATGAAACAAGTTTTTCTTGCCATTCTTCAGAACTGGAGATAATAATATCCACAGGATTATTTTGATGGTTAAATTAAATCATCAATATGAAAGTGCCTAGCACGTAGTAGATACTTAACAAATGGCAGTTTCTTTATTTCATCCTATTCTGACCTCTGCCTAGAAAACCAGGCTCCTCTAACAGAAGTTGAACTTGGTATATGTCTGGGACAGCACTGGAACGCATAGTAGGTTGTAGTAAATATTGGATGAATGAAATTAGTTGGGCATGGTGGTGTGTGTATATACATATATATGTGTGTGTGTATCTATATACACACACACACACACATATATGATGGATGAATGAATGGATAATCAATGGAAGTATTAAAATTTTATTTAGAGTTTGCAAAAACCTAAAGATCACTCTTTTCCCCCTACACTGTGCTACTCTTGACTTCCTGCTATTTGCGTCTATCAACTGAACATCAGATCCACTCTTCTGCTGGATTTCTCTTCACCTGCAGTGGAAGATGCTTATCCTCACCTGCCCACCAGATCATTCTTTTTGTGTTTCATGTGTCTAGTCATTGAGTTCCAGGCTCTCCTCGCTTGCCTGTACCTTTACTTTCTAAGTAAAATCCTGATATTCTGCACTAAGGAGGCTGAACATGAGAGATGTGTTTATCTGAGTGAGTGGTCTACATTTCAGTAGACTTGCTTAGGAAATGGGGGCAACATACTACCGCAGTGTGGTTAGATCTGGGCTGAGTAAGGCTACCTGCTGCTGGCTCAGCACCTTTCCAAATAATTAAGCAATTTACTGAGAGCCTGGAGTTTGGAATCATAGAAAAAAGCTTTGAAGAGAAGTACAAGTCAAAAGTCTATAGATGCTTTTCCTTTAGCCAGCAGTTCCATTAAGGAAATTTATTTTCGTGTTTTGGAAGGGTGGAGATTTAGTTCAGTCGTGGACATATCCAGCCATTACTCAGTCCTCAGTCAGCAGATTTAAAGGAAGCTCAGAAGGAAAAACCCAGGGCCCTGGGCCATCTGTAAGACCTAAGCACAGCTGCAGCCGTTCCAGGAAGAGGATGCCTAGGTCTCCGCTCCAGCTCTGGGCATCCATTAGTGATCACAAAAAAGATACCTGGTAATCAAGGCAAAAACTGCCTCCAGATTATGATCAATTTCTAAAAATTAAGCTGCTTGGAAAAGGATAAATAAGTCCACAAAAATGGCCCTAAAGTATAGAAGGGTATAATGACCTGGAAATTCCCTGCTCCTAAAGCTCTCCTGTCCCACAGCTGGAACCATATAGTGACTACCTGGAGATTCAGCTGTGTCCCAGACTCCATGATCAATTGCATTTCTGGTCAGGGAAAATATAGGAAATCTTTAGGTATTAGTTTGGGGACTTAGCATCAAGTCATCCCTGTGCTAGCACCTACTCTGACCTAGCATGCCTATATCTGGTAAATGTATTCTTACCTTATGCTTTTTGATCAGGTTTTCCCTTGGGACTCAGAAGTTCCAGACCTGCATCCTTATCTTACTCCTGAACACCTGAACTCCTCCTTGCCTCTGTATTTTCAAAATTGGAAGCTTACCTTTGTATCACAAGAACTTGCAGAATCACACTCCTTTGGTGCTTGTCAAATGTAAAGTAGATTTAGCTCCCCCGGTACTGAAATTTTCTGGGACAACTTGCTCTCAGGCATTGAATCAGCCAGGTTTTGCATCTCAACCCAGCCTCAACTCAGTCTGCCTAAATTGATGTTTGACTGCATCCTGATCATGCAAGAGTAGAGTTTAGTGGATTAACCCATCCATGTCCAAACTTCCATCTGCACATAGAATCCTGAGGCATGGGTGAAAGTTGCTAAGGCAGCAGGCTATCCAGAAGTCTTAGGGCAATCACTGAGCATGAAAGAGATAGCTACATCTTCTTCTACATCTGAATCAAAACCTGCCAATAATTCCAAGAAACCTGGTTTACAGTATTGCATATGTTCATTCACATTAGCTGTCCAAGACCTTGGTCCTTCGCCACATGCTTTCATTTCAAAGACCTGGCCAATTAAGGATCTTAAACTGCTGTGAAGCAATAAAAATTTCCCTAAACAATAACTATACAGAGGATACTTCCAAGACTGAGATTTTGTTATTTCATTTCAGGCATTCTAAATTAAGCCCTGGAGAAACATTTTCCTGCTAATAAGTAATCGCTTGTTGTAATATGCATTATTGCTGAGATAATAGGCTATATCAATATCTATTCATGTTATTGTAGCTGGGAAATAAGACTTGAGAATATCACTGTGCAGTATTCTCTGTAGTGAGAAAAAAAATGTTAATTTCCATACTGTCATGTTTGGTTTAAATCATCTATTCTAAAATATAGACATGTATTCACCTTCAATATAATGAATTCATTTGTTGTCCAGCCACATTTGATTTTTATCAAATTTCCTTCTAAAACAATCTTATATGATAGGACACAGAAGAACAAAATAGCCCATGACTTATCAATTGATAAATAATACATTGAAATTTACTAAAAGAGGGTGTTGATGAAATCTTACCTTTTTAAAAGGGGCTTTGTATAAACCTTAAAATTCTTATCTTGAAGCGTTAAAAAAATCCTAGCTCGGATTCTTATGTGTATTTTCTCCCTGATGATCTACGTTTCAGAATGTGTTGATTTTTTAAAAATACGAATCATATATATATATATATATATACCAATTTTTAACAAATACCACCAACTCTTTAGGTGGAGAGTCACAACCTCTGATTGACTTCAATACTTATTTTCATTTAGTTGATGTGCAGTATTTATGGGATTCAGAGTGATATTTCAATACATGTACACAATGTGTAGCAATCAAATAAGGGTAATCAGCACATCCTCTACCTCAAATATTTATCATTTGTTTGTGTTGTGAATATTCAGTCTTCTGTTCTAGCTTTTTGAAAAATGTACAGTAAACTATTATCAATCAAATTCACCCTTCAGTGTTACAGAACACTAGAACTCATTCCTCCAGTCTAGCTATAATTTTGTGTCTATTAACCAACCTCTCCCTATCCTCTCCTACCCCTACTCTTCCCAGCCTCTAATAACCACAATTCTATTCCTTACTTCTATGAGCCCAGGATTTTTAAAAATTCAAACATCTGAGTGGGAATATTCAGTATTTATCTTTCTGCATCTGACTTATTTCACTTAATAGAATGTCCTCCAGGCTCAACTGTGTTGCTGTGAATGACAGGATTTCATTTTTATGGCCGAATAGTATTCTATTGGGTATAGACCACATTTTCTTTATGTATTCATATGTTGATGGACATTTAAGTTGATTCCATACCTTGACTATTGTTAATAGAGCTGTAATAAATATGAGGTGTAGGTATCACTTTGATATACTGATTTTCTTTTCTTTGGATAAATACCCAGTGGCAAGATTGCAGGAACAGTAGCTCTGTTTTTAGTTTCTTGAGAAATCTCCATGCTGTTTTCCATAATGGCTGTACTAATTTATATTCCAAATAAGAGAGTATAAGAGTTCCCTTTTCTCTACATCTTAATCAATATTTGTTTTTTTGTGTGTGTGTCTTTTTGATGATAGCCATTCTGACTAGGTTGGGGTGTTATCTTATTGTGGTTTTGATTTGCATTCCCCTTATGATGAGTGATGTTGATCATTTTCTCATACATTTATTGGCCATTTGTATATATTCTTTTGAAAAATGTCTATTCAGATCCTTTGCTTATTTATTAATTGAAATATTTGGGTTTTTTTGCTGTTGAGTTTTTAGAGTTTCTTTTACATTCTGGGTATTACTCCCTTATTGGATGAATACTATGCAAATATTTTCTCCAATTCCACAGGTTGTTTCTTTATTCTGTTGATTGCTTACTTTGCTCTGCACCTTTTTAGTTTGGTATATTCTATTTTTGTTTTTCTTGCCTGTGCCTTTAAGTCTTACCCATAAAATCTTTGCCTAGACCTACATTCTGAAGTGTTTTGGCTATGTTTTCTTTTAATAGTTTTATAGTTTCAGGTCTTAACATTTGAGTCTTCAATCCATCTTGAGTTGATTTTTGTATATGGTGAGAGATAGAGGTCAAGTTTCATTCTACATCATATGAATATCCAGTTTTCTCAACACCATTTATTGATGAGGGTGTCCTTTCCCCAATGTATATTCTTGGCACCTTTGTCAACAATCGGTTGGCTATAAATACATGAACTTATTTTTGGTTCTCTCTTCTGTTCCATTGGCCTATGTGTTTTATTCCAATACTGTGTTGTTTGGGTTACTAGAGCTTTGTAGTGTATTTTGAAATCAGGTGGTGTGATGCTTTCAGCTTTATTCTTTTTGCTCAGTACGGCTTTGGCTATTTGGAGACTTTTCTGGTTTAATGAAGAATTTAGAATTGTTTTTCCTATTTCTATGAAGAATGTCATTGGTATTTTGGTAGAAGTTGTATTGAATTTGTAGATTTCTTTGGGTAGTATGGTCATTTTAACAATATTAATTCTTCCAATTCATGTACATGGAATGTCTTTCCATTTTATTTGTCCTCTTCAATTTTTTTCATCAGTTTTTTTTTTGTAGTTTTCATTGTAGTGATCTTACATCTTTTTGGTTAAATTTATTTTTAAGTATTTTATTTTATTTTATTTTATTTTATTTTATTTTATTTTATTTTATTTTTTTTTTGCAATGGAGTCTCTCTCTGTTGCCAGGCTGGAGTGCAGTGGCACGATCTCAGCTCACTGCAACCTCTGCCTCCTGGGTTCAAGCGATTCTCCTGCCTCAGCCTCCTGAGTAGCTGGGACTACAGGCATGTGCCACCACACCCAGCTAATTTTTGTATTTTTAGTAGAGACGGGGTTTCACTGTGTTGGCCAGGATGGTCTTGATCTCTTGACCTTGTGATCCACCCTCCTCGGCGTCCCAAAGTGCTGGGATTACAGGTGTGAGCCACTGTGACTGGCCTTGTTTCATTCTTATAGATAATGTAAATGGGCTTGTTTTCTTGATTTCTTTTTCAGCTAGTTTGTTATTGTTATGTAGAGACACTACCCGTTTTTGCATATTGATTTCATATCCTGCAAATTTACTGAATTCACTTATTAGCTCTAAGAGGTTTTTTTTTTTTCTTTTGTGCAGTCTTTAGGTTTTTCTGTCTGCAAGATCAGGTCATTTGCAAAGAGGGATAATTTGACTTATTCTTTTCCAAATTGGATGTCCTTCATTGCTCTGGTAAAAACTCCCAGTACTATGTTGAAAATAAGACTGGTGAAAATGGGTATTCTTGTCATATTCCAGTTCTTAGAAGAAAGACTTTCAGCTTTCCTCCATTCGGTATGATGTTAGCTGTGAGTTTGTCATATATGGCCTTTATTATGTTCAGATACTTTCTTTCTATACCTAACTTGTTGAGAGTTTTTATCATAAAGAGATGTTGAATTTTATCAAATTTCTTTTCTGTGTCTATTCATTGATATGACGTATCTCCTTTATTGATTTGCATATTTTGAATCATCCTTACATTTCTGAAGTACATCTCACTTTATTATCATGTATTTCTCATTGATGTGTTGTTGGATTTAGTTTGCTATTATTTTGTTGACAATATTTGCATCTATGTTCAACAGAGATACTGACCTATAGTTTTCTATTTTTGTTTTGTCCTTGTCCTTTTTTGGTATAAGGCTGGCCTCATAGAGTGAGTTAGAAAAAATCCTTTTCTCTTCAATTTTTGGGAATAGCTTAAAAACAATTGGAGTTTATTCTCTAAATGTGTGGTAGAATTTGACAGTAAAGCCATCTGCTCTTGGGCTTTTTTTTTCGGTTGGGAAATTTTTATTGCTGATTTAATCTCATTCCTTACTATTGGTCTGTTCAGGTTTTCTGTTTCTTCGTGGTTCAATCTTGGTAGGTTATATGTGTTCAGGAATTAATCCATTTCCTCTAGGTTTTCTAATTTGTTGGTGCATAGGTAGTCATAATAGTCTCTAATGATTCTTTGTATTTCTGTGATATCCGTTGTAATATCTCCTTTTTTCATTGCTGATTTTATTTATTTAAATCTTCTCTCTTTTTCTTAGTCTAGCTAATGGTTTGTCAATTTTGTTCATCTTTTCAAAAAACCAAATTTTCATTGATGTTTTATATTTTTTAGTCTCTATTTCATTTAGTTCTGCTCTGATCTTTATCATTTATTTTCGTCTACTAATTTTGGATTTGTTTTGTTCTTGCTTTTCTAGTTCCTTGAGTTATATCATTAGGTTGTTTTTAAAAATAATATTTTCTTTTTTTGATATAGACATTTATGGCTATAAACTTCCCTCTTGGTACTGTTTTTGCTGTTTACAGGTTTTTGTTTGTTGCATTTCCATTTTCACTTGTTTTAAGACTTTTTATATTTCCTTTTTAATTTATCTACTGACTCAATGATCATTCAGGAGCATGTTATTCAATTTTTTTTGTATTTGTAAAGTTTCCAAATGTTTCTTTTGTTATTGAAATCTAGTTTCATTCCATTATGGTCTGAGAAGATACTGGATATAATTTCAATTTTTAGATATTTGCCGATATTTCTTTTGTGTCCCAGTATATGATCTGTCCTGGAGAATGTTCCATTTGCTGACAAGAAAAAAGAAGACTATAGTTTCAATGTGCATTCTGCAGCTGTTTAGTAAAATGTTCTGTAAATGTCTGTTAGGTCTATAATGCAGTTTAAGTTTGATGTTTCTTTGTTGATTTTCTGTCTAGATGATTCTGTTTAATACTGAAAGTGTGGTACTAAAGTCCCCAACTATTATTGTATTGGGATCGATCTCTCTCTTTAGCTCTAAAATATTTGCTTTATATATCTAAGTGCTCTGGTGTTGCGTGCATACATATTTAAAATTGTTATATCCTCTTGCTAAATTGATCCTTTTGTAATTATATAATGACCCCTCTTTACCTCTTTTTATGCTTACTGACTTAAAGTTTATTTTGGCTGATATAAGTATGGCTGCTCCTTCATAGTTTTTATTTGTGTGGATTTTCCTTTTCTATCTCTTTACTTTCAATCTATTTGTGTTCTTACTGGTTAAACAGTTTCTTTAGGTGGAATATAGTTGGGCCTTGTTTTTCAGCCATTCAACTAGTCTATATAACTTAATTGAAGAATTTAAATTATTTACATTCAAAATTTTTATTGATAGATGAGAACTTACTCCTGTCATTTTGTCAATTGGTTTGTGATTGTTTTGTGTTTCTTTTCTTCCTCTCTTATTGTTTATCTTTGCAATTTGGTGGTTTTCTGTAGTGATGAAATTTGATTCTTTTCTCTTTCCCATTTGTGTATCTGCTCTATCAGTGAGTTTTATACTTTTGAGTATTTTCACAATGGTAGATATTATTCTTTTGCTTCTAGATGTAGAAATCCCTTGAGCATTTCTTGTAGGGCTGGTCTAGTGATGATGTAACTCATCAGTCTTTGTTTGTCTGGTAAAGACTATATTTCTTTTATTTCTGAAGGATAGTTTTGTTGGGGGTAATATTCTTGGCTGGCAGGTTTTTTTTCCTTCAGCACTCTGAGTGCATCATTCTAATCTCTCCTGGCCTCTAAGGTTTCTGCTGAGAAGTCTGTTGTTAGTCTGATGGAGATTCCCTTATGTGTGACATGACACTTTTCTTCCACAGTTTTTAAAATTCTGTTTTTGTTTTTGACTCTTGATAATTGGAATGCAATGTCCCTCAGAGATGACGTCTTGGGAGTTGAATCTATTTGGGGATCTTTGGGCTTCCTGCATCTGGATATGGCATATTTTTTCCAAGACTTGGCAAGTTTTCAGCTATTATTTTGTTAAATAGAGTTTCTGTGACTTTTTCCATCTCTTTTTCTTCTGGAACTCCCCAAGTTTGAATATGTATTCACTTATGGTGTCCCATATGTCACATAGACTTTTTCCCATTCTTTTTTATTCTTTTTTCTTTTTGTGTCTTTCTGATTGGGTTATCTCAAAAGACATGTCTTCAACTTCAGAAATTCTTTCTTGTGCTTGATCAAGTCTATTGTTAAAGCTCTCAGTTGTAGTTTTTACTTCATTCATTAAATCCTTTAGTTGCCACATTTCTGTTTGGTTCTTTTTTATGATGTCTATTGCTTTGTTGAATTTCTCATTCAGATCAGGAATTGGCTTCTTTCTTTCTTTGTATTGTCTACCTACATTCTTTGTATCTCACTGAATTTCATTAAAATCATCATTTTGAATCCCTTTTCATATACCACATAGATTTCCTTTACTTTGGGATCTGTTACCGGAGAATTATTTTGTTTATGTGGAGGTGTTGTGTTTCTCTCCTTTTTCATGTTGTGTCCTTATGTTGATATCTGTGCATCTGGTATTAACAATTGATTGACTGAATTTTATGGAGCAGCATTCATAAAGAATTTCCCATAGATGTATCTATAGTGTTGGCTGGGTAGGTTACCCTGTCTCTGGTTTTGAGTGGCACTGTGGTATAACCTCCATGCATGTGATTTCTTCAGCTATAATCAACATCAGTAGTGTGTGCAAGTTTCCCAGTGACTTAGGCTGCAGTATTTTGTGCAGGCTGCGGTGTAGCTTTACTGGGGACTGGGATGCTAGGTGGACCAGTCCTCAGGGCCCTAAGTGCCTCACATGGACCTCAGCGGTGGCAGCAGTGCGCCCTGGATGGGCCAGTCCTCTTTTCCCTGTGTAGGGCACATGGGCTTCATCTATGGTGATGGCTGTCTGTGAAGGATGATCCTTGGGACTTTGGATGGTACACACCAGCACTGCTGGTGGCAACAACAGCCTCCCCAGGCTGAGTGGCCAATCTGTAAGCCCCTGGGTGGCATGCATTGGCATTGGCAGCAGGCTCGCTGAACTAGTAGGGCTAATACTTGGGGCCCCAAGTGGTTGGAGGCACCTGCATTAGTGGTCATGGCCTGAGCAAATTAAGTTTTGGCTTCCTGGGTAGCACATGCAGGCATATAGTGGCCCTGTTACTGGAAACGGAGGGGTCGCTGTCACTGGTGGCAGTCCAGGGACAGTGACTCTCAGGCTCCAGAGAGTGCATGCTTCAGTTCTCTGTGTCCTGTGGACAGGCTCCGTTATGTGCTGAACTGCCTGTTCCTCCATGTATGGAATACTGCATGTGCTTGGGTACTGGGGATATGGCCGCATCACTGGTTCTAGCTGGCTTTATGACACTGTAGCCCTCTGAGTGATTGTAGGGTGATGTCAGTGGGATCCCAGGGATGTGGAAGTGTAGATATTTTTGCATCAGGATGAGATGCAGTATGATGTTGGCTCCATTATCAAAATGATGCTGTGCAGCAGCAGCTTGAATCCTAGTGGGTGGGTGGGACCCAGCATCAGTTCCCTCTCTGGGACAATGTAGTTGTGTGAACTCCAGGAAACTCACCATACTAGGCTTAGGGCCTGTGAGGGCCTAGGGGCTCTCCTGTAGCTAGGATTGCAGGTATCTGTGGTGGGAATGTGGACTGTTGGGGATCTCTAGCTTATTGTTTCCCCACAATGGGGAATCTGTCCATGCTCTGATGCTCCAAGCTGATCCTAGCCAGCTTCACTTCCCTCTCTGTGCTGCCATCTTGAGTTTCTTTGCCTCAAAGAGTCTCTCTCATTTCTCTTCTGAATTCCAGTGTTCGTCCTTATATATTCTATTTAACGTGTGGTTATCTGCTTCCTGTAAGTCATTTAATGAATCTTAAGGAATACAGAGCAAATTTAGGAAGCTAAGCAGAGGCAACTGAAATGCAGAATGGAATTTTCGGCAGTCTCTTGGTCCTTGGGGGACAAAAGTTGGGTTTCAGAAACTCTCAAAGGAGTCAGGGGAGGTAGTGAATACTGATGCTGTCACTTGAGATCCCTGGAGGCTATAACACCCTGGAGGCTACATCACCATGGAGACAAACTAAGCTTTATAAACATTATGACCCTGGTAACTACTGTTCTACTCTCTACTTCTATGAGATCAATTTTTTAAGATTCCATGTATGAGTGAGATCATGTAATATTTGTCTTTCTCTGCCTGGCTTATTTCACTTAACATAATGTCCTCCAGGCTCACCATGTTGTGACAAATAACAGGATTTTGTCCTTTTTTATGGATATGCTAATTACCATGACTTGATTATTACCAGTGTATATGTGTACCGAAACATCACACTGTACCCCATAAATGTGCACAGTTACTATATGTCAATTTACAAAAAGATTACAACTCTACCTTAAGTTAACTGAATTTGTTATTGGCTCCAACCAATCTGACTCCATTCTGGATGCCTCACAGAAGATCAATAAATTCTCACTAGGAAATAATGACAGCATCCAAAGCCATCAGTTTTTAACATCAAGATGTCCTCATTAAAAAATAATGCCATTTTTCAACATGAATGCTTCCAGCTTTTGTCCATTCAATATGATATTGGCTGTGGGTTTGTCATAAATAGTTCTTATTATTTTGAGATATGTTCAATCAATACCTAGTTTATTGAGTGTTTTCAACATGAAGGGATGTTGAATTTTGTCAAAGGCTTTTTCAGCATCTATTGAGATAATCCCTGTGGTTTTGTTTATGTGATGGATTATGTTTATTGATTTGCATATGTTGAACCAGCCCTGCACCCCAGGGATGAATCTGACTTGATCATGGTGGATAAGTTTTTTGATGTGCCGCTGGATTCAGTTTGCCAGTAATTTATTGAAGATTTTCATATCTATGTTCATCAGGGATATTGGCCTGAAGTTTTCTTTTTTGTTGAATTTCTGCTGGGTTTTGGTATCAGGATGATGCTGGCTTCATAAAATGAGTTAGGAAGGAGTCTCTTCTTTTCAATTGTTTGGAATAGTTTCAGAAGGAATGGTACCAGCTCCTCTTTGTACCTCTGGTAGAATTTGGCTGTGAATCCATTTGGTCCTGGGCGTTTTTTTATTGTAGGCTATTAATTACTGCCTCAATTTCAGAACTTGTTATTGGTCTATTGAGGGATTTGATTTCTTCCTGGTTTAGTCTTGGGAGGGTGTATGTGTCTAGATATTTATCTGTTTCTTCTAGATTTTCTAGTTTATTTGCGTAGATGTGTTTACAGTGTTCTCTGATGGTAGTTTATATTTATTTGGGATCAGAGGTAATATCCCCTTTATCATTTTTTATTGTGCCTATTTGATTTTTCTCTCTTTTCTTCTTTATTTGTCTAGCTAGAAGTCTATCTATTTTGTTAATGTTTTCAAAAAACCAGCTCCTGGATTCATTCATTTTTTTTGAGGGTTTTTCATGTCTCTATCTCCTTCAATTCTGCTCTGATTTTAGTTATTTCTTGTCTTCTGTTAGTTTTTGGATTAGTTTGCTCTTGCTTCTCTGGCTTGTTTAATTGTGATGTTAGGACATCAGTTTGAAATCCTTCTAGCTTTATGTGGGCATTTAGTGCAATAAATTTCCCTCTTAACACTGCTTTTGCTGTGTCCCAGAGATTCTGGTACATTGTCTCTTTGTTCTCATTGCTTTCAAAGAACTTCTTGATTTCTGGAAGCATTCCCTTTGAAAACTAGTACAAGACAAGGATGCCCTCTCTCACCACTCCTATTCAACGTAGTATTGGAAGTTCTGGCCAGGGCAATCAGGCAAGAGAAAGAAATAAAAAGTATTCAAATAGGAAGAGAGAAAGTAAAATTGTCTGTTTGCAGATGACATGATTCTATATTTAGAAAACCCCATCCTTTCAGCCCAGAAACTCCTTAAGCTGGGAAGCAACTTCAGCAAAGTCTCAGGATACAAAATCAATGTGCAAAAATCACAAGCATTCCTTTACACAAACAATAAACAAGCAGAGAGCCAAATTATGCATGAACTCCCATTCACAATTGCCACAAAGAGAATAAAATACCTAGGAATTCAGCTAACACAGGATGTGAAGGACCTCTTCAAGGAGAACTACAAACCACTGCTAAAGGAAATAAGAGAGGACACAAACAAATGAAAAAACATTCTATCCTCATGGATAGGAGGACTCAATATCCTAAAAATGGCCATACTGCCCAAAGTAATTTATAAATTCAATGCTATTCTCACCAAACTACCATTGACATTCTTGACAGAATTAGAAAAAAAAAACTTGAAATTTCATGTGGAATCAAAGACGACCCCGTATAGCCAAGACAATCCTAAGCAAAAAGAACAAAGTGGGAGGCATCATGCTACCTGACTTCAAACTATACTACAAGGCTACAGTAACCAAAACAGCATAGTACTGATACCAAAACAGATATATAGATCAATGGAACAGAGCAGAGACCACAGAAATAGCACCACACATCTACAACCATCTGACCTTTGACAAACCTGACAAAAACAAGCAATGGGAAAAGGATCTCCTATTCAATAAGTGGTGCTGGGAAAACTGGTTAGCCATATGCAGAAACCTGAAACTGGACCCCTTCCTTATACCTTATATAAAAATTAACTCAAGATGGATTAAAGTCTTAAATGTAACCCAAAACCATAAAAACTCCAGAAGAAAACCTAGGCAATACTATTCAGGAAATAGGCATGGGCAAAGACCTCATGACGAAAACACTGAAAGCAATTGCAACAAAAGCCAAAATTGACAAATGGGATCTAATTAAACTAAAGAGCTTCTGCACAGCAAAAGAAACTATCATCAGGGTGATCAGGTAACCTACAGAATGGGAGAAAATTTTTGCAATCTACCCATCTGACAAAGGTCTAATATCCAGAATCTACAAGGAACTTAAACAAATTTACAAGAAAAAAAATAAACAACCTCATCAAAAAGTGGGCAAAGAATATGAACAGACACTCCTCAAAAGAAGACATTCACATGACCAACAAACATGAAAAAATGCTCAACATCACTGATCATTAGAGAAATGCAGATCAAAACCACAATGAGATACCATCAGAATGAGATACCGTGAGATACCATGAGAATACCATGCCAGTCAGAATGGCAATTATTAAAAAGTCAAGAAACAATAGATGCTGGCAAGTCTGTGGAGAAACAGGAATGCTTTTACACCGTTGGTGGGAATGTAAATTAGTTCAACCACTGTGGAAGACAGTATAGTGATTCCTTAAGGATCTAGAAACAGAAACACCATTTCTCCCAACAATCCTATTACTGGGGGTATATACCCAAAGGAATATAAATCATTCTACTATAAAGACACATGAACACATATGTTTATTGTGGCACTATTTACAATAGCAAAGACATGAAACCAATCTAAATGCCCATCAATGACAGACTGGATAAAGAAAATGTGGTAAATATACACCATGGAATACTATGCAGCCATGAAAAGGAATGAGATCATGTCCTTTGAAGGGACATGGATGTAGCTAGAGGCCACCATCCTCAGCAAACTAACACAGAAACAGAAAACCAGACACTGCATGTTCTTACTCGTAGGTGGTAGTTGAACAATGAGAACACAGGGACACAGGGAAGGGAACATCACACACCAGGGCCCATTGTGGGGTAGGGGGGCGAAGGGAGGTAACTTAGAGGATAGGTCAATAGATGCAGCAAACCACCAGGGCACATGTATACCTATGTAACAAAGCTGCGTATTCTGCACATGTATCCTAGAATTTAAAGTAAAATGAAATAAAAATAAATAAAAAAGGAATAGCTAAAAATAAAAAAATGGTAATAATACCAGGCATACCAAAAAAATAGGACACATTCATGACTTAGATATCAGGGTTATCAGACGTGTACTTTAAAATAATGTATTATGAAATTGGCCAGGCACGGTGGCTCATACCTGTAATCCCAGCACTTTGGGAGGCCAAGGCGGGCAGATCACCTGAGGTCAGGAGTTCCAGACCAGCCTGGGCAACATGGTGAAACCATGTCTCTATTAAAAATACAAAAATTATCCAGGCATGGTGGCAGGTGCTTGTAATCCCAGCTACTTGGGAGGCTGAGGCAGGAGAATAACTTGAACAAGAGAGGCGGAGGTTGCAGTGAGCCGAGATCACACCACTGCACTCCAGCCTGGGTGACAAAAGCAAGACTCCTTCTCAAAAAAAAAATTTAAAATCAATATGGAAAAATGTATTGGACTATTAAATCTAAAAGAAAATCAAATAAAAATTCAAAAACTAAAAAGTATGATAAGCTGTAACTAGAGGTACTTTATCATAAATACAACTGAAGAAGGAATTAGTAAATTGGAAGTCATATTAATAGAAAATAACCAGATTTGAGCACAGAGAACAAGAAGAGTAGAAATGCAGTGTAAAAACCATATGGAGCATGTTCAGAAGGTCCTTCCAGAATGACAGGGGGCGGGGAAATGAGAGAAATGCAATATTGAAATAATAATAAACATGTTTCCAAAGCCAACAAAATAAGCCACAAATTTAAGAAATACTAAAAGCTTTAAGTAGGATAAACATTTACCCACCCATCCTCCAACCCCATTCCACCCCTGCATGTTACATTATAGTAAAAGTTGGATTTATTCCAGGAATGCAAGGTTGATTGAACATTATAAAAATCAGTAAAATGCAATTCATCACTGTAATTGAATATAAGAGAAAAATTACTATCATCTCAATAGATGCAGTAAAAGCATTGGATAAAATTTAAACCTCAATAATGGTTAAAAAGGGAAATAATTTAGCAAAGTAGATATAGAAGGGAAGTTCCTTAGTTGGATGTACAAGCATGTACAAAAAACTTAGAGCAAGCATTACACCTAAGTTTGGCATATCAAAAGTTTTCCTTTTCAGATCAAAAATGAGACAAAGGTACTTAATATCTCTACTTTTATTTAACATTGTAATGGGGTCTTAGCCAGCACAATAAAGCCAAAAGATAGAATGATTAGAAAGGAAGAAATAAAACTGCCATTAGACTTAGAATATTCAAAATAATCTACACACTGTTATTTGTTGTGAACATAGTAAGGACATTAGATTAAAAAATCAATATGAATTTTTTTTGTATTTCTATATACTAGTGACAAAGAATCTTAAAATAAAAATTTAAGTATACTGCTTATAATGGCATCAAAAAATCAAATATCAAGGAATACATCTAACAAAAAATATGCAAGACTTCGATAGAGAAAATTTAAAAATACTATGGAAGCAAATTAAAGAAAACTAAATAAAGTTTGCCACAGCCTAGATTGAAAGACTAATATTATTAAAATGTGACATCTCCACAAGTTGATCTATAGAGTAAATGCATCTCAATTAAGATCTCAACAAACATTTTTTGGGGAGGATGTGAAAATAAGTAAGCTGATTCTAAAATTTTTATGGGATATAAAATTCCAGAAATGCTCAAGATGATCTTGAAGAAAAGCTAATTTGAAATATTTACACTACTATATGTCAAGACTAATTATAAGATTACAGTAATGAAGTCAGTGTGCTATTTGCACAAGGAGAGACATACTGATCAATGAAGCATAATAGAAAGTCCAGAAACAGACCCAAACAAACATACAGTAATTTGATTTATGACAAAGATGACACTGAAGTGCAATGAGGAAAAGATCTTTTCATTTAGTGGTACTGGATCAATTGAATATCCATATTGTAAAAAGAAATTATACTCAAAATGAATTACAGACAGATTATATATCTAAACATAAAAGGCAAAACCAATAAACTTCTGGAATAAAACAGAAGAAAAATCCTCATGTTTTTGGGGCATGGAAAGACTTTAAAAGCTCTAAATGTAGTGATAAATAGAACACAAGCAAGCAAACAAACACAAACAAATCATCATTGATAAATAAGACTATAAAAAATTAAGAAAGTTGATCTAATGACAACATGAAGAGAATGAAAAGGCAAGCCAAGAAGGTAGAAGATAATTTTTGTAATACTATAACCTATTAAGGACACATAACTAAAATGTGTAAAGAACTCACACAATAAAAGAGACATAACCAATAGAGAAATGGACAAAATATGTAAACACAGGCTTCAAAAAAGAGATCCAAATGGCAAGTAAATATGTGAACAGATGCCCCAAATTATTAGTTGTTAGGTAAATGCAAATTTAAATCATACGATACCATTGTCTATCCACCAGCATTTTGCCTCTTGAAAAGATTAATTAAATTGATAAATATCTAGCAAGATTGATTTAAAAAATAGACATTAGCCATTGCCATATGAAAAAGGAGACATTGCTACAGATATTCCAGACATTAAAATTAGTATTTCATTGTGAAAAAACTTGTCCCCAAAATTTTGATAATAGAGATATCTCAGCACTTTGGGAGGCCGAGGCAGGCAGATCACCTGAGGTCAGGGGTTCAAGACCAGCCTGGCCAACATGATGAAACCCCGTCTCTACTAAAAATACAAAAATTAGCTGGGCATGGTGGCGCATGCCTGTAATCCCAGCTACTCAGGAGGCTGAGGAGGGAGAATTGCTTGAACCCAGGAGGTGGAGGTTGCAGTGAGCTGAGATTGCACCATTGCACTCCAGCCTGGGCAACAGAGAAAGGCTCTGTCTCAAAAAAAAAAAAAAAAAAAAAAAGATTTCTAGAAAACCGCAACTTTTCAAATCTCACCTGAGAAGAAACAGAAAATCAGAATAGTCTTGTAGTTTCTAAAGATATTGAAACAGTAATTTAAATTTTTCCCATAAATAAAATCATGTCCATATGGCGTCAACAATATATTCAATCAAGCATTTATTATTATTTTGAGCAATTGATAGAATTAAGAAAGAATCCACTTGATCTTACTTGGTCCTAGCACATTCTCTTTTAAGGAAAATGGTATTGCGTTTTTGGAACAAGAGAGAAGAAATTTAACCCTAGAATGAAGAAGAATTATATAGCCATGATAATACTAACACTGTTCATTGACTTCCTATATTAGCATCAATCTATAGGCAAGCCTTAAAATACTTAACTGTGCATAGAGGCAAAATGCACATAACATGTTTTGACAATATAAAATAAGATCTATAAAAGGTAGAAGGTTAAAATTCATAGCAAAGGGTAGTGGCAGTAATATTCTCATATTGCAAAATAGGGAATCAAGATACACTGTTAAAAACAGATGGAACAGGAAAAAGAAGTTTAGATACTGTGTAGTGTTTTAAATCACAAAGATAACCAAAAGAGGAACAAAAACAGCAATAAAACTATCAAATATTGAGGGATGAAGAAAAGGAGATAAAATAGTACAAATGTGCTAAGTCTTTACTAGTCATAAATTGAATTTATATATTGAATTCATTGGCAGGAATTCAATAGATAATGACTAAGGCCATATTTTATTGTTTAACTACATAGAGTTAATATCAGAAAAAAAACCCAGAAATGGTTAAAATTGTTTCCGGTGAACAGGACTATGGGTAGAAAAGGAAATATTGGAAGGAGAGGGGTGTTAATTTTTATTATGAACATAGTCTCTACTATTTGATTTTTTAAAATGTGCACCTATATTACAATAAAATGTTTTTAATTAAAAAAACACAGCCAGACTTGCATGAGAATAAATGGGTAAATACACTAAAATAATGCTAGTTTATGTCAAAATCTAGTATATGAAGAAAAATCACAAAGAAGAAGAGAAGGAATTTTAAAATAAATGAGGCTGGAACAATTTTTATCAACTGAATATGCTCAGTTCACACCATGATCCCAAATAATTTCAGGTGATTAATGAAATAAAGGTGACAATGAAACCATGAAAAGCTAGATGAAAACAAAGTGATTGTTTTCTCCTTCTTGGAGAAGGAATTTGCAAGCATAGAAGCAATGAAAAATAATTCAAGGGAAATAATTGACAACATAAAGTTTGAAAGCCTTGCTATTGGAAAAATAAGCCTAAATTGGATTAAAGGAAATAATTAATTGTGCAGAAACAGTTGCAATAGTAAGGAAAAAGTTTACTACCTTGATAATATACTAATGTGTATTAATAATAAAAATATATAAAGAAATTACTTTGTCTGTAAAATTTAAGAGAATATTTAAAATAGAAACTATGCAGTGCCTATGAGGACTGAATAAAATAGAGACTTTCATGTAATGCTGGTAAGCTCAGCTAGAAACTTTTAAGAAAGCAAATTGTCAATATGTGTTTTGAACTCAAGAAGATCTATAATTTTTAACCTATGAATTTCATGTCTGAAAGTCAGTCTTAAGGAAAAAATCAGAAATTCTGATAAAGGTTTATACTTTTTTTAAAAAAAATCAAAATGTTTAGAATAAGAGAGGGATGGTTAGTACAACATAACCATCGCATTTACACATTCAATAAGTATTTATTGAGTTTTACTATGTGTGAAGCAATGATTATTAAACAGTCAGCAAAAACAAAAAATTATGCATTTATTCAGCTTACATGCTAAGAATATTTAACAATAAGCTAAACAGGAATCTGTTACAATCTCAATTACGTGAAAGAGTATGCAAAGAGAAGAGAAATACATCAAACTGTTACCAGTGTCACTTTACATGGTAAGATGTGTAGTGTTTATTGCTGGTACTTCTTTAGTATTTTCCAAGTTTTCCACCATGTGCACGTATTACTTTAGCAATTAGAAAAGGATGGAAATAAATGTATATATACTTAAAGGATCGTCATGAGGATTAAATGAAATGAAGTAAAACAAGTGCCTGACAAAGGGTAGACTTTCAATAAATGTCAGTTTTCCTTTTCCTTGCAATCTGAAGATTGATTTTGTCCTTCGCTGTTTTCCCTTTTTACTATGGATTGTTTAGCCCATTGCCATCATATTTCTACATTTATTTATAGTAGGTATATTTTAACTTTCAATCAAAATTGCCATGCCTCTTATTAAATGGGTTGTGTATTATTTTAGAGAATTCCCATTGCTTTAAATAGTTCAGACCTACAGGAGATCTCTTTAGGCAGAAGTACTTGCTAGAGCACCTCAAATCATTCCATGGAAAGAATTGCTTTCTTTACTATGGAAATTAATAAATGCTATGTTTCTATGGTTACTACACTGTCTTTATTAATGCTAAAAATCTCCAGCTTTAGCCTCCTAAATAAAAGCCAGGAGGTGTGCTGATCTTTAATGGCATGAGTATATCATTGCCATTTTCCAGGCTACTTTTACTTATGGTGCTATTCTTTCTATAGTGTAGACAATACTATGTCAGACTTGGTACATAAACCTCAATTTTTAATGCTCCGTTAAGCAACCATAAAATCACATGCTTGGCAGAAACTTGCCATTAAACATGCTGTAGGTGGGGGCCTTTCCTAAATTACAATGATTAGACTATTGCCTTGAGATTGCTTGTATATATAACATATATGAAGTAGAATCACTCTTCTCTCTACCTCAACTAGTTCCTTGAGACTTTTGCTTATCATGAGAACTTAATGATGTGGATTATGTCTCATCCTGGAAATTCTTGACTCTGATCAACGTTCGTTTACCTTTTACCTTATCACATGCAGGTTATCTGGTTATTGTGAGAAATGATAGGTACTTTGGGAGGGACTCAAGAGTCTGTAGGGATAATCATTACATTTACACTCTAGTTAGGGAGTTAGTACACATGCAGACAACAACTGAAGAAAGGTGATAGGACAGTATGAAACACTCCAGCTGCAAGCAGGTCAAGCACAGCCTAGCACTGAAGGCTATGGAAAGGGCATGCAAGAATGATAACGCTGGTTTTGAGATCATGATGGGAAAACGTGTCATGCAGCCAGAAGGGATTTGCAAATGTAGCAAAGCATACATAGGGATTCTACCAAACTATGGCTATTTAGAAAAGACCTAAACTTAGAAGTATTGTGCACATGTTTTTTCTTCTTTGTCTTCTCTTAATCAGCAGGTACTCACTACTTGCTTTCCATGCACTGTATATGCTTTTAAGTTTGCTTCGATTAGGATCTAAATTTGACTGCCTTTTACTTTCTTAATGTGGACAAGGTGTGGTTTATCACACACTCTAGCAAACTGGAGTGGGAATCACACACAAAACCCTACATTAGCTTTTGCTAAAAAATTTCAAGGGAATAAGAGTTGAAAAAAGTAATCATTAAACCACAGCAAGAATGCAGTGAGGTATGTTATTAAGGGTTTGAACTTCCTGGATGTGAAATCAAGTCAATGTTATAAGAATGGTGTTTTGTTAACATTTAAATCTAATCTTTTCTTTTCTTTTTTCTTTTCTTTCTGACGGAGTTTCACTCTTGTTGCCCAGGCTGGAGTACAATAGCACAATCTCGGCTCACCGCAACCTCTGCCTCCCGGGTTCAAGCGATTCTCCTGCCTCAGCCTCCCAAGTAGCTGGGATTACAAGCATGTGCCACCATGCTGGGATAATTTTGTATTTTTAATAGAGACGGGGTTTCTCCATGTTGGTCAGGCTGGTCTCGAACTCCTGACCTCAGGTGATCCGCCTGCCTCGGCTGCCCTCTTTATTAGTTTTCTATGGAGAAAAAGTTCACGACATTGCAGGATGTGTAAGACACACTTAAAAAAAAAAAAACAGAGTCATAGAATAATAGTATTAACAATAGCAAAATTCTGGAAATAACTCAAATGCCCATCAGCAGTTTGATAAAAATACATAAATTATAGTATATTCATGAAATGGGATACTCCATAGAAAGAAAAGAAAATACCAACTACTGTTAGATGTAACCACAGGGATGAATTTCACAGACACAATGTTGAGAGAAATAAACAGAAAAAATTACATAGTGTGTCATCTCATTTACATGGAGTTCAATCACAGGCAAAAACAATTTATACTGATGAAAGTCATAGACTTCCACCTTTCCTCCAGCTATCACTGTTTAGAAATCATCAGCTAATGTAATTGCACTTCTTTGTAAGTGATCTGTCTTTTTCTCTGGCTGCCATTAGGATCTTCTGTTTTTCTTTGGTTTTAGTGTGATTTTACAAAAATGTATCCTAGCTGGAATTCATTGGGCTTACTGCATCCAAGGATTGTCTTTCCACAACCCAAAAAAGTCTATCCTTGAAGAGTTCACATTCTCTGTATTCTCTCACTCTGGAACTGAAATTAGGTTTATAGTAAACCTTCTAACTTTTTTTTTTTTTTTGGAGACAGTGTTTCGCTCTTGTTGCCCAGGTTGGAGTGCAATGGTGCGATCTCTGCTCACTGCAACCTCTGCTTCCCGGGTTCAAACAATTCTCTCGCCTCAGCCTCCCAAGTAGGTGGGATTACAGGTGCCCACCACCATGCCTGGCTAATTTTCTGTATTTTTAGTAGAGGCAGGGTTTCACCATGTTGGCCAGGCTGGTCTCAAACTCTTGACCTCAAGTGACCCACCGGCCTCGGCCTCCCAAAGTGCTGGGATTACAGGCGTGAGCCACCGTGCCTGGCCTGAACCTTCTAACTTTATCCCTCTTGCATCTTAGCCTCTCTTTCATGTTTCCCATCCTTTATTCTCCAGATTTTATTCATTCTTTTGGATTTGTCTCCCATTACCTTTTTTCTTAACAGTCATGTCTAATCTGTTATAAAGTCCACTGAATTTTCAATTTCAATTATTATATTAACTTTAAACATATTAAACAAGTTATTCTGTGCCTGATATGTCCAATATATAAAGTATTTGTGAGTTTGTTTCCTGTTTTTTTTTCCTGATGAATTTCATCAATGATGTCTGTTTTCCTTGAATGTTAGTGAATTTTGCCTGATTGTTCTGGAATATTTTCTATATGGGAATTCATTGAGGCCTAAGTTGAAGTGGTGTTCTTCTAGAGAGGATTTGCCCCTGCTTCTCAGTCACCAACCTGGAACCATTTTACTTTATTTTACTTTTTATTTTTGTAGAGACGAGTTTTGCTATCTTGTCCAGGCTGGTCTTGAACTCCTGGTCTCAAGCGATCCTCCTGCCTCCACCTCCCGAAGCGCTGGGGTTACAGGTGTGAGCCTTCCAGGTTGAGTTTTTCTGTGCCACTCAAGAAGCGTGAATTTAGACTGCTGGCTTGTGCTTTCGAATCCTCAGAAGGAGGAAAGGGATTTATTTTTCCCCACCTCCAGTTCAGCGTAGAGACAAGCAAGTTTTCTTTCTGCCTCCTTCTGAATATTGTGGTTTACTGCTCGTTCATCCTTGCTTTAGGACTAGGGCCTTTAGCAGTCCAGATAATTATGGGGTCTCCTATGAGATCCCCCTTTGGGCAGACCCTAAGGTTAATCTTTTGTCCTCTGAACTCTATGTAGTTATCAAAGAAGACACTTAGCATCTCCAGGGTTCAGCCACACTTTGGGGACATAAGTGGACTCTTACACTAGCCTACCTTCCAAGATTCATGTGTTCATTCCCTTTGGGGCTCTGCACATTTCTTAATTTGGTGCCAGCTCAGTAATGCATTTTAATTAATGTTCTTTCAACATTTAATCTGGTATTTGTTTATTTTTAGTCATGAGGTCGCTTAGGGTATCTTACAGCCACACTTCTGGAAATGGAGTCCCCAAATCTATTCCATAGAAGTTAGTTAGTTTCTGCTAGGTGCTAAGCCTAGCGTTTTAATAATGGTGTAATTTAAATATTGACTAGTTCTACAAGCTATATGCAAGTTACTACTTACAATTAGAAAAAATGATCCCTTCTTTTTTTTTTTTAACCTAACATCAGAATTTAATTAGGCACACAACTGAGACTTATTTGGGGGAATGTTTGAGTGGCAGAAAGCTTCTACAATGCTGGAATTGGATCTTCACATTTTAAATCAGTCCAAACGTTCTTCACTATTTCCATTGCTGAAACAGTGGGAAGCTTGGAATGGGTTTTATAATGCAATCATTCTTCCAAATGCATAACATGGCACCAGTCCGAGCACTTGTAACCATCTCCAAAATGAGCAGAATGAGTCCAAATTCTACTGTAACAGTCTGACTTGTGGGAAAATGATTTGTTGGTTTATAGGGACGGATGAAGACCATTAAAGTTATTGTTCGAGTTTGTTCTGCAAATTGTCTTTCCTTTCCCTCCCTCCTGCTTATTTCCTACCTCTTTCCACAGTATATCATATTTTTATAAAAGGCACTGATTTGGAAATTCCATTTAGAGATCAATAACCACATTCATAAGTCAAGAAAGATAAAATAACACATCCCAGATATTTTTCAGAATTAGAATTTTCTCTTGTATAAAGAATTGGTTTCTAAATAGCTCTTCTATGATTATAAATCTAGTAGGCAATCCGATTAGGAAAAATGAAAAAAAGAAATATTTTATAGTAAGTCTCTGCAAATGGGAAATGCACAGACATAATTAATGCTAATAGTATTCTTTTAGATCCTTTTTTCTTTTTTATTCTTCTGCCTGCCTGTGAAATCACTACTAACCCATTACTCATAATTTGGATTCTAGCTCATTGAAGAAAATAATGAGCTGTGTTTAACAGTGAGATTTTATTATTTGCAATGCTGCATGGGCAACATCAAAAAAGAAAACAAATAATCTTCAGTAAATTCAGCCTAATACTCTGAGTACGGCTTCAATGTTTGGCTGCTGAAAATTCTCCAGTTGATGATGAAAAGTCTCACATAAGCACCTTTATTGTTGCACTCCCACAGACAAGCTTCGTGAAGTCTCTGGGATCGGACTTCTTCCTCCCTGTTGAAGATGTGCCTTCCTGCACTTGAATGAGATAAACTTATGACCTAAATTCTGGGCCTGGAAGACGAGGAATCTTAGATTTTCTCTTTCCTTTGGAAATGATCACAAAGTTATTCTGTAGGAGATATGTCCTCTTAGCGTTTGCTATTTGAATATCCACTCTTGCAACTAAAAGACAATGCCCCTTAGGGATCCTGGGTATCAGTGAATTTTCCACATTTGGCTTGATTTCCTAACAGTTTAGAGGTAAATAGCAATGCCTGGCTCTCTGCTGAGTGAGAATCATACTAATGATCGACACTTGCTGAGCATTTACCTCGCTTCCTAAGTGTTCTCTCTTTCTATTCGCAACAACCAGAAAAGGCAGCTGCTATTATCCTCATCTTACAAAGGAGGAGCTGGGGCCAGAGAGGTTCAGGTTGTTCAGTTTGTAATCTTAAGGTTGGAGGGCGGGGGCTGGGCGTGGTGGCTCATGCCTGTAATCCCAGCACTTTGGGAGGCCGAGGCAGGCAGATCAGATCACTCAAGGACATGAGTTCGAGACCAGCCTGGGCAACATAGCAAGACCCTGTCTCTACAAAACATACTAAGAATTAGTCGGGCTTGGTGGCATGTGTCTGTAGTCCCAGCTACTCAGGAGGCTGAGGTGGGAGGATTTCTTGAGCCCAGGAGTTTGAGGCTGCAGTGAACTGTGATTGCACCACTGCACTGCAGCCTGGGCAACAGAGAGAGACCCTGTCTCCAAAAAAAGAAAATGTGGAAGAGACCCCCATCCCCATTGAAGGAAGTCATTTTACAATCTCCCTGACAAGCCTTTGGACTCAGCCTGAAAACCTTTAGAGACGAGGAGCTTTGACAGATGTAGGAATATCATGGGGGCAAGTGATGGCATCCCAGCTGGGTGCTGCTGTGGGCAGTGGGTGTCTAATACACCAGCGGGCAGGCTCAGGGGACCCTGAGGACAGGATGAAGCCCCAATTCCTGACTCCCTGCATCCCACCCACCCTCATCCACCCCTCCAAAGATGAAATGGACCAAGTACTGTTGCTTGTTTATTTGTTTTAAGCTCCATTCAACCAGGCACTGAAAGAACTCTGGACCTTGTGAGCTCACCCCCAGGGAGGACGTAATGATTGGGCAGGGAGGAAAAGTTTTGGGTAACCGTAATCAGTCTGGAATTGGCACTGATTCACTGCAACATTTTCTGAAGCACTAATTGACTGAGCCCTTTCCCTGCCTCCTTTCAGCCTGACCACCTGGCCAAGAATGAATAACCACCTGGCCAAGAGGGGCTGGCCCTGGCCACCTCATTGTCCACCCTGCCCCCTGGTTGGGGCCCATAGGGAGTGAAGCAGCCCCTGAAATGCAGTGGACCCTGCACAGAAGCTGCATAGCGGCCCGTGAGCACCCTGCAGGGAGCTGCAGTCCTCTCTGTGTTCGATTTTTCTCAGGCGCTGTCACCCAGGCACTCTCAGATATGCTGTGTCATTTTGAGGGCTTGGGCACTGAGCAGATTTACTGAAAGGTAATAATCATGAAGAGGAAAATGAAAATAACCTTGATTAAAGGCATGAAAAAACCTCTCACTTTCATTCCTCTTTTTATTAGTCCTTTAGGTATCATCATTTTCCACTGTGAATAAGATTTCCTGTAGCAACCAGCAGCCAGGAGGCCAAGGTCTCCACTTAGAACTGGTTTACCTTAAAGGATGTAACATTTTGAATATGTCAAGTTTACTGCTTTTGGCATGGTGTGCGGGTTCTCTCTGAAATGTAAACTGGAAGTTGTACCTCTAGAAAGCTTCTCTCACCACTGAGCAAAGCTCTGCTGCTGAGATGTGCTAAGGCTAGGGGTTCCATAGAATGTTCTCTTTCCATTTACCAGTATCATTATCCCAGGTTTATTAATTAAGTTCTGTCTGCACACGATGGTGTCCCTTGATGATAGCTTTACCTTCCATTTAGGAAAAGGTGCCAGAGTTTTTCTTTGGGATACCCTAATTTGTAAATTATTTGCCAAAGATAATAACACAAGGATTTGGCAACAAGCAATGGTTTGGGAAAGGCTGATAGAAAATAAGTTTGGCAACGTCGTTTGAACCAATTTTCAAAGAATCAGGGTTCCAAACATAGCAAAATTGTGTCAAAAACCATGCAACCATTTGTGGATAAAATCAAGAAGTGTTTGAGGAGCTTGCTGTGAAAAGCAGCTGTCATTGCACATGAGAATAGGTGGGGAGTCGGCCAATGCAAGAAGGTACATGACTGTTCAGAACTTAGTGAGGTCATCAAGAAACTATTATTTGATGAGGGAGACATTTTGGGAATCTTGGAGAAAAGCAATCAGTCATCTAGTCATCTTAGATTTCATAATAGCAAGAACAGGATGCAGTTTGCAAAGGAACAAGCCATTCCAGAGACTGGGATGGGAAGTCAGGGCCTGGAAGCTGCACAGCAGGAGGGGAGCAGGAATGCCAGGGGGCTCCCAGGGAAAGGATGTGGAAGAAGTGGAAGAGCAGTCAGGGCCCCAGGAGCATCCTACAAGGAGAAACGTGGAAATTTGGATATTTAGTGGGGCCCATCTAAGAGCCAGGCTCCAGACCCTGGAGGCTCCAGCCTCCCAGACAGGAGAGGGGAGGACAGGAGCAGAGACACTTGGCCAGGTTTTGGGACACAGATGCAAGCATGAGGCAACCCTGGGAAAGGAGTACGGTTGGTGGAAGGGGCACTGCCGGGGTCAACCAGCTTGATACGAAGTGCCAGGGAGTGAGTACATTCCTAGGAAGGTACCCAGTGGGAGCAGATGAACGAGTGATCATGAATACAGTCAGTTTCCAGGACAGTGAAGAGTCAGGCCTGCCTTGGGGTAGAGGCTTGTGCCACATTGTGCTGTTGTCTGAAATGCTCCCTGCCAGTGTTGCAAAGGCTCGGTGTGATCTCTGCAACCTTCGCTGCGACCTCTGCAACCTTCGCTGCTGAAGTGGGCCTTTAGTAGGGTCAGAAAATCAGGCACATCATTACAGAGGGAAGAACACCAGTCACTGCCTAAGGCAGAGATCAGAAACTCAAATGTCTACAGCGGCCAGGCAGGTACAGAAAATGCATGAAGCAGGCAGATGTATGCAATGGTAGGAAGAGGTGGGAGCAAACAGGGAGCTCAGATTCAAAGTTTTGTAAATAACACATCTGCCAAATCAAATGTGTGTAAGCTGAGCCCAGACTGGGGCTGTGGGCCACAGTTCACAATACCCAGTTTCCACTGGGCCCAAGATTTAGGAAAAGAAAGTTCAAAGATTGAATACAAAGATGCTCCATGCCAAGACTAGAAGTTCTAAAAGGAGAAGTGGAAGGACTTAGCCAACAATATAACCACAAATGAACCTGTAAAGGACAAAAGAGGGAAGAGATCTAAAGAAACCATGTGATTAGAGACGTAGCTCATCTACAAGTTCATAGTTTCAGTGGGCAGGCGTAAAGGATGGAAGCAAGGGAACCTGACCAAAAATGAATATGACAGAGTGGCCTAAACCTACAAAAGTCAAAGAAAGGCAAAGGTTCGGTGTGAATTCAGACCTGCAAAGATCCCAAAGGTATGACAAAGGCATTTAAAGCCATAACAGCAAGAAAAATAACAAAGGGTTGGATTCTTTGCTTGTGGCTAGGAGTAAGAGTAACAGAAGATATAGAAAGCAGATACAGATGGAAGTGCCCATTCCTGTTTTACTTCCCTCTTTACACTTAGGAGAATATTCTCCACATCTAGTGTGGAGAATAGAATCCCACATCGTCAAGCAGGATGAGGCCTAAAATAGGAAAGGACATAGCAAGCCCCCACTCAGCAATGGCTCCTTTTTCCGGGAGCACAAGAGTTGCAGTGTGGCACCCACCTCCACGCTCTGCTCTAACCAGGCACCTGGGTGGTGTCTGAGGATGAGTGAAGCAGGTGAGAAGGCCCCTGGCACATGGGCCTGGGCCACAGCCAGGTCCCCAGAACCCTTTTTATGCCTCTCCAGGCTTGGAGCCTTTTCTTTTGAGACCCGCCCAGCCTTGGCCCTGTCACAGTCACTCCCTTTGTTCAACCTGTCACACGTGTGAGGTTTTGGACTTGCCTGTTCTGTGACCCAGTGGGGGACCTGTGCACCACACAGTTCACCTCTACTTACCTCCGGCTGCCCATGGGCATGGTGGCAAGCTTGTGAAAACTGCCGAGGCTGGCCTGCCACCCCATACGTTGACGCAGAACCTCTCAAGGTGGGGCTTGGGCCCCAGTCTTTTAATTCGAATATGCCGTCAGGGTTGGAGACACAGAGGAAAGCAAGCTGGGTGTTAGTCAGAAAAAGTGGTCCAGATCATATTTGCCATTTATGCAACTTTAGGAAAGTCAATGAGGCTTTCTCTTACTTTCTCCGTTGGTAAATTGAATAAGAACAATGACCTTGCCTATTTTAAAAGGTTTTGTCATGAGGTCAGCTGAGAAAGCGTAGGTCAAAGTCATTCGTGGATTGCATCATGCAATTATTATAATGATTATGTATTTCTTGGTACCTAGAAAGAGAGAGAAAATCACAAAGAAAGTTAAGTAATCATTGTGATGAAAAAGGGTATCATGGAGCAAAAGTGGCCTTGTTCAGGCCTCTTTCTTTCATTTTTGCACACCAGTGGAAGTATAAAACGTAATGTATGCATGGAGAAAATAAAACCGAGAACAGTTAGATCCCCTTTGTGGAGAGGATTTTAAACATATTCTATTGTTTCTAGATAGTGAATGACCCTAGGATAAGTACAGAGTGTTAACACCACGGTATCTTGCCATAGTTAAATATCACAAAATGTGTTCAGGTGTGTCAAGAGGCTTCACTTAAGATTTTACAATGGTCATCACTTTGTGTCTCAATATGAAGAACATCTTAAAGCTGACAGCTTCTAACATTTCATGTTTTTTCTTTTGGGCTCAGGTAAAGTTTAACTGTTAAAATGAAGATATAAGAATTCTTACTTTAGCAGTAGCAAGGAGGACTAAAAAGACTCCATAATTTAAAAATACATAATATGCCCAGATCTTGGCTTCTAAATACCATTCTCCACTAAAAGGAACTAGGGCTCCTTGGAGAAACAGTTGATTCCAGGTATAGGACAAAAAGAGCCCATCATGAGCCTGGAACATAGTATTGTGTTTAAAGAATGATGGAGGTATGTCAAAAAGGACACAGGAACCAGCTTGAAATGGGTCCCACTGACCAAAAATCTGGGACATTTTTGAGCATCAAAATATACAATGACATTAATAGATGATAACCCAGTGAACAAAACAGGAACACATGAGTCCACATTCACATAAATAAATATCAAGGGCGAGGACAAATCTTCCTTACAATGGAGTACCAATTAATGAATGTGGAATGAGTGACAGGGTCCGTAAAATCCCCGTTTGACAACTATCATAGTAATAATTGATTCAAGCAAAAGTTTCCATGTATGCTTAGGATAGCAAGTAAAAGTTTGATGAAGAAAAGGATATTTATATCATCTAAACATGCCTCCCGCCAAATTACTTATTAATTACAGAAGGAAAAGCAATCATTTACCATGGAAAAGCCTGACAGATACCACCTAAACCAAGGCATTTAAGTTAACACACTCCACGTCAATTCGATAGAAAATCCTGTAGGCTCCATCTTCAAAACATATCCAGCCAAACTGCCCTCACCTCTCAAGAAGAGGTCGCAGTTCACCCCTGTCAAGGGTGTCCCTGCTTCCCCTTGTGGATCTAGAATCTATTGTCAGCACAGCAGCCAGAGAGATCTTGTTAATATGTGAGTCAGGTGGTGTCACTTCTCAGCAAAACCTGCTCCTGCCCCATCGCACTGAGAGGCAAAGCCCAAGTCCTTGCAATGGTCTCAGGCCCCCAGGGTCTGGCTCCTGCATCTCCAGCCTCCCATTACCATGGCCCTTGTGGACTCTACATTGCCCTCCTTGCTGTCCCCTTAATGTATCTGACATGCTCGCATCTCAGGGTCTTGGTACTTGCTGTTCATGCTGCCTGGCCCCTCCAGATATTTGTAGAGCTGGTTCTCTCTTCTCCTTTGAGTCTTTGTTCAGAGGTAATCTCTTCAATGCAGCTTTTTGCAGAAACTGTTTAAAATCACAACTTCAGTCGTTTCCATATCTTGGCTATTGTGAATGCTGTAATAAACATGGGAATGCAGATCTCTCTCCCACATACCAATTTCATTTCCTTTGGATATATACCGAGAAGTGGGATTGCTGGATCATATGGTTGTTCTATTTTTAATTTTTTGAGGAACATCCATAATGTTTTCCGTAATAGCTGTACCAATTTACATTCCCACCAACAGTACACAAGGCTTCCCTTTTCTCCACGTTCTCGCCAACACTTGTTATCCTTTATATTATAACAGAATTGTGATTATATATATAAACACACGTAATGGAATGTTGTTACATCTTTAAAAAGGAGATTCAGCCATTTTTGACAACATGGATGAACAGGACGGATATTATGCTAAGTGAAATACACCAGACACAGGAAAAAAAATACTGTGTGATCTCAGTTATATGTGGAATCTTTAAAAGTCTAATACATAGAAACAAAGAGAAACAAAGAGTAGAATGATGGCTATCAGAGGTGGGGGAGTGGGGGAAATGCGGAGAAGTTGTTTAAAGGGTACGAAGTTGCAGTTATATAGGATGAATAAGTCTAAAGACCTAATGCTCATTGTGATGATGATAGTTAATAATACTATATTATGTACTGGAAATTTGCAAAGAGAGATTTTAGGCATTCTTGCCTACACACAAAAAGGAAACTGTGAGGACATGAATATGTTAATTTGCATGATTGTAGTAATCATTTCACTATGTATCAACATACCAAAAATCACATTGTACACCTGAAATATAAACAATTTTTGTTAATATAGACACATACATAAAAATAAAATCACAATGTCCCTATGCCTCCAAGCCGAGGATCTCTTTAGTCTTCCTACTGTATTTTCTTGATATTTTCTAATACTTCCTAACATACCATGTCATTAGTCATTTATTTTTGCTAATTGTCTGTATTCCAACTAGCAGTTAATCTGGGAGAAATATATCCCCAGCCTCTAGCACATAGCAGGTACTCAATACATATTTGCTGAATGTTGAGTGAATCTATATACTAATTAAGTAACTATTCTGCCATGAGAACTATGCTAGGCATGGAATGGGATAATACAAACCCCAAACTAAATGGAATTAAAAATTATTTGCCATAATCCCCAGCCCTTCAGAACCTGACAGTTTAGTTAGGGAAGTAGAACCAACATAGAGGGGATTACCATAGCATCGGGTGCTAAATTCTTGGTACCTTCTGTAAATGCAATGTAAGTTCCAGAAAGGAAGTGTTCCCAGTAGTAGTCTGGGAGGGCATTCTGGAGGAGGAGAGGGGCTGGCTTGGCTGGGCAGTGGGGAGACAGGAGGAGCCAGTACCGAGAGTGCTTCCTCCAGAGGCAGGTGAGGGAGGCCCTGGGGAGCTCTGGAGCAGGGTCTCAAAGCATGGGTGGGTCAAGCAGTGGAGGGTTTGCTGGCTCTCAGGGGCCTCCCCTACTTGTCCTAGGCGGAGCTTCATGTCTTAGTTTGCATTCCCTGGGAGCACACCTGAGACCAAGGGTTTGAGCCTGATGACACATTGGGATCATCCCAGGGAGCAGCAAGGGGCGGGAAATGAGACAGGGAAGGGGAGAAAGCTGACATTGGTGCATAAATGAGGGGGAAAACACTGCAGGCACTGGGCTAGTCTGGCAGGGGCCTGTGGGAAATGGCGTGGAACAACCTCAGAGTTGTCTCCCTGAACTCCATTATCATTTGCAAAGAGCTGCTGAGCTATGGGGCATCAGCTCCCTCTTATCTCTAGCCTGCCCCGTTCAGGGCCCAAGAGACAGCCATGGGACCGACAGCTGCAGGTGACAAGGAGGGACCTCAGGTGTGATTAGGAACAACAAGCATCTAGAGGCTGAAGGCCAGCACAAAAGCATCGGCACCCTGCAGTTCATCCATTTTATAGCAAGTAGAAAGGTAAGCTGTGGAAACCATAAGCATGATTTTTTTTTTAATAGAGGGGAGTAAGAATTCTTTTTGCACCACCACAATGCCTTGCCCAATTTAGAATTCCTACAAAACCTACTTCCTAATTCTTGTAATACTTTGTAAAGACATGAAGACAGCTGTCGCATCTAGTAAAGTGGACTCATGGAAGCTGCTGATCGCCGCCACTGTAGTTGAGTCGCTTACTGATCGTTCCTGCGAATGACTCTACAACTCAGTATCAGTACCATCAAGCCTTTAAAAAATATTCTCCCCCATGGAGACTGAATGCGGGGCGAAAAAGTAAAACATAAGCCATGGCCCAATTCATTTACAAGGGTAAATGGCACTTGTCATTTGGTATCTAAATTCGATGCCATAATTTCTGGGTAAAAATCTAAAGCAAAAGTCATGTGCCTCGTGCCTCACAGTACATTTTGAAGAAGACGAAAGTAAGCTCCCAAGGCCTAGAACAGCATTACATGGGGAGAGAAATGCCCTCGACTCCGGGCTTCTCTATGGAATCATTCCAGAGCAAATTAAAAGAGAGGGCTACACACAAGGCTTTCTACCGCCATGGCGGCCAAGGGTGTTGGCAGAGGCCAACACAGGTGAAAAGAGTGAGGACTTCATAAAAAAAGAGAAACACGTCCCCACGAGAACATAACACAGGGTTTCTGAGGAACTGCCTGGCAGAGCCCTGCCTGCTGAATGGGAAACACCCTTGAATTCTGCACGTCTGTAAAAACCATTTTCATCCGAACAGCCCCACCTTCCACCTGCTAGGAACTGGAGAACACCCAGGCACTTCTTGTTCTGGTGTATTTTTCTCTCAACTCCTAGACCTGCCAGGAATGCGGGGCAGGGGAAGCCAGCCAGGCTGGGGAAGTAGGAGGCTGAGGCATTTCAACAGCTGCTGGGGCGGGGGCGGGGGCGGGGCAGGCAGCACATTTTGATTGTCTTGGGGCTGTTACCATAGAGTTTAGTTTTGCCCCTCTAACCTTTCAAGAGAGTGGTGTGTAAAGGGATTCTTTATGTTCCTTGTTTAGGAATTCAGTGAATGAGTTGATAATTAGGACCATTTACTTAATCTAGCAGCAGAGAGGGAGAAAGGAAAAGCAACATTTTTTGTCTTTCTCTTGGACCCTCTGTGAGGCTGTGCCCAGGGATTTCCCTCCTGTCTGCAGAGTCCTTTATCTGGAGCTACCCAGAAGCCACTCCACTCCTTCCACAGCTGATGCTGGAACAAAATGGGGTTTCCCCAAAAAGAATGGCAAAGGGATGCCACTGCTGAGGACAGTCGCCTCAGCACCGCTTCCCAGGCCGGGGTTCAGGGCGTTCAGGAGGCATTTTCCCTCCAGGCAGCCACACCCAGGGCACCTCTTTGGCCTGGGCTGGGCTTTCCCATCTCTGCTGATGTCTTGGGCCTTGTTATTGCCCCATCGTGAAAGCTTGCCTGCTCCTTCTCCTTTCCCGTGCATTCAGACATCTCGCTGGTGACAGAGAGGTTGTGAGCTGTTCAGGGGAAGCCGGCAGGGGCAAGGCCAAGATCCAAGGTCAAGGCTTTTGTCTCCAAACCTAGGGCTCTTCCCATTTCACCCTAGCGCCCTGCTCCAGGTCTTCCACAGAAACCACTGTATTTCTATGTTTATTTTTGTGTCTGTTTAAATTTATATTTCTAAAATTAATTTAATTTTAGATTCAGGGAGTACGTGTGCGTGTTTGTTACGTGGATATATTGCATAGTGATGGGGATTGGGCTTCTGGTGCACCCATCACCCAAACAGTGAACACTGTACATGATAGTTAATTTTTCAACCATCGCCTTCCTCCTACTCTCCCTGTCTTTGGAGTTCCCAATGTCCATTATTTTATTTTTATGTCCATGTTTACCCATCGTTTAGCTCCCACTTACAAGTAAGCACATGTGGTATTTAATTTTTAATTTTCTGTTTCAGAGTTAGTTCTCTTAGGACGATGGCCTCCGGCTCCATCCATGTTGTTCCAAAGGACATGATTTCTCTTTTTTTCTTTCTTTCTTTTTTTTTTTTTTTTTTTTTTTGAGATGGAGTCTCACTCTGTCACCAAGCTGGGGTGCAGTGGTGCAATCTCAGCTCACTGCAACCTCTGCCTCCCAGGTCCAAGCCATTCTCCTGCCTCAGCCTCCTGAGTGCCACAGGCGCGTGCCACCATGCCCAGCTAATTTTTGTATTTTTAGTAGAGATGGGGTTTCACCATGTTGGCCGGAGTAGTCTCGGTCTCTTGACCTCATGATCCACTCCCCTTGGCCTCCAAAAGTGCTGGGATTACAGGCATGAGCCACCGTGCATGCCCGGTCCATATTTCATTTTTTTTTTTTTTTTTTTTTACTGCTGTATCGTATCCCATGATGTATATAGACCACATTTTCTTCATCCAGCCATCCATTGATGGACACTTAGGTTGGCACCATGACTTTGCTATTATGAATAGTGCTGTAATGAACACATGAGTGCAGGTGTCTTTTTTATATAATGATTTATTTTCCTTTGGGTAGATACCCAGCAGTGGGATTGCTGGGTCAAATGGTAGCTCTGTTTTTTAAATTCCATGAGAAATCTCCACACTGTTTTCCAAAGAGATGGAACTACTTTGCATTCCTATCAACAGTGTGTAAACGTTCCCTTTTCTCTACATTCATGCCAGCCTCTGTTGCTTTTTGACTTTTTGATAATAGCCATTCTGACTGGTGTAAGAGGATATCTCGTTGTGGTTTTAATTTGCATTTCTGTGATGACTAGTGATGTTGAGCATTTTTTCATGTGTTTATTGACCACTTGTATTTTTTCTTTTGGGAAGTGTCTGTTGATATCCTTTGCCCAGTTTTTCATGGGGTCGTCTGAGAAACAACTATCTTAAAGTACAAACCCGTCATCACATATTAATAGGAAAAGGAAGGGTGTTCCCCCTCACTTGTCCCTATGTAGGCTGTCTTATCCAAGGTGGTTCTAATGTGCGGAGTGATTTCCAGATGGGAAAGATGATGATGATGATGATAAGATGATGAAGAGTGCAAAGAATGCATACTCACTGAGCATGTGCCAAGTTACAAAGATAAGCAAGTTGTAAGCACTTTTTCAAAGCCTTTCAACAATCTTATGATTTAAGTAATATCATCATCCCCATTCACAGATACAAAAGCTAACGCCTGGTTAATTACCAAGCCCAAGGTCCCAAAGCCAAAAGGTGGCCAATCTCACCAGGGCACTTCTCACCCCACCCTTTGCTGTGTCCCATTCATGGCATAAAGGGCCTCAGGCATCTAAGTCGCTCCATACAGGCAGCCACCTCTTCTCAGGCTGTGATAAGTGAACTCCTCAGCCAATGGAGCAGTGAGAGTTAACTTAGGAAGGCCAAAGAGGCGCCGAGGACTGTCCTGATCCCTTTCACATATTAGCTCATTTAGCCCTCAACAGCTCAATGAACCACGAGCGATTATCGTTTCTCCCCCATCATATAGGCAGACAGCCTCAGGCTGAGCCTCAGCCTCAGGCTCAGCCTCGTTACCTGCAGAGTCTGTGTAACCTGCCCCAGTGTACCAGCCACAAGGGTGGGCTGGAGCCCAGAGCTGGTGATCCAGCTACCACACTCACTCCTTCTGCTGCAGACTTGGCAGGTAACAGTTCTTTCACTCTCAGGCTCAAAAGGTGAGTGAAGGTAAAGCCAGTTTAACAGATACCTGTTTGGGTCCAAGTATAGTGGCTCATGCCTATAATACCAGCACTTTGGAAGGCCAAGGTGGGAGGATCGCTTGAGATCAGGAGTCCAAGATCAGTCTGGGCAACACAGCAAGACTCTGCATCTAACAGAAAAAATTTTAAATTAGCCAAATGTGATGGTGTGCACCTGTAGGCCTAGCTACTTGAGAGGCTGAGGTAGGAGGATGGCTTGAGCCCAGGGATTTGAGGCTGCAGTGAGCTATGATTGTGCCACTGCACTCCAGCCTGGGCAACAGAGCAAGACTCTGTCTCCAAAAAGAGAAAAAAAATACCTAGCAGTTTAGAAACAAGACATTATTTGGATTGCTTTTTCTTTTCTTTTTTTTTTTTGGTTATTTTTTGAGGTCCTGGTTCCTTCTGGCAGGAACTTGAAAGAGAATCTACTTGATCCAGCCCCAGAAGCCACTGGGAAGCTGCTTATGGAACTGGGCAAGAGGGCAATATAAACACCTGCTTTGCTGATAGTGCTGCTGGCAGCCCCAGCTGCTGGCGGCCCCGCCTGCTGTTTCTAGCGCCTTTTGTGCTATACTGCGGGACAAAACAGAGACTCCAGCTTTGGTAATGTCGTCCTATTGAGACCGGGAGTTCCCCGATGCCAATAAAAAATGTTTCCTGAACCTGCAGTTGGTGGAGACTTTCGGAAATGACCAAAGCACATCCTTCTCCAGCATGTCACTTTACATACAACACAATTTTTTTAATTTTATTTTTCCATAAGTTATTGGGGGTACAAGTTGTATTTAGTTGCATGAGTAAGTTCTTTAGTGGAGGTTTGTGAGAACCTGGTGCACTCATCACCTGAGCAGTATACACTGCACCATATTTGTTGTCTTTTATCTCTCGCCCCCCTCCCCAATCTTCCCCCAAGTCCCCAAAGCCCATTGTATTGTTCTTACGCTTTTGCATCCTCATAGCTTAGCTTTTGGGTCCTCATAGCTTAGCTCCCACATATCATACGATGCATAACAAGCATACGATGCTTGGTTTTCCATTCCTGAGTTACTTCACTTAGGATAATAGTCTTTAATCTCATCCAGGTCATTGCAAATGCTGTCAATCTATTCCTTTTTATGGCTGAGTAGTATTCCATCATATATATATGATATATATATATATACTGATATATATGATATATATACTGATACATATATGATATATATACTGATACATATATGATATATATATACTGATATATATCATATATACTGATATATATGATATATATACTGATATATATCATATATATACTGATATATATGATATATGTATAATATATATGATATATATACAATATATGTATATACTGATATATATATGATATATATACTGATATATATGATATATATACTGATATATATGATATATATATACTGATATATATACTGATATATATGATATATATACTGATATATATACTTATGTGTATATATATACTTATGTATATATATACTTATGTGTATATGTATATATACTTATGTATATATATACACTTATGTATATATATACTTATGTATATATATACTTATGTGTATATATATACTTATATATATACTTATGTGTATATATGTATATATATATACTTATGTGTATATATATACTTATATGTATATATGTATATATATACTTATGTGTATATATATGTATATATATACTTATGTGTATATATATGTATGTGTATACTTATGTGTATATATATATGTATGTATATATATATATATATACTGATATGTATATCAGAGTTTCTTTATCCACTCATTGACTGATGGGCATTTGGGTTGGTTCCACGATTTTGCTATTGTGAATTGTGCTGCTATAAACACGCGTGTGCAAGTATCTTTTTCAAATAATGACTTCTTTCATATGACTCAATTTTAAAGGCTGCATTTACAGTTGACATTTTCTTCAGTCACAATTCAAATTTTTCCTCTTCAGCTGTGAGCAAAGGGAAGCATTTGGGCACCACTGCCAACCTATAAGGTCCAAGGACCTCAACCCAAACACTGAGTTGTGCATTTCATGGGGAGCATGGGGTGTTTCTCTACATATACCATACAGAATCCAGGAGTGCCATTTCTCAGAGCCAGACCTGCTTCCCAGGACTCTTTCCTACCTCCCTTGGGAATTGCTCAGAGCCATTTCCTTTTCATATAGTTTGGATCTTTTGTCCTGCCCCCAAATCCCATGTTGAAATGTGACCTCCAGTTTTGGAGATGAGGCCTAGTGGGAGATGTTTGGGTTATGGGGGCGGATCCCTCATGAATGGCTTGGTGCCCTCCCTGTGCTAATGAGTTAGTTCACCCAAGAGCTAGTTGTTTAAAAGCACGTGGCATCTCTCTTGCTCCTTCTCTTACCAGGTGATGTACCTGCTCCCCCTTCACCTTCTGCCATAATTGGAAGCTTCCTGAGGCCCTCACCAGAAGCAGATGCTGGCACCATGCTTCTTGTACAGTCTGCAGAACTGAGAGCCAAATAAACCTCTTTTTTAAAATAAACTACCCAGTCTCAAGTATTCCTTTATAGCAATGCAGAACAGACTAACACACCTTTCTTGGGAGAAGAGGACAGAAACCTACATTGTTGAATGCCTTTCATGGACCATGAACCATGTGAGATGCTTTCCAAGTCATTGTCTTACTGTTCATAGAATTGTCTCACTAAATCCTCGGAAGTCTTTTAACCTGGGAGTTATTATTCCCATTCTATAGACTCAGAAAAGTTAAGCAACTTATCCAAGGTCAAGCAGCTAAAAAGTGGAATCAGGCCCTTTTGGATAACATTTTCATCACACTTGTGGCCCTCTTAAATCTCTATACCCCAAAATAATTTTGACATACACACCTGCTCTCTGCCATTTGCCAAACACAAGGTAGGTGCTTATTATAGCTTTGTTAGTGAATGAATAAATGAATGAATGATATAGTTTTAGTTAACACTCACTTTGCCATAAACTTCTCTGAATTCCGATATCAGGCCATTCAGCTATTCTCAAGTTGTTAGCAACTCTCCCTGATAGTTGTCTAGACTGTACAATTCCTTTTGTGCAGGGTTCCAACAAACTTAGACTTAAAGTTTTCCTTTTCCACCCCTGCCTCTCAGTTGAATCTTTTGGGTTAATGCGCTTGGCTCCCACTGATCAAGTCAAATTTGACAGGATTGCAGACCTGGCGAACCTCCAAATCTCCAGTTCCAGAAATAGATTATGAAATAAGCAAGGGTGTAAGACAGTTATAATCCTGATGCTATTAATACCCAATGAATGGAATTCTTAACACTCACCATTGTTGGTCAACTATCATGCAGCATCATTCCTGCACTTAAGAGTTACAGAAACATTGAAAATAACTTATCCACCATTTAAGATCCCTTGAATTGGTCATAAACACATTGTCCAAGCCCTGGCAAACCTCAGTTTCCCACTATTACGTGTGCTGTATCTACTCTTTGATTCGGAGGGATGGATATAAGTAGTGCAGTGTTTGGTCTGTTCAAGCTTCCATAGTTCTGCACTGCAAAGTGTTCTCTAAGTCCAGTGTTTCCAAAAACATATGGTTCTACAGAAATTTTTCCTTTACCTCAAAATAAGAGAAAGGGAAAAAATTCTTTCTGCTCATGGCCCAGATTAACCATGAATTGCTAACATTTCCTTGTGAGAGGATGGAAACATGGAATAGTTAAAACTGAAAATAGCTATAATAACCCAGCTATAAATGTATCCTACACTCTTGGGTTTTTGAGGCTTAAAGAAGTTAAAAATGAAAGAGAAAAATTTAACTGGATTCATTTTTCTAGGAGTGTGTATTTCTGCACATCCATTAGTAAATATAAGAATGGTATTAGGGTATCCCAATCATTATACACTGTTTATTGGACAGACGTGATTTTCAAATGGTGTTTTAGAATTGAGCTTCTCGCTTTCACTGTGGAGAATACAGTGCTTCTTTACCCTGGTAAGCTTCTCCTGAAAAAAGGCAATGATTTTCACATATATCCAAGAAAACATTCACTGACAACATAAATAATTAACTTCTATTCCTTATTTTTATCCCCTGAGAAGGGTGCATTTAAGGGAAGATTGTCAAAAGACAACAAAGAAATCTAGGTAGTGGTGACATCACAGGACTCTAGGACTTCCCTAGAGAAGATGCCTCTTGAGGTTTGAAACACATTAGTTAGATAGACTAACTCCCAAGATCAAACTTATCAATATTTGATAAGTGCTGAAGCTGACACACACAAAGCTAGGAGAAGCTCATCTTGCCTGCCTGGCTGCAAAACAATGACAGCGAAGATCTACAGTCAAGCTATGATCCATTTGAGTGTGTGTTCAACTTTACTTAAATTCATTCATTCATTATTCTTTCTTTTATTGGTTCAACAAACTTATTAAATGCTACACAGGGCACTTTCCTAGGTGCTGGAGGTATAGCCAGGAACAAAACAAACTCCCTGCCTCAATGGCATTTATATTTTAGTTGGTGAGGGAAATAATTATGCATGCGTATGTAGACAGACACACATACAAATACACACATACATATATATATATATACTGTATGTATCCATACATACATTTAATATACATATATGTTACATAATTATTATATATTACATCAATATATTATATACAGCCATGGCTCACTTAATGAAGATATGTTCTGAGAAATGCATCATTAGGCCATTTTGTCATTGTGCGAATATCACAGAGTGCACACAAACCTAGATGGTCTAGCTTACTACACATCTAGGCTGTGTGGTGTAGCCCATAGCTTCCAGGTTACACACCTGCACAGCATGTAGCTGTCCTAAACACCATTAGGCAACTGGAACACGATGGTAAATATTTGTGTATCTAGGCATACCTAAACATAGACAAGGTACAGGAAAATAATGATATAAGAATCTTATGGAACTAATGTCCTATATGTGTCCGTCCTTGACCAGAATGTCATTATGGGGCATAGGACTGTACTAGTATATAATGTATTATATGAATAATATTATATATATAAAACTCAGAATAATATTATATATATAAATATTATATATATAAAACTCAGATAATGATACATGCCATGGAAAAAATATAAGATAAAGTGAAGAAGCAGGGGTGGGGCAGAGCAGAAGGTGCTTTTTCTTCGTGTTGGAGGATGTCAGGAACACCACCTTGATCAGAAATCTGGAAGGAGAAGCGAACAAGCCACACCAGCCTCTGGGGAAGACTGTTCTAGGCAGAGGGCACAGTCAGTGGACAGAGGCTCTGAGGGAGAAAGGTGCTTGGTGAGTTTGAGAAGCCACCAGGAGGTCCGAGGCTAGAGCAGAGTGAGCCCACGGCGTGTCTGCAGATGAGGGCAGGGGCCTCAGGCCATTTTATACAGCACTTGAAGGCCCCTGAGAGAAGTCTGGCTTTTACCTGAGGGAGCTGAGAAGTGATTAGAGTGTGATTAGCTGAGGAGCAACTTAATGTGACTCACTAAAACCAAAATGAAACAGAAATCCTCCACTGCCCAGTAGAAAATAGACTGCACAGCCCCAAAGGCAGGAGATGGGAACCCAGTTAGAGACGTTTTGCAAGAATCCAGACCAAAGATGGTATCTGGTGCTACTGATAGGTCAGGTAAGATGAGGGCTGGAAACTGATGACTGGATTTAGCCTTGGGGGAGCCTTGGTGACTTGGACAACAGCAGTTTCAGGGGAGAGGAGAGGACAAAAACCCTACTGGAGTGAGTTCAAGAGAAAATGGGAGGAGGAGAGGGGTGCAGACATCTCTCAGGGGGCAGAGGAATAGGGCAGGGACAGAGGGGGATGTGGGGCCCAGAGAGGGTTCTTCTAAGACAGGAGAAATAGCAGGATGTCTGTATGCCAATGAGAGTGATCCAGTGGAGAGTGAGAAAAGTGATTTCGTGGGACCAAAGGAGACAGAAGCAGGAGATGTGACTGGTGAATCTTCCCTGCAATGGGGCGGGGGGGGCGCAGAGCTTCCATAGATGCCCTCACCAATGGTTCACAGCTATGGGAGGGAAGACGTGTATGTGGGTCAGTGGGTGTGTAGGGTGGTGGGGATTTAAGGAAGTCTTCTTCTGATCATCTATTTTCTCAATGGAATAAGAAATAAGGTTACATACACACAAAATTAGCAGAGAGTGAAGATAGAGAAAAAGAATTTGGATATTTCCAGAGAGAAGACAATTTGTGAAATAGTCTCCTAGGAAAGTTACAGAGGGAAGGATCATGAATTCCCAGCAAGGACTTCCCGGCACACTAAGGTCCCAAGTGATATTAGAGTCATTGACTGAAAGACCAATCAGATTGGCTGTGTGTTTTTTTTCCAACCATATTCAACTAGCAGATTCAAGTACAAGATAGGAAGAGGGTTGGAGTTAATTGAATTACTCTGCAGTTGAGAGCCGCAGGTGAGTGATTCCAGCACTTGGTCATCGAATCTGAGCTGCTCAAGTAGGAAAAACAGAGGGGAGTTGAATGAGAGGCAGTAAAAAGGTTATAGGATCAATGGATTGCAGGATTTAGTGGGATCAAAATGTTATCAGAGTTGGGTACTAGAGGAAGTAAATTACAAAAATAGAGTGGGTTGCATGAAGGCAACCTTGGCCTCATCTGCTAATGAAAGGAAGGTGTATGTGTTTCCTCCTGCTGCTGTAATGGATTATCATAATTTATTGGCTTAAAACAACACAAATGTGTGATTTGTAGTTCTAGAGATCAGAATTCTGAAATGGATTTCACTGGGCTGTAATGAAGGTGTTGACATGGCTGTGTTCCTTTCTGGATATTCTAGGGAGAATCCATTTCCTGATCCTTTCCAGGACATAGAAGCCAACCACATTCTTTGGCTTGTGGCAGACTTCCTCCATCTGCAAATCCAGTGATAGCGGGTAGAGTTATCCAGAACACCCTTCTGACCTCTTCCATTTCTGCCTTCCATATTTAAGGACCTTTGTGATTATACTGGGGCCACCTGAATAATCCAGCATAGTCTCCTCACTTAAGGTCAGCTGATTAGCAACTTTAATTCCATCTGCAACTTCAATTTCCCTTTGCCATGTAATGTAACATTTTCACAGATTCTGGGGATTAGAAAGTAGACATTTTTGGTGCGGGGTGGGGCGGGGAGTCCATTATTCTGCCTACAACAGAAGGATTGTAGTTATTGGTAAAGACAAGGTCTAGGTTTGACCATGGGAGGTGGTGGCTAAAGTGGAGTGGAGGACATCACTGGAAAAGTGAAGGTCCAGGAATAAGGAGCCAGGATATTAGAAGCTGCATCTGCAAGAATATTGCAGCCGCCAAGAATTATAATATGAATAGTACTGTGGACAGTGGTAATTAATCAGGACTTAAAGTTGTCAAAGAATGGAGAGTAATGAACAGGGGATAAAGAAATTTTTATTAACAAGCTATTAGATGAGAGGTGGTATTGGAGATCAATGCTGCTGAAGTCGGAGTCAAGGGAGAAGACATTTTCCAAGTTCTGCTGCTCTAGAAGAAGATTCAGAAAAGGTAATAAAAATCATGGGGAATTCTGGAAGTGCAGAAGGCCAAGAGCATCTCTCGACATGGGCTATCATAACCATAAGGTATTGTTTTTAACTTTTCAAAACTTTGACACGTCTATTATCTTCATATATGTTCATTACATCTGTGAGATGGAAATAGAAAAGTTTTTGTCCCTCTTCCATGGTTTGGAAAATAAGATGTTAATTGATGGCAAATAAGTGAAAACATTAGATCTGTCCTGTGCCCATTTAATCACTCAACTGAGTTATTGAAGATATTGTGAAGAATATAATGAAGCATATCATATAATTACATTCCTCCAGGAGACTAGACTCTTGGGTCAAAAATCCCTTTGAGAATCTGATAACAATAATGAATTTTGCCCCTAAAAAGGCACATTAGCACACGCACAAAATTTTACATATAACTTTATGATATCACCAATTTCTCTAAAGTCCCAAGGGAGTCTACACATCTCAGAATCAGAACCTCTTGTCTGAATGTTGAGGTAAAACTACAGTTGACCCTTGAATAACACTGGGGTTGGGGCACTGAGTCCCGCTGCAATAAAAAATCCATGTATAACTTTTGACTCTTCAAAAACTTAATTACTAATAGCCTACTGTTGACTGGAAGGCTTACCGATAAACAGTCAATTAACACATATTTTATAGGTTATATGTATTCTAGACTGTATTCTTACAATAATAGAAGCCAGAGAAAATAAATTGTTATTAAGAAAATCATAAGGAGAAGATAATACGTTTACTATTCATGAAGTGGAAGTGGATTATCATAAAGGTCTATATCCTTTTGATCTTCACGTTGAGCAGGCTGAGAAGGAGAAGGAAGAGGAAGGGTTGGTCTTTCTGTCTCAGGGGTGCCAGAGATGTAAGAAAATCTACATATAATAGGATCCATGCAGTTCAAACCCATGTTGTTCAAGGGTCAACTGTAAAGACAGTAGAAATTGCCTAACAGTGTAAGTTACAAGAGAAAGTATAATAATCAGGTGCCAAATGGGTGATATGGAAAATTGTTATAAGTCCAGAAAAGTAATGCATCATACAACTTGGGAATAATTATGGAAAAACTGTAGAATCTTGAAGACAGGAGATGATTCCATGGAAAAGAGGAGGGATGGCATCTAAGGTAGGAAGATGGAGAGAAGCTGGAAATTAGTTTGGAATGTTTCAGAGCCAGTGAATAGACCAATTTAACCATCTGTGAAATGTGGGCAAAAATGACTTCCAAGGTATATTTGTAAAAAGTAATTAAAGCTCTTGGTGAAATGTGTCCCTCAAAACATTATTAATATAGTACATGGGTCTGTTTCAGGATGAGCAAGGCATAAAATTATTATTATGATTGATTTAGTAGGAATTTCTAAATTTATGCTAACACTTACAAGGTCTCTCTATCTTTAAAATAAAATACTGAAGCAGAAAAAGTAACTTTCTCATATTCTCAGTGAGAAGGTTCTCATACAATTATATAACAGCTACTTGAACCATACATTTTTTCCTGTGATTTTTATGTATTTTACATGTTTTTAGCTCTTTAAAAAAACTGACTTACGAAGATAAAACAAAGGCTCTTCTTCACAACTGGGATAAATAATGCTTCCCTTATTTCAAGAGTGGGTGTGAGATCCCAAACCCTGTTTTTCCCAACCTTCTTTTGCTCTCTGCAAAATGTAAGCTGCCATGTGGAAGAGAGTAAGTAAAAATGTCAATACATTGCAGCTACTTGGACAGCATTTAGAGAGAGTCAAATGTTTTAAGAACACTTAATATTAAATGGAAAACAGATGAATGATGATAAATAATTCTATCTATAGGTCTGAGTTGCCATGTTGGAATCTAAATCTGAGACATTGCAGGGAAAATCCTGTGCACGACTCATCGGAGGGCTGAATTACACCAAAATGAGATCCAGGTTAAGAATGTGGAGACTCTGGAAAAATCCCCTAAAGCAGGTTTTTCTGAGCTAAATTCCCCTTGGCAATGTAGCCATGCAGAATAATCACGAGTATCCTGGAATCGTAGAGTGGTAGGACTGGGCAGAACCTAACTGTTCTCAAGTCTGACTCTCTAACGGATGCTGGGGTTTCCTCTCCAGCACACCTGCCTCTTCCCTGAATAAGCATATCTGGAGACAGGCGAAGTCAGGGGTGTGCTGGTAAATGCTTATCAGCTAATCTCCAACGAAAAAAAAGGACCCTGACTGGTAGCATTTGCCAAGATCCAAGGTGTAAATACTCCCACCATGGCCAATTCAAGCAACCAATGTTATATCAACATTATGTACTATTTCCACTGCATAGATACAATGACAGTAAATAACCTCAGAGGCATATGTAAGAAGACAACATAGTAAAATGATTTGGAAGTGGTAGATTTTAAATGTTTTTACCTTTTTGGAAAATATTATTTATTTAATTATAATGTAATAGGATTTAACTTATAAGAATGGCTGTATAACATATAAGACATCATAAATTGGCACTCATGAGCCAGTACATGCTAGCTCTGGCACACACTGATAATAGCCCTGGAAAATGACCCTGGACCACCTTCCCCATGACAGAAAACCCCTTAGCAGGTCCTGATCAATGGCAACTCCCCAATATCACCACCCAAGCATTCAGCACATTTTTTTTCTTTTAAGACACAGGGTCTCTCTGTGTTGCCCAGGCTGGAGTGCAGTGGCGCAATCACAGCTCACTGCAGCCTCAATCTCCTGGGCTTAAGGGATCCTCTCGCCTCAGCCACACTCAGCTAATTTTGTAATTTTTTGAAGAAATGAGGTCTTGGTTTATTGTCCAGGCTGGTCTTGGATTCCTGGCCTCAAATGATCCTCCTGCCTTGGCCTCCCAAAACACTGGGATTACAGGCATAAGCCACTGACTGTTGTTCAGCACTTTTAAGCCAGGCTTATCTTCTTTGCTTCACTCTCGTTTCTTTGTAGTTTCTTCAAACACAACAAACACCAATAAACTCGAAATGAATTAATGATGTAAATGTAAAAACGAAAGAACTAAGAGAAATACAGATGGATATTTTTATAAAATTGGAGAAGAGACTTCTCAAGCATCACATAAAATTCAGAAACCAAGAAAATAAATGAATAGACTTGATTTAATAATGTTAAACACTTGTATAAGAGAATATTTCATTATTAGTAAACAAACTTAAAGAAAAGTCATAGAATGGGAGGACATATAAGTACCATACCTAACAGGTTAATAGCCCTACCCTATATAAAAGCTCTTGGAAACCAAACGGAAGAAGACCAAAAAATCCCATAGAAAAATTGGTCCAGGATAGAAACAGATAATTCATGGATGAACCATAAATGACAATAAATATATGAACAGATGCTCAAAGAAACACACAATAAAATAATTAAATACTTATTTCACCTAACAGATTAGTAAATATTAAGATGTTTGATGAACCCATTGTTGAGGAGGTATGGGGAAACAGGCATTCAGACACTGTTGGTGGAAGTATGAATCAGTGCAGCCTACTTGAAGAGGAAAAGACAGTAATGTCTAAAAGACAAAAACAAAATGCACATACACCTTGACCTAGCAATCCTGTTATGATTTAAAATTTTTTTAAATGACCTAAAATATATGTACAAAAATATTTGTCACAGCATGGTGGTAACTGCATATTAGAAACAATTGAATGTTCTCTAATAGGGGACTGATTAAAAACCGTGTGGTGTGGCCCTAAAATGCAAGGCCACTAAAAGCTCTGTCTATGTAAGTATCAACATTCTCCAAGATGTATCATTAAGTGGGTAAAGGTGCCAAACATCGTGTTTGTTTTGGTTGTTGTTATTGTTGTTGTTGTTGGGATGGAGTCTCACTCTGTTGCCAGGCTGCAGTGCAGTAGCTGGATCTCGGTTCACTGCAACCTCCGCCTCCTGAGTTCAAGTGATTCTCCTGCCTCAGCCTCCCGAGTGGCTGAGATTACAGGCAAGCGCCACCACGCCCAGCTAATTTTTGTATTTTTAGTAGAGACAGGGGTTTCACCATGTTGGCTAGGATGGTCTCAATCTCTTGACCTCATGATCCGCCCGCTTCGGCCTCCCAAAGTGCTGAGATTACAGGCGTGAGCCACCTCGGCCAGCTGCGTCGTGTTTAGCGTTATTCCATTTATGTAAATGTAAAAGGATGTGTGTATATTTATTTGTATAATCATGTCTCTGGGAAGAAATGAAGGACACTATTAACTGTTAAGGACACTATTAACCTTTGGGTTAGAAGACGATGTTTACTTTTAATTTTCTTTCTTTATAAAAACAAAGACTTTTTTAAGTATAAACTTAAAAAAACAAAGTATATGCATCAATTTTATTTAAAGAACAAACTTTACTTTTTTCATAAATAAATAAGAGTTTCTTAGTTTTGGTTCCCCAGAAACAGACCCTGAGACAAGGATTTGAGTGTAAGCATTTGTTTGGGGGGTCATCCTAAGAAATATCAGTGGGGTATTAAGGAAGGGAAACTGGGCAGGAGAGGGAGTGAATGAAGAGCGTGCTGTCAATCAAGTTACCACTGTGGGCAACTGGAAACTGTGATCCAGCATGAAACATGCACCTGAGTTAACCCACCCAGCCAAGGAGGTATTTAGCCATCAATTCCTGTGGGTCATTGATTGAAGGCTGCTCGGGAGGCCTTAACTCCATGGCTCAGACACAGACAGAACAAGCTCTGCGGCCCGAGAAAGCCTCAGGCAAAGAGCTGGGACAGACGCAGGAGACAGGAGCTGGGAATGGATGTGGGTTGGCCGCAAGCCATGTCTGCTACAGAGACCACAACCCTAGTATCAGATTATAATAAGTAAATAGAACGTGCACGTTTGCTGACCTAGCAATTTCACATTTAGGAATCTCCCTCCTGACGTCCTTACATACCTGGGCCCCAATCAACAATATAGAAAGACTGATTGATTGCAAAATTGTTTGTAACACAGTACAGCCAAAACAAAACCAAAAAACCAATGTGAATGTCAATCAGTAGGAAGAGATTAAATGCACCATAGTGTATCCTACATATGCAAGTCAAGAAAAACAATGAGGTCCATGTTAGTAAATTTCATGAAAAAAAATCTCTGAGACAGATCACCTTGTGGAACAATATATATCATGAGACCTCATTTTTGTAAAATAGCAAAAACAAGAAAGAAGCAAATAAAAACATACACAAACTCCAGGTCAACTATATGTATGTGTATGTGTACACAGCAAAAGGTCTGAAAAAATAAACAAGTTGCCAGAGTGTGTGCAATGTAAAGTGTACATTACTGATGTTTTAATGTATTATTACATATTTTCATTTACTATAAGGACCCACATTACATGAAAAGGGGTGCTAGAAATGGAACCTATTTCATAGGTTATTGTGGAGACTGAGATAATACACGTAAAATAGCTAGCACTGCACTGCTCATAGAGTGAATCTTCAATAAATATTGAATGGTTGCTGTTAAAAAGGATGGCTTTATATGTCACGAAGAAACTGTAAGTATAAAGTGAGCCGGAGTTTGCTTGTCTTCTCACACCTCACTCTATTCACTTATTTATTTGTTTGTTTATAGACTCAGGGTCTCACTCTGTCACCCAGGCTGGAGTGCAGTGGCGTGATTATGGTTCACTGCAGCCTCTATCTCCTGGGCTCAAGTGATTCTCCTGCCTCAGCCTCCCAAGTACTTGAGACTACAGGTGTGAGCCATCATGCTTGGCTAATTTAAAAATTATTTGTAGAGCCGGGAGTCTTGCTATGTTGCCCAGGCAGGTTTTGAACTTCTGGCCTCAAGCAATCCTCTGTCTCGGCCTCACCGCTGGGATTACGCACTCATTTATTTAACAACTATCACTGAGGGCCTCCTACCAACGAGGCATGGGAGAGGCATCAAGCAACAAGATCAAATCCCTGCTCCCTCCAGCAGGAGCTCACATTCTTCTGGGGCAAACAATGAAATAAACATGCAACATGTCAAGTGACAATCAATGCTGCCAGGTAAGGAAACGGGGTCTTGGAGGTAGGGTGCTGTCGTTTATAGGAGGGTCTCTGATAGAGTGCTATTTGAGTGGAGATCCGATGAAGTCATTGGGGAAAGTGCATGGGCCTGGGCAGGTTACAGGAAGGAAGGAGAGTTCACTGAGTGAGAAGTAAAATGATTGGAGGGGGTGGTTAATCTTGGCCTGATATTTTAACATCACTGCTGCTGCAGCGTAGAAATTGGATTGGCGGAGGGGAACAGGGGCAAGGTGGATCATGTGTGTGATGTTTGCCTTCACAGTAGTAAGACAATGAAGACCATGGCAGTGAGTGTGGGACTGGAAGGAATGAGATGATGGGAAAATAGTTAAAAGATGAAAACAAGAACCTGGTAATTAATTAGATGTGAGAAGAAGAAGAAAGAATTGTGAATGAGGCTGAGGTGAAATTGCTGCAGGGCACAGCCGTGAGGAGGTCTTGAAAGAAAGGGCTGCCCAGGATGGAGCCTCCAGCCTCCCATCCAGCCACTTCCCTCCTTCCCATCACATGCTTGAGTGCTCCCCCTGCACCAAACACTGTGTTCCCCAGAATGTCCTTGCTCTGGGTGGCTACTGCTATGGTTTGAATGTTTGTGCCCTCCGAAACTCATGTGGGACCTTGGTCCCTGAGGAAGAGACCTGGGCTAGCATGCCATGATGTCCCGTGCCACCTCAGGACTCTGCAGAGACCCTAGCATCAAGAAGGCTCTCACCAGGGGCGGCCCCTCGACCTTGGACTTCTCAGCTTCCATAACTGTAAGAAATATATTTCTGCCCGGGTATGGTGGCTCACACTTGTAATCCCAGCACTTTGGGAGGCCATGACAGGAGGATTGCTTGAGGCTTTGAGTTCAAGGCTAGCCTGGATAGTAGAAGGAGACCCATTCTCTGCCAAAAAATTAAAAATTAGCTTGGCATTGTAGCACACACCTGTAGTCCTAGCTACTTGGGAGGCTGAGGAAGGAGGATTGCTTAAGCCTGCAAGTTTGAGGTTGCAGTGAACCATGATTGCACCACTGCACTCTGGCCTGGGCAACAGAGTGAGACCCTGTCTCGAAAAAAGAAAGAAAAAGAAGGAAGGAAGGAGGGAAAGAAGGAAGAAAGGAAGGAAAGATGGAAGGAAGGGAGGAAGGAAGGAAGGAAGGAAGGAAGGGAGGAAGCAAGGAAGGAAGGAAGGAAGGAAGGAAGGAAGGGAGGGAAGGAGGGAGGGAAGGAAGGAATTTCTCTACTTTATAAATTACCCAGCTTCAGGTATTCTGTTTTAAGTGACAGAAAACAGACTAAGGCAGCTGCTTAGAGAACTCCTATTCATACTTCAAAACCCAGACCCAGCTCAGGCATCACCACCTCCAGGTAGCCTGATGCTACAGCTCGAATGAATCATTTATTCTTCTGCATCACTTCCAGCCTCGTCCACAGCCTAGCCACACAGCTTCCCAACCAACAACAAGCAACACAGCCGTGGGTCCGGATTATAGCCCAGTGGGGAGGGGGAATAGGAAGGTCTCGAAAGAACCTGTGAAGACCCTGCACTTGGCATGTTGTAAATAGGTTGTGCTTGCACCCCTAGGCCTTGAGTTGTCCACATTGGGCAACTGGAGCAGGTGGAGCTCCTGGCCAGTTAGCTCTCACCATGAACAGCACATCCATTTACCCAAGAGTACCACACAAATATCATCATTTTCTATATGTGCTATGTTCTGAAACAAAAAAGGGGGATGCTCTATCTGTACTAGGTGTTAAATTGGAATTATTTTAGTCTCAGTTTCAAGTGAGGCCCCAAAGAAATAGATAGAACATTCCAAAGTGAGATGCAAGATTTGCAAAAAGTGCTTATGGAAACCAGTTTTGTAGTCTCAGCCAACCACCCACCTCCAGACTATAAAAGATGAGAGGGAGGCCAAGAAAAGAATTGAAATTTACAGTAGGGAATTTTTGGAGGAAAGCTCTGCTGTGGGCCTCACCTGGAAGAAAGAATGAGGTCACTTGCCCTACCTCAAGCCAAGGTGTAGGGGTGCCTCCTGACGCTCGGGGGACGCAGTGGGCTGGTGTCTGGTTGAGAAGTGGGGAGCCTGGCTTGTTGGTTGCTCTGTGGTTTTGGGGTCAGCTTGCACTCACAGTTGGGTACAAAGGACTCGTCATGCTTCCCATGAATGGTGAGGGCCGTTCGGGGGAAGGAGGGAGTAAGAGGGGCCAAACAGAGAGTGAGGCAGCCCCAGTAGGAAGTGACTTCAGATTCCCCTGGGCTGGGGAAGAGCCATAAGCAAGCAGCCAGAAGAGATGCATTCAGGGCCCCAAGGGGCTCCAGGGGAGACAACCCCAGGATCGTGGCCCAGTAGGGAATGGAGAGTTGGAGGGTCTCAGAAGAACCTGTGAAGGCTTTGCTTCACAGAAGCAAAGAGAAGGGCTGCTGCAACCCTGGCCTCTAGCTGCTGTGACCCTGGCCTCCAGGCCTTTGCTCATCCTCCTTCTCTCCTCCCTGATCTGATGCTGGGGAACTCAGAAACCAGCTGGAGTGAGCACCTGGCTGTGGCAGCCATTAGGCCTGTGGAGGCTGAGGCAGAGAATCGCTTGAGCCTGGGACTTTGAGGTTGCAGTGAGCCGTGACTGTACCACTGCACTCCAACCTCAATGCAATGGGGGTGGGGGCCAGGAGAAGTTTTACCCTTAAATGAAGCATGACGCTTTTGATTATTACACTTGATTCAACGTATTAATTACTGGAAAGAGCTGATGTTTTGAGATTTAAGCAACTGGGACACTTTTAATGTCTAAAGGTGACCAGAAAAGCTATGGGCCCCTGAGTTTTCCCTCAGGACTGCGAAAGGGTGGACCTTAGCAAATACTCTAAAAGGAGGTGGAGGTAAGAATAAACTCGCCTTCTCATCGCACCCCGTGGGTCATGGTTAGTTCATCATAACAAGTGCTTTTCTGTCTCCATTCTTTCCCTCTTCTGGGAGCTCCTTGAGAGCAGGAACTTACACCTAGTGTAAGTGTAGTTTAGCCCACAGCAGGTATGGGTTTTTGTAGATTGATCCAAAGTCCGTTGGGACGTGCTTCATTTCTGTTTATTCATTCCCAGTCTTCTAAAATTGAGCTTCTCAACTTAGAGCCTTGAATGAGTTCCAAGTGTGAGGAGAAAGTGACTGCCCTTAGCCCCCAACTTAACCCTTAGGGCATCCAGGCAAGTGCCCAAGGGCTGAAACCCAGAACCTCTTGCCTTTGGCTGCAAGCAAATCTTTATCCAAGAGGGCCTTAGAAAAATATTCATTTCTCCATGGAATCAACCCATGCCATGTTTATCAATGATAGACCGGATAAAGAAAATGTGGTACACATACGCCATGGATACTATGCAGCCGTAAAAAGGAATAAGATCATGTCCTTTGCAGAGACATGGATGCAGCGAGAAGCCTCATGTTATGCTTCTGTTACATGTTATCCTCATGCCACGTTTTGTCCTCAGCAAGCTAACCCAGGAACAGAAAACCAAACATGGCATGTTCTCACTTATAAGGAGGAGCTGAACAATGCGAACACACTGACACATGGTGGGGAACAACACACACTGGGGCCTGTGAGTGGGGACGAGAAGACGGAGAGAATCAGGAAGAACAGCTAATGGGTGCTGGGCTTAATACCTAGGTGATGGGATGATCTGTGCAGCAAACCACCTTGGCACACAGTTACCTATGTAACAAACCTGCACATCCTGCACATGTACCCCGGAATTTAAAATAAATGTCAAAGAAAAAAAGAAAAATTATAATTTCTCTGAATGCCATGGGTTAGAAAAAGGCTGGGAAGCATTGCTCTAAAAGAGCTCCTGGGATCTTTGCATTTTGCTTTCTGACTTTCTGCTCTATGTACAATAATTTTTTGTCATGCCTCCCCGAAAGTTCACGACTCTTTACCACTGCCAGCTACCCTGTCACCACATGAAACGATACTTCGTCTACATGAGCTGAATATTGCATCCCTTCTTCTTCATGTTTGTACACAGCCACCTTGAGTTTCACATGTTTTGTGAAATGCAAGCGTCACTACAGTTGATGTACAGAAGAACCCAATGAGGCTGAGAATGCTTACACACGTCACCTCGGAACTGCTGCATGTGTCAAGAAACGTGGAATAGTTGCTCCCTTGCAATTGCTGTCAGGTGCCTGCTGCTTCCACACACTTTTACACTCCAGGCTGTGGGTGCTGCTTAGGGTCCCCAGTGGGCCCAGCCTCCACAGGTAGGATTCCAGTTGGCTCTGGTGGGAGGCATGTGACAGCCATGGGGCCTTTCCCCAGCCTCTTTCTGGCTTATTCCTGGCTCCCACACCCTGTGTTTGCTACCTAGCTGCATCTCTCATTTCTGAGCTCCTGGATTGCGGGTATTGCCTTCTCGGGCTTGCAATATCTGCCTGATGCCAAACTCCTTGGCTCCGCCTCTCCTAGGGTACAGCCATGGTTTGGGGGCTCAACTTCTCAGGGTCACCGAAGCTCTAATCTGCTAACCCAATTTCAGTTCCTGGATCTTTCTGGCTATTCCTGTTCAGTGGATACCCAACCCTGGTATCATCTTACTAGTCCCAGAATCTTGAATTGAGAGCAAAAAGTAATTGTGTTTTTGTTAGAAAAGATGGGGACAAAATTAGAGGATGAGAAAAAGCATCTGATGCTCAAGACTGTGAGCTGAACTGGAAAAATAAAGAGTGTCTGAGGAACTCCATCAGAAAACTCTGCATGAAGACTTTGGATTTGGGTTGTCTATCTCCAGTAATAACGTGCTGGTGATGACTAATTAGGTGCACCATCATTCGGAGACTCAGTGAAGACTACAAATGAAAAAACATAGTCTATCAAGGCATGATTCACACTCAAAGGACTCTTGAAACAAGCAAAGAACTTTGTTGTTTAGTCTGGCAAACATTTCACTTTGAAAATAATTGTAAATGAAAACCGTGCTCCCTGAATCTTCCAGCTATCTATGTGAAATGCTCTTAATTTGATAGGTGGTTGGTAAGGGACCAATTACTTTCGACATGTGAATGAAATGACATCATCTTTGCCAAACAATGTGCAGTGAAATGAGAGACCACCTTCCTTATAGCATATTTAATATGTTCTCTCTCTCTCTCATTTAATATGTTCTCTCTCTCTCTCTCTGTGTCTGTCTCTCTACAAATTGGCCCATGAGTATTCCTTCACTTTCTCATTATAACAAAACAAAAGAAAAATCCAGTCGCATGCATTGCCAGATGCTTCTCCCTTGTGGCATAATTCTACAGAAGCAGTGAGAGGACAGTTTCAGCGGGAGGCTGCTACAGGACACCAGAGAGTGCAGGAGGCCTGGGCCAGGGGTCTATGAGCTGCTCCAGAAGCTTCTGACTGCTGCTTCTGGAGCCCAAGTTCTGGGATCTGAGCAAGGTGACGCTGGTTCGGCTGGTGGCCCTCTCCCCTTGCAGAGGGAACAGGTGCTTAGTGGAGAAGCCGAGGCCTTGGGCACTGTTTTCTTCTCCCCTGGCCCAGGGCAGGCACTTGGGGTGTCCTCTTCCAGGGGTGGCCCCTGCTGGGGATTTCCAAGCCCCCAACAGAATTACATTCTTCTTCCTCAGTCCTTGCACTGCCTCTGTTTTCCCACAATAGCAAAATACAATGGCAGCCTACACAGCACAGCACAAACTAGCATCATGACCTCAGGGCCACTAAGAAGGTCCTAAGACCCCTCGAATCCTTTCATGGAAGGCAAAGGCTTTCATTCCTCCCTTAGGGATAGGGCCATAGATCCCTCCAGCCCTTGGGCAGCTGAGTGGAACCTGGAACCCCTCACCCCATCCTGTTCCAGTTCCCTCCACGCTTGAGTTGTGGTCCCAGTGACCATGCAAACATTACCATTTTCTCCAACAGCTCTACCAGGACCGGGGCTGGAGGTGACGGCCGCAGATCGTCTCCCAGTGAGTAGATTCTGATGGAGGGAGCACCCACGTTCCGCGGCAGGCATCCTCCACCTGCCCCCTCAGCCTTTGAGCTAGAGCACATCACTCATCCAGTGAGAGAGGTGGCCAGCCCAGGGCAGGAGAGGGGGCTCCATGACCTAGGGGCTGGCCAGGGCATAGTGCTGAGGATCTAGAGAACACTGGCAGTGAAGATTTCCCTATAACTCCAACTACTCTGGAATCTATCTTGACCACTTTTTGTTTTCCCATTTTTACCCAAGAGTCGGCTCTGCTTCTGCAAACAACCTGCCCTTCCCCTCCTCTGGCCTGTGCTCAGAATTCAGAAGCAGGTGTGGGGGCACGCGGCTGTGCCCTTTCGCCCACGGTCACAGGAGAAATGGCCTCAGCAGAAAGACTCCAGAAATGACAGCCATGCTCAGCCTTGGGAGGTTTTACAAAACAACAGCCCTTACCTCCCCTTCCCCTGAAATAAAAAATGCAGGAATATTTTTAAATAAAATGTGTCATTTTTTAAGCAAGAGGTATACGATTTTCCCAATGGCAGTTTTAAAACATTTCAAAAATGTTAAATGGTATGTCAATTCTCCCTTTATTCTTCATGCTTTCTCTCACCCTGGAAATATATGTATATATATGCACACATTATCCTTGGAGGTGTATTTTCTAGGATGCAAATAACAAAGGAAAGTGATGGCATTTGGAATTCAGGTGCTTGAAGAGGTGGACATGTGCTTTTCATTCCAGCATATAATTGAGGACATTGTCACTTGTCTTACACACGTGTATCCAGTTCTGTTCATCTGCCACCCTCTTTGCCTGTATTTGCTGATCTGATCAACTAGGTGTTTGGGTGAATATCCCACTCTCATACCACCACCATGCTTGGAGTATTTCCAAGAGCAGCAAATCAAACTTGGGGCCAGGGCATGGCCTATTTCCAACAAAATATGGTCTTATACATTTCAGGACCATTTTACTGCTGTTTGCTATAACCAAATGAGCAATGGGCAGGTTTAGGGACCACAAAAGCAAAGCAGCATAACATTTGGAATTTTCATGTATGCTTATTTCTTAAATTTGAAGAACTCTGTTGTGATTTCAGGACTTGTGTGCTAGTCTTTGATTCTTCTCCCACAAAGCCCGAGAGGAAATCTCCCCTTTCTCTTGCTGTTCTGGCCTTGGCCTTGCAATGTATGGTCTCACTCCCCTTGCACCTGGGCCATGTCCCTTGAACATGGTAGGGTTGTACCAGAGAAGCAAAGCTTGTATTAAATGGCACATTCCATCGCAGAGGCTCTCCTAGCAACATGGCAACAATAACAGACCTAACAATAGCTTTTTGTTTTTAGCTCTATAAAGTGCTGTGGCCATTAGTCTCATCAGAAAATTCAAAGGATATTTTGCAAGTGACGAGTGGTTTCTAGCTGAAGCGCTGAAATTGGAGTCCCTTGATTGCTTTCCTCCAATCTGCTAATATCTAAGTAGTCAGGCACCAAAGTTTCATTTGAGGAGCAGGATGTGCCAAAGGGGGGCACTGCACAGGGAAATAACAGGGCTGGGGAGGCTCTAGCCCTGGCTCTGGTTGGTGAACTCCCCACATACCGTTGGCCAAGTCATGTTAACTCTCTAGATCTTACTCTCCTCATCTTCAAAATGAGGAGATATTTCAGTGCTGTGAAAAATCCAGATTTTTGGGTCTGTACTCATCTTGCTGAATCAGCGTCTCTAGGGCTGTGCTCCAAGAATTTGACTTTTAACCAAAGGTAAATGGACGACTTTGTTGAACAGTTCTAAAAACGTTTATGTAATTAGCTTCCCGATTTGGCTTCCTTGGCAATAGAGGATCAATGCATACTTTAGGGTTGGTGTGTTATGTATATTTTCTCTAATAGATTTTATAAAGAACTAAACTAACCCATTTTCTTTGCTGTTTCTGATTGGCTATTCTCTATAAAAGACTACATATCACGTGCTCCATCAGAAAAAACTTTTGAGCATGTGTTTCTAATATATTTACTTTTAAAATATTTCTTATCTAACATCTATATTTATTTACATATGTCACCAGGCTTTAATAGCTACTATTTTATGTTAAATATTAAATATTAATGTATTATGAACACTATAAAATATAAAAAATAAATATTTTTAAAGAAAAAAGTTGAAATAAGATTTAAAAATTTTGATTAGTGAAAATCTTGGTGTAGCACTTTGTGGCATAGCAAGATCAAACACAATTTGTGATCTTGATTTTGAATTATCTCTCTCTATATATTTTTTTTTTTTTTTTTTTTTTTTTTTTTTTTTGGAACAGGGTCTCACTCTGTTACCCAAGCTGGAGTACAGTGGCAGGATATTGGCTCACTGCAACCTCTGCTTTCTCCTGTCTCCGCTTCCCGAGTAGCTGGGACCACAAGCGCATGCCCCGGTGCCTGACTAATTTTTGAATTTTTTGTAGAGACTGGGTCTCACCATGTTGCCCAGGCTGATCTCAAATTCCTGGGCTCAAGTCGTCTGCCCACCTCGGCCTTCCAAAGTGCTGGGATTTCAGGCATGAGGCACCTGGCCAAGTTCAGTATATTTTAATAGTCATAATAGATTCAAATATGCTTCACAAAAATACTGTATGTAGATTCACGTACAAGAAGTATCTTTTTAGAAGACTCTCCTTACTAACTTATAAGACTGATTTCTAAATTCCATCCACTAATTATGCCAAAGTGTCTTATGAGCTGGTAAATTTCTGCTTCTCTAGATATCAAAGAGTGGTTGTTGCAAACTAATTGGAAGATTTGACATTTTTAATATTTCCAACAAACATTTTCAAAACATGATAAAATTCTTCACATGGAAAAAAAACTGGGGCAGGTTAGAAAATTATATTTCCGGGGTTTTTAATGTCTACAGATATGAGTTTTTATATTGTTTTTGGCAACAAAACCCGCATGTATTTGAGAATATTTCCAAGCATCCATTTCCAAAGAGCTCTTTCCATAGCATGAATTTCTTTCAACAATTATTACTTTCTCCCTCATTGTAACACTATTTTCTCCTCTCCTTTATCTCAAATGGACAGATTAAACATAGTTTTGGAAATATCTGATGAATAGTGTATTGGCCTCAGAAAAAGTCAGCCAAATTGGAACCTTTGTATATATAAAAGAATAACGCGTATCTGTCTCAAGTTTAACAATACTTTTAAGTGCTTTGCCATGAAATAACTTTTAACTCTCCAAGGGCACAAAAGATTTTCACCATTATTCCCCATCTCGTTAAGATTCTACTTCTATTTTTCAATCAAGTAAACACACTGATGACACCCTGTAACATTTTGTGGATTTCTGGTTCAACTTTTTGCAGCAATGATATCCACATAGCTGATGATGCAGCAAACGGATGTTTCAGGAGGAGCCATGCCTGTGGATTTCCCCTTGATGTCTTTTTTTTTTTTTTTTTTTTTTTGAGACGGAGTCTTGCTCTGTCACCCAGGCTACAGTGCAGTGGCAAGATCTCAGCTCACTGCAAGCTCCGCCTCCCGGGTTCACACCATTCTCCTGCCTTAGTCTCCCGAGTAGCAGGGACTACAGGCGCCTGCCACCATGCCTGGCTGATTTTTTGTATTTTTAGTAGAGATGGGATTTCACCGTGTTAGCCAAGATGGTCTCGATCTCCTGACCTCATGATCTGCCCGCCTGGGCATCTCAAAGTGCTGGGATTACAGGTGTGAGCCACCGCGCCCAGCTGGTGTCTCTTCTTTTGTAATTCCGTCAAAGAAGCTACTCCCTGAGTGGGTAGACTCATATGAGTAAACCCCTCCTCCCCATTTCCCCATTTTTTAAATTAAGGAATTCATTTACTGTTGAGAATATCTTTTTCTGGTACATCTTTTCTTTGGCAAGCCATATAAAAGCATTTCTTCGTGTATTTCATTATTCAAACAGAATCTAGCAGCTCAATTATGGAATCATGTTGGAAGCATCTCAACTTTTATTCATTCAGCAACAACCCATTCAGCAACCACCCTGTGGTTTATCATTTTTACTAACATTTTGTGCTTTGTGTCCAAAAGATTTTTCTAACTAAAGAGGGCACTTTAATTTTTTACTATGCTTTTATATAAATGATTTCACTGGTTTATACTGCAGCAGTTTCTTCAACAGTAGCTTTGCTATTAGATAAGAAATCTCAAAAGTGGTTGCTAAGTATGTATAAATATTTCATAAGAAGTTTTAAAATACTGGCCTGAGACTCACACGACTTTACACTTGAAACAACACCAGAGGCTAATTTTAATATTGTGGGTTCTTCATTTCAAATTAGTTTATGATATTGCAAAGCAACACGATCCATGGCTCAATGTTTGTTGGTAACAATAATGCATGTTAAAAAGCTATATTTCAAATATATTTTTAAAAGAAATTTTAATTCAAAAGAATTTTAGGTTTACCAAAGGATTGCAAAGATAGAACAGAGAATTCCCATACACCTTTCACCCAGCTTCCTCGAATACTAACATCTTGCATAACCATAGTATATTCATCAAAACTAAGAAATTGACACCAGTACAGTACTGTTAACTAAACCACAGATTTAATTTGTATCTCTCCAGTTCTTCCATCAATATATTTTTTCTGTTCCAGGATCCAATCCAAGATACCATGTCACCAAATAGTCAATGCCACATAATCATTTTGTCTAGCTAAAACTAAATAGGCCAGGTGCGGTGGCTCACGCCTGCAATCCCAGCACTTTGGAAGGCTAATGCAGGCAGATCACCTGAGGTCCAGAGATCGAGACCATCCTGGCTAACATGGAGAAACCCCGTCTCTACTAAAAATACAAAAAATTAGCCGGGCATGTTGGGACTAAGCCTGTAGTCCCAGCTACTTGGGAGGCTGAGGCAGGAGAATCACTTGAACCCAGGAGGTGGAGACTGCAGTAAGCTGAAATCGCGCCACTGCACTCCAGCCTGGATGACAGAGTAAGACTTCATCTCAAAAAAAAAAAAAAAAAAATTGGGGGGCAGGCGCAGTGGCTCACACCTGTAATCCCAGCACTTTGGGAGGCTAAGACAGGGGCAGATCACCTGAGGTCAAGAGTTTGAGACCAGCCTGGCCAACATGGTGAAACCCCATCTCTACTAAAAGTACAAAAACTGGCTGGGCATGGTGGCGTGCACCTGTAATCCTAGCTGCTAGGGTGGCTGAGTCATGAGGATTGCTTGAACCCGGGAGATGGAGGTTGCAGTGAACTGAAATGGTACCACTGTACTCCAGCCTGGGCAACAGAGCAAGACTCTGTCTCAAAAAAAAAAAATCTAAAAAACTAAATAATTTTGGCAATGTAGTTCTCCAAGAATGAGTGAAGGGCAAAATATTACAAGAAGCTAAAAGTGAAGCTGCCTTTGTCCCCTCCATCTCTGTTGTGGTGTTAGGGCTTTTCACTGCAGCTCTCCTGTACTGTCCTTGAAATGAGACTGTCTGGCTTACAGACCAAATAAGGGAGCCTCCATATGTTTATTAAATATGATACTAGAAAATCTATTTCTTCCTTGCTTTTCTTTTTTTAAAGGCAAAAATGTGGTGTGTAGAGGGTCTCAAATTTCTTTTCCATTGCAAACGTCTATACTACCAAGAAAGAGCCAGCAGATGTCTTTTGCGCCCCATCAAGTGCACACAACCCATTTTGTAGAACATTTCTCTGTATTCTATTCATGCTCCTTTGGTTGTCCAGAGAATCGACCCTAAACTCCTACTAATAGTAGTAACGTCTAAGCTAGGAAAACTGGACAATTTCAATGTTTTGTTCTCTACTAGCCAAGTCCATGTTTTTCTGAGTTGTTGATAGATAAGAAACAATTACTGAGTAACCTATTAAGGCAGTTAATGAACACAAATAAATTTCTCCAGGAAGCACTGCCTTAAGCCATCCCTTAACAAACTGTTAAAACTTCATGTGCTTTTGGCAGGGTAGTGCAGAAAAAACTTGGGGAAAGGGCAGATAGCCCTATGGCACCCCTTAAATCACATCACAGAGGCTACCTGCTCCCCATAATTGGGCTACCTCTGTGTTTTCACCATTGACACTGAAAATTAAATATTTGATAGCGCCGGGAGTGGAGGCTCATACCTGTAATCCTAGCACTTTGGGAAGTCGAGGCAAGTGGATCACCTGAGGTCAGGAGTTCGAAACCAGCCTGGCCAACCTGGCGAAACCCTGTCTGTACTAAAAATACAAAAATTAGCTGGGTGTTGTGGCACATGCCTGTAATTCCAGCTACTCAGGAGGCTGAGGCAGGAGAATCATTTGAACCTGGGAAGCAGAGGTTGCAGTGAGCCAAGATCACACCACTGCACTCCAGCCGGGCGACAGAGCGAGACTCTGTCAAAAAAAATAAATAAATAAAATAAATAAATAAATTGACAGCTATGTTGTTCATTTATTGAAAGAATGAATGATGTAGTAGATTCTGTAATGTGCCACATGGTCTCCCTTTAGGAAGGAAGAGTTTACCTGCCAGTTGCTGGGGGTGTTGCTGGAACAGGCTCTGGACGGTCAACCCTCTTTGGGCATTGCCTTAGCTAAAGAAAATCTCTCTGAGGATTTGCCCCCTTCCAGGGACAGCTTGCAGCCAGTACTGATCAATTGGAGGTAGGAGGGCTTGGCCCCTTGTCCCATCTTGGGACAACTCCGAGGGGCTATCCCAGCTTCAGAGCTCCCTGAGGCCTTGGCTGGGAATCCATAGTAGATCAACTTCTCCATCTGCCCAATCCTGCTTCCTTTTCTTCCCCTCTACAGGTTTTGATTTCAAGAGCAAATAATTTTCTGACACACTAGTCTCAACTCAGAATCTGCTTCCTAGAAGATGATCTTCCCACATACGCAAGTGGTCAAAATTCAAACAGTAAAAAGAGTGTGCAAAGGAAAATAGGCATACCAGCACCTATGGATGCTTCCAGGCTGTGTGTGTGTGTGCATGCGTGTGTGTATACATGTATATTAAAATACTTGTACATTTTATACCCATTTTGGCCATTTTTGTATAAAGTTTGTAGCACCTTATACATGCTTTTTTCTATCTTATTTTTCATTTTAACCTATTTTTACATAGTGATACATAAAGTTTTACAATTACTGTCTACTATTCCATTTTGCATGGATGTACCATAATAATAGCTACCATCTGCATGACATCTATAGGCTGGACACTCTGGACAGCTCTTTATATTTATTCAACACATATCTTTTGTTTTGTTTTGTTTTTTTCTGAGACAGAGTCTCATTCTGTTGCCAGGCTGGAGTGCAGTGGTACAATCTCTGCTCACTGCAACCTCCGCCTCCTGGGTTCAAGTGATTCTCCTGCCTCAGCCTCCTGAGTAGCTGGGACTACAGGTATCTGCCACCATGCCCAGCTAATTTTTGTATTTTTAGTAGAGATGGGGTTTCACCATGTTGGCCAGGGTAGTCTCAATCTCTTGACCTCGTGATCCACCCACTTCTGCCTCCCAAAGTGCTGGGATTACAGGTGTGAGCCACTAAACCTGTTCCACATATCTATTACGTATCTATTATGTGCCAGGCACTATTCTGAACACTAGCGACACTAGAAACTGTATCTCACACTTCACTTCAACTTTAAGACTTCGCCACTATTTTTTTTTTTGAGACAGAGTCTTGCTATGTTGCCCAGGCTGGAGTGCAGTGGCATGATCTTGGCTCACTACAACCTCCACCTCCCAGTTTCAAGTGATTCTCCTGCCTCAGCCTCCCAAGTAGCTGCGACTACAGGCACGTGCCACCATGCCCGGCTCATTTTTGTATTTTTAGTAGAAACACGGTGTCACCACATTGGTCAGGCTTGTCTTGAACTCCTGACCTCATGATCCACCCACCTTGGCCTCCCAAAGTGCTGGGATTACAGGCGTGAGCCACCACACCTGGCCAAGTTTGCCACTATTGTTATCCCTGTTTTACAGATGAGAAAACTGATGTTCAAGTAACTTGCCTAAGGTGTGACTCGTAAGTGGTGGGACCAGGATCCATGATGAGGCAGCTGGTTTCCACCCTCTGTGCTCTTAACCCCTCCACCAGCCTCCCCTCATCCTGCAACTTATTTCATCAGTTTCCCCCAGTGGACAGTCAAGCTGCATGCAGCTGGTGGCTATTATAAACAATGCTGCCGCGATCAGCCTTTTCCATTTATCTTTGAGTACCATCTCCCTACTGCTAAACATGGAACAAGTGAGCTTATTATTCAATAGGATACCTGTTAGCAGTCCCAGGTCATTACCCAGACCATTTTAAAAGGTGCCTTTCTTCAAAATTAGGGTTTTATGGAATCAAAAGATACGACATTCCATTCTTAATACGAAAATCTTAGGTTAAGCTTTTAAAATACTTCCATGCAGTCCCCGTGTGTTAGATGCATATTTGCAGATAGGGTAATACCTGAATTACCATCGTCAGTGTCCCTGGTGGGAAGTGGAATGTTTTTATTGAAATTGTTCTTGTTTGTGTTTCAGGAAAAAAAAAAAAAAAAAGAAAGCAGACCTACAGTCTGGGTCTGGTTTTCATCATACTGCAATCTTTGTGAGACAATGTATGGCTGAGAATTTATTAATCTGATATTTCTTTAAAAAATGCATGTTCAAAAATGATACAAACCAATCACACTAAGAAGAATAATGGTGGAAAAAAGAAATCCCTTACATAAAAGAGAAGCAAGAAATTCCAGCGAAGTTTCACAGGGAGGAGGGAAAATCCATCTTTATCGCTATTTATTAGGTTGTTATTTCTTGGTATAGTGTAATAGTTGGTTTTGTCGAACAATGAAAATTCTGTTTAGACGAAATTGGACAGTTCACACTCCTTGAAGTGAGAACATAACATTTCACTGAACATTACAAACCCATCATGTGTCCCGTGATCCACTGGCCCTTTAAATAAATATTTCACTTTCTTTAGAGAATCTTCCTGTTCTGGTCATAGATCCATCTTATATTAGATGATTGAATATCTATGTAATTTGTAGTGTCTCTGTGGATATTCTTGAAATTCTCATATTTTCATTTAATGGTACACTCCACTAATTGGGGGCAAGAAGTAATTTGGCATGACTTCAGGATTAGTTGTTGAAATTTAAAGGCATTTTTATATAATGCTCTGAATACTGGGAATAGTAAAACCTCAATCTTCCAATAAACTGGAAAACTATTAATGGATTTCTAGGTAGTGTTGTTTGGTGTTAATACTCAGTGGAATATATTTTTCATTAAATATGAAAATAGTCCACGTATGTTTTATACCAGGTGTGCTAACTTTACTGCTTCCTGGAGTGTCCATAATTTCAAAATTAATCTAGTCTTCTTTTATACGTTTTTTCATGAATTTTGGCTTTCTTTTTAACAGTCATAATGATTCAACTATGGAGAATAAAAACTGGCCAGAAAAAGCCAATAAAACTGTAAAGAAAGTAAAAAGTTTCAGGGAAATGAGATTTACCAAATGATATACAGTATAGGTCCTTCTCTACCAAAGCTTTCAATCTTAAATTTATTCTAAAATGCCTTATTTAGTGTTTATTTGTGCCAGTTTCATAGCATGAATCAAATCATGATGGTTAGGTGAGTAAATCAAGCACCATATTAAAATTCATCGTTGGATTATGAGTGTCTTTTTTCTTATTCCCATTATCTTGCCTCTTTCCAAAGCAAGAAATTTAAATTTTTATATGACTGAAATAATCATATGTCAGAATACCTGAGGACTTAAAATTTCAGCTGCTTTGGCTTACACATTTCAATTTCCTAAATCCACTGTGAAAAGAAAACAGAACAGTGGATAAATTAAAATATCTAATATTTTCCTATTGTTATTCTCAATTTCTTTCTCTTTACTATAAATTATACATGTTTACTAGAATGAATACAATTGCCTTTTCTCCTGTTGCTTAAATCTCTTTGTCTACAGAAAGTGATAAGAGCTCATCCATTATTTGTTACTATTTCTATAACTGAATTAATACATACATCTACTCAAGCAAATAGGTTGGTAGAATGAAGGTGAACATAGATTTTCTGCTGAAAGTCCCGCTTCATAATCTCTGTTTAGATGCTTAATAGTGAAAACACATTGCCACAAATACCAGGGTTTGTTAATGGTGATAGTGTAAATAGCACTGCAAGAAAAAGAAAAACTCAAATATTTTTTAGCGAAAGGATAGTCTCCTTGTTGAAAAGATTCCTTTCCTACTCTCTTAATTTTCTAAGCCCTGGAGTGAAAAGGCATAGCTATTAAATCCCACTTTGCAAAGTGTAAATCAGGCTGGTGGGTATAGATTGCCCTGGATTTTCAGTCTAAAAAATTTGGGACTGAGTACAGTGGCTCATGCCTGTAATCTCAGCTCTTTTTGAAGACGAGCCAGGAGAACTGCTTGAGGCCAGGAGTTTGAGACCAGCCTGAACAATACAGCAAGAACTCATCTCTACAAAACATTAAAAAAATAAGATTAGCCAGGAATGGTGGCACATGCTTGTGGTCCCAGGTACTCAGGAGAGGCTGAGGCAGGAGGATAGCTTGAGCCCAGGAGACTGAGGCTGCAGTAAGCTATGATCACATGACTGCATTCCAGCCTGAGTGACAAAGTAAGACTTTGTCTCTAAAAAGACCCAGCAAAAACCTCCCCCCAAAATTGGGGCTTTATTTTTCCTTCATCATCAGTCCAACCTCATGCTGCCCCTGCTTTGGTCTCCCAACTTTACTTTCCCGGCCCAGACCCCTAAATTTTTCACTAGGCCCAATGTCTGCTTCAGTAAAGGGAGAAGGTGAAGGGGAAGAAGGTTTAGGGGCAGTCCTATTTAGAAAGGAAGTGTGCAAACTTGAAGTGGGTGAGAAAATAATATCCGTCACTTGTCCATATGGCCTCCACTGTTGAAGCTGCATGCATGTATTTGTTTAATATAAACACCAACATACTTTAGGAGAAGATGTGCTTCATTTTAAAAGATGGACTTGTACATTGCAGCTTATGAATGATAACCTTCTGGAAGCGATTAAAAGAAATCATACACACACACATAGTTTGCGACACTTACTTGTAAAGTAAATACATGGTAGGGAGTACAGGAAAGTAACTGAGAGAGAACAAAAGAACTGTTAATAACAATTGTCCTGCTTAGTGCAGGGAATCTGCTGTCACACATTTAACTTGTCCATGCCTGGTTTGAGATATTGTCCCCAGAAGGCCTCTGTGAAAATATTTATGGTGAGTGAATGAGGGACCTCAGGCTGTCATTCACTCCTAATTATCTCTATTAATTAGGAGATAATTAGAGCCTGAGGGCCCTCATTCACCCACTATAAATATTTTAAAATTATTTATTGAGCCCCTACTATGCATCCAGCTCTGCTTAGATGCTGGAGTTAGAGGAGGAGTGAGTAGAATGGGCATAGTCTTTTTCCTTGGAGAACTTACAAGTTTATAGTAGGATGAACTGCCAACATATTTGTAAGAATTATTTATCTATAAGGTAGATCTAGATTTATCCACATGGAGATACATTTCAGGAATTGATTCAAATGATTATGGGGGTTGGCAAGTCCAAAATTCATAGGACCGGCTGGCAGGATGGAAACTCAGACAGAATTTCCAAGTTACAGTCTTGAGGGAGAATTCCTTCTCTGAGAAACCTGTTTTTGCTGTTAAGGCCTCAACTGATTGGATGAGACCCGCCTATAATGCCAAATGTAATCTCTTTCAGGTCAACTGATTATAAATGTTATTCATATTTATGAAATACCTTTGTAGCAACATCTAGACTAGTGTTTGACCAAACAACTGAGCATTATGATCAGGGTACCTAGGCAGATCCTGGTATTCTTTCCAAGTTGAAGAGCCAGAGATGAGAGTCTGGGGAGGCCAAGGTGATTAACTTGGCAGGAAAGAAGGGATCTATATGGAGAGAGAATTCCAGAAACATGCGGAGGGTCTCCCATGAGGCTTCAGCTGACAACTGATCAGCACGTGGATGTGAGGAAATGTCCAAGTTCAGTGAAAGAACTACCCAAAAGGATTAAAATGAACACTTTCCAGAGATCACACAGGGCCAGAAACAGTTCCTGTTCCCACCAGCCAGAACAAAACACGTCATAATTCATGAAGTGCTAGGTAGAACACTCAGAAGTATTTTGCCTCAGTGGTATGGCAAAATTAGACACAGACTACATTGCTCTGGTTCTGCCTAAAAAACCTTAGAAGCAAATCTGAAAGGCTCAAACTGTTTCCAGGTAATGTCACTGTGCTTCAGAATAAAGTTTAAGAGTAGTTCCAGTCATACAAAAATATATAGCACCCAAAAAGGTAGAATTCACAATGTCTGGCATCCAATCAGCATTACTAGGCAAGAAACAGGAAAATATGACCCACAATCAGAAGAAGAAATCAACCAAGTGACTGACCCACAAATGACATTGATAACAGAATTAGTAGACAAAGGTATTTAAACTATCATCTGTTTCGCTATGTTCAAGAAATTGGAGGAAAGATCATATGTGATAAGTAGAGACATGGAAAATAGAACACAAAAAGTGAAAGTCTATGAGGATTACAATATCTGAGATTTTAAAAAATGCACTGAATAGGATTAAAGCAGATGAGACATTATGCAGGAAAAGATTAGTAAAGACACAGCAGTAGGAACAAAACAAAAGTAGATAGAGAGGAAAAACACTAAAAAACAAACAAACAAACAAAAACCAAAATACAACCCCTCCACCAGCATCCATGAGTTGTAGTGCATCTTTAAGTGGCCTAATACATGTATAATTAGAGTTCCTAGTCTCAGCAAACTGGGAATCAGAGAGAATGCCCTCAACTGAAAGAGGTTATCAATGAAAAGCCTATAGCTAACATTTATGGTGAAGGAATGAATACTTTCCCTTGAATATCAGGAACGAGACAAGGATGTTCACTCTCACCACTTCTCTTCAGTATTTTATTGGAGGTTCTAACTAGATAAATGAAGCAAGAAAAAGAAATAAGGGCATTCAGATAGAAAAAGAAGTAAATCTGTCTTTATTTCCTGATGACACTATGTAAAACCTCTTATGGAGGCTATAAAAAGTTACTCAAACTAATGAGCAGTTTTAGAAATATCACAGGATATAAAATTAATATACAAAGATCAGTTATTTCTGTATACTACCAATTAAATTTTTAAACATTTAATTTACAATAGCATAAAAATGTGAAATGCTTAGAGATAAATCTGACAAAATATGTAGAAGGCCTGTACACTTGAAAATACAAAACAATGCTGAGAGAAGTGAAACATCTAAATAAATAGATTTACCAGTTTGATGTGTCAGATGCCCAGTCTAGCTGACATGTCCAATTTCCCCCAAATTAATCTACAGAAACATAAATTTACAATCAAAATCCATTTTGTAGAAATTTTTTGTTGAAGTTGACAAGCTGATTCTAAAATTCATTTGAAAATGTAAAGGAACTAGGAAAACCACAACTTGGAAAAAAAGGGAAGAAATATTTTACATTATCTTACTTTAATATTTATTATAAAGCTACAGTAATTAAGATACTATAGTATTGCATCAAGAGAGATAAATAGATTAGCAGAACAGAGTAGAGTAATTAAGAACAGAGTAATTAAAAGAAGTACAATATTGGCGTTAAGACAGACAACAAGATCAACAGAGCAAAAATGAGAGAATCCAGAAATAAACCCACGCAAGTATGAAGACCATTCAAGGAAGAAAGTATAATGTTTTGAACAAGTGGAGATAGAAAAATAGATATCCATATGCAAAAGAATTAATTCTGGTTCAATCCTTGCACCATATACAAAAATTAAATCAAAATGGATCAGAGATCTAAATATAAAAACAAAAACTAGAAAATTTCTAAAAGAATACATAGGAGAAAATAGTTCTGGCCTTGGGTTAGGCAAAGATTTCTTACATATAACACTACAATCACAATAACACAAACACAATAAATCTACTGCAAACTCTGCACAGGAAAGAATGGAATCAAATATGAGCTATATATTTTTTATTTTTCACCCAAGAAACTGAATCACTGATCTAGGCATGCTGCCAGTCTTGGTATCGTTGTTTCAGATGCTGCTAATACATGAAGTTCAAGTTAGCAGTTCCGGTGATTTAGTGCAATATACTTGCTAATGACTTAGAGGATGCAGTGAATGGCCATGTGGAAAAATTTGCTGATGACACAGAAGCGTTTAGGTTGGGGAGAGCTAAGGAGGATGGTGAGAAACCTAAGATGGATCTAATAAAGCTGGCTGACTGAACAAACACTAAGACTGATAACATTTTACAGAGAAGGGCAAAAGGTAATAGATATTGAGAGAAATAATTTAAGCGCTACATAATTTAGTGTGTGCAGTACACAGTGATGGATTTAGGATTTGTGTTAGTCCCAAAGGAAAAGGACGTGCTGTAGGAATCAAATTAATGAAAATATTTCATGAAAACCATCTAATCTGCAGTGGTCTTGAAAAGAAGGCAAAAAAATGGAGGAAAACATTTAAAAATATATATTGTAGATGAAGCTGGGTGCCTGCCTAATAAGCTTTCTCTCACTAACTCATTTATCCTAATGCTTTTTCCTAGTTCCCCCAACCTTGACTCTGCTTTCAGAGCAGATTTCAGTAAAGGTGACTTTTCCCCAGCACTAGAAAATGAATCAAATCAATCTAAACCAGTGGTTCCCAAAGTATAATTCCCAGACTAGCCACAGCAGAATTACAGGACAACTTACTAGAATCTACTGACTCAGAAACCCTGGTGGTGGAGCATTGCAATCTATATTTTAGCAATCTACCCCACAAGTACATTCCAAATCGTGCTGAAGTTTGAAAATCACTCGTCTAAATCAGTTATGATAATTTCATTCCCTTTAGTCAATGATTTTATTAGGAATAAGAATTGACCTTGTTCAGGCCAATGAGATACAAGTGGAAGTCTACTGGGAGATTCTGACAAAGATCTTTCTCTCTGATAAGAGGAGAAAAGACATTGAAGTTTTAGCAATAGTTGTGTGAGGATGTGATGTCTGGGGCTGCAGCAGCTATCTTGTGGCTATGAGGGGGGAATGCCTGAGGACTGCAGAGTAAAAAAATCATGTCTTTGCACCACTGAATCAACCAAACTTGGCACCCTCCTACCTCCAGGATGTCTGGCTATGTGAGGAGATAAACCCCATTTTTGGTCAGATGTGCACATTTGAAAGCATCCCCCCCAAAGCACCTCCCTTCCTTCTTCATTGTGGTACAGAGAAAGAAAATCTAAATGCCCATATGTTCAGAAATAGTGAAATAGAAAACAGGAATACAGATCTTATCCCTTTCATTGAACATTTGAAATCTACATTCCCTAACCTTAAAGCATTTGTATTTTTTAGCTTTCTTGCTTTTATATGCTGTGTTGATGTAACATTTACTTTCTCACAGTTATTTGTAAGGCAACTTTAGCAATAGAACTATGTAAAAACATAAAGAATCTTTCTGGGAGTCAGCATACAATCCATCTACGTCAGGACTATGTGCGACTAAAGGATACTTTGGAAAGAACATTCAGAGGCATGCAGTTCTTGATTGCAACCTCAGAAAGTTAAAGTTGCACACCATACACTTTGGTTTCCCATAGAAATCCGTTATGAATTGACCATTTATTAATCTCCCCAACTCTTAATATGGCTCTTCACTTTATGAATTATGATCACATGGTGGAGGCCAACTTCATCTCTAAGATCACTTTCATGAAAAATAAAATACCAAGACAGATGGCTGGATGGAGATCTACACAGACAGAGGGCAAAAGGCGTTTCTTGCTAAATGTGTCCTGGATATCCTGGCAACCTGCATTGCTTGGTCCTGGAGCAGACTCACAAGAGGGCAGGGAGTGGGATGATAGGTCAAATAAATGTATCCTTTTCTGTGCACCATCTCAGCTTAATGTTAGACAAACGTTTTACAATTAAGCCCCTCAAATGACAAACTGCAAAAGCAGATGGGTTTGTCATCATGCCCCATAGGTCAGGAAACTTGGGCTTTGCAGGACTGACAGCAGGAATTGCTCCAAAATCAACTGGCCTCCACTGAGAATTCCCTGTTAGCTGTTATAGAAGGCAGTGTCCATTGAAATCCACCTTCAAATCGTGCAAAAGGGGAGAGAAGATCTCTCAGAGACAAAAAGCAGACCAGGCAGGATTTCAGGGCTTAAGACCAATACCTTGCATTGCACTCAGAGCTATTAAGGAAGCCAGGAGCATATGGATCCCAGATGTTCCAAGCTGATCTCCCTCTGGGAAGAGGTTGCCCTAGCCTGCCCTGAAACTCAGGGCAGGTCACGAAAGAAGACACCACAGGCACCCAGCCAGGAAGGTGGAGGGACACACAGAGTCAAGACATCCGAGGCTTCCTTACCCAGGCTTCAGTCCTCCATTCGAGGTTTCTGTGATTCCATTTCCTCCTCTTGTAAGGCAAGACTATTCCTGTCTTATGATGGTGGAGTGAGGATAAAATAGCACAGAAGGTGGGAAAAGGCATTTGGTCACGTGACTTTTAAACTCCCTGTACAGAGACAGTGTTATGCACTCACCAGAACCTATTTCCCAGACTCCTTTGCAGCTAGGTGGGGGTCATGTGACTGGGTCTCAGCCAATGAGATATAGGCAAAAGTGATGTGCATCCCTTCCAGGCCTGGCTCCAGGAAACAACCTCAGCCATTTTCCACCAACTGTCTCTCCTGCCTACTGGTCACATACACTGAATCTAACAGAGAACCTGAAAGCCCTACAAGATGGTGGAGCCACAAGATGGAAGGAGTGCAGATGCCTGAGTGACTACATGGAAAGCCACCTGCCTAATAGGAACCAGCACATCAGATTTCGCTTGAATGAAAATAAAACTTTTATTGTGCTAAGCCATTCTGGAATTTGTTTCAGAATCAAACATTACTTAACTCACCCTACCCAATATAGTCTTTATCAAACTTGTCCAACTGACCTTATTTTGTTGTTGTTGTTCTGTTCTGTTCTGTTTTGTTTTAGGCTTTTAGCAGCCTGAATCCATGGTTTTAGTTTCTGTCTCTAGTGATGAGCAGAAAAGAGGGACGAGGAAGGGGATTTACTGACCCAACCAGAAACAGAAACTGAGAAACTGATATGGTTAGGCTTTGTGTCCCAACCCAAATCTCATCTTGAATTGTAATCTGCAGGTGTTTAAGGAGTGACCTGGTGGGAAGCATTGGAGTAAGGGGATGGTTTCCCTCATGCTGTTCTCGTGACAGTGAGTGAGTTCTCACGAGATCTGCTGGTGTTATAAGGCAGTTTTCCCTGCTCCTGCTAGCTCTCTCTTTCCTGCTAGCTCTCTCTTTCCTGCCACCATGTGAGGAAGGTCTTTGTTCCCCCTTCTGCCATGATTATAAGTTTCCTGAGGCCTCCCCAGCCATGTGGAACAATGAGTCAATTAAACCTCTTCACTTTATAGATTACCCAGTCTTGGGTATGTCTTTATAGAAGTGTGAAAATGGACTAATATAGAACTCATGACTATATTCTCTCCCTTGGACACTGCTGAGTCTTAGATAAAGGAACTGAGAGGTAACTGGGATCTGGGGGAAAGGAGGAATGGGAGGCAGGAATGGCGAATGAATATACATTTAGAGAGATGACTCAAAATGTCCTAGTAGCACACGTATCTCCCATCCACTTAAGGATTCTCATCATCAGTGCTTTCATGCTCAGGGTGAAACTGCAAGCTTGCCTGGGCTTCGGTATTAGGTTCTGGGTCCTCCCTGCTTTTCCAGCTGGCTGTCGGTGTCTAAACAGACAGACATTGAGGCACATTAAACAGACCTTAGGCACCTCAGGGTCTGAAGGAAATCAGGCCAGCTGAATCACCATCAAGTAAGTTTGTTCTTTTTTAGAAGGCAAACAGTGGTAAATACAACCCGCACCATCTCTCCAAACTACATGTTCACTGCCATGTAATCCACCCATAATAGATTGTTGACAAGTGTAGGGAGGTTTGGTGAATATACCCCAGATGAATACTCATTTTCTTTCTTTCTTTTTTCTTTTCTTTCTTTCTTTTTTTTTTTTTTTTTTTTTGAGACAGAGTTTAGCTCTTGTTGTCCAAGCTGGAGTGTAATGACGTGATCTTGGCTCACCACTACCTTTGCCTCCCAGGTTCAAGGGATTCTCCTGCCTCAGCCTCCGAAGTAGCTGGGATTACAGGCATGCACCACCAAGCCCAGCTAATTTTGTATTTTTTTTAAGTAGAGACGGGGTTTCTCCATGTTGGTCAGACTGATCTCGAACTCCTGACCTCAGGTGATTCGCCCGTCTCGGCCTCCCAAAGTGCTGGGATTACAAGCATGAGCCACTGCGCCCAGCCTAATACTCATTTTCATTGGCTCAGTAATCTGCGAGATTTTTTTGGATATACATGTGGTTGGTGTGAAGTAAGGTCTATAGAATTCTTATTCAAGAGATTGTGATCATTTTATATCTGTTTTTAAATTTAGAGATGGGTTCTCACTGTGTTGCCCAGGCTGATCTTGAACTCCTGGAGTTAAGCAGTCCTCCCATCTCAACCTCCTGAGTAGCTGAGATTGCAGGCACGTGCCACTACCCCTCAGCTGTTATGATCATCTTGAGTAAATATTTTCATGCAAAAATTTCTGTCAGAAATTTTTATGCATGAATAACCTGATCTGGACAAATTCATTTCTGATGCTCAAATCTTACCTTGCTCTTTTTTTCTATTATTTGATTGTGGTAAAATATACAGAACATAAACTTACCATTTTAACAATTTTTAAGTGTACAATTCAGTGGCATGAATTATATTCACAATGTTGTACAACCATTACCAGTATTTATGTCCAAAGCTGTTTCATCATCCCAGATAGAAACTTGGATATCATTAAGCAATAATTCCTCATCCCCCTTCCCTTTCCCCAGTTCCTGGTAACCTCTAATCTACTTTTTATCTCTATAAATTTGCCTATTATGGATATTTCATGTGAGTAGAATCATAAACTATCTGTCCTCTTCTATTTGGCTTATTTTACTTAGTGTAATATTTTTAATGTTCACCCATATTGTATCATGTTTTAGAACTCTTTTCTGTTTATGGCTGAATAATATTTCTTGGCATGCATATACCACAGTTTGTTCATATATTCATCTGTTGATGGACACGTGGGTTGTTTTTACCTTTTGGTTATGCTGAATAACACAGCTATGAGTATTCACTTACAAGTATCTGTTTGAGTCTGTGCTTTGAATTCCTTTGGGTATATATACCTAAGAGTGAAATTGCCAGACCCTACAGTAATTCTCTGTTTAGCTTTTTGAGAAACTACCAAACTGTTTCCCATTGCAAACCTGCAGGATTTTTTTTTTTTTTTTTTTGAGACAGAGTTTTGCTCTTTTTGCCCAGGCTGGAGTACAGTGGCATGATCTCGGCTCACTGCAACCTCCACCTCCCGAGTTCAAGCAATTCTCCTGCCTCAGCCTCCCTAGTAGCTGGGACTAGAGGCATTCGCCACCAAGCCTGGCTAATTTTTTGTATTTTTTTAGTAGAGATGGGGTTTCACCATGTTGGCCAGGCTGGTCTCGAACTCCTGACCTCAGGTGATCCACCTGCCTTGGCCTCCCAAAGTGCTGGGATTACAGGCGTGAGCCACCACACTTGGCCAAACCTGTAAGATTTTTTAAAAAACAGATGAAATTAAAAATGTAGAAGAGGGCTTTTGCTATGCAATAGCAAGGACTGAGTGGTAAGAGTTTGCTCTGGATCTGGAAACCTCATTAGCCCAGAGCATGTCTCTCTTTGCCCTCAGCTCTCTCTCCTGAGCAGTCTCCTTAAAGGGTTCACATCTGAGTGACTCCTAGATACAGGGGTGAATTGACCAAGAAGCTAATGAGCCTTGAGCTTACCCTGGCTCCTCCTCACTTACCCTGGCTCCTTCCAAGGCCCTGAGAAGGATCCGCACAATGTGGTCATACTTTTTTTTCAAAAGTAAGATATTTTAACTAAAGTCTGTCAAGGCAACTGCCTCTTTCTACTATCATACTTCCCCTTGTTTTGGATGGCTTTAAAGAGCTCATGGACATTTTGGGCATCTGGTTAAGGGGAAGTTGAACTGGGGATACATTTCATTTTGGTTTAGGGGCTTATATATGTAGATTGTGGTTTCTTTTGAGTACAGCTAAGTTACTACTAGTCATCCCCGTATGAGAATACTGCAGGGAATACTTCTACCACCCAGCGTAGAAACTCACCACCATCATGACATGAAGGAGATATAACTGAGTCCCACACTATCTAGCAGGATAAATAAGGTTTGAAATGTTCTGAGCCATGTGCAGGTAAATTATTTCAAACATCAGATATATAAAATTGTCAGTGAAAAATTAGCTTTTCCTAATTGCTGAACCCAAATGGAAGGTCTCTCATGTCAGGATTTATACTTGATAATGAAGCATATACAATGATAAGTGCATCACGCATTTTGTTCTTTTTTAATGAGAATTGCACAAAATAGAAATGATCAAAATTCCTGTGGTTTCAGGGCTAGTTTTAGTTTTAGTATTATGGTGCTGTAAGTAGGGAGAAAATACAGTTTTAATAGTCCATATATGAAAGAGACTTGAAAGAGGATTTTTTTCAAATTTGACACCTATCCTAAAAATGTACATAGTATTATTGCCTATATTGCCAATAGTAGTTGCGTAGATGAAAGAAACCTCTCTAAACTATCAATTACGAAACCACATTTTGATCCATCATGCTAGAGGATGTGACTGAATTAGCCATCTCTTCATGCTGTAGAAAATACTATAAAATTGTTTTACAAAGAGGTGTTCAAAAAGTATACAGACATGAAATTAGAATGACAGCGTCATAAAGTGGCATCAGGCAGTTAATAAAAGAATGTTATTTTTTAGAGCATATATGTTTGCGGTATTTGTCAGCTTTTCACAACTTATGATTTCTTTTTTTTTTTTTAGATGGGATCTCACTCTGTCACCCAGGCTGGAGTGCCGTGGTACAATCTTGGTTCACTGCAACCTTCGCCTTCCTGGATCAAGCCATCCTCCCACCTCAGCCTCCTGAGTAGTTGGAACTACAGGATGTGCCACCATGCCCAGCTAATTTTTTGTATTTATATATTTTTTTGTAGAGACAGCATTTCACCATGTTGCCCGGGCTGCACAATTTTTGATTGATGGTGATTTTCTGTTCTTTAAAAAATTCACATTCCTACTCAATTTTGTATATTAACTTTGGACTACTGTTCTTAACGACGTTCTCAAGGTAATCTTAAGTTACAGTCCTTACAAAATCTGGATCTGCCTGTCTACATAATGTTTTGTCGCTAATGAGTCACCTTTATGCCAACCCACATTTTTTTCTGGGCTTCTCTGGCACTCAGAGTCCTACTTCTGAGAACATTGCCCTGTACCACGAAACCTTTCAATAATTTTCTTCCTCCCTCATCCCTTCACTCCACATTTAACCAGCCACCAATGTCTCCTGCTTCCATAGCCTGTTCCCCTCACAGAAGCCTTCCACTCCCATGTGAATTAGCTCCTGTGGGAGGCTAAATGGCCCCCAAAGATATCTAGGTCCCAATCTCTGGAATCTGTGAATACTACTGTCTTAGTCATTTCAGGCTGCTATAACAAAGTATCACACATTGCAGGGAGCTGGAATGCAGGAACTTATAAACAAGAGAAATTTATAGAGGCTGGAAGTCTGAGATCAGGGTGCTCGCATGGCCAGGTTCTAGTGAAGGTCCTCTTCCAAGTTGCAAACTGCTGAATTCTCATTTTATCTTCACATGATATAGAGTGAGAATACTTTCTCGGGCACCATTTTAAAAGGGCACAAATCCCACTCCTGAGGGCACCACCCTCATGACCTAATTACCTCCCAATGGCCCTGCTTTCTAATACCATCACACTTGGGATTAGGGACTCAACATATAAATTTGGGGAGTAATGTCAGCAAGATGGCAGATTAGGAGATCCCAGACCTCTCCTGCACACAAAAACAATAATAAAGTCAACTTTGTATGGATGAAGATAGATTGGGGAGAATCTCAAAGTGTATTTAGAGTGTGAATCCTACAATCCTAAAGTGATGCAGAGGAGTTCAGAGACTGTGGATGGGTGCATAGAAACGGGTAGAAAACATTCTGCCTGCATCACTCCATCCTCCAGGCTGGCACAGGGCCAGAAAGAATCCTTTTGTCCGTGAGTTCCCCTTATGGGAGGAGAGTGAGAGTAGGGAATCTCAACAATTTTGCCACTGAGGATCCCAACAGCCCTAGCTACAGAGGACTCCAGTGATCATTTTTGATGCAGATTCCAGCTGCCAGCACTGCCTGGAGCTAGAGCCACTTTATCTCCTGGAGCTGGAACCACCATGTGCTGACCCTCCCTTGACAGAGTCAGAGCTGCCACTCATCCCCAACCCTAACCCTGGTAAGTCCATGTGTGCCCATGCCTGGGAACCAGCAGCAGCTGCAAAGCACATGCCTGCACAGCAATCCCAGTGCCTGCTGGTGCCACTGAATATGCATCCATATGTACATGAGAACAGGTACCCACTTCAGCTGCACACTCGCAACCATGGGACCAGATGCCCCTGAAGCTGTACCCACTGCACATTAGCCTGGGCTCCTGCATGCTCACTGTTGCCACAGTGCATGCATACCACATCTAATGGACCAGGTATCTGAGTGTATGCCCATGTGTCCAACAGACTCAAGCCCTGAGTGCATTCCTGGAACCAGCATACCCAGACATAGACCCAGATCAGAAGCCACTGCACATCTTACCCAGTTGGTGCCCTTGTACCCTCCCATAGAGGAGCTCTTTCTCTACTTAGGTCAGTCCCTCAAGTTTGGAATGGGTGACTGCCTCTCTAAATGCAAAGACAACACAAAAGCTATAAGAAACACACACACACACACACAAACAGGGAAACATGACACCACCAAAACAACACAATAACTTTCCAGTAACCAATCCCAAAGAGAGATCTATGTATTGCCAGACAAAGAATTCAAAATAATTGGTTTAAAGAAGCTCATATCTCTAAACACAGATCTCTAAACAACTCAGCTAAATCAGAACAGAATGCATGAACAAAGTGAAAATTTCAACAAAAAGATAGAAATCAAAAAAGAGCCAGAAATTCTGATGCTAAAGAATACAATGAAATGAAAAATAGAGAGGTTCACCAGTAGACTCAGTCAAGGAAAAGAAAGAATAAGTGGACTTGAGCACAGATCATTTGAATTGTGCAGACGGAGGAGAAAAGAATGAACAAATCTTATGGAATTTAAGAGACACCACCAAGAGAACCAATATAGTCACGCAATTTTCAGAAGAGGAGAGAGAAAACAAGAGGCAAAAAGCTTACATAAAGAAATTATGGCTGAAAACTTCCAAAATCTTGAGAGGGAAATCAACATCCAGATTCATAAAGCTCAAAAGTTCCCAAATAGGATAAACCAAAAGAGGACCTCATTTTAAGATATACGATTATAAGTGCATCATATAATGAAACACATTACAATTAAATTATCAAAGCCAAGGACAGGAGAGAATTTTGCAAGCAGCAACAGAAAAGTGGCTTATCTCATGTAAGAAAACCTCAACAAGGCTATCAGTAGATTCCTAACCAGAAACTTTTCAAGCCAGGAGAGAGTGGGATTATATAAAGTTCTGAAAGAAAAAAAAAAAAAAACTGTCAGCCAAGAATTCTACACCTGGCAAAATTATCTTCTGTGAATGAAGGAAAGATAAATTCTTCCTGTGATGGTTAATACTGAGTGTCAATTTGATTGGATTGAAGAATACAAAGTATTGTTCCTGGGTATGTCTGTGTGGATGTTGCCAAAAGAGATTAACATTTGAGTCAGTGGGCTTGGGAAGGCAGATCCACCCTTCATCTGGTGGGCACAATCAGCTTCCAGCGACTATAAAGCAGGCAGAAAAACATGAAGAGGTGAGACAGGCCTAGCCTCCCAGCCTCCATCTTTCTCCCATGCTGGATGCTATCTGCCCTCAAACATCGGACTCCAAGTTCTTCAGTTTTGGGACATGGACTGGGTCTCTTGGCTCATCAGCTTGTAGACAGCCTATTGTGGGACCTTGTGGTAGTGTAAGTTAATACTTAATAAACTTCCCTTTATATATATATATATATCTCCTATTATAAATATATTATAAATTATATATTATATATACCTATTATCGATATATATTATATATATATCTATTATATATATCCATTATAGATATATAATATATATCTATTATAGATATTATAGATAGATATATTATAGATAGATATAGATAGATATAATATATATCTATTATAGATATATATTATATATATATCCTATTAGTTCTGTCCCTCTAGGAGAACCCTGACTAATACACTTCCCTAGACAAACAAAAACTGAGGAAGTTCATAATCACCGGACCTGCCTTAGAAGAAATACTTAAGGGAGTTATTTGTTGAAATGAAATTATGCTAAACAGCAGTGTAAAAGCATATGAAAGCATAAATCTTATAAATGAAGGTAAATATAGAGTCAAATATAGAATAATGTAATACTGTAATAGCAATGCATAAATTTCCTTTAACCCTAATATAAAAGTTAAGAAATATATTAAGAGTAACCAGAATCGACTGGGCACAGTGACTCATGCCTGTAATTCCATCACTTTGGGAGGCTGAGGTGGGCGGATCATGAGGTCAGGAGATCAAGACCATCCTGGCTAACATGGTGAAACCCCATCTCTAGTAAAAAAAAAAAAAAAAAAAAAAAAAACAAGAAAAGAAAAGAAAAAGAAAAAGAAAAAAAGAATAACCAGAATCACAAAAGTTTGTCAATGGCCACCCAATATAAAAAGAAGTAAACTCTGACTACAAGAAAACAAAGTGTGAGAGGAGGGGAGTAAAAGTGTAGAGTTTTTTAATGCAATTGAAGTCAAGTTATCAACTTAAAATATGATGATTATAACGATAAGATAATTTACGCAAACCCTATGGTAACCACAAGGAAAAAGTCCATAATAGATACTCAAAAGATAAAAAGAAAGGAATAAAAACATATCATTACCAAAAACTATCAAATACCAAAGAAAGACAGCAAGAAAGAGAGGAACAAAACAATAGCAAAATAGATGAAAACTATTAACAATATGGCAGTAGTAAGTCCTCACCTATTAATAATTACTTTAAATATAAATGGATTAAACTCTCTAATCAAAAGGCTTAGAGTGGCTGAATGGATTTTAAAAACAAGATCCATCAATTTTCTTCTATAAAAGACTCACTTTAGATTTAAAAACACACGTAGATTGAAAGTGAAGGGAAGGAAAAATTATTCTATGTAAATGGTAACCAAAAGAAAACAGGGCTGGCTATACTTGTATCAGACAAAATAGACTTTCAGTTAAAAACTCTCTAAAGCCAAAAAAATCATTGCAAAATGATAAAAGGGTCAAATAATCTAACAATTATAAAAATATATACACCCAATACCAGAGCACCTAAATATATAAAGCAAATATTGATAGATCTGAAGGAAGAAATTGACAGCAGTAAAATAGTGATAGGAGAATTCACTGCCTCATTTTCAATAATGGACAGAACATCCAGACAGAAAATCAATAAAGAAATAGCTGACTGAATAATGCTCTAGACTAAATGGACCTAACAGACATATTTAGAACTTTCTACCCAACAGCAAAAGAGTACACATTCTCCTCAAGCATATATGGAACATTCTCCACGATGGATCACATGTAGGTCCCAAAACAAGTCTTAACATATTGAAGAAGACTGAAATCATTCCAAGTATCTTTAAGACCATAAGGGAATGAAATAGAAATCAATAACAGTGAGAAAGCAAGAAAACTCACAAATACATGGAAGCCAAATGGCATTTCTTTGATAATCATTGAGTCAAGAAATCAAAAGAGAATTTTTTAAATACCTCAAAATAAACAGAAATGAAAATGCAACATATCAAAACTTATGAGATGCAACAAGACTACTAAGAGGGAAGTTTATAGCAATAAATGCTTGTTTCCATTACAAAAAGAACACCTCAAGTAACCTAATTTTATAGCTCAAGGAATTAGAAAGAAGAACAAACTTTGCCCAAAGTTAGCTAGAAATAATTAAGATTAGAGTGGGAATAAATCAAATAGAGAATTAAAAGAAAGAACAGAAAAATCATCAAAGCTGAATTGAGTTTTTGAAAAAAATAAACAAAATTAGCAAACCCTTAACTAGACAAAATCAGAAGTGAAAGAGAAAACATTACGATGGATGCCCGAGAAATAAAAAGGATCATAAGGGACTTTTATGAGCAATTGCACACCAACAAATTGGATAGCTTAGCAGAAATGGATGCACTGCAATAAATATGTAACCTATTAAGACTTAATCAAGAAGAAATAGAAAGCCTGAAGAAACCAATAAGAGATAAGAAAATTAAATCAGTAAACAAAAACCTTCTAACAAATAAAGCTCAGGACCTGATGGCTTTACTGATTAATTCTATCAAACAGTCAAAGAATAATTAACAGCAATCCTTCTCAAACTCTTCCAAAAAATAGAAGAGAAAATACTTTCAAATTCATTTTGTGAATCCAGCATTACCCTGACACCAAAGTCATACAAAGACACCACAAGGAAGAAAAATAAAAACTAAAGGCAAATATCTCTGACAAATAAAAAGCAAGAACCCTCAATACCAGCAAACCAAATTACTAGCAAACAAAGTCCAGCAGCACATAAAAAAGATTACACACCACGACTAAGTGGGATTTATCCCTGGGATACAAGGTTGGTTCAACATATACAAATCAATCAACATGATACACCATATTAACAGAATGAAAGACAAAATCACCTGATCATCCTAATAGATGCACACAAATCACTTAACAAAGTTCAATATCCATTCTTGCTAAAAACTCTCAAAAAATAGGTATAGAATGAACTTACCTCAACACATTAAAGGCCATTTATGAAAAACTCACAGCAAATGTCATAATCATTGAAGAAAATCTGAAAGTGTTTCCTGTAAGGTCTGTTACATGAATGTCCACACTATGACTTCTATTCAACATAGTACTAAAAGTTCTCACCAGAGTGATTAGACAAGAAAAAGAAATAAAAGGCATCCAAATAAAAAAGAAAGAAGTAAAATTATCTGTTTGCAAATGATATGATTATATATGTAGAGAACCCTAAAGACTCTATAAAAAGCTGTTAGAACTAATAAATTCAGTAAAGTTGCAGGATACAAAATCAATATGCAGAAATCAGTAGTGTTTCTTTACACTGGCAACAAATTATCTGAAAAGGAAATCAATAAAAATCTCATTTATAATAGCATAAAAAATAATAAAGTATTTAGAAGCATATTTAAACAAGGTGGTGAAAGACCGATTACATAGAAAACTATAAGATATCAATGAAAGGAACTGAAGAAGACACAAATGGAAAGATATCCTGTGTTTGTGGACTGGAAGAATTAATATTGTTAAAATGTCCATACAATCCAAAGTTATCCAGAGATTCAACACAATCCCTATGAAAATTCTAGTGGTAATTTTCATAGAAATGGAAAATATAATCATAAAATTTGTATGGAACAACAAAAGATCCTGAATAGCCAAAGTAGTCTTGAGAAAAAAAGAATGAAGCTGGAGGCATCACACTTCTCAATCCCAAAGTATATTACAAAGTTATAGAAAATAAAATCAGTATACTGAAGAGATAGCTACACTCCCATGTTTATTGCAGCATCATTCACACTAACCAAGATGTGGAAACAATCTGTGTCTGTCAACAGGTAAATGGGGAAAGAAATTGCTAGATAGATAGATAGATAGATAGATGGATAGACAGACAGAATAGATAGATGGATAGGTAGGTAGATAGATGACAGATAGATGATAGATATAGATAGATAGATGATAGATAGATGATAGATAGATAGATAGATAGATAGATAGATGATAGATAGATAGATTAGATAGATGGATAGATAGATAGATAGATAGATAGATAGATAGATGATAGATAGATGATAGATAGATAGATAGATAATACATAGATGCATGTGTGTGATACACACACACAGGAATATTATTCAGCTTTAAAAAAGAAGGAAATTCTAAATCCTGTCATTTGCAAAAACATGGATCTCTACGGCTTCTAGAGGCGGAGAGCTGGGAGAAATGGAGACGTTAGTCAAAAGGTATAAACTTTCAGTTATTTGGGATGAATTAGCTTCTAGAAATCTAATGTACATCATGGTGACTATAGCTAATAATGCTGCATTGTATACTTGAAATTTGCTAAGACAGTGAATCTTAAGTGTTCTCATTACAAAAATAAGGTAACTATGTGAGGTAATGGATATGTTAATTAGCCTGACTATAGTAATCATTTCCCAATACATATGCATATCAAAACATCAAATTATATCTCAATAAAAGCAGTTATTTAATTTTTTAAAAGCATGAATTTTGGGGGGACACATTCAGTGTATTGCAGTTACTTTTTATGGCAAAATAACCCATCCTTTGTGCATTCCTTGGTCCTGACTCTATCTCTTTCTTAAGGAGTCTCTTAAAAAGTAGCTGTGTATTTATTTCCTCAATCTCTTATGCAAAAGAACAAAACAAAACAAGAAACACAAAATAAAACTCTTAAAACCTTCCTAGGGGAGCATAGGTCATATTCATTCTCCCACCTTGTTTCTCCCCAGTAGGGGAATGTTGATTATCTATTCTGGAAGCCACTGGAAGAAAAGACTCCCAGTTTCCGAGTCAAGAAGATCTCCAAATATCTATTGAGTAACTGTATTCAGGTGACCCTGGGGAGATTTAAAGATGGATAAGACATAACTTCTGCCCTTATGGAGCTTAGAGACTGGAGTGAGAGAAGCAATAGGATACTGATTAATATTTGTAGTAAAAGCCAGAACACTCAACATGCCATAGCGAAGTAAAAAGTGAGGGGAGGTCACATTGAAACAGGAGTTAGGAAAGCCTCCATGCAGACGGTCCCCCTGAAATAGGCCTGGAGGGGTGCATTTCACTAAGCAGAGAGTGTATTAATGAAAGCCAAGGCATGACGACATGAAAGCCCAGGCTATAAAGAAGTAAAATCACTTTGGGGGGCCGAGGCGGGTGGATCACGAGGTCAGGAGATCGAGACCATCCTGGCTAACATGGTGAAACCCCATCTCTACTAAAAATACAAAAAATTAATTGGGCATGGTGGCATGTGCCTGTACTCCCAATGCTACCGTTTGGGTGTACTTATTTCCCAGCTACTCGGGAGGCTGAGGCAGGAGAATTGCTTGAACCTGGGAGGTGGAGGTTGCAGTGAGCTGAGATCATGCCACTGCACTCCCGGTGCAGAGCCTGGTGACAGAGCGAGACTCTATCTCAAAAAAAAAAAAAAAAAGGAAGGAAAGAAAACCAGAATAGAAAACTGGAACATAGTTTAGAGTAGAGGCCAGCAAATGTTTTCTGTAAAAGGCCAAATAGTATTTTAGGCTTTGAAAGCCATGTAATCTCTGTCACAATGACTCAACTCAGCTATCATAGCACAAATGCAGCCATAAGCAATACGTAAACAAATGGATGTGGCTATGTTCCAATAAAACTTTATTTATAAAAACAGGCAGTGGGCCAGAAGGCACAAATAAAGAAACTATAGACCATGAGAAACCACTGAAGATTTGTGAGCAGGAGGATGATATTATAACATTGCCAATGCTATTGGAAAACTAATCTGACCACCGGGAAATGCTATAATAGAATTGGAGGAAGTGGAGTTCCGTGTAGAAATAACAGCTGGGAGGCTGTTACCATGGTTGGATCAGAGGCCTGAATTACAGTATCGAGGGCAGAAATGAGAAGGCCAAATGTGTAGGATATGGTAACTTGTTGGACGCAGAGAGAAATGGAGGAAGCAGAATTAAAGATCACTGCCAATTTGGAGCCTGGGGGATAAGGAAGAATTTGTGAGCAATGTAATAAGGGAGATCTGGGGGCTGGATGTGCCACCGGATTCTCTTTGTACTCTGGATGCTCAGCAAATAAAGTCAAGGAAGCCAGCCAGCCAGAGTGGCTGGGCCGCTCATGTCAGGTCTCTGAGTCTCTTTTGTGCAGAGGCGTCACCGCACATGTCCGGAGGCCATGTGGGACATGGGGCCGACGTGGGGCTCCAGTGCAGCCCCCACGGCTTCCCAGCAGACAGCACCTGACACTCTCTAAGTCTGGCCAAGCCTGGGCTCCGAGCAAGCGAGGACGAGGATCGCTGAGCCGCTAGACATCTAGGAGTCCAGCCAAAGCAGAACAAAACCAGCCCCGCCAGAAGGAGGCTGAGGCTGTGCCAAGTGACCATGGAAGCTGCGTGTGTGGGCCAAATTGCTTTCTAATTACATTGCTCTCCAGACAAGACAAAATTGTGTCTCTTGAAAAGCATGTATGTGCTGTCAGAGTGAGTCTAGAGCGGTCAGGCTACATGGACATCCAGAGCGAGGAGTCATGTTTCAGAATTCATTAACATCTCCTCTGCTGGGAAGGAAGAACTTGGAGAGGAGGCAGGGAGGAGACTGACTCAGTGGGACATTAGGGACACCTTCTTAAGAATCGAACACATTTAAATGGACTAGGTGATTCTGCAAGAAAATGTGCCATTTCATCATGAATAGCTCATCATTTCTCTCTGAAACGTAATGTGATACCCTCCTGGAAAAAATAATATAAAGATTGTTTTTTTGCCTGTGTCCTATGGCAAACATTCTCCCTGCTGCTCTGCATGCTGAGACAATTCAGTGGAAAAGGAGTTGCCTTAGAATTTGCCACATTTATGTTTGACACAGAGGCAGTTTGCCCACTAGTTGCACATTTGCTTGCTGAGATGCAAACGTTCAGGTTTGGCAGATATTGAAAATACTATTTTGATATTTTATGCACTTTCTTGGGACTCTATTTCAGAGGCAGAGCAATAAGGGAAATGTTCCTGACTTAGAATTATAAATATAATGCTACCGTTTGGGTGTATTTATTTCCCAGGCAATCAATCAGGAAATGTTAGGAAATATATTCAGAGTTGTTTCAAACATGATTCCAGGTAAGTGGGTAATCTTTCCATTTTCTTTTCATATGTTAGATAATTTTTTTAAAAGATGAAATAGTAAAAGAATTAGTGAAATTTAGAATCTTGAACTCAGATTATAAATATACATATGACAGTCAATTTTTAAAGAAAAAATGGCTTTAATTATGCTGAAATAAATGATGGTAGTAAAACCAAATACTGCTCATTATATTTATATGCACAATATTTAAAATATAACTGGTGATTCTAGGACTTTCTGGCAACTCTTCTGATTTTGTCAAGATAAAGGCTGAACTAGCTGGTATCTAGTCTCTTCAACCAGGTCCCAGGTGGTCCAGACCAAGAAGAGTCATGCACTGCGTAACAACATTCCAGTTAATAACAGACACATGAAGGATATTGATCCCATAAAATTATAATACCATTTTTTTTGAGACAAGAGTTTTACTCTTGTTGTCCAGGCTGGAGTACAGTGGCGTGATCCCGGCTCACTGCAACCCTCACCTCCTGGGTTCAAACGATTCTCCTGCCTCAGCCTCCCTAGTAGCTGGGATTGCAGGTGCCCACCACCACGCCTGGCTAATTTTTTGTATTTTTAGTAGAGATGGGGTTTCATCATGTTGGTCAGGCTGGTTTTGAACTCCTGGCGTCAAGCAATCCACCTGTCTTGGTTTCCCAAAGTGCTGAGATTACAGGTGTGAGCCACTACACCTGGCCTATAATACTGTATTTTTACTGTATCTTTTTTTTTTTTTGAGACAGGGTCTCACTCTATTGCCCAGGCTGGAGCACACAGGCGTGATCATGACTCACTGCAGCCTCAAACTCCTGGGCTCAAGGGATCCTCCCACTTTAGCCTCCTCAGTAACTGGGATTACAGGCACGGGCCATTACTCCCAGCTAATTTTTGTATTTTTTGTAAAGACTGCATTTCTCCATGTTGTCCAGGCTGATCTCAAATTCCTGGGCTCAACTGATCAGCCTGCCTCAGCCTCCCAAAGTGCTGGGACTACAGGTGTGAGCCATCACACCTAGTCCTACTGTACCTTTTCTATGTTTAGTTATGCAAATGCTTAGCATTGCATTCCAGTTGCCTGCAGTATCCAGGACAGTGATACACTGTATAAGTTTTGTTACCCATACAACAGGGGAGTGCCATCACATGGCAGGTGGTAGTCCAATGACCACAACCAATGGGGACTTAAGCAATGGGGACTTAAGGGGATTTTATTACTGGCAACAAATGAGGAGGACACAGGGATAATTCTCAAAGGAGTGCCTCCTCCAGTCAAAGGTGAAAACAGGCCTTTTATTGGGCTAGTGAGCTGCGTCACTGTATGTCGAGATGGAGCAAGATATTAATAGCACATGTGCAGTCATTGATCATGCTTCTACCTATGCCGCATGCATAGAAAATGGCAAATAAGTTACTCTCTGGCCAGGGATTTTAGTATGGTAATGAGGGAAGTTCACCAAAAAGTTCATTTCCAACTCAGGCACCTCTGGATCCAATGGGTTTTTGCTTTTCCAGGGCTGAGCTTCTTCCTGGAACTTTTGGAAACAACAAGAACTTAAGGTGCAACAGGTACTAGTGGGTACTTTTTCACAGTCCCTACCCAAAAACTTAGGGACCCTGGGTTAAGTTTGCAGCCTGGGAACAATAGGCTATACCATGTAGCCTAGGTGTGTAGGAAGTTCAACCATGTAGGTTTGTGTAAGTGCACTCCGGTATGTTTGCACAATGATGAAATCAGCTAACAGCACATTAAGTGACTTATGACTGTATATCCCCAGCTATTCCAATGGTTTAGATACATTTATATACACACCATGTGCTCACTGTACTTTTGACCAAAATGGTCAAGAAGTTTTTATGAGAAAACTTAGATGTGGGTCTCTTCTACTTCCTTTGCATCAGTGCCATCAAGAAGAGTAGACTGCGGTAAGAGCTTGCCTGGCTAAGTCAGGCAAAGAAGGTAGTAAAGAAGAGAAGGAGGAGGAAAGTCAGGTTGGTCTTCTTGCAGAGCCCTTTCTGATAAGAAATTCCTGTTTCTGGACTGTCTAACTAGCTAAATGTTTGTTTGGCCTTTGGAGGATCTGATGGAAAGGGTGGTTGGGTCAAGAGCAGACTGTGCTTCAATATCAGGTCTCCTTGAATGGAGACTGTGGTGGTTTAGGTATGGTTTGTTTGCCTTCACCAAGTCTCATGTTGAAATTTTATCTCCAATGTTGGGGGTGGGGCCTGGTGTGGGGCATTTGGGCCATGGGGGTGGATCCCTCATGAATGGCTTGGTGCCATTCTTGCAGGAGTGAGTGAATTCTTATTCTTAGTTGCTGTGAGAAGTGGTTGTTTAAAAGAGCCTGGCATCTCCTCCCCTCTCTCTCTTCCTGTCTCTCTTTCTTTTTTTTTTTGAGACAGAGTCTCACTCTGTCACCCAGGTTGGAGCACAGTGGCACGATCTCGGCTCACTGCAAGCTCCGCCTCCCGGGTTCACACCATTCTCCTGCCTCAGCCTCCCAAGTAGCTGGGACTACAGGTGCCCACCACCACGCCTGGCTAATTTTTTTGTATTTTTAGTAGAGATGGGGTTTCACTGCATTAGCCAGGATGGTCTCGATCTCCTGACCTCGTGATCTGCCCATCTCGGCCTCCCAAAGTGCTGGGATTACAGGCTTGAGCCACCACGCCCGGCCTCTTCCTGTCTCTTGCCACATGGTCTCTACACACCAGGTCCCTTTCACCTCCCCTTCACCCTCTGCCATGAGTGGAAGCAGCCTAAGGCCCTCTCCAGATACAGATGCCAGCACCATGCTTTCTGTACAGCCAGAAGAACTGTAAGTGAAATAAACCTCTTTTCTTTACAAACCCCCCCAGCCTCATGTATTCCTTTATAGCAACACAAATGAACTAAGACAGAGACCCGGGTGGGCCCATGGATTCCTGCCCATGAAGGTGCATCATTGGCGAAGGCTTGAAAACCACAGGGCCGAGTCACTGTGCCTATAACCAGGTGAATGAGAACTACGCCTCACGACGAGGTCAGCTCCTCCCAGTTCTGCTGGGGGTGAGTCAGTACAGTTCAGGGTGAACCGAACATAAACCCAGCTCTGGCTGCTGCTGGTCTTGGTGTCCAAGGAAGCTTGGGAGGCTAAGCCTCTGTTACCATGGCCTGAGAGGAGCAAAGCAGCCTCTCTCCTTCCAAGATGCCTGGCCCACAGGCAGACTCTGCTGACAGGAGAATCATCAACTGAGAGACTCAGCACTTTGTGGAGTGGGTGAAATTGTCCTCCTTTTCTCTATATGCTCCTTTTAGTGCCTTCCAGGCACCCTCTTCCGTTTCAGGGACCCCAGGACCTCCTGCTTCAACCATCCTTCCCCATCCCCAATAACAACTGCCTAAAAAGCTTAGCTTCAAGCAAGAATCTGTATGATTCATTGAAATCTTGGTGGGAAATTTTCAATGAGCGTCTTCTCCCATCACATTGGCATAGAGTTCTTATATCAGATGGTAGAATTAAAGATTGAGTTTCCCGTTTAGGGATTTCAGGCAGCAAACTGGCGAAGGAGCACATATGAGGAACATCTCCTTGTGCAGATGGCAACCCAAGTTCGGCCCTGCTATATCCACACCCTGGGCACACATCGTTGGCAATATTTGGAGACACAAAATAAAAATACGCTGATGCTTGGAAAAGATATTTGTATGTGAAAAGCTAGTTCATCAGTGCTAATTTGGGTGAATTACGTGGTTGGAACCACAGTACACAGCTTTCAGAATTAGAAGGGAAATGGAGATCATTCCAAAATCTCCCTACACAGAGATGAGGTATCAATCTCATTGTGGATCATAGACACTTCTAAATAAACCCTGCATGATTTCCTTCTCCAGCCAGTTCTGTGTTGGCCTACTTTCCCTAGCCCCAATTGACCCAGCTCTGGTGGCTGTAGCCTGAGAAAGGAAGTGACCTGCTGTGATGAGAGGTTTTCCCTGGTGACATCTATCCAGCTGGACACAGTTGGGGCTCGTCTGGGGCCCACACATGCAGGATGTCAGAATGTGCCAAGATCAGCAAAGATAAAATCTTGGCACAGAATTCCTCCATCCTGAGGGGCAAGGAGACAGGACCCAGTGACAGGTCTGAATCCAGAGCTTGCTTCTAACATCCTTGGTCAATGGAACTAAACTGCATTTGGAGAGTGGCCTGCTTGGAGAGACAGGAAGAGACAAGTCAAGGTCATAGCTGAAAAGCATTGCATACTTTTGCAAATCAGACTGAAGCAGGTCTATCAGCTGTCCTGGAAAGTCAAGGCAGCCTATAGATAAGCTCCAAGTGGTTTGGATTCAGGAGAGTCACTCCTGCAGGAAAGCTCCACTGTGATCTGCAAGTGACAGCTTTTATCTCTTCAGCCCACACACTGCCAGACATTATCTTTATTCTCTTCTAATTGGTCTTAATGCCAAGCCTGGGGACATAATGAAATTAGAAAGAGCAATTCTGAAGGGAAGGAAGAAAACTGACTTGTACACTGACATTTGATAAAATACCTGCCCTAATTGAATACGGAGCTCTAGATCTGGTATTGCCTGATCTTCTCACAATTGCTATGCAGCTGTGTGGAGTAAAATCCCATCTGATACCCACGTGAGCTCCCTGGGCTCCCCAAGAACTGACAGTAAAGACGGAATCTAGTAATCTCCAAGAGGTGGCTTTCCACTTGGCATCGCAAACTGTCTTCTTATTGGTTGACAAATTACCTGTTGGGTACAATGTTCACTATTCAGGTGGAATGGATACACTAAAAGTCCAGACTTCATTACTTCATTACACAATATATGAATGTAAGAAATCTGGCCTTGTGCTCCTTCAATATATATATTTTTTAGGCCGGGTGCAGTGGCTCACGCCTATAATCCCAGCACTTTGGGAGGCCGAGGCGGGCAGATCACCTGAGGTCGGGAGTTCGAGACTAGCCTGACCAACATGGAGAAATCCTGTCTCTACTAAAAGTACAAAATTAGCCAGGCATAGTGGTGCATGCCTGTAGTCCCGGCTACTTGGGAGGCTGAGGCAGGAGAATTGCTTGAACCCAGGAGGCAAAGATTGTGGTGAGCTGAGATAGCGCCATTGCACTCCAACCTGGGCAACAGCAGTGAAACTCCATCTCAAAAAAAAAAAAATTATATATGTGTATATATAGTTGAAAAAAAACTATCTTCTTCTTAGCTTCAATGAATACAGGTTCTTCTTACCTCTGAAAGGAGAAATATTAGACTGGGGTGGAAATGTGTGAAAAGATTCCTGCTCATTTAGACAACCAGGCTGTGCTTTCTGAGGTTTATTATTACAGACAGCAGGATAATGGCCTTCTCTGGGTAGGGGACAGCCCTGGGATGCCCAGGTGTGATCGCTGACACTTCTCAACCAGTTCCATTGTCAGAGGAACTTTCCACTGACTTGTTCTACAAGCTGACTGGCCTGCTTTTCACTTTCACATTCTCAGTCACCACAGTGGTGGCCTGGACCATTTATGGTGAATTAGCCTCTCTGTGTGTGCTTCTTTTTTAAAAAAAAAAAAAAAAAAAAAAAAACTCTGCCTTTAGTTAGTGCTGTGCTGTACAAAACAAGGACGGAGAAAGTTGGAGGAATTGAAGATTATACCTTAACTTTCACAACAGATGTTTTTGAATTTATTTTTCCCCAGGAGGACAGTAAATGCAAATTGTTCATTTGAGCAATTTCTATCCCTTTTGGACGGTCCCTATTTTCTTGCTGTGAAAAGTGCTCAGCTCCTCAACCAAATTGCATGGAATCGTTTTGAAGGGAGCAAACCTAGTTTGCATACTTCAAATTAGAAGAATGCATTAAAGTATGCAGGAATCGGAGACTCAACCCACCCAACTAACAACCTACTTGGGCCCTTAGGGAAGAAGCTATATGAGGCTTAGCAGTTCCGACACCTGAAAGGTGGAAGGAGATCTAATGGCACTTATTAAAAAATGTATAAATCATTATGAAATGGTTTGAAATTTTAAGTCCAGCATCTTTCTAAGGCAGATATACTAGGGATCAAAATGTAACTGCCTCCACCTCCACACTGGCCTGCTAGGGCCAACTCCTGGTGTTAAAAAAAAGGGGAGGAACCCTAATTAGGTTTTCCAAACTACCTTCCGCAGCTGAGCAGTGGGTGCTCACCTTCTCCGCAAATTCAGTTGCCCTGGAACTCCTAGGCAAGCAGAAAACTCTGGAAACAGAAGCCATGAAAGCTACGGAGTTCCCAGAGGAAACTGGACCACCCGGAACCTTCCTAAAACCAGTGATAACTGACCAAATTACAAGTCAGGAAAATGGTCTTTGGTGAGTGAGCATTTCTGAGGTCTTGGGATGCTTTCACTTGACTGAGAACAGTTGGATTTGAGTTTTTGGTTTTGCATCTGGATTGGGGAAAATAAAAGTGGTATAAAATTTTTGCCTTAGGGGGAAAGAACAGAAGAAGGATGACCATCCTGAAAGCTCCCAGGACGGCTGAGAAAGACATGGCCAGGGCCCTGCTCCTGATCCTCTGGGTCATGCATCATGGTTCTCCAGTAGCTCCTACTCTTCACAATCACTGTGACTGGACAGCCATGTCACAAACGTCTGCCCCTGGGCCCGCCCTCCGAAAGTGCAATGACGCAGACTTTTAGTAACAGGGATTCTTCAATTTAGCTGGTAAAGTTTCAAGTTTTTCTCAAGTGGCTAAAAAATCCTGACTTCCTCTGTTTCTAATTAAAGACCTATGGGCAGAAGATGGCCAGCTCCTTCCTTTGACCTCTGTGTGAAGGAGTTTGGCCCAGTGGCATCTCAATTTGCCTGTCACTGGTTTGCTGAGCAGGTTTTTTTTTTTTTTTTTCTGAGATGGAGTCTTGCTCTGTTGCCCAGGCTTGCGCAATCTTGGCTCACTGCAACATCCGCCTCCCGGGTTCAAGCGATTCTCATGCCTCAGCCTCTCAAGTAGCTGGGATTACAGGCAGCTGCCAACACACCCAGCTAATTTTTGTATTTTTAGTACAGACGGGGTTTTGCCATGTTGGCCAGGCTGGTCTCAAACTCCTGACCTCTGGTGATCGCCCACCTCGGCCTCCCAAAGTGCTGGGATTACTGCATCCAGCCTGTTGGGCACTTTTAAACAGGCCACCTAATCTCTCTGCCACCTGAGAAGAATATGCACCTCATTGATTGGTGTCCACTGTTTGGTGATATCAAGTGGTCATAAAAATGCTTTAGAAGCAAGGCCCTGGGTTGTGAAAATGCCCATCCATCACCGTAAGCAAATTTATTCCATAACACTTCACGTCTTTAGAACTAAATCGAATAAATGCAAGAAGTTTCTGAAACAAAAGGGGGAAGCTTCAAGTAATAGCTTGGTCCAAATAGAGAGTTAAGTACCCTCTGGGAGTGGAGTTTTTTCTACTTGGGAGGCTTTAGTTCTGTGAGTGCAGAAGTGTTAGAACTCGTGACATGTTTCTACGCTCCCAAAAGGCAAACTCTCAGTTTGTTTTACGGCCCACACTTTGGGGCTTTTCCCAAAAAATATGCATCCAAAGAAGTCATCGTTTTTGTACCGTAGTTCCGATTAATGCCAGATCAATCTTTCCAAATGAATCAAGGTGTTTAACATCAGACATTTTCAGGTCTATTGGTTGTAAATGATGATGACAGTAGGAGGGGGAGTTAGCGTTCATTGAGCCCTTATTCTATGCCAGGCACTGTGCCAAGTGCTAGTGTGTGAGCTCATTCAATTCACAGGAACCCATGGGGCAGGGAATTCAGTCCTCCCATTTTATTTTATTTTTTTTAATTTTTTACATTATTTGTACACATTTGCGGGGTACATGTGAAATTTTGTTACATGTATATAATGTGGAGTGATCAAGACAGGGTGTTTAGGGCGTCCATCGCCCAAGTATAATATACTTTTGTTAAACTATAGCCACCCTACTCTACTGCTATCAAAGGCTGGATTTACTCCTTCTCTCTAACTGTAGGCTTGTAGCCTTTAACCCACTTATCTTCATCCTCTCCCTGACCCTGCCACTCACCCCACCTGGTCTCTGTTCTCCGTCTTTTCATTCTCTATCTCCATGTGATCAGATTTTTTAGCTCCCACGTGTCAGTGAGAACATGTGGTATCAATCTTTTTGTGACTGGCTTATTTCACTTAAGATAATGACCTTCACTTCCAGCCATGTTGCTGCAAATGTCAGGATTTCATTCTTTTTTATGGCTGAATAATATTCAATTATATATATATATATATACAGCACATTTTCTTTATCCATTTGTCCAGTGATGGGCTGTTAGGTTGATTTGATGTCTTTGCAGTTTTGAATAGTGCTGCAATAAACATGCGAGTGCAGGTATTTATTTGATATATTGATTTATTTTCCTCTGGGTAGATACCCAGTAGTGAGATTGCTGGATTGAATGGTAGTCCTATTTTTAGTTTTGAGAAATCTCCATTCAATTCTCCCATTTTAGAGAAGACTTTGAGTTGCAAAGAGATTAAACAATTTTCCCAAAGCCACATTACTTGTAGGTGACAGAACTAGAATATGAACTGGGCGGTGTAACTTTAGGCTTGTCTTTTTTTTTTTTTTTTTTTTTTTTAGAGATGAGGTCTCACCATGATGCCCAGGCTGGTCTCGAACTCCTGAACTCAAGTGATCTTTCTGCCTTGGCCTCTCAAAGTACTGGGATTACAGGCATGAGCCACTACCACTACCCCTAGCTTTTTTTTTCTTTTGAAAAAAGTTCTCACTCTGTCACCCACGCTGGAGTGCAATGGTGTTATCACTGCTCACTGCAGTCTTTACCTCCTGGGCTCAAACGATCCTCCCACTTCAGCCCCACAAGTAACGGGACTACAGGCACGTGCCACCACGCCCAGCTAGTTTTCTATTTTTTGTAGAGGCAGGGTCTCACTATGTTGCCCAGGCTGGTCTCGAACTCCTAGGCTCATATAATTCTTCTGCCTCAGCCTCCCATAGTTGTTATGATTACAGACCTGAGCCACAGTGCCTGGTCTCTGGCGAGTCCTAACCATGTGCCATCCTCCCCTTGGGCTTCCTACACTAATCTAATGGAGGAGCCCTGCTCAGGTGAGAATGCCATTACCCTAGCCATTCATGAGCTGGAATCCAGTAGTCACTCAGAAAATACTAATTCCTTTTCCCTTCCTTTTCCATCAATCCTATCTTGCAGTCATACAGGAGAACTTATTTTAAAGAAAGACTCTTCTTAGAGTTAGGAAAGAGAACAACCTATTTGAGAGGATCTTCCCCTTTAGTTGCATGAAGACTTAAAAGGGTAGAGCATATCAGTATCTCTACAATGTATGAGTCCCCAAATGCTGATGATGGTTGCATTATGTATTTCAGTAACGATCCTTGTCAGACTCTAAAACACTGGTCATCCCCCTCAGTGTGACTCACCAGATACATGCTCAAAGCTTCTCACATTTAATATCCTGGGAAAATAGCTCATCCACCCTGCTAATGGAAGCCCTCTGAAGTTGCCCCTGGGGATCCAGGGGTGACTATGTTGTTTCATCTTCCCAGGAGTGGCTTTTTGGTGTGCGTTTTTTATTTGCTCTGGAAAGAGGTCAGAAGCAAAGAGGAAGTGTCTTTTCCATCCTAGAACACACCAAATCGGGATTGAAACCTATGATAATTCCAGCCACCTGGACTCAAGTCCCCTGCAACAAAAATGTCTCATCCCCCAGTGGACCCATTAAACAGATGGAAGGGCAGAGGAAAGACATACTGACACAGGAGGGTCAGAAAAGGGACTCATACATTAGTTGCACATCAGGTTATTTGTCAGTCACCACTGATGAGTTGCTGCTCTGGATTTTGTCTGATCTTTCATGGACATAAACCTGGGGCTCTTGTGGCTTTATCAGAGTAAATCTCGTGTTTTTGCGGTCTGAAGGATTGTCGTATATACTCGGAAGACCCTGGAAACCATGAGTCCAGAGTGGCTGGCCACCCCAGATGAGATTATTCTTGATCCCAGCTTTCACTGAAGGAAACCAAAGCCAATAGGCTGTTTGGGGGCTCTGCACGCGTGCATGCATGTGGGTGTGTGTGCGTGCGTGTGGGTGTGCGCGTGCGTGTGTGTGTGCGTGCGTGTGTGTGCGTGCGTGCGTGTGTGTGTGTACGCGCATGTGCGCCTAACTGGCTGTTCAAAAAGTCCTTCAGAGGATTTCTGCTTTGAGACTCCAGCCCTGCAGGCAGCACCAGCCCCTCCACCACATCCTGCCTCTCCACTTCCTCCCCTTCTTTCCCAACTCCGAAAGCCAAGATGGGAAGTCTCTCACGACCCTGTGGCTTGGCGGGGAAGAGGCCTGAACTTGATACAGCTGGCTTTTCTGGGGCCTGGTAAGAGCATTTCTCCCTGAGTCTGGGCTTCTTCGCTTACCTATTTTTAGATGTGTGCTGCAGACTTTTCTGAGGGCTCAGACAGGAGTCTCCGGCGCGGCTAGTCCACGCCAGGCATGAGACTCATGCACTGCAAGGTCTGCTGCACACCTGAGCAGGGATCCAGGGAGCAGTTACATGTGGTTTGATTGAAAGTCAAAAGGAAGAGAAATAAACAGCCTTTGGCAACTCCCTCGCTACCCCCCAAGAACAAAGTTCTGGGTTTTCCCTTCCACCTTAGCAGCAAGTCATGAAAGGTGGCTGAGGGAGCGTGACCTGGGAATCTGGGCACATTGAAGAGGCAGCATGGCAGGAATGTCACAGGCAGTAACTAGGACCTCTAACAGCTGATCACAGAGCACTTAGGCAGGCCTGGGCAGGGAGCTATCTCTCCAGCCCCACTTCTTGCCAGTTAGTCCCCATGAGGCAAGCACTCCCTCCTTGATCTCCCTGACCTCCCCGCTCACCCAACTCAGGGCTTTGCACCTGTCACTTACCTGCTCTGTGTCCTTCAAGACCTAAGTCAAATGTCACCATACCCTTTATCACCTCAAAAAGACCGATGCCTGGCTGTTGCTGTCACCGGACTGGGAGAAGTTGAGGGACAGGGACCATATCTTATTCATCTGTATACTGCAGGTGTGCCAGAGATTAAATGTGCTAGGTGGGTGCAGGGACATGACAGGGATGTGTGGGAGACCAGGCTGGAGGCACAGTTTGGGGCCAGCTTGTAAAGCGTCACAGGAAACCCCACATAACAAGTGTTCGGTGAAAGCTGAACGAATGAATGATCAAATGACATGCAACAAAAAGATGTTATCATTTAAGACCAAGCATCAGCAAATAGCCACTAGAAAAAAATAAAACTAGCCAATTCATGATCCTGATTTTGTTTTCTACTTACAAAGCATGTTAGTTTCAGTAAGAGTTTATGAATTCACTCTGTTTATCCATTCAAGAGACTGATGGTACCTAAACCTGGGTTGGTTGGGCCAAATGCTATACATGCAAAATGATCATATTTGTAAAATGCTGAAAATACCTTCTCTGACTTGTCACCAATATGGGCCATGTGCAGGCAGAATATCATATCTGAAATCATAGACTTGACAGTAGACATTTTTAAAAAAAGAACCAGAATTCACAAGCTGGTGATGGCCTTTGCATGAGGTAAACCAGGGCCAGTCAACAAACATATGGAAAACAGCTCATCATCACTGATCATTAGAGAAATGCAAATCAAAACCACAATGAGATACCATCTCACTCCAGTCAGAATGGCAATTATTTTGGAAAAATAGGAACGCTTTTACACTGTTGGTGGGAATGTAAATTAGTTCAACCATTGTGGAAGACAGTATGGCAATTCCTCAAGGATCTAGAACCAGACATACCATTTGACCCAGCCATCCCATTACTGGGTATATACCCAAAGGAATATAAATCATTCTACTATAAAGACACATGCACATGTATGTTTACTGTAGCACTATTTACAATAGCAAAGACTTGGAACCAGCCCAAATGCCCATCAATGATAGACTGGATAAAGAAAATGTGGTACATATACACCATGGAATGCTACACAGCCATAAAAAGAAATGAGATCATATTTTTTGGAGGGACATGGATGAAGCTGGAAGCCATCGTTCTCAGCAAACTAACACAGGAACAGAAAACCAAACACCACATGTTCTCACTCATAAGTGGGAGTTAAACAATGAGAACACGTGGACACAGGGAGGGGAACAACACACAAATAGGGTCTGTTGGGGGGTGGGGGGCAAGGGGAGGGAACTTAGAGGACGGGTCAATAGGTGCAGCAAACCACTATGGCACACGTATACCTATGTAACAAACCTGCACGTTCTGCACATGTATCCTGGAAATTAAAGTAAATTTAAAAAAAAAGGAAAAAATAGTGGTCTTTTGGCCCTGCTCCTGGGGATGCTTCCAGGGGTCACCAGATCTTCCTCCTGTGCACTCCAGGACAGGGCCAAGCCGAATGGATCCGGACAGGGACTTGAAGGAGGATGGCAGCGAGGGCACAGCTCTCATGGAGAGCAAGCTGGAGAGGCAGCTGCAGGCAGGGCTGTATCCCTTCTGAGATGGGCTTTCTGCTCAGGGCTTTCACTGTCCTGTCGCGCCCCCTCCCACCCCCAGTGGGCACTTGATGCAAAGAACCCCCTACTCTCCCCACTGTCTACTTTGGCCTTCCTCTGTCGCCAGAGAAGATGCTTTCTCTTTGTCTGGGACACCATGCTGAGTTCTCCCGCTCTGTCCAGCCCCTTGGGGTAGCTGAGCCCTCCCATCCATCCCCTCCTTTGGGATTCAACACTTTCCTAAATGCTACTTTTCTGACTGCTTTGTCAACTCCCCACACTGGGTCCCTCAGAAAAGTAACTGCTCAGCCCAATGTCTGACATCTATGGCCTGGGCTCACTTAGCTAAGAAGGAGAACAAGACAGGCATGAGGTGTCACTGCAGAGACGACACCAGAAGGTGGGGTATTAGAGGCCAAAGTAAAGGTCATGAGTTAAGTTCAGAGGTCAGGTAAGTTGAGCACAGGGGGCCCAAAACAGCCCAGGATGAAGAACAGCAAAGATGCTCCTGTCTAGAGTTGGTGTGGGAATTGTACTAGTCTGTTTGCATTGCTATAAAGGAATACTGAAGCTGGGTAATTTACAAGGAAAAGAAGTTTATTTGGCTCGCAGTTTGCGGGCTGTACAGGAAGCATGGCGCCAGCGTCTGTTCTGGTGAGGTCTTCGTGGAGCATCCAATCCTGGCAGAAGAGAAAGGGGAGCTGGTGTGTCACATGGTGAGAGAGAGAGCAAGAGAGAGAGGGGAGGGAGCTGCCAGGCCCTTTGTAACAATCAGACTTCACAGAAACTAACAAAGCAAGAACTCACTCATTACCGCAAAGGGAGTACCAAGACATTCATAAGGGATCTGTTCCCATGACCCAAACACCTCCCACCAGGCCCCACCTCCAACACCAGAGATCATATTTCAACATGAGATTTGGTGGGCATGAAGATCGAAACTGTATCAGAATAGGTGACCAGAGCAGGCCTGACCCTAGGACTGGGCCCAGTCTCTCACACAGGGCAGGTTCTCGAGGCCAGGAGCCCAGGATTACCACCAGCCCAACTCAGGCACTGTCAGCCTTCTGACTGTCCAGCTTGGTTCAAAGAAGCTCATGGCTGTACATCCCCAGCGAGCAGCTGAGTTCTGCAGAGTTCTGGGAAGACGACTAGACCTGTGGTTCATAACCCAAGGATGTAATTCTGATTACAGCTTTGTCAAAATCCACATGCCAGGACTTCCCTCTGGACCTGTCAGATCAGAATCTCAGATGATGAGTTTGGGGTGGGATGGGCAGGCATATATGACTTTTATTATTATTATTGTTATTATTTAGAGACAAGTTCTCACTTTGTCACCCAGGCTGGAGTGTAGTGGTATGGTCACAGCTCACTGCAGCCTCAAACTCCTGGGTTCAAGTTATCCTCCTGCCTCAGCCTCCTGAGTAGCTGGGACTACAGGTGTATGCCACCATGCCTGGCTAATTTTAAAATAAAATGTTTTGTAGAGACAGGGTCTTGCTATGTTGCCCATGCTGATTTCAAACTCCTGGCCTCAAGTGACCCTCGTGCCTTGGCCTCCAAAGCATTGGGATTACAGATGTGAGCCACTGTGCCTGGCTTACTAATGACTTTAGAATGCTGTCCAGGTGATTCAGATACAGCAACCCACCACATCGCGTCGCATCTCAAGATGGGCACCATCTTTGTTGTGTGATTTTGAGGCTAGGGACTTTTTTACCTTGCACTTAGCGTAGTTCCTCATTCATGATAGGCCTAAAATAAATATTTGTTGAATGAATGAATGAATGAATGAATGAATAAACGGACACTTCTGGAGACTAAAAGAATTGTGGACTATGTCAACAAATACAGGGAAAAAACAGACTTTCCAGTGCAAGTCTTCCAGTCACCCATTCACAACATCAACAAATACGACAACACTAACGTGCATTTTATCTAGTCGTGTGGCTCAGCAATATGTGTTATTAAGGAAGGAAACAAGGATTTGTGTTAACATCATAGACGAGAGTGTAAAATACAAGAAGGCACTCCACCCATTCACAATTAATTATATAATCTGAGGCTTAAGTCTGGCTTTGGAGACAATGGGAACCATAATTACACGTCCACAGCCCAAAATGGAATCCCACAAGTGTTTGACAAGTAGAACATAAGGATGATGGAGTGGTTTACCCATAAGCTTGACCACAGGGCAACCCTGGTGAGTCAGGATTTTAGGTCGTGGTAGGATTTTTCATTATCCTCCATTCTTCTGCAGTGAGTACATTGAGCTCAGGGCCGCTTGATGGATGTGAATCGGTTTGTGAATTCAGGCTGGCCTGCTGTCTTCGTGCATCTGACCCGTATACAGAATAGCCATGCAAATTAGCATGGGTCTCAGGCCAGACAAAATTAATCTAGGCCTAAAAGCAATCAAGTAAAAGGTGTCAAAGGGCAAAAGAAGAGGGAAATATGACTGGGAGCAGTGACGCTTTATTTTTCAGGTTTCTCCGACTCGTGATTTTTTTTTCTTTTGTCATGAGAAAACTCACAAATGTAGGAAAAGCTGGTGGGAATCTTTGCAAATATTTATGAGATGAGAAAAAACTGTTCATATTGAAAGTTGGATTAAGAGATTCAGATTCAGGCCATCCCTGATATCGAATCTAAAGTGGGCTTCCATGCCAGCCCCTCGGGTCTTGATCTCAGCACTCTGTTTTACCTGGACGGGAGTGGCCACAGTGGGCCATTTCATTCATGAGTTTTGATGGCATTTGTCTCTCTCATTGGACTGCAAGTTCCTTGAATCATTCTTAAGTTCCTAAGAATCATGTCTGGGCTGGGCACAGTGGCTCACACCTATATTCCCAGCACTTTGGGAGGCAGATACGAGCAGATTGCTTGAGCCTAGGAGTTCAAGACCATCCTGGACAACATGGCAAAACCCCGTCTCTACAAAAAATACAAAACATACCTGGGCATGGTGGTAAAGGCCTGTAGTCCCAGCTACTTGGGAGGCTGAGGTGGGAGGATCGCTTGAGCCCAGGAGGTTGAGGCTGCAGTGAGCCGCAAGAGCATGCCACGGCCCTCCAGCCTAGGTGACACAGCAGGACCCTGACTCAAAAAAAAAAAAAGAAAGAAAGAAAGAAAGAATCATGTCTGTCTTGCCCACCTCTTATTCCCAGTATGTGGCACATATATTCAATAAATGTAAATGCTCATTAAACTAATGATTGGACATTGCCTGAGGATTGTGGCAGCCTTCCTATAATAAGAGCAGGCCACGGAGTTTTCAGTGTCCCCAGGCCTACCGTTTATAGCATGCCTGCACCTCACAGAACTCCCTGATGGCTTGAAGCTCTCACCTTTCTGTTCTGACCCAGGATGCCTTGAACAGTCATTCAGCTTTCTTTTATTGACCAGAGCAAGCTGCCTGAGAAATGGAGATAAAAGGCAGAGGCACACAGGCAAATCCAAGAAGGAAAGGCAGGGACTGGTTTAAAAATGGGCTGGATTTAGAGGGCAGATGATCAAGGGAGAGCCAGGTATGCAGTCCCAGGCCTGAGAGGCCAGACAGAAGACCATATGAAGGGCAAGGAGTCAGGCAGAAGGCCAAGGTTACAGTGACAGAGACCTGGGCACTGAGCTACCCTCTTTCACAGAGCACACCACTTCTATGCTTTCTGTATGGGCAGTAGTAACTAAAAGCAGTAGAAATCATAATAACAAACCCATGTTTGTTATTATGAACTCTTACTATGGGTAATGTGCAGAATATCCTCCTTATGGGAGTAACTGATCCGTGCTAAGGATTGGTCATTGATAGAGGTCAGAGGTTAAAGAGGTGAGAGTTTGAAGGTCAGGATGGTATTTGTGCTGGAGAACTAGGAATGCCCAAATCCCCTGTCAATCAGTCCTCCTCCCATGAGGTTTGATTGTGTGTAATAACACACAAGGGGAATGAGTCTAAAAACACAAGGAATAGCAATCAAATTATCACTGTATTGTTATTTCCCAATTGCCCCCAACAGATGCTCACTGGTTAAGCTGCGTTGGAGCCTGTGGTTGAGACTTAAGGCCAAACAGACCTACTAATCCACCACCAAGACATCCCTTGCAAGAAAATAAAAATCATGGTACTAACACATGAAGAATGTTTTTAGAGGAAAAAGAGAGGATGAAGGAAGTCTTGTTAGGTAGAGCACAACCCTGACCTAACTGTGGAAGCCCGCAGTATCTCGAATGAGGCGGATCGCAAGAGAGACTCCTGGAGTGTCCATCACATTGCAAGGAGCAATCCCATCCATCATCAAAGGAGGCCAACAGATGGCCTCTGAGTCTGACCGTCCTGATAGCAGTGCTTCCTTGGAGGACTCTGTCTCATGAGAAGCAGCAAGGCCAGGAGGCAGGTGAATGGGCACGAGCATGAAGACATGGGAGGGAAGCATCCCTCCCCAACAGTAGTAGTAGTAAAAATAATGACGATCAATATTTCAATATGATCACTTTCAGAGTGCATTTAAATGTATTGTTTAATCTTTGTAACAATCATATTGGATAGCTGCTATTAGTCTCGGAATTAGCAGATTGGTTAAGTGACTTACCTAAGATCGCACACCTAGTAGGTGGCAAAGACAGCATTCACTATCAAGAGGGCAAAGCCCACCAGCTTGCCATCCAACACACTGGTTGCTAAGTGAATCTAGCTGGGGGAAATACGTTGGATCTAAGTACGAAGCCTGACATTGTGCCAGGTGTCCTGATCTGCCAAGAAGTGATGGTTCTCCTTACCTATCATTGCTGGTCCTTCTAGGGAGCCACCTCTAACATGCTTGCCTATTCCCATTTACAGAAAATTCTTGATCTCACTTGGCCTTTCCAATTTATGACTATAACAAAAATTTTCCAATCATCCATTAATTCCCAAACACATAGGTGACTCACTAATGGAGGATTTATGGCAACAAATACCATTTAGATAGATTGGTATAATAGCTTTCACTGTAAGTAAAACAGCATGGCCTAGGTGCTGGAATAGACAGATCAGTGAAATAGACCTAAGAATATGGTTACTTGTTATAAAGAAAAGATGACATATCAAATAACCGATAGAAAGCATGGATTATATAACAAATTATGATAAAATAATGGATTTGCAAGAAGAACAATTCAGTTATATCTTTACCTGATTCCTTATTATCAACATACAGACGCATCAGACAAAGCAGCCAGAAATGTACTAGGTGAAAACACAGATGAACATTTTTATAATCTTGGAACGAGGAGTTTTCTTACCTAAAGATTATCTTGATACAATATATAATTTTAAATTTCCTATGGCAAAAGATCACAAATGACATTTAAACATAAATAAAGAACTGGAGAAAAATTATTTGCAAATGATATGATGGACCGAATTAATACCTTTACTATACACAGAACTCCTACAAATGAATAAAAAGAATTAAAGAGCCCAATAAAAATGGGAAAAGATACATGTAGGCTGCTTATAAAAGAAGAAATGCCAAACATATAAAACAATATTCAACCTTAAGTTTCAACTATATTAATATTCACACATAAAATAATAAATAAAACAGTAAAGTGTGTGTGTATGTGTCTGTGTGTGTGTCTTTGTCTTTCCCTATCAAATACAAAGAATAAAGAGACTGAGAAACCCTGCCATTGAAATGGGTACTCTCATGCCCTTATAGTTGTTTTTTATGTAAATTGGCATCATTCTTCTGAAGGGCAGTCTGGAAATATATACCACAGCTTAAAATATGCACACTTACCCTTAGCCCAAGAATGGCAATTCAACAAATTTATTTATTTTTATTGTAGTAAAATATATATACTATAACATTTACCATTTTAACCATTTTACAGGTAAATGTAAAATATTTTTGTTCTAGTTTCTTTTTTAAAAAATAGTGTACATGTCTGTATACATATACTTATATACAATTATATCTCGGACACAGATATATTTTTTAAGGTTAATTACAGCTTCAATTTTACTTGTTCAAGCTGTGAGGCAACTAACATTTTAACCATTTGTAAGTGTGCAGCTCAGTGGCATAAAGTAGATTCACATTGTGCAATCATCATCACCGTCCATCTCCAGAACTTTTATTTAACCTTCCCCAACTGAAACTTTGCACCTATTAAACACTAACTCTCAGCCAGGTGCAGTGGTTCATGCCTGTGATCCCAGTACTTTGGGAGGCCAAGGCAGGGGATCCCTTGAGACCAGAGGTTTGAGACCAGCCTGGGCAACATAGTGAGACCCTGTCTCTACAAAAAATAATTTTAAAAATATTAGCCAGGTGTGGTGGTGTGCATCTATAGTCCCAGCTACTTGGCAGACTGAGACAGGAGGATTGCTTGAGTCCAGGAGTTCGAGGTTGCAGTGAACCATGATCACACCATTGTATTCCAGCTTGGACAACAGAGTGAGACCCTCTCTCAAAAGTAACAATAGTAATAAAATAAAACTAAATAATCAAAAACTAATTTCTCATTCCCCCCACCACCCGAGCCCCTGTCAACCACCATCCTACTTTCTGTGTCTATGAATTTGACTACTCAAAAGATTTATCTTAAGAAGATAATTGTACAACAGTAAAATACGTGTGCATGAAAGATATACTCGTTCATTCAAAAATATTTCCCGAATCCTTACTACGTGGTAATAAACAAGATAGAGGAGGTCACTTGTGTCATGCCCAAGTCATGATCCCGAGAAAGAAAGTAGAACATAAACAAGCATGCAGCAATGAGACATTCAGTTGGGATAAGCAATTATAAAGAAGATAAACAGATTGACGTGATAGTAATTTTAGGTGGGGGTGTACTTTAGGTTTCTCAAGCACTGTTTATAATAGCAAACAAATTAGAAAAAGCTGAATGTCTAAGCAACATTCCTGCTAAGGCGTCGAGTCCACCTGGCCGGAAGTCAGCATGTGACAGTTCATCTTAGACAGTAAGAACCTTTCTCAGAACTAACTCCATTAATTCAACGTGCCTTCTGTAGAGCATTTTCCTGGAGAGAAAGTTTCCAGCATTTGGGGGTAGAGAATAATTTAGCAGGGGTACATGCCAGTGCTTCTTTATTCTGAGAAGGAATATGTAAATGACAGTTTCAAGTGTTTGATGTCCAACCCTCCTAAAACTGTAACATAGCAGCAGGGTGATCAAGACACTGATCTAAATCTTGTTTTGTGGTTTTACTTTTGTTCTGGCAGGCTTAGCAACACTGGAAAAAAAAATTACAGTGTGTGCACGGGAAACACATTCTTTCCTCCTTCTTGACTAACTGACAAGTTGGAGATCAGGCACAAGCAAAGTGTGATGGCATTGCTTGTGATATAGTTGGGATACATGGAACAATTTAAACAGCATCAAGGGCCTGGCCTACCCTTAGCTTAGGCAGGAAATTCAAGGGTAATATAACGCTTTGCTGTTAAGTAATGCCATTGGAATAAAAGCATGTTCAGGATGACTTTTGGCTTTAACTTGGAATTTCTGTTTCATTTGCTTCCAGAAAGAACTTTTTTTTCTCCTTAAAGTTCTTAACTTGTATTTCAAAAGTCCTTGTCGCTGTATAAATATGATATATACAAGCTGGCCTTGAATAAAAACTGTATGCCATAGAATATGCTGAAAAACAAATTTGGGATATAAGTTTTAGCTGGAAACGTCTGCAGCAGCAGCTTTGTATAATGTAAAGAGTAAGTTGCAGGTCAGATGTATGAACCCTCCTACCTATTAGCTGTGTGGCCTTGAGTGGATGAATTAACCTTTGAGCCTATAAAAGGGGAATAACCATAGTACCCGCTCGGAGGGTCTCTGTGAGGATAAATTGCAAGCACATGAACTAGCACACAGTAGGTCTCTTTTCTTCTTTCCTAGGCTTCATAACTGAGTGTGGCATAACTGACCTACAGGCGAAAAGGACTAAAATGAGAAACTGAAATGTAGTTTTGTCTGAGTAACTCGAACATGGTCCGACCGATCTTTCTTTAGGTTTTAACCCATGTTCCCCCGTGCTGCCTGAGAAGCTGAGGCATGAGTTGAATTTCTGTCTTTAGTTTCTAAAGGATTTACACTAACTAGAGCATCGCTAGATAACAGGGCGATGCAAGAGACTCATACCCATGAGAGAAATTGCTGCAGGATCTCAGGATGTTTAGCAGGGAGAAGACTGTGTGGAGACAGCAGAGCTATCTCCAAAACATTTGTAGGGTAATATCATGTGCAAAAGAAATTAGATTTATTCTGCATGATTCCATAAGTGGAGACATATTTTGGTTTTATAGATAGAAGACATTTATGAAAAATAAGATTGTTACCTAGGCACGGTGGCTCCCATCTGTAATCCCAGCACTTTGGGAGGCCGAGGCAGGAGAATCACTGAAAGCCAGGAGTTCAAAACTAGCCTGGGGCTGGGTGCAGTGGCTCATGCCTGTAATCTCAGCACTTTGGGAGGCCTAAGCGGGTGGATCAATTCGAGACCAGCCTGGCCAAGGTGGTGAAATCTCATCTCTACTAAAAATACAAAAATTAGCCAGGTGTGGTGGCACACACTGGTAGTCCCACCTATTGGAAGGCTGAGGCAGGAGAATAGCTCGAACCCGGGAGGCAGTGCTTTCAGTGAGCTGAGATCTCATCACTGCACTCCAGCCTTGGTGACAGAGCAAGACTCCCTCTCAAAAAAACAAAACAAAACAAAACACCAAAAAACAAAACAAACAAACAAACAAAAAACAGCCTGGGCAACATAGCAAGAACCCGTCTTTGCAAAAAAAAATTAAAAAATCAGCCAGGTATGGTGGCACATGCCTGTAGTCCCAGCTACTCAGGAGGCTGAGGTGGGAGGATCCACTTGAGCCGAGGAATTAGAGACTGCAGTGATCTGTGATGGTACAACTGCACTCCAGCCTGGGAGACAGAGTGGATCCTTGTCTCTAAAAAATAAATTAATTAAAAAAAAAATTTTTAAATCTAAGGTAGAAAGGGTCCCATCACTAGAGGGATCCTATCAGAGAATAGTTATGCACTCCCTAGGGGCCATACAGGGAATTCGGTATTGGAAAAGGGTTGAATGAAGTGACTTCAAGGGTCCTTTTCCACGCCAGGGAGGCTGCAATTCAGATAGCTCTGTAAATGCAAGGTTTTGCTGCAGGAACTTAAGGCGGAACAGGCATAGCGAGGTGTAAGGCACACGCAGGAGCACACAGATTGTGCTAATGCGTGAACTTTAACCTTCTCTAACAAAAGAATGTCACGCCACATTGAAAAAAAAAGGCCTTCCCCTGCTAGAAATGAAAACTTTCATACTTTAGTGTATCGTATTTTATAGGTTCATGTAGACACAGGGGCCAAATGAAACTGAACCAAGATCTTAGGCATTAAGTTACATTTTAATTTTACCTTTTCCCCTCTGCGATTCTGACATAAGCAGTAAAAATGAACCTGGACTTTTGACCTGACCAATAGATATATTTTTTAATTAAAAACTTTTTTTTCCATTCACCTGCGAACCTCTACTGATTGTTTCAGAGTCTTGGTCAACCGCTTTTAACAGCGAAACATTAAAGCCACTGCGAGAATAAACAGGAAGCTGGTGTTTAGGTGGGAGTTCCTAGGAATTTTATACCACTGACCACAGAGGCCAAAAGAGAAAGGAAATAGGAAAAACAGTGTAAATATCTGGGTGACTAATGACTTTGCACAGCTCAGCTGGCTTTTCTGAACATTTCATGGGACATCTCTCCAGGGGAAACACCCTGAAAATTTTTCAGGACTCCGGGTGGGTGGCATTGAAGGACCAGAGAGGGGTGTTTTACTGCACGCTGTTGGCTGGCTGGTTTTGTGGGTTTTGTTCACCGTCTACGGGGCAGAGCGCCTTCCTGCCGATGTCGCCAGATGCCTCTCTCCAAGCGAATGACCCATTTGCATGCGTGGTGCAGACATTTTCCGGAGCTCCAGGGCTCCCAGGCCTCCCCAGGCCTCAGATTGTAAAGGATCGTAGGGCCACCCCTTTCCTTGTTCACATGGACAGCGCCTAAGAGGATTTAGAATCAAGTGGGCACATTTGCACTGCCTTGTTCTGAAGAGGCAGCTGGAGCGCGGACTGGCCTGGCGCAACCCACCGCGGGTCCCGGGGGACGGCATTGTCTCGAAGGGGCCGCCACAGGGGCTCCATTGTGAGCGGGGCCGGCCTTTTTCTCCTGCCCTCTGTCTCCCCGGGCCTCCCCTCACCACCCCCACCCCCCCTCCACGCAGACTTTTCTCTCAAGCTGCCGGCACCCCCGGCTGCCGCATTTCCAATGCAGGGGAGCGGCGAGGCTCCGGGCTGGCCATCTGCACGCGGAGATTGACAGCAGCCCCGGAAGGTCAGCGCCTCAACGATTTCTGTCTGAACAGCAGGCCACCCAGGCCTCGCGAGCAAAACAGGGACATCTGCTCCCCTTAATTTAGAACACCGGTTCTAATTTCTCCGAAGCCCCTTGCTTAACGCCCTCCTCAGGCTGCGGGGGAGGGGGCGAGGAGGGGCAGGACAGACACGGCTGCCCGCCCCCGGCTCCCTAGCTCCCGGGGAGAGCAGCTGAGTCTGGCGGGAGTAGGGAGGGGGGTTGGGGTGCGGAGCCTGGTCACTCACGTGACCCGGGTGACGTGGTGCGGGGGAGGGGCGGGAGGGCGGAGTGGGCGCCGGGCCTTCCACGCCTGGCACGCACAAATGCATCTGGGTCTGCGGAGGAGCAAGCTGCGCTGGCCCGGGAGGCCCTTCTCCTCGGGGCAGATGGATTTCAGGCGCCCCCCGCCCCTTGAGGAGAAGATAAAGGGAATGGACAGAAGAGTATATTGCAACTACAGTGGAGAGGGGGATTCGTCTCTGCCCTTGGCCTCGTGAGGGTCCCTGGGCTGGGACAAAGTCCTGCCTGGGCAGTTGACATGAAAATTCGTCGTGCCTTGGCTGCTTTTTGTGGGCAAAAGGATGAAAGAAGCGCACTTCTGTTGCGCTTCCACTGCTAGATCATAAGCTCCTTGAAAACACGTTGCATCTGTGTCTCTAGCATCTTCCACAAATGTTTGGAGAATAAATTAATGTGTGGCGGGGCACGGTCCCTGTGAACTCTAACTGTGCTCTTTTTCTCTCTGACAGAAAAGGAGACATTGCAGAGAATCAACCTGTGCCTGCAGCTAGGGATTCGTTAATTACTTTGTTCCCTCTTTTCCTCCCTCCCTCCCTCCCTTCCTTCTTTCCTTTCACTAACATTTTGATGGGTGCCCCATGTGTGCTGGAGATCAGGCAGTGGACCAGGGATACAAGAAACGAGACTCCTAGCCCTTGACATGCTCTTCATGTGGTGAGGGGTGCTGCATACAAGCAAACAGTTCACCAGGGCTCTGGGTGACAAGTGCCGTGGATAGCAGTAGGGCAGCCCTCAGCCCAGCTCCTGGGGAGGGAGGGAGGGAGGATGTCCAGGTGGAGGCTGGGTGAGTAGAAACTTACCAGGAGAAAGGCCCTTTGCCCACATAGGTCTCCCTGCATAGCCCACCCCCAACCCATTCCCCTCCCACTTATTCCTCAGGCCTCAGGTGAAATGTCACTTCCCTGGTGCCTGGGCCAGATCAGGTCCTCCAGTTACAGGATCCTGTAGCTCTTTCGTCTTCTCTTTTGTAATACTCATCAAATGTACAACTGGGCAAAGTTCACCCTCCCCACTGGACTGTAAGTTTCATGAGCCAGCACTGGGCCTGGCTCCTCATGCCCCATAAATACTTGTTGAGCCAATGAATAGTCAGACTTCTCTTAAGTTAGTGAGAAATCCATACATACATTTTCTGTTTGGGATGCCAGGACAAGCTGTGACAGCTCCACTCCCAGTACCAGTGGGAACTGCCTGGTACCAAGGGGCTGTGGTTTCAAATTTATTATTTAGTGATATTCTGCACCTCAGTGATTTTGAAACTGCCTTCTTCCAAATGAGTGTCAAGTAGATGCTCCTTAAAAAGGGATCCTGGGGCAAACAGGTTTCTTTGCCACAGGATTTCACAGAGCCCGTGATGCGCTCATGTGCACTGTCCTCAGGCAGATAGTTTGTTGAAGAAGCATCTAGTAACATTTGCAGCTGGGGGATATTGATGAAGCTCAATCTTAACTTTGCGGCACCGTTTCCCCCCAACTCCTCCTAGGCTCTGAGAGATGGAAGGAGCTGGGATCAAGGGATCTGCACAAGATTAATTTGCCATAATGAAGGTCTACTCCTTCCCCTTGATTTCTTTGTTATGCCCTGTGACAAATTGTTGTTTTTGACAAACAGAGCATCAAGGGAGGCTGAGGTGGACAGATCAGCTGAGGTCAGGAGTTCGAGTCCAGCCTGGCCAACATGGTGAAATCCCATCTCTACTAAAAATACAAAAATTAGCCAGGCATGGTGGCATGAGTCTATAGTCCCAGCTGCTTGGGAGACTGAGGAAGGAGAATCACTTTAACCTGGGATGTAGAGGCTGCAGTGAGCCAAGATTACACCATTGCACTCCAGCCTGGGCAACAGAGCCAGATTCCATCTCAAAAAAAAAAAAAAAAAAAAAAGAGCATTGAAGATGTAGATTAAAGAGGCATAGAGGGTACTCTATAGTGTCACCTGAGTTTAAATCCAGCTCTGGCACTACTTAGCTGTATGACTTTGGAGGACTTCCTTAGCATCTCTGTGCCCAGGTACTTTATTTGTACATAGAGATAATAGTTGCTAATTTACAGTCTTGTTAAGACGTTAAAAGCTCTTATAGGCATGTAGAATTCTCATGGTAGATATAAATTTTATTTAAATTGCTAATAATTGGTTAATTAAAAAATAAATATCCAACCACTAATAGGTTAATTTAACTAATTAAGCCTGGTGTATTAATGGAGAGGGATCACAGTGGCTGATAGCCCGAGGGACTAGGTTTTCTCTGCTTGCTGCTTTTGAGCTTGAGTGAAGCCTTCTGCGCCTTGGCCATTTGTTGCTTTTCCAGCTAGAAGGATTCCAAGTCTTCAACAGCATTACTGAGCTCTTCCTCTCAATAAGTTTAAGTTGTAATTTCATTACACTTCATTCTCAAATAGAAGAGTTGAGCAGCTGTGTAGCAAGATCCAAAACACTTTGTTTACAATCAGTTTTCCAAGGATTGGCTTAGTAGCCAGTGGCAAGTTTCTTAGCCATAGGTTTATGAGCCAGAGAAGCATTTTTTTTTTTTTTTTTGGACACAGGTTCTGGCTGTGTTGCCCAGGCTGGAGTGCAGTGGTGCAATCATAACTCAGTGCAGCCTTGAACTCCTGGGCTCAAGTGATTCTTCTTCCTCAGCCTCCTGATTAGCTGGGACTACAGGTGTACACCACCACGCTTGGCTAATTTTTTAACATTTTATAGAGACAGGGGTCTTGCTATGTTGCCCTGGCTGGGTTTAAACTCTTGGCCTCAAGCAACCCTCCCACCTTGGCCTCCAGAGGACCATATTATTTTAAACAATAGAGACTGTTTACAATGAAAAAGAAAATAGAATCATACCTTATTTGTTGTAGCTTAATTTGGCCATAAAAGAATCAATACTGTATTTTCGGAGAAGAAAAATTTTCAGGGGCCATATATGAGAACACAGTGTGAAAATTCACATTATTTTTAAACTGTATTTAAACTACCCAGCCTAAAAGGAAGTTGCTTCTGGAAAGTCAAAGATGCTCTGAAAATGAGTAGAGATATGGTTTCTTACCCATGTGTATAAAATGAACAGTTTTATTCTTTCAACTCTTTATTATCTCTGTAGGACATTAAGTTGGGCCGCATGTGCTAGACTAGACGTCTGGAGGAAATCTGTTTTCAGATATAATCTCTGGAGAATTCATGAAAACTTCATATTTTGACACAGGAAGCAAAGAACATACTTGCAAATGCTGGCTCTGTTCATGGATGGAATGGTGCTTGAAACAAGTATCCTGCTGACATTACTTAACTCTTACAGGGGTCATTACTTAGGGATCAGCAATTTGCTAAAGATGAACAGATTCTAAGAAGATGATTTTCAAGCAACAACCTATTTTAAATTGGACTGTGCAATCATGCACCTCTTGGGTATGACCTCAGTGCCTTTGGTGTCCCTTGTCCCTCATTCCAGCTACTGATGCAGGTTCTGAGCAGCTTCCTGCTGGGGCCTTGCCTCATGCCTTTGCCTCACACCTCTGCTGGAGCTTCCAGAGTCTGCCCTGGAGCTTCTCTAAGCCATCGGGGGCCCATGCATTTTGCCCAACCCAGGAGTGACCAATGGAGTCTAAGTGCTAGTGGATAAATGTTTTCCTTTCTTCCCCCAGATGGACAGCCCTGAAACATCTTTCATGCAACTCCTCAGGCAGCCCAGAAACAGCCAGGAACCATTCGCCAGGAGCTGTGGCCAACTTAATTATTCATCCTTGTATTGGTTTCCATCCTCTGTCCTTCATCCGTCTTGTCTTTTACTCCTACTTGCTGGATCACACATCCCAATAAATTTTTGCACTCAAGCCTTTGTCTCAGGATCTGCTGTCCGGAGGACCAAGACTAAGTTCAAGTCATTTTTTTTTTTTTTTGAGATGGAATCTCATTCTGTTGCCCAGGTTGGAGTGCAGTGGCATGATTTTGACTCACTGCAACGTCCGCCTCCTGGGTTCAAGTGATTCTCCTGCCTCAGCCTCATGAGTAGCTGGGATTACAGGTGCACGCCACCACACCCAGCTAATTTTTGTATTTTTAGTAGAGATAGGGTTTCACCACGTTGGTCAGGCTGGTCTCAAACTCCTGACCTCGTGATCTGCCCGCCTCGGCCTCCCAAAGTGCTGGGATTACAGGCGTGAGCCACTGCGCCCAGTTGCCATTTTTTTTTTTTTTTTTTTAACTAAATTGAGTTACACTGTCTAGGCTATCTTCACACACCTCCACCATCTCAGGCAGTTTTCCAAATGCAGAAAGCTCAGCCCTCTTTTCACCGAGTGCATCTGTATCCTGGTGTGTGCGTGAAATGGGTGATGGGGTAACCTGTCTCCTTGCATTTCATGTGGTGGGTCTCAGGGAGAGTGCTGAGTCATGATGTCTTGGCAACAGTCACAGCAGGACCCAGAATGGAGTTTACAGTGCAGATCCAGCAATTGGTTGGGAACTCTGACCCTGTGCTTCTGTCTGCTAACTTTAACTTGGCCCTGTGTTATTTTTCCAAGCCATATTTTTAACTTCCTGCTAAGTTTTTTTATTTGTTCATTTCATCCTACTGTATTTGTGGATTTGATATAGATAAGCAAAGACTGGTGTGAGTAGACCTTTTTAAAAAATCATGTCTAAAAGTCCCAAAGTCACATTGAATACTCTTAATATATGATGTAGCTTTTTTAAAATGATGAGAAAATTGTGGTTTTGAAAAATAAAAGTGAAAAAACTTTACTGTTGTCATTTGGAGATGATTTATTGAATTTGTTTAATCACTAACAAGCCTGGAACAAGACTATGCCATCCACAGCAGAGAATTATACAACTTTGAACAACAGTTCTGGCATGCTATGGGGACCTCGTAGAGACACAGTGTCTGACCATGGGACACAAAGTGACCATGTGGCCAAAGCAGCCCATCAGGAGCTGGGTTCTGTCAGAACCACTATGTCATGTCATCGGATAGGCCCTGGAACAATCCATTTTAAGACTGGACTGGTACGTCTGGGATTAGACCTAAGCAGGACCAGAGGGCACAGTCAAGCTGCACAATAGCCATCCACTATTACTATGCCAGCACTTCCCTCTCAGCTCACACCCACGGCCATATGTAAGACCCTTATGATTAGCTGATTGAAGAGGAAGGAGCTCAAGCTTGCTTCATGGATGGGCCAGCTCTGTACATCCATGCAAGCTGAAACTGAATGGGAACTGTGCTACAGCCCCATTCAAGGGTGGTCTTAAAAGACAGTGGATGGTGGTGTCCCTGGTCATACACTTTGTTTTGAAAGAGAAGTGGCCTGGGGTCATGATATATGCAGACTCATGGGCAGTACCAAATGGCTTGACCGAATGGGCAGGGGCCTAGAAGGAGACAGATTGGCAGATTGGCCACAAGGAGGTCTGAAGTAGAGACACGTGCATGGACTACAGGAGTGTTGAAGGTCTTTGTATCACATGTTAACACCCACGAGAGAGGCACTAAACATACAGGTAGACAAAATGATTAACCAGTTGACAGCAGTCTCTGTCATCATCCACTCCAGGGCTGGCGCTGAATAGAATAGCCATGGTGGCAGGTATGGAAGCTATGCATAGGCCCACCAGTATTGGCTCCCACTTACCAAAGCTTTACTAGCCACTGCTACTGCCAAATATCTAACATTCTAGCAGCAGAGAGTGATACTGGGGTCCCAGTAGAGCCTATCCCTCAAGGAGACCAACCGGACACTCTGGCAAATTCACTACACTGGATACCTTCCACCCTGGAAGACAGCAATTCATTTTAACCTGAACGGGCACATATCCATATCCTGGGCATGGGTTCACATTTCCTGCCCTTAGCACTTTGGCCAGCACCACTATTCAAGGGCTTCTATAGTGTTAAATCCACTTTCATGGGATCTGTATAATATCACATCAGGGCAAGGAGCCCACTTCTCAGCAAAGGAGTTGTTAGAATGGGCGCATGCCCATGGACTCCACTGAATGGTTCTAGCACATGCTACGACACCCAGGGGCTTCAAGCCACATAAAGCAATGGTATTGACAGAACTGTTGGGGCTTAGCCAATATACCAGCTCAAAAGTGATGCTTTGTCAGGATGGAGCACCATTCTCCAGCAGGCAGAATACATCTTAAAGCAAAGACCTTTATATGGCACTGTGTTCACACGGGTAAAGTACATGAGTCCAGGAACCAAGGAGTGGAAATGGGAGTGTCTCTGCCAGCCATCACTCCCAATGACCTACTTGGAGAATCCTCCAAACACTGAGCTCTGTGGGTTTTGAGGCACTCATTTTTTAAGGGAGAATGCTTCTGACAGGTGACACAGCAACAGCCCATTGAATCATAACTGTGGCTCATCCATGGACACTGCTTGCACCAAGGGGACCACAGGCAAGAAAGAGGAGTCGCCATCTTGGAAGGGATAATTGAACCTGATTATCAAGGTCACCAGCAAGAGGGAAGGCTACTGTAACATGCAAAGAAGGGAAGAATACATGTATAACCTCAGAGATTTACTTAGGTGACTCTCGGCACTTCCTTCTCCAATTTTTAAAGAAAATAGACTGTAGCCTGTGAAGGGCATAATGACCAAGAAGCTCAAACCCCTCAGGGATGAGCAACTGGTCTTAACACCAGGAAAGCCATGGAGATCAGAAGAAGTGCCTGCTGAGAGTGATGGAAATCTTCAATGGATAATAGAGGAGAGAGAAGATAAGTGTTAGTGTCACCCTTAAGCCAGCTCTAGCATCAGGATCTATAATTTGTCCCACTACTCTTCCTTTTATAAGTTCCTACTAGGAACAGAGGCTCACTAGTATCTTGAAGGAAAGTTTCCCAGAGCCTATAAGAGGATACAAGCGCCACAAGGGGTGCACTGTTGTGGATGCTTTGATGCATTGTCATGATTCCTACTCAGGAAGATTCTTGTTGAGGAATGAAAGTCTTATTTCCAAGATGCTGGGAATGCTGTCAGAAGATAGCCCTCAGCTGTTAGCCTGTGGGGTTTGCCTCACGTAGAGAATACAGCCCACATGATCTGAAGATCACACCTCCTGCCAGGAATGACTTGTACTGAATGATCAATATGAAAGTGGAAAGACCTGACCTTCTTGCTCTAATTCGAGACAATTCTAAACCCCAGATCCAGAGCTCCATGTGGACTGGCTGATGTTTTTGCTGAAAACTGCATCACATCTGAACTTCCCCCTCTGTCTCATCCCGCTTGTCCTTCACCCTTCACAGGTATTTATCCCCAAAGCACTCCTTAATAAACTGTTTCCCTGGGACCCTTACCTACAACAGCCAGTGAAACTTGGGTTATCACCATATGAAATGATTTGTATGCATAGGCTGGTGAGGTCAAGAAAAAACTTTTATTCTAAAAATAGTCAACTTCAGTAACACCATACTATAGAATTATGAGCCTCTTGCTAGTTGTCAATTGATGTTGATCAAAAATACATATACATAGCAAGGTGAACTCTTTTTGAGAATTCCTGAATGCATTCAGTCTGAGCACATCTCACTTCAGATGCCAGATTGTCAACCCTGATTTCAATTCTCTGTTTGGATTTTAGCCATTCCGTGAAAGATAATGCACTTTCACAGAGCTAAGTAGATGCAAACATTCCTTAGAGTTTTGACACATGGTCAGAAACTGTATGAGAATTTGTGGATTCATATATTCATCTCTAGGATCCTAAGGTTTTGTACCTTCTTTGCATGCATGGCTTGTTTTTCAGCCCAATCAGTTCTTGAAACTGAACCACACTGATACAGCAGATGTTTAATAATTCAGATATATGCTGAGGTTAGCATTCTGTGAGTAACTACAGAAACTGAAAACCATGATTCTTTTTTTTAATCAAACTCTATGAATCTTTTCTTGAATTATGACTTCCTATTCACCTAATAGAAGCTCCTTAAAATCTCTGGAGATTTTCTGGAGCTCAGAGAAGATCAGAAAAGGGAATCAGTATGTCCCCAGCTGCCATATGTGTGCTCACATGTCAACTTACATCAGAATGTCTGGACAAATCAGTAATCTGTGCTTTCTTCCTTGCCATTTTATGTTCCGGTCTTGACTCACCAATGAGAAAGTTCCATCTTGGGGGCCTTTGAGAAAATAACAAGGTGGTTCCTCTGAGTTCTTTTATGACCAAAAGTTACTGATTTGAGAAAGTACTTCAGGAAAACTCTTCCACAAGTTTGCCCAAATTCTCCTGACAAGTGATGCAATGGAAGTTGGGCATGCATATCTGTTTTCTTGACTCGGGTAAAGAGAACTTTCCCCAAAGAGGAATTAGCTTTTCCTCTTTGGATCAAACTTCCCAGATCTTTTACTGGAAGAGGCATGTGGCTTATTCATTCTATGAATTGCACATGGCATGGCACATGGTCCCAGGTAGGCCACACCTCAAGTAGGGTTGGTTGCTTCTCTCCCTTTTCCACCCCACTTTCTTCCCATCCCCAAACTCTGTCCTTCATGGTTTAGATAATCCTGTCAGCTCTAGTAGCCCCTGGTTAAAAGGACTGGAAGAACATTCTCTCATTCCTCCCAGCTCTTGAAGGTAGGGGTCATGCTCCTGCTGTGATGCTGGAAGGCTGCAGAGGCCAGGGGCATGTGGGTGGACATAGCCTGCAGAGGCATGGGGAACCAAGCAGTGAGGCTGGGTGATTGAGTCCAGGTTCTGTCAGAGCCTGAGTCAGAACTCACATCTTCTGGGCTTGTGTGCTTTCTCGATCAGGCTAGGTCATCCTTCCCCCTGAGATTGCCTGCACAATTGATTTAGCCCGTGCCAGGGGAGTTGGTTTATGAAACTTATTGCATCCTGTCCTCGTGTTTGCCTCCTCAATATGCCTTTTGATGTCAAAGTACTTGCAGTAGTACTTTTCCTCTTCCCTGCAAAAACGTTTATACTTTCCCCTGGACTTTCCCATTGAAAAGCTTACTATTTAAATGTTTAAAAGTAATCTTTCCCAGTCTTAGCAAGCTTGTCATTTTCAGCTCTGATTAGCCATCTGATGGTCTGTGCCTTGGGCTTCTCCCTCTTGTCAGGCCCGATCTGGCTCTTCATATGTTCACACTGGAGTAAGGTGGCAGCTGCAGGCTGGCGTGTCCGACTGGAATTTCAGACTGCTCCCTATACGCAGATCAAGGAACCTTCCTCAGTTCCTTCATGCACACTGTGCCTAAGAATCTAGGATGGCGCTCTAGTGCCTACCTGGTATAAGCTCCATACAATCAAGACTTGATCTTTTTCACCACTGTTTCCTTAGCTGCTTGGACAGTGCTGTTACAGGGCTGACCCTCCATTACCGTTGGCTGAATCAGTGAATGCTGCCTCAGGCTCAACCAGCATTCACTGACAGGCACTGCACCAGGCTCTGAGTAGGTACTAGGATGCAGTACCTCCATTCTTGCAGGAGATCAGAGTTGAGGATGCAGAGAGAGTGGAGGGATTGATGTTTAACCAGATCATTTCGGTATCACTTAGTAAGTGCTATGGGCTGAGGCACACCTGGGGCAGGAACGCAGAGGTGACACCTTGCGGAGTAGTAACTTACCAATCGCGCCACACTCCTCTGCTAACCATGGGCCATTTGCCATCTGCTCTCCTTCTGCCCTTATCTTTTTAATCTAAGTTCTCCTTACTTCCCAGAAAGCCAGGCCTTCTGTTCCAGGGACGTTAATCTGCTTTCTCTAACCCCCAAGGACTTGCTTTTGTCCATGCTAGCCTATCTCTGTGAATATATGTTCATTACAGCCCAAAAGGTCTTGCTCAGACTCATGGGGTCTAGGCAGCCTTTCCTAGTGATTTCTCTTCTGATCCCTTTATTTCCCTCCTACTCAGAACTTGGGCTTTTAGCTTGTGCAGTGTAATTCTGTGGACCCAGATAAATCACACTGGCATTGAGCATGATTTGGATGTCTATAGATAAAAATAATACAAAGAAAGGTATCGGGATTCTCCTCATGTACTTTTATAAAGCCAGGAAATGTAGTGTGCAGAGCACTGCATGTCAATGTGGAAATCAACATAGTGGGATGTGACTACTTCCTTTTCGCAGGGACTCTTAGTGTCCCCATTGTCACTATGTCAATGTGACATATCACAAACACACTTCTTTATGTAAATTTAGCACTGTTTATAGATATAAAATTTTGGAGGAGGGGGATCTGGATGGGAGATGTATTAAATGGGCTTTATCACCACTGTTACCACCACTGTGGGGTTTTTGTATTTGACTCCCAACTGAGCTGCAGTTTCTTTAGGAATGTCTCCATCTTTGTATTCCAATAGAAGAATAGTTAAGGTAACAAAATAATAATAACTTTATAATTGTGAATAATGCATTACACTTCACATCCAAAGTAAATGTGACCTCCCCTGAGATGCCTTACTGAATTCCTAGGAAACATGTCGCTCTGTGCTCCCAATGCGTCTTGTCACACTTTCAGTGTAGCACCTCCAAGAAAGTATTGTGGTTGATGTTTCATACCTGACTTCTTAGCAGACAGACTTCTTCAAGGATGGGGAGCTTGGCTTCCTCATTTGCTGCGTGAGCAAAGCTCAGTACACTTTAAAAATGATTTTTTTTTTCCCCGAGATGGAGTCTGGCTCTGTCACCCAGGCTGGAGTGCAATGACGCCACCTCAGTTCACTGCAAACTCCACCTCCAGGGTTCAAGCAATTCACCTGGCTGCCTCCCCAGTAGATGGGATTACAGGTGCCCACCACCATTCCTGGTTAATTTTTGTATTTTTAGTACAGACGGGGTTTTACTATGTTGACCAGGCTGGTCTCGAATTCCTGACCTCAAGTAATCTGCCCACCTCGGCCTCCCAAAGTGCTGGGATTACAGGTGTGAGCCACTGCACTTGGTCAAAAAAATACTTAATAGGTATTAAATTAATGAATGAAGGAAGGAAGGAATGGTGTTTCTGTATTATGTATTTGATAAAGGGATGCTATAGTGTACACTTATTATGATAAAATAAAAATAAAAGCAGATCAATCTAATGGTAGGAAAAAATATTTGTGGGATGAAATGTGAAGTTATAGATGTAATTAATATTCTAAATTTTCCTAAGAGTTCTTTTGTCCGTAGAATCAACAGTAAGGAGTTAGTTGTATGAACTTGGGCCAGCACCTCTGCAGAGTTATAAACTGATTCAATTAAGTCTTACCTTTCTGTAAGAGTTAGAAAAGAAAAAGTGTTTGACGATTTTTAAAAGTATAGAACAAAGAGTTACCGTGTAAATTCTGGAGTATTAGGTGCCTTTCTGGGTATTTCCTCCTTCATGCTAAAATGTTAATCTCTGAGTTATGCACTGTAATAATAGATTCCACTGAAAAAAGCGTTTCTGGCACTAATGCATAAAATATGTGCATGCAATTTGAGGGCTGAAAAATGAATCATTCTTTGGGGGAGAAAGAATGGTATGAAAGTTAGTGCCATTTGGGGGGAACAGAACATGATTATCTACAAGGTTAGCTGATTTTAAATACTGATTGCCAAACTCTTCAATAAAATATGAATACTTATCATGGCAATCCGCATCATATGTTACATATCCTATTTCAGGGGTGATGTGTACCTTCTTAAAGAAACATACACTAACTAGGTAATGTCAAGCATTATAAAGCGAGTGGAAATTGAGACTGAAGTGCTTATTTTCTATTGGTTGCTAAACTGGACTTTAACCTCTAGGAAAAGACTAAAACTAAACAAAACTCGGTATCCATGGCAACATGCATAAGAAGGTAATTATTTTTTCTTTACATTTTTAAATTTCAGAGTTTAATAGCATATTATATGCATTACCTCAGGCCCACAATCCCTCCAGTTGGCCATTAAGTATTAGGAAATGCCCTCTCTAGCAGTCATTATTGCTTAAATAAAATGCCACTTACAACCCTCTTGAACAAAAGAACTACAGTGCCCGTTAAAAGTACACCTAGAGTATAGTGGTGATTTGGCATAGGGAGCAGGTACCCCTAGAGCAGCTGGCCCAGAAACCAGGCTTGTGTCCTGAGAACAACCTACACAAGGAAGCCTTTTCAGTTGAGATTAGACACAAGAAACAGCTCTGTTCTTTAAGGGAACATACCAGAAGAAAGGCTCCAAACCCACGTCCTCATAGGGTCAACCTGGCTGCAGTAGGAATTTTTCTTGGTAAATCCAGTTTTTATTAATTCCATCTTACTGTAGAGAATCACTCCTGGATGTACCAATTTGGAGTCTGGGCTTGTAATGTTTAGGGAAGACTCACATTCGCAAAACACTGGCTGATTGAGAAGGTATAAAGGGAGAATTTGCTTACGAAATTGAGCTAATGTTCTTCCTACACAGGCAGAGTGATGACAGCATTTATAGTAATCCAGAAAATGCAGTCCAAATTGAAACCAAACTCCTTTTGCGAGCTACAGAGGCCCTCTCCTCGATGTGGTACACTTGGGTGGCTTACCCCAGACAGGTGTCGGCCTCACGGCTTCGGCTTACCTGCAGAGACACAACCCCAGTAAAGCCGTCCCCAGATGACTTGTGCAAACAAAAGGAAAAATATGTGCTGAAAACTAGAGCTCATCTAGGAAGTTCTAAATTTAGACTGGATTTTTCTTCCAAGAGTTTATTTGTAAATCAATTTTTGGAAGCTGGAGAAAACATTTTCCCATAGAAACGTAATAAATGTGGCTGTGCAAATTTAACCCCTAATGAAAATGAACTCCTACACATGAGCAAAAACACCTTTGTCCACTGCATTTTTTTTCCACACTCTTTCAGCTACATTGTGGATTAAATGGTTTTTTTTTTTGGTGGGCTAGTCTGGGAGCTAGACCACCATGTTCAATGGTTTCTCTGGGAAATTAGTCCTCACTCAAAAAGCTGGCTGTGAGAAATTCTCCTCTTGCTGCCAAAAGTTCACAGAAAAGAAAGAATTCCCTTCAACCGTTCTGGTGATACCACCCAGGAGTAAAAAGGGGCAGCCATCTTTGTGTAAGGGACATTTGTAAATTTTGTGTTTGTATTTTAGGAACTGCCAGCACTTAATTTAGAAAGTATTACAACTGGATTAGGCTAAAGGTGAATTCTACAGAGCTTAGACCAGGAAGTTGAATAAGAAAACATAAACAGTGAAGCAAAATATAGAACAGAGATTTGCTCGGAGATAAACACTGGAACTAAGAACGTCATAGCAGGGCTTTGAGCAAGACCAATATTCCAGTCCCAAACAAGGCAATGCAAACATTTCTTTACTAGAAAAAGGAAAGAAATTCAAGGGCTGAGAAGCAATGGACTGTGATGCTGATCACAAGAACTTTCTCTGAGTCACATCTTAGCTACTTGCCTTTTCCCTGCCCCCCACCAAAAAAACAAAAACAAAACTAGCTGTGGGCAATACCTCTTCTTTTAGGCAATTCCTCTAGTTGTTTTTGTCCCCCAACCCCCACCATGGCAAGAGAGATCAAGAATTCTTTTTAGCTAGAATGAGGAGTGAGATGAGACAGTGGGCAGAGAGCAGAAGATGGAGCCATGATCCATGAGAAAAAACAAGAATCAGTATAAAAAGTTGTTAGGGGCAAGGGTCCTTCTGGAAGAGAGAGAGGCCGTAAGTTGTGATTTCTGGAGAAAGGAATTATAGCAGAGGCTCCAGGAGCATGGCAGAAAAATGCTGTGAAAGATGAATAAAATAGTGCGTGGACTCTTCCAGAAAAACAAACAAACAAACAAACAAAAAAGTAAAAATGTTGGCCAGGTGCAGTGGCTCCCACCTGTACTCCCAGCACCTTGGGAGGCCGAGGCTGGAGAAACACCCAAGGCCAGGAGCTCAAGACCAGCCTGGGCAACATGGGTGAGACCCCATTCTACAAAAGATTTAAAACAAAAATCATCCAGGCATGGTGGTATGTTCTGGTAGCGCCAGCTACCTGGGAAGATCGCCTGAGCCCAGCAGTTTGAGACTGCAGTGAGCTATGATCATACCACTGTACTCCAGCCTGGGTAACCCTGTCTCAAAAGATAAAAAGAAATATGTGATGAGGTCAAATCTCTTGCGGCAGCCATGAAGGAGCAGAAGGTAAGTTATGAAGCAGGAACAGCAACTGTGAAGCTAACCAAGAAATCTCCCAGGTTTCCAAAGTTGGGAGTTGGGGCCCAGTTTATGTAATATCCAAGGCTCAGGGAAGGTACCAGCGCTCTCCAAGCTACTCAGGAGTCACTTGACTTTCCGTTGTGATCACTCTGCCCCACTGGAGTGTGGGCACCTCTGGGAATCATGGGTTTATAACCTCAACTCTAGTTCTGACCCCGGGGGACCCCAGTGGCTTTCAGTTGGGATCCAAACTCCCTTTGATTTTGAGGAAGTGGAGAGGAATTCATAGACTACATTCCTTGTCATCTCATTTGGGACAGTCATTCATTTGGGACTGTTTGTTCCATTTGCTACCTACCATTAAAACAAAATGGCAGAAGGGAGAGATTTTTCCAAGCTGTTTGAAAAGCGCTTCTCACGATCAGTTAGGAAAAGGCCCGTTGCGATAATGTATGATTTCCACTGCACCGAAGCACTAAAGGGACAGTAGGCAGAGACGCTGTTAGACGAGAAAAGAGAAATTGTAGTGTGATGGTTGAGATAGATTGAAAGAGTAAATTTGTGTCAATAGTAGGAGGATTTTCCTGTTCTTCTGGATCTGAAATTTTGAGCATCTGTAAGGCTAGTCTCTAGCTTGTTTTCTCAGCACTTAATGTAGAGGCTTAGCTCTTTGAAATATGCTAATTTTGGGGAAAAAAAAACCTTGCTAGCTACTTAGCTCCAAATAACCCCTTCTTGGATGAATTAAGTGACAAGGAATAGGAAAGGCAATTGGGAAAACAAAAAAAAGATCCATTCCAATCTAATGAGATTGTTGGATGCTGACTTTCTGGGAAACCCGAGCCCCTGGGACAACTGCCATTGTAGCGGTGCCCTTGTGGTGCAGTGACTTCTCAGCTCACGATGTTTGAAAAGCGTGGTTCAGGCAACATGGATCATAAAAATATATCAGTCTGTGGAATGTTCAGCCCAGAAAGTTCATGCGCAGGTGAACACTGCCCTCACCATCCATATCAGAAGGGCTTGCTTGCTTTGTGGACTGGCTTATGCTGGAGTTCATTTCAAAACAGAATTTGAGTTGGGTAAAAAGGATTGTATGTGCTCTCCTGTCAGTTATTTCCTAAACTTAATCATGTTTATTAATGTATATTATCAGGGTGATTTTTACAAAAAAAAACCTCACTGATTTAGATACACTAGGCAGAGAAAACCATTCTGAATCAGTGACTGTCGGGATTATGAAGCAAGTTTGAGCACAAAGGAAGACTGATTGTTTTAAGTAATTCCACTTGACTCTTTAATAGACTTCCCTAAGCAGTAGTTACTGAGGGAGCTGCGTTAACAAAACAGTAGAGGGGTTTTGTCTTGGCTCATCTACCAGTATTTCAATTCCATGTCTGCCCTTAAATTGGGTTGGGTAATATTCCCTCTGCCTCTGAGAGTCACAGATTATCAACAGGTGGGAAGGGACAGAGAGACCATCTAGGCCAAGGGCAGGCAAACTTTTCTGTAAAGGACTAATAATAAATATTTCTTTTTTTTGAGGCGGAGTCTTGCTCTGTCGCCCAGGCTAGAGCACAGTGGCATGATATCAGCTCACTGCATCCTCTGCCTCCTGAGTTCAAGAGATTCTGCTGCCTCAGCCTCCCTGAGTAGCTGGGACTACAGGCACACGCCACCATGCCCGGTTAATTTTTGTGTTTTTAGTAGAGACGGGGTTTCGCCATGTTGGCCAGGCTGGTCTCAAACTCCTGACCTCAGGTGATCTGCCCGCCTCGGCCTCCCAAAGCGCTGGGATTATAGGCGTGAACCACTGCGCCTGGCCTCAATAGTAAACATTTCAGGCTTTGCAGGACATTGGTCTTTGTCACAGCTCCTCAACTCTGACAATGGCAGGAGAAAGCAGCCATAGAAAATGCAGCAACGAATGAGCACGGCTGTGTCCCAACAAAACTTCATTTACAAAAATGGGCTGCAGGCTAGATGGGCCAGCATCCAATCTAGTCCAGCTTCCTCACTTTACAGATAAGGAAACAAGAAGCCTGACAAGACTGGGTATTTCCCAAAGTCACTAGAAAATGAGTAGCAAAGCCAGATCCCAAACCCAGAAAAGGAATCTAGCATCCAGCTTTATTGCTGCCATGTCACCTCAGTTCTGTCTTGTTTCATAAGGCTTCTTCTGCCCCGGAGATGACATAAGTTTGAGTCAAAAAGGAGGAAATTATGCTCTGGTGATATTATATTACTTAATAAAAAGCACTTGGAGGAAGAAAAATATTGATTAGGAAATTGTCACTAATTATCTACATTCTCGTTGGTGCCATTGTTGTATTTCAAGATGCCAGCAACTGAGTGCACCATGGAAAGATTGTTAGTATGTCAGAGTCCCACCTTAACACGGTTTTTCACTAGGGGTGATTTGTGGTTTTTTTGTTTTGCTTTTGTTTTTACAGACAGGGTCTTGCTCTGGTGCCCAGGCTGGAGTATAGTAGCACCATCATAGTTCACTGCAGCCTCAAACCCATGAGCTCAAGCTACCCTCCCACCTCAGCATCCTGAGTAGCTGGGACTACAGACACACACCACCATACCTGGCTAATTTTTAATTTTTTGTGTGTGGAGACAGATGTCCCGCTATGTCATCCAGGCTGCTCTTGAACTCCTGGCCCCAAGCTATCCTCCCACCTCGGCTTCCCAAAGTGTTGGGATTACAGGTGTGAGCCACTGCACCCAGCCCATTAGAGATGATTTGATAAAGCTAGCAAACTAAGATTTCCAGTTCACAAAGGAAACAGCCTCCAAACAGAAGTTCTTAACATGGGATTTGGGGGTTCGTGACTTCCTAAAGTCCATGTGGAAGTTTCTGTGGGTGTTCTTTTGTGCTCTGGGCAGGATACATCATTTTTTTGGATCCCCAAAAGGATTTGTGACCCGCCCACCCCCCCGCAAAAGTTATGAGGTTCTGAATGATGAAATATTCCTGTTCCAGCCAAGCTTCCTAAAGAGAAAATGAAGATGCTCCCTTTCCTCCCTGTTCCCTCAGTGGCGGTTCTGCAGAAGGTGGTTAGCTGGCCACGCAGAGGAAGGGAAAGTCATCATGATTTGGCTGACACAGATAGAGCCACAAGTATGATCAGACCTCAGAGGGCCCAGATGCAGTGTTGCTCAAAGGCAGTGGGCAGCATGCTGTCGCTGCAGGTTACTACCTGGCTCAGAGCAGAACCCCGGTCAACGACTGGGTACCCAGAAGGTCAAATTCAACCACCAGAAACTACAGCATGCATGGGCTTGACTTCTGGCAGTGTGGTGGATTGAGCTGACTCAGCCATTCCAACTACCCCAAACATGGAGAAGTGTTGGATGAAACAGAATTTTGTTTAAAGGTTGTTGTTGTTGAGATAAGGTCTCACTCAGTCACCCAGGCTGGACTTCAGTGGCACAGTCATAGCTCACTGCAGCCTTCTAAGCTCAAGCAATCCTCCCATCTCAGCCTCCCCGGTAGCTGGGACTATAGGTGCACACCACCACACCCAGTGAATCGTTTTTTGCTTTTTATTTATTTATTTTGGTAGAGATAAGATGGGGTCTCCCTATGTTGCCCAGATTGTTCTCAAACTCCTGACCTCAAGCAATCCTCTTGCCTTGGCCTCCCAAAGTGCTGCAGTTGCAGGTGTGAGCTACCATGACCAGCTTGTTGTTGTTTTACTTCAAGTTAAAATCAAAAGAAAGGAAGGAAACTCCCACATACCAGAAGCAAAAAGTGAACTCAAATCAAAATTTGAAGCTACAGTATCCCAGGAGGCTAAAAGCTAGGCATTTAATTCCCATGCACAGAGAAGAAATATGGCTTGGAGTCCACTTAAGGTGAGGAGTTAGAGAGGGATCTCCGCCTAACGCCAGAACTCTTAAAGGGCTGCTGGTCTATGAGAAGGGGTCCAGAAAACTTCACCCATAGCCTGTTAGGCATTAAAGAAGCTTTCTGGGTGGCCCAAATCTCTAGGAAGGAAAAAAAAATGCCTACTGTGAATAAACTTAAAATCCAACTTTTCATTTCATGTGCAGAAGTGGACTCCAAAATTATACTGCTCATATGGATTTGGAATGCCTCGCTCAGGAAAGAATAGTCTAACTGGAGAATGTTTCATGTCCAGTGGTGCTGCATAGAAGCAGGGCAGATGAGTCACAGCCCACCGTATACGGACTCCAGAGAAAGCCCCCTTCCCCTGAAGTTGAGTTCCTACCATATCTCAGACAGAGACTCATGGATGCACACTTACACACATGAACACACACATAACTCAAACACCGTGAGTGAAACAAAATCTGAAGATGAGTGAATGATTTGGAAGAGACTACAATACAAGCATTTAAAAAATATAAAGTAGGATATAGAAATCATCAGGAAAGATTACACTTAAAAAAAGGTTTAAAAAAGAATCAGATAGAAACTATAGAAATAAGAACTGTAATCATTGAAGGTAAAAACACCGTGCACCTGTAAAAGAACAGTTTCAATGTAGCTGAGAAGAAGTTTACTGAACTGGAAGGTAGATCTGAGGGAATGACACAGAATGCTACATGAAAAGTTAAAGGCACTGGAATCCATTTTGACAAAGCCCAGGGAAGCCAAGAACAGCCTAAGAACACCAGCCTATGACAGCGGCCCCAACTCCAGGCCTGTCTACCAGCAGGCTAAGGTTCCTATCAAACCTGGCCAGAATTATTTCAGGAGCTAGATGGACCTGAGCCTGAAAATTCAGGGCCCCAGAAACTCTTGGTGAAAAAGCTTGGGGAAAAGGAAGCTATCTTCCAGACAGGCCTGATTTACCTGCCATTACCTGTTCTCTTGGTGCTGGCTGGTCCTGAGGTTAGCTCCAACCTTGAAAGGAAGAGGGAAGGGCCCATTTTCTCTCCCAGCTTCTTACCAGGCCTGTGATCCTCCAGCTAAGTAAAACCTTGCAGGCATTTCTGGACTATCAGGGATGTTTCTTTAAGAGGCTTCCATGAGCTAGGCCATATCCCAGGAGGTGGGGACATATTGCAAGGCCTTTGATAGACCTGATTAGGAACCAGCAGAGAAGCTGGCTTATACCTCTGAGCAAGAGACTTAACAAAAGGATGGACAGTAGAATGTTAAATCTCAAGGTCACCTTGAGCAGCTTCTCACTGTGGAATCATCTTGCAAGCAGTCAGTCTCTAGTTCCTGATCTACTGTTGGCCAGATCTCTGAAAACGGGTTGCTGTCTTACCCCTTCTAACTTTGACCTCCAATAACTGAACCACATTCTCTTGCCTGCCTCTCCCAGACTTGATACTCATCAGTGGCCCCAGCATGGCTGCAGCCCCCAGCTCTGATGTGGCCACATCCCAAGATGATGTTTTCATAGCCAAGCAGGATCTTCCCAGAAAGCAAACCCCCTACCCCTCTTTGCTTCTATCCTCAGAATCAATTCTTTTTCTGAGAAGCTCCTGACACATAAGAGAGGTAGGGGAGCATTAGGGGAAATACACTTGCAACAGGGGTCCTGGAGTAACTTGATTTGGAGGCTGGGCATGAATTTTCACAGGCCCATTACTTGGAGAACCCCAGAGAGCTGCAGTTATTAGCATTTTGCAGAGATTTGAGCAGTGCACACTAATGGCCAAAGAATATAGTACCATTAACACCATAATGGTGCCGCAGCATCTCTGCAGACAGCACTCGCATTGACTTCAGACGCACCTAGACACCAGGTGATGTTAAAATGCTCTCTGCCTTCCTTCTTTGTTCAACAGGCACAGGTTCCAAAGCTGAATCAGCAAGAAAAGCCAGTTCTGGGACAAAATGAGGACCTTTGTTATCTTAAATTACTTGTACCATCTAACTCCCTATATAAAGCATAATGTCTCTTAATAAAATAACGTTGCTTTCCATAAGTATGTAGTACATCATCACAGCGATGATTTTATTAAGCCACTAGAAGGTACCCTTGGAGAGTGTTAAAAGGTTGGCACAAAGAATGTCAATTTCGTAGGAGAAAGCTTAGTGTCTAGTTTTCTACCAGAAACTAAAATCTTGACTCCTCATTAAATGACATCTCAAGGCCAAATTTGTAGTCAAGGTATTCTTTATTAGAATTCAAAATAAAAGCCCAAAGAAATCCCTCCAGAAGGCAACTTCTAGCAAAGTATAATGAGAATAAAATATTCTCATTAAAATTCTCATAAAATAAAATAAAATATTTTCAGTTCAGTTTGGCTGCTGTGTTAACAGTCCCAAGCAGGAAGACAATCTATTTCCATTTGCTTCTCACTATTCCCCATAAAGGAGACCTGATACATTTTGGATCTAGCTTGCAGTCTTGATGCGTGCACACACATTTTTCTGAGGCCTTTTCGTGGCAATGCAGTCAGGGGCCTGGACCATTGAGAAGCTGGGTGGGATGGAGGAAGCACAAACCTCCTTTCGGTTGAGTGCCTTCTAGGACAGAGTAATGGCAATGACTCAGAGCTGCCTCGGCTTTGATCCCAATTTGACCATTTATCAGTTGTGTGACTTCGGGCATTTCACTTAACCTTTCTGTGCTCTGGTCTCCTCTTCTGTAAAATAAAGATAATAACAGGCTGTCTTGTAGATTTATTTTGAGGATCAATGCATAATATCTGTAAAGTACTTACCTTGTAATAAGCTAATTATTAGCTAAGAGACCCTTTCTTCATTTCCAGAGCAAGTATACAATTTTACGTACCTAAGAGATGAATTCTTCCTAAATTCCATGGGCAGAAGGAGTCCTTTTATGGCTATGTGGCCACTGAGGAAGATACAGACATTCCCAAGAATACTTGGACATTCTTACCTGAAGGAATATATTTTCCTTAAACAAGAACATGACCTTGGTGGACTAGGGATGTAGTGTATAAGTGAGGACAATTTAAGCTGTCCTAAATGCAGGTTCTTCTGACACGTGAAGGTAGGATTAGCATCTCACTCGTAGAGTTACGGGAGTCTTTAATAAACGTAAAAGTGACTAGCACAGTGCCTGACACAAGGTAAGTACTTGATACATGGTATTTGTGCATGTGCCTTGATATGGATCTGTGCTTCCACTCAAATCTCATGTTGAATTGTAACCTCCAATGTTAGAGGTGGGGTTTGGTGGGGAGTGATTAAATCATGGGGGTGGATTTCTCATGAACAGTTTAGCACCATCCTCTTGGTGCCGTCCTTGTGATAGTAAGTTCTTGTGAGATCTGGTCATTTAAAAGTGTGTAGTACCTCCCCACTAACTCTCTTATTCCTGCTCTGGCCATATGAGATGCCTGCTTTCTCTTCACCCTCCACTACAACTATAAGCTTCCTGAGGCCTCCCCAGAAGCCAAGCAGATGCCAGCCTCATGCTTCCTGTCATGCTTCATGTCAATTTTGTAGAAGAAAGCTTAGTGTCTAGCTTAGGTTCTGCTCATGCAGAACCATGAGCCAATGAAACCTCTGTTCTTTATCAATTACCCAGTTCCAGGTATTTATAGCAATGTGAGAATGGACTAATACATGCCTGAAGCCGTTGCACATAGCCTCCTGTCCAAAGCTCACCAGGACCCATTGGAATCAGGGGCTCCAAACAATCAAGTGAAAGTTGTATAGAATGTGCTAGAGCTAGGGCTGAGCCCAGGGCTACGGGGCTGCATGGCCAATGCTTCCTTCAACCCTCCTGTTTTTCACCTCTTGGTATTTTGAGAGCCTGCAGGCCTCCTAATCTGTTCATAAGATGTGGCCACCTTATAGCACTAGGGTTTTTACAGCAAGGTGGTTGGTACCTACCTGAGTGGCTCCAACCTCCAGGGTTTCAGCAGTGTCAGGCTGGAGGGCTTCTTACTAAGGGATCACCAACAAGGAAGAGCTGTTCCAAGATCCCATGGTGTTTCAGTCCTCCAAACTCCGACCCCTGAAAGCACCTCATGATCAAGAGTGGTGGGGCAGGGGGTGGGGGGTGAGAAATCAACTGCTCCTATAAAATGTTTTAAACACACTAATTAGTGGGCCAGCCATTATAATGCAACCAAACCCCCTCAAACCTCACATAGCAGGCATTTTGTAACATTGTTGATTCAGGTTTTAACTAGAGGGTTTTTTTCCTCCCTTCTCCCACTTGCTGCTAATCTATAGAATTCATTAGCTCCTATTCATGATTACAAATCACTGCAGTGACCTGTGACAGGGTTACTCATTTAAGATTACTGAAAGACCTAGAGGGGCAGGATGATCCAGCAACCTGGCTTTCTTGTTATTCTAAACAAACAAATAAAACCATGAGATCAGAAGACAGCTCCCTAAATGTCTCTGTGGAACCTGCATTTGCATTTTGTAATTTCCAGAGGAAAAACACTGGTGAGTTTCAGGTTGTGGCTGCATTTACAGATGGATCAAGCCTGGAAGCAGCTGACTGACACTGCTTGGCAGTGATAGTTTTCAACGCACAGAGGATTTTCTTTTTTCTTTCTTTTTTTTTTTTTAATTTGAGATGGAGTCTTGCTCTGTCACCAGGCTGGATTGCAGTGGCACGATCTCGGCTCGCTGCAACCTCCACCTCCCGGGTTCAAGTGATTCTCCTGCCTCAGCCTCTTGAGTAGCTGGGATTACAGGTGCGTGCCACCATGCCCACCTAATTTTTTTTTTTGTATTTTTAGTAAACAGATTTCAGCATGTTGGCCACACTGTTCTCGAACTCCTGACCTCGTGATCCGCCTGCCTTGGCCTCCCAAAGTGCTGGGATTACAGGCATAAGCCACTATGCCTGGCTAGCAGGAATATCCCTGCCTTCAACACAGTATTTCTAAACACTAAAGGAGAATGCTGGAGACTGTCTTCCCAGATAATGATACCATCTTAACTTTGGAGAGTGCTTTCATATTTACAAAGTACTTTCACAATGTCTTTTTTTTTTTTTTTTTGAAACAGTATCTCGCTCTGTCACTCAGGCTTGAGTGCAGAGGTACAATCATAGCTTGCTGTAACCTCAAACTCCAGGGCTCAAGCAATCCTCCCACTTAAGCCTCCTAAGTAGCTCAGACTACGGGTGCATGCTACCATGCCCAGCTAATTAAAAAAAAAAAAAAAAATTTTTAGAAATGGGGTCTCACTATATTACCCAGTCTGTCTCCAACTCCTGGCCTCAAGTGATCTTCCAGCCTCAGCCTCACAAAGCAGTGGAATTACAGGCGTGAGCCACTGAGACTGGCTACTTCCACAATGTTTCTTACTTGATCCCAGACCCAATCTGGGTCTGGTGTGAAATGTTTCATTTCCATTAACAAGTGTAATGACGTATTGGAAGGAAAAAAAGGTGATGTTGGAGGTGAACAAAAGGAAGACAGGCAGGCCTTCTTTACAACACTGGCCTTTCTGCTTACCTGCAACCTACCTGTGGGCCAGGTGTGCCTAGCGGACTGGGGCATGGCATCGAGAGCAGAGTTCTTCTTGCCCTTTAAGAAACCATTCATTTGGCTTTCTTGCCAAGAGAGCTTTCTGACCTCAGAGGGATACGTCTTTTACTGCCTGCAAAGGTGTTTTACTGACTTGGGTTAATGTCCACGGGGACTCATTTGAACTTGCGCTTATGGGGGAGCCAAATAGTCCACATACCGCAGCGGAGAGTGAAGGGCTGCAGAAAGCATTACAGGCCTGGAGGGGCCTTAAGGAGGCATAAGGCATGGAACCCTCCCCCAGCTGTGGATGTAAACAATCCACAGGTGGAAATCTGGCCTAATTTTTTTCTTTTTCTTTTTTTTCTAAACCTTTCTACGGTGCTGATTTTTTTTCTTTTTTCTTTTAAAGACAAGGTCTCACTCTGTCACCCAGGCTGGAGTAGTGCAGTGGTGCAATCATGGCTCACTGCAGACCCTAACTCCCAGACTCAAGCTATCCTCCCAGACTACAGGTGTGTGCCACCATGTATAGCTAATTTTATTTTACTTTATTTTTTGTAGAAATGGGATCTCCTTATGTTCCCCAGGCTGACATTGAACTCCTGGCCTCAAGCAGTCTTCCCACCTTGGCCTCCCAAAGTGCTGGGATTATAGGTACGAGCCCTTCACATGGCCTGGCCTAAGTTTTTATTTACAAAAAAAATCTCTAGTCAAGGAAACACCCTGCCTGGCCTTAGCATTGTGCTCTTGCTTGGGTAAACTTTGCTGCAAATGCTGCAGAGGTATCCATACCGTGAGGCTGGGAGAAAGAAGTGAGAAGAGGTGAGATAGGGCCGGGAGCCAGAGCAGACCCGGCTCAGAGGCCGCTAAGTGTGACAAGGGGGCAGTCAACAGCACGAATAACTGCTTTCAAAGGAGAGCAGAAACTCCGGCATAACCCCACAAGAATGAGCCTTTTTCTCCAGGTTATTGAGCAGCTTTCTGATGGTTCTGCTTCCACCCTTGTGCTTCTCCAGGTCACACGTCAGCCACAGGGATCCTTTTAAACAGATCGTGTCACTCCTCTGCTCCAAACTGATGGCTCTGACGGCTCCTGGCTCACTCCATGAAAGCCCAATCCCTCCCAGGCCCTGCAGGCTTCACCTTCCCCCAGCCTGGGTCTGGAGCCTCATCTCCAGCTGCCTCCTTGCATCTGCTGCTGCTACTGCCTGCTGCCTGCTCCTCCACAGCCAGCCTCGTTCCCATGAGGGCTCTGCACTAGCTGCACTCTGTCAAGAATGCTTTTTCCCTGGAAACCCACAGGTCTCTTGTCCTCAACTCCTTCACATCTTGGATTATATTTCCCCCTGTGTTCTATTTTTATTTATTTTTTTTAAGAGACAGGGTCTTGCTGTATCACTCAGGCTGGAGTGCAGTGGTACAATCATAGCTCACTGCAGCCTCACACTCCTGGGCTCAAGCCATTCTCCCACCTCAGCCTCCCGTGTAGCTGAGACTACAGACGTGCACCACCACCCCCGGGTAATTTTTTAATTTTTGTAGAGATGGGGTCTTGCTATGTGGTCGAGGCTGGTCTTGAACTTCTGGGCACGGCCTCCCAAAGTGCTGGGATTACAGATAAGCACAATCACGCCTGGCCATATTTCCTCTTCTTAAGGCAAAATGCCCCCAAGCCCTCCTGGTCTCCATCACCCTGTTGCCTATTTTTTCACAGTGTCATTTATTTTTTAACCTCCAAATTTACTTATTTATTATATTCATTGTCTGTCTTCTTCTACTAGAATGTGAATTCCCCAGAGACAGAAACATCTTTGTCTTGTTTACAGATACATCCCCCCGTGCCAGGTAGCATTGGTTGAGTAAACATGTGACTTGGAGGTATTTGTTCCAGCAGGCTGGATGCGGAAGTGACGGTTCTCAGTTCCAGACTGTGGCTGCTCCAAGATGTCCGGTGTTCCATTCATGTTGGAACAAGACCCTGATGGGAACTACAAATGCCCACATCAGTGTTCAGGCTTCTGGGAGAGGGGTTGGAAATGGTAGAGAGGGAGTCTGGCTCCAGCTAAGCCAGCAGAGAGTTGTTTCAGCAAATCTGAGGCAGAACACCACTCCTATAGGCTGCAGGGGTGGGGTGGGTTGGGGTGGAGTGAGGGCTCCAGGACTGGTGGGAAAACATAAGCCAGGGTTGGGGGGTAGCAAGGCTCATGCTGAACCCCTGCACTGCCCATGATAGGTGACCTCAAATCTTGCCCATCCTGCTCAAGATGGGCTCTAGCACTCAGCAAGGAACCCCAGGAAACCCCAGGTTAAGGTCTTCGTGGCTCTCTAGGAAGAGTCAGGGTACAGGGTACCAAACCAGCTACATAATCTGTAAGGCTCAGTGCAAAATGAAAATATGGCTCTCCTTGTCTAAAAGTGATTGCGTATTTTAAGATGACAAAAGTAGGGCATTAAACCAAGTGCAGGGCCCTCCCGAGCCCAGGGCCTTTGTGACTGCATAGGTCACGTGCCCACGAAGCTACCCCTGCTCAGGACTGACTGCACTGATGGCTTTTCAGAGATATTCCTGCTGGCCAGGCACAGTGGCTCACGCCTGTAATCCCAGCACTTTGAAAGACCGAGGTGGGTGGATCACCTGAGGTTAGGAGTTTGAGACCAGCCTGGCCAACATGGTGAAACCCCATCTCTACTAAAAATACAAAAATTAGCTGGGCATGGTGGCACATGCCTGTAATCCCAGCTACTCGGGACGCTGAGGCTAAGGCAGGAGAATCGCTTGAACCTGGGAGGAGGAGGCTACAATGAGCTGAGATTGTGCTACTGCACTCCAGCCTGGGTGACAGAGCAAAACTGTCAAAAAAAAAAAAAAAGAGAGATTCCTGCCAGAAATTTCTCATAACAAATCCAGCTCACTTATGCCCAAGATGTGCAACATAAGGAAACAAGGAAAGAAGCCCTGGGGTGTAGCAGGAAACAATCTCAGAGAAAACTAAAGGCACCCAAAACTGAATCCCTGCAACTAGCAAAAAGACCTGATGTGTTGCAGGATGGGGGCAGCCCGGAGCAGGGGCAGAACGGTGACATCAAACATCCAAGGTGGCCTCTGGGGCTGTCTGTGTTCATGTCCATGGGAAATGAGCCACCAAGACTCCGGCACATTCTTCATTCCAAAAGTAGTCAGTGACCAGCAACAGGTAAGCAGAGAAGTGGAAGCAGGAAACTGTAGTTAGAAAAAACAAAGCTGGGTTGAGTCACACGGTTGTGGCTTGAAGTGCTGGGAAGCCCAGGGCCTTTCCCCTTGAGTCAGCTGAAGGGGTACACGTTGCTACTATGACCTTACTAACAACACTCAGTAGGTGTCTACAAAGAAAAGCTGATGCTGAGCCAGGTACCACCACCTTTCATTTGGATGGCCCCTTACAGTTTAGAAAGTGCTTTGATATGCATAATGACTTCAGCTGATTCTCTCAATAACCCTATTAGGTTAGCAGAGTATCATTGTCCCCAGATAGGTGGACTGACTCGCCCAAGGTTGTTGGCAAAATCCATTCAAGTCCAGCACTTTTTTCTTCTCTTCCATAATGCTCCTGTCACTGGTGCCTGCCATCATCCCAGAGTTCATGGCCCAAGACTGGCAAACGCTGGCCAGGGCGTTACAAGCATCCATGTTGACTAATTGCACACAACATCCCAATATCTTGCCAGTGGTACAAAAGGAATAGGTGAGCTGCTGGGCTGCGCAGCACCTACCACATCCTCCGGAAAAGATAGATGGTCAGAGGGATTGGACATTTCTTTCATACAAACATCACAGGAGCTGCTTTTGGGAACTGTCTGTTAAATGTTAGCTACAGATTAGATCAAGATGAACAGAGGGTTGTGATCCTGAGTGACTTAGTATTTTGAAACAGCATGTTAACCTTTTATCAGAAGGATTCCTTCAAAGCATTAGTTTATGGCACTAAAATGTGGGCAGATTATTTGCCAGATCACATTGTTATGCACAGCTAACTGCTTTGCAAAAACTGGTACCTGCGGATGCACAGTCAATGGGTTTGAGTTAAATATGTCAATCATTAACATTTTCTCTAAAAATTAACAAGCGCAATTAGCACGTATCAATGAAATAATCGCTTGAGTTCACTATTTTTTTAAGCTGAATCTCCATTTGAGTCACACAAAAAGAAAATGAATCTTAAAATCATTTCCATTTTAGCAGAGGCACATGTTAAAAACAGCTGAACTTATTTTTCCCTCCTCAATTTCTGCAAAATTCACTCCCAGGTTTACTTACTATGCCAAGCTTCAGAGCTGAGCAAATTTTTATGGTCTAGTTATAAACCCTAGAAAAACAAGGTTTATAGGAAATGTTGACACAACCTTAACTAAAGTGGTGCTAGCTGACACCTCTATATTTTCAATTTGGGGATTTCTACTGGGAAAGTATAAACGCTAATTCAGCAAAGGAAGCCAACTATAATAAAAATGTTGTAGTCTTCCTGTTCACCCCATGAAGTTCTACTTCAAAAGATGCCAGTGCAACGTGGAGGTGAGTAGCGTTAGAATGATCAGCATGGAGAGCACCTGCAAATCGCTCAGCCTCCTGCTTACCTATAAACTTCGCCTGGGAATGCATGACCTCACCATGAGTCACGGCTGCCCACAGCAGTGCAGTCGGAGAGACGGCGGAAGATGTCAGGTCTTTACACAAAGGTGTCTACTAGTCTCTCCCTGCACACCTTCTAATCTACCCTAAATGGAAACCCAAGTTGATTTTTCACAGACCAGTAAAGCGAGCCACTGAGACACTGAGAAGCTAAGAAGATGGGAGTGAAGGCATGCCATGGAAGGTTGACTTTGAGTGTGGTGGGCTCAGACTGTGGTCGTAGTGGGGCACCAGGTGTAAGGGCACACTGAGACATTGGGAGGCAGGACCAACAACAATGCGGATTTCCCCCATCCTGCTAAGCTGCCCAGATGAGAAGCACATGTGTTCAATATTTAGGCTTTGATTTTTCCCCCTCTGAAACAGGAGGAGGTGGGAGAAGGGGTAGCTTTGATTCAGGTCCAGAGATAAAGACTGACACACACACGGACCATAATAGGGGACAAAGTGAGTTAAGCGGAAGTCAATGTTTTAAAATCCTCAGCTAGATAGACTAAACAGCACTGGCCCGGGAGTCAGGAGACGCAGCTGTCTGTCTGTCTGGGCATTCCCACTTATGAACTGAGACTCCAGGCGGTCTGAGTGGCCTCCCCACGTCCTGTCCCAATTTTGTCACTGGTGAAATGGCGTTCAGCCTCTGTTACGGGACAGCGGTGAGGAGTAAGTAGAGTTATGTCCCTGGAAGTGGTTTGTGAATTGTAAATTGAAAGGCAAATGGGAGTATTATTTTGTATTGATTGTATTTCTACTTTGGAAAACTATGTTCAGAAAATGGAAATTTTTTTTTTTATTTTACTTTAAGTTCTGGGATACACGTGCTGAACATGCAGGTTTGTTACAGAGGTATACATGTACCATACCATTCAGGACATAAGCATGGGCAAAGACTTCATGACTAAAATACCAAAAGCAATTGCAACAAAAGCCAGAATTGACAAATGGGATCTAATTAAACTAAAGAGCTTCTGCACAGCAAAAGAAACTATCATCAGAGTCAACAGGCAACCTGCAGAATGGGAGAAAATTTTTGCAATCTACCCATCTTACAAAGGTCTAATATCCAGAATCTACAAGGAACTTAAACAAATTTACAAGAAAAAACAAACAACCCCATCAAAAAGTGGGTGAAGGGTATGAACAGACACTTCTCAAAAGAAGACATGCATGTGGCCAACAAACATATATAAAAAAAGCTCATCATCACTGATCATTAGAGAAATGCAAATCGAAACCACAATGAGTTACCATCTCACACCAGTTAGAATGGTGATCATTAGAAAATGGAAATATTTTCAATGGAGGGACAAATCCATCAGGATAATGGGGATAAGAAAAGCATTGCTTTTAGTTCATCCCGAAGCTGATTTGGAAGGGAATTCACTGCTGACAACTTTGCTTTTGTGTTAAGTCGAATAGTCTGCTTAAAAGGCCATTTGGGTTACACCCCAAATGCCATCACATATGTCTAACCTTCATCAGCTCACAAGGGACGACTAAGTTACATATCTTCATGAGCAGAAAGTATTTTGGATTAGGTTTTTTTTTTTTTCTCCCAGGTTTCTAAGCCTGTTGGCAAGCATTTTCTCAGGGAGTTTTCAAAAGCTTTCACAAGAGATCCCCATAACATTGGCAGAAAGGCATGAAACTTACTTTAAGACAAATGCTTAACTTCTGTGGACCATGGGTTTTTATTTTCAGGTTGAAAAGGAAGACAGTGAGTTTCTAGATGTACCTGTCAAGACTAAATGATTGTTCATTTCCTCTGAATTGGGAATAACGTAATAACATGCAGCTGGGGAGCTAGGCTGTGTTTCTTGTGTTTTCCTCTTTCAGAAGCTGGGTCTCTTACCAGCTGGGAAATATTACTGTCTGAACGTGCTGAAAAACTTAGGGTAAATGAAAAGAACAACAACATTCCAGATGTCAGCAATCACTCTGATGGTCTTACCTGTACCAACCTGCGAATATTTTAATAGAAAAGGTAGACAAAAGATTTATTTAATTCAAAATGAACTCCAGAGTTGGGGAGAACGAGTTTATAATGCCTCAAAAACCCCTGCTGTAAAATTGAGCTGATAAGAATTAACCCTGCAAAAATTATGCATGCCAATGACAAGGTAAGTTTGGGAGAAACAATTGAAAATAATAAAGTATTTTCACCCAGGAGCAACAGATTAGTACAAATAAAAGTATCCATGTCTTGCTAATGCAGCCATTACCTAGAACCAAATAAATAAAATAAAACCACGCATACATTTAATGCTGAGTTTAAAACTGGAATTCAGCAAAATGAACCCCAGGCACTTACTTTAAATGCATGCTTATATCTTTTAGTGTAATAAATTTTGCTCAGTGTTTCAGTAGCCATTATACTATATATTGTGATTATATCAGATATTAGATGCCAAGAGACAGAGCCCAACATTTCACTTCAGGTGGCTCTCATTCCAGCTCATCATCACAATTAATTAGAGCAAGAGGAGGTAGGGTGGAGGCGGAGAGATGCTATTTGGGTCTCCAGCTTTTTCTGGAAAGGTAAGGAAGGAGAAGCTATGGCAGTGGGCACGTCTCTGCCAATAGAATCTTAAAGCACCGTTTCCCAGTGGACCCAGGCCTGTGCATGGAAGATAAGAAACTTAGGTTTGGGAGAAGTGGAGGACTGATAGGGCTGGCCTGGTCCCCTGTGAGCCTGTAGTTCTCAGCCCTGGCTAGGGCATCACAATTACTGGTAGAATTTAAAATTAAACAACTGAATCCTATCCAGACAGGGTAAAGCTTGGACATCTGTGTGTTTAAAACAGGTTTTTTAAAAAAATTATTATTTCCATAGGTTATTGGGGAACAGGTAATGTCTGGTTACATGAGTAAGTTCTTTAGTGGTGATTTGTGAGATCTTGGTGCGCCCATCACCCAAGTAGTACACACTGTACCCAATTGGTAGTCTTTTATCCCTCACCCCCTTCCCACCCTTTCCCCGTGAGTCCCCAAAGCCCGTTGTGCCATCCTTATGCCTTTGCATCCTCATAGCTTAGCTCCCTCTTATGATTGAGAACATACGATGTTTGGTTTTCCATGATTTTTTAAAAAAATTTAAAAACTACAATTGATTCTGAATGCTGAGTCGGGTTGAAAACCATAGGTAGGTGGTAGTTGAGAGTAAACTAAAAGGTGAGTTTGACAATCTCACCCTTTATCTCAGTCTCTTTCATCTTGCACACATCTCTCCCAAAATACAGCTGCATGTCCTGAAGTATACCAGAGAGACGTAAGATGATGAGGATGACAATATTACTAATAAAATAACACAAACAGTGCTGGAGTCCTTCTGGGACTCCTCCCCTACCTGACAAAGCACTTGCACATCCATGACGTTATTTCACCCTCACTCCCCCTTCCCTCCCTCAGCGCTGGGAAGCAGACACTGCAGAAATCATCATCCCATTATACAGATAAGAAAATGCCACATCCTGCTACATCCCCTAACAGCATGAATGGGCAGGCTTACCCCCATTTCTCATCCTTCCCCAGATGCAACTCCTTACACCTGACAGCTGTTTTGCACCATCCCAGGGCCAGGAGGCAGGGACTTTGCTCCCGTGTGATTTTCCAGTCGTGTAGCAGAGCAGGGAGAACCCAGCAGTCGAACACTTAGCTCTCAAGTAGACTGCAAATGAGGAGAAGTAGCCTTGGGTTTTGTTTTAACCCTAAAGGGTTGGCTTACGTCCCAGTATGTATGATAGATTTTTGGCTCTCCATTTTACACAAGTCTTTTTCTTAACACATCATGCTTCCCTTGTCTATTTCATTGTTTCCTGGGATTCAACAGAGAAGAGAGAGGAGAAAGTGATGCAGTAGGTACCGCTGAGGAGCAGGTCTCCTCTGGCATGCCTCTTGGAGCAAGCAGCATGGTGGACTGTTCGTCTGCCAGCTTCTTTTACATCACACGAAGCAAGTGCTCCCCAGGTTAAGGATGGAAAAAGAGGCTGAGAAATCTTCCAGTCATGTTTGGGTTTATTTCTCTGCCACCTGAGTAAGTTTTCAGTAACCTTGGTCTTATGATTCAATTGTTCTGAAGGAAAAAAAGAATGATCACAGCATTGGGGGGTGATGGATGTTTAGAGCTGAAAGGTACCCTTCTCTGGGGAAGATTTTTGTGAAAAATAGACTTGAGGATAAAGAGATTACAAAGCTTGGCCCTACAAGCTGTGCTTTTGCTGATACATTTGTCTAAGTTCCTTCATATCTTATGTTAACCCTTTTTTTTTTTTTTTGAGACAGAGTCTCGCTCTGTCGCCCAGGCTGGAGTGCAGTGGCGCAATCTCACCTCACTGCAACCTCTGCCTCCTGGCTTCAAGCGATTCTCCTGTCTCAGCCTCCCAAGTAGCTAGGACTACAGGCACACACCACCAGGCCTGGCTAATTTTTGTATTTTTGGTAGAGATGGGGTTTCGTCATGTTGGCCAAGCTGGTCTTGAACTCCTGGGCTCAAGTGATCCACCTGCCTTGGCCTCCCAAAGTGCAAGGATTACAGGTGTGGGCCACCGCACCCAGCCTACATCTTATGTTAACATTTTAAAAACCCAGCTCCTTAGATGAGATTGTCTTTTGGAAGTGTGTGATGTTATGATAGCTACCACTGTGGCCAAAAGTGGAGTGTTAAAACATGATAAATCCATCTCCTCTCAGATCACTATTTCAGAGACTGATAAAAACAGATTGTATTTTTTGGTTTATGCCTTCATACAAAAATATATTTACAAAAAGTATAACTCAAGTTTTCAACTTAGTAAGCTGATCATCCATTTTATCATACTTTTCCTTTTATATACGTCATTTAAAAGGTTGATTGCCATGTTTAAATCACATCTGGTTTTCTAATAGCATATTGAAAAACATTTTTTATAGTAATACAAAGATATTTTATAGAGAGTTGAATATATGGAATGTAACTAACCTTTTAAACCAGGTAGGTAGAGCTACCCTCTGGGACAGAAATGGCAAATGGGTTTCACCTGAGCACCAGCCAACTGGCAGCTTATTGAAGTGTTATCTCGAAAAAGCTGTTCTGGGCTCAGCAAGAAAGGGTGCCAGGATTGACTAGTGATGCCGGCCATGGGAGAAGGACCAGCATTTGGAGACCTGTGCACCATTTGTTTGCCATCTTGGCTATGAACGGAAAGAGGAAATACACCTGCTGGGAAATGTACATTTCACTGGGACCTAAGACTGTTGATATGTATAAAGAATTACTTTGTTTTCCAGTTTCATCACGAGGGACAGCATTAGGAGATATACCTAATGCTAAATGACGAGTTAATGGGTGCAGCAAAACAACAGGGCACATGGATACATATGTAACAAACCTGCACATTGTGCACATGTACCCTAAAACCTAAAGTATAATTTAAAAAAAGAAAAGAATTACTTTGATGGATGGCTTTTGCCAGAGCAAAAACTTGATTGATCATTTCAAATAGTTATAGATTTAAGAGCATTCTTTAAGATGTTTAATGCATATCTAGGTGTCTAAAAGTGCAAGGATTATTCATTTTTCTCAACACGCTTACAGTGTTACTTGAAATTCTGGAATCGAGTCTGTCATTTTTACAGTAGTGAATGTCAGTCATGATCTTCCAATTATGTAAGCAGCTCACAAATAAGGCTTTTTCCTTGAATTCCATCAGCATTTGGGAACACTTCAGCCTGGTCATTTTCATTAATGTAGTTTTCATTGCACTCAAAGCAAATGTCATCATTTACACTAGTGATTATGATGCCCAAGGGGAAGCCATAAAGCCTGTCATATTTCTAAGTTCCTAATCTTAGAGAATTAGTGAGGATACAACTCCAGCAAAGTCATTTGTTTCCTGTTAAAGATAACATAAATGGAAAAGCAAATGGGGATCATCCCTCCGGAGAAACCATGAGCTTGAGATGATTAATGTTGCAAAGAAATAACTTTCTTATTGAATAAATGTTCTTTTCATCAGAGTGAATTCTATCAAATTGCAAAATTTAATTTCAGGTGGAAGAAAACATTTCTCAATTATATCATAAATAATGACAAATTTAAACATGTCTTTAGCCTATTTGCTACCAAAGATTTATCATTGTAGATCATTTTCATGTGTGTTTTTTAGTTATACACTATTCCTTTTACTTTTCAAATGGATGGACACTTTTGTTGTCTACTGATTGGGTCCTTGAAGACATGGACTCACCAATAAGGGTTTTGGTTCTGGTTAACTTAGCAAGTGAGCAGACATGAATGAAACCCTCTAAGAATTTATTTGTTTCTACCACCCCTTTTCTCCCTTAGCGAACAAATCCATTCTCTGGGACCCTCAGCAAATTCATAGTCCAGTGTTTCCAGCAGCCATCTAATCATGACATCATGATTTCATCACCTCCTCCGAACCAGCATGAGCCCAGCATGAAGTCTCTTCTGACTCACACTCTTCTCCCTCTCTCCACAGGCATTCCAGGCATGAGGTTTCTGTTGTGACTTGGTTTTGTTTTTTTGCTTTTGCTGTAAATTATGAAAGTGGCTTCCTTGAGTTACAGGAGGAAACAGGACATGATTTTTCCAAATTCTTACATTGCTCTTGGGAAAGGGCATGTGATCTTTCCTGCTTCCACATATCATTAGTCTTCGGTGATCTTGGAGACACCAGCCTAGAGCCATATGGGAGGTAAGGAGTTCCCCCTTTGGGATCATCGTTTTAGAGATGGGTGTATTCACCAAAGTGGAGGATTGTAACTTACGTATATGTGGGGCCTCTGGGAGAAGAGATGTGGAAGATGATTTGTCTTTATTCAACCCTAGTGGCTAGCACAATAGATCCTTCTACCAAAATATAAATAAATAAAAAGCTTTCATTTATGTAGATACTCTAAGCTGAGTGGGTAGAAAGTAATCATTTACTCTCATTTCAGCATTTGGCAGAGCCTCTGCCTCTTTTTTTTTTTTTTGAGGCAGGGTCTTGCTCTGTCACCCAGGCTAGAATGCAGTGACGCAATCACAGCTCACTGCAACCTTAAGTCCCAGGCTCAAGCGATCCTCCCACCTCAGCCTCTCAAGTAGCTGGGACCACAGGCATACACCACCATGCTCTGTTAATTTTTAAATTTTTTTTGTAGAGTTGTGGGTCTCACTATGTTGCCCAGGCTTGTCTTGAATTCCTGGGCTCAAGGGATCCTCCCACCCCGGCCTTCTAAAGTGACTCTGCTGGGATTACAGGTGTGAGCCACCAGCAGAGCCTTCTTTTAGAGCCTGTGACAGGACTGCTTGTTGTCTATATTGCATCCATTCACTCTTGTTACCAACAATATGCCCAGTGAAAAGACTTCGTTTCCTGGACTGCCTTGCAGGCAAGGAGGGCGAGGAAGCGCTGACATATAAGCCTATGCTGTTGGGTGGAACTTTTGATATTTGATTATTCCTGCACTAACTCAAGGGAGAAGTTTCTCCTTTCATCCCCTGTCAATAGGTTGTTGAGCCCTAAAAACCAGTCTTAGTTCATGTTCCTGCAATTGTAAGGCTTGCCCTTCTAGTGAGTAATTTGTGAAATGTTATTGGGAAATGGCGGGTGGTGGGGGGAGTCTTTTCCTGTTAATACAGCAGCATATAAAACACAAATGGAATTTAAATCTAATCAAAACGCATTGCCTTGAAAAAATTTAGGTATGATAAATCCGAATGTGAAGGTCACAAATTTCACCACTGTAGGTATCAGCAAGGAAAAATGTTGGCCAGGTTCAGTGTCCCACACCTGTAATCTCAGCACTGTAGGAGGCTGAGAAGGGAGGATTACTGGATGCCAGAAGCTTGAGACCAGCTTGGGCAACAGAGTGAAACCCCATCTCTACATAAAATTTTTTTAATTAGCTGGGTATGATGACACACACCTGTAGTTCCAGGTACTTGAAAGGCTGAGGCGGGAGGATAGCTTGAGCCCGGGAGTACGAGGTTGCAGTGAGCTATGGTAGCACCACTGCACTCCAGCCTAGGTGAAAGAGCAAGACCCTGTCTCCAATAAATAAATAAATAAATAAATAAAATATTAATCACCTAATAGTTACTTATAGCAATAGTGCTAGGTATAGGGAATAGAATCGTAAGCAAGAAAGATATGGTCCCCCTTCTTCTGGAGTTGACAGTCTAATGGGGAAGATATACAATAAAATAAGCAGGCCGGGCATGGTGGCTCATGCCTGTAGTCCCAGCACTTTGGGACACTGAGGCAGGTGGATCACCTGAGGTCAGGAGTTTGAGACCAGCCTGGCCAACATGGCGAAACCCCATCTCTACTTAAAAAAACACAAAGATTAGCCAGGTGTGGTGTTGGTTGCCTGTAATCCCAGCTACTCGGGAGGCTGAGATGGGAGAATCGCTTGAACCCAAGAGTTGGAGGTTGCAGTGAGCCGAGATGGTGCCACTGCACTCCAGCCTGGGTGACAGAGTGAAACTCCATCTCAAAAAATAAAAATAAAATAAAATAAGCAGTCCAGGTGGAAATGTACAGTTGTGCAGGCTGTGCGCTGCCCAACTTCAGGGGACATTACTCCCATAGAATGTGGTCTAAATGGTGCCCCCCCAACAAGTCATGGCCTGTACCACCTTATGGTGGTGGCCCTTCAAGCAATTTTCTGAAAATGTGCTAAGTAATTGGTGACAGCAGATGTACTGAGCCATGGAAGCACCTGGCAACACCACTTGACCTAATCTAGGAGGTGGTTTCCTGGAGTAAATGACATTGCAGCCAAGACTTAATAATCAGCCTGAGTCAGGTATGCTAAAAGCAGGAAGAGTCATCTAGGCATTTTCTTCTAGTAGTTTCTCTTCTCAATCAGAGAAACTGCATACACCAAGGCCAAGGACCAGGGGTTCTGAGGCTGAACTAACCACAGAACAAAGATAAGGGACATCTTGGCAGTTGAATTCTGCTGTTGATGTGAGAGTTTCATTTTTCTCGCTTGACAGACCCACGTCAGCTGCACCCAAACTTTGTGGATTCCAAGCTGTTTTCTAACAAGGTCTCAGCAATGCTTTTCAATATAGTGCAGTTGATTCAAAAGCTTTGGCTAAACGTAAGCTTCAGAGAAGATCCCCTCTCTTCAGACAGATGGTTCCAAAAGGTGGACTCCTATTCCTGCCATCCATCAACTTTATCAAATGTCTCAAGCATTTTGGTTCAGACAAACTCAATCTGATTGTGACACTTCTCTGCTTAAAAACTTTTAATTAAGTGCTTTTGGGATTAAAAGACAAAATGAAAGACATCTTGAGATAAAGTTCAAACTCCTTAGCCTGGCCTACAAGGTACAGTAATCTTTCAGAGGGCAGAGGTGATTTCTACATCATCACTTAGCACAATGGCTTACACGGAGTAGCATTATGGAATGGATGGATGGATGGATGGATGGATGGATGGATGGATGGATGGATGAACAGTCAGTCTTGCCCTGCCCACAATTTTCCCCTTCAATCTACTCCAATAAGAGATGACTGTCTTCCAGGCAGGGCATGTTCCTGTTAGGCCTTCAGTGTTCACAGGAGATTGTCACTTCTCCCACAGCTGACTGACTAGTAAAGTTTTAGTCTCTGGCATTCTGAAATGGTGGCACTTCAGGCACAACCAATCAAAGTGTATCATCTCAAAATCCCTGCAACCTGACACTTATCAAAACTTGGTTTATTACTCTAAAGAGAAAATCACAAAAGTATGAAAGGACGTATGCACAAAAAGATTTGCTGCATCACTGTTTATGTTTGGGAAAAATCGGAATGACCCAAATGTCCATGAATAGAGGGCGGGGCACGTAAATTAAGGCATATACCACATGGTAGAATATGGAGCAACCTTAAAGTTGGGGAGGGGTCTATTGCATTCCATCAAATCTGCGATAACTTCATCTTTAAGATACATCATTATTTTATTTATTTTATTTTTTTGAGACAGAGTCTCACTGTGTCACCCAGGCTGGAGTGCAGTGGCAGCATCTCGGCTCACTGCAACCTCCGCCTCTCGGCTTCAAGTGATTCTCCTGTCTCAGCCTCCCGAGTAGCTCAGATTACAGTTGAGCACCTCCATGCCGAGCTAATTTTTGTATTTTTAGTAGAGACGGGGTTTCACCATATTGGCCAGACTGGTCTCGAACCCTGGGCTCAAGTGATCCACTCACTTCAGCCTCCCAAAGTGCTGGGATTACTGTGAGCCACTGCACTGGGACAAGATAACATCATTATTTTATGATAGTAAGAAAATGCTATCAATTAAATGACACAAGCTTTCTTATTCCCTCCAATTTTTATTTTCTACTAACTAGCTCTTTAAACATAGGCATGTTTTTTATTATATATCGCTCTTGTGCATACATGAAAAGATATATAAGCATAATAAATTGCTTAATATGTTCCTGAAAGTGCCTCTCATTTAGAGTCCAACACTTCCAGATGCTCATCAACTCAGAATCATCAATGTCCATGGATTTCTATGCTACATTGTCCTCTCTGCCATCAAGAGAGTTTGGATGCTGACTTTTTAAAGAATACATAAAAAAGATAAATCCATCAAGCTCCTAACTGACTTTGCAGTTATGTAGGATTGGCCGACTTTGGACTTTGCGAATATTGATAAATCAGTTCACTTTCAATAAGTCATCTCCCACACTCTTCCTTCAATAATTTTGCTCCTAAGGGTTAGAGAAAAATTTACCTCTTGCTCATGGCTTTTCTCCTAAGCCATTAGCATCCATTCTGAACCTTTTGATGTTTTTGTGAATGTGCCTGGAGCAACTGCTGCCTGGCCGGACACCATCACATGGATTGTAAGATGCAAATAAATTTCAGGCATGCAAAATGTTTTTTTTAAAAAAATTAGGATCAATGAAATATTTAATATCTCTACAGCATGTTAAGGAGTGATAAAAAGCAAGTTTCAGAATAGCACATACACTAAGTGCATACATGTAATATGTATAAAAGTATGTATTACATCTATTTGTATCAGTATGAAAGGCATAAAGATGCCTAGAGGGATGTCCATCCAAATATCGTCAATAATTATGTCTAAGCCAGGCGCAGCGGCTCATGCCTGTAATCTCAGCACTTTGGGAGGCTGAAACAGGAGGATTGCTTAAGGCCAGGAATCTTTTTTTTTTTTTTTTTTTGAGATGGTCTTGCTCTGTCGCCCAGGCTGGAGTGCAGTGGCGCGATCTTGGCTCACTGCAACCTCTGCCTCCCGGGTTCAAGCAATTCTCCTGCCTCAGCCTCCCAAGTAGCTGGGACTACAGGCCCACACTGCCACACCCGGCTAATTTTTTGTATTTTAGTAGAGAGGGGGTTTCACCATATTGCCCAGGCTGGTCTCGAACTCCTGAGCTCAGGCAATCTGCCCGCCTCCGCCTCCCAAAGTGCTAGGATTACAGGTGTGAGCCACCGCACCTGGAGGCCAGGAGTTTGAAACCAGCCTGGTCAAGCGAGACCCCATCTCTACAAAAGTAATAAATAAATAAATAAATAAATAAATAAATAAATAAATAAATAAGTAAGTAAATTTGTTATTTTTACCAGATAGTGCATTTGGGATGATTATACTTTCTTTTTTGCATTTTTCTGTATATTTAGCACTTTCAAATTTTACTATAAATGTGTGACATATTTTCAAAAGTAATAAATTTTTTTTAAGGAGAAGAGATAGTGTTTATGGAAAATTGCCCAAAACATATGGATTTCACTTGTATCTATATAAGTCTACACTTACGAACAAATTTTATGAGGTCTGTAATATCCCTAAAATTTTACCCATACTATTAATCTCCCTGTCACACTTAACGTAAAATTTGAGCTCCTCCCCAGGACTTACACGACCTCATCCTGCCCGCCAGGCTGATGTCACATGCCACCTGTGTTCTGCTGCCTCTCTCTACTCGCCACACACACCTGCAGTCCCTGAACACACCAAACTCATTCTCCCCTGCCTCACATGAGCCTCTGACATTTAGGTGTTAGCTTAGCAAGGGAGGCCATTCCTGATCCCCTAATCTAAAGTAGGCTTTCCTTCATTCTCTCTCCCATAACCCTGTTTTGTTTCCTTTTGAGCACTAACTACTATCTGGGAGCCACCTCAGCTATGTCTTTGTTGCCTTGTTTGTAGTCTGTCTCTTCCCTGTGGGCAGGACCCCTGACTGTCAGGGTAACTGTGAAATCCTCAGTGTGTGGGTTAGTTTGGCTCCTCAAAAAAGCAGGTGACAAAATGAGATCAGATGTGAAAGAGATTTACTGGGAGAAACACTGTGAAGAACGACGGGAGGTAGCAGGAGGAGGCAGGGAGAGCCTTCCCACCGCAGTTCAGGTTGAACCCTATGAAGGGAGACAGGGAAAGAAGGGAGATCGGGTGGGAAGACTGTCAAACCGCAGTTCTAAGGCAGTTTCCCACAGGCCCGTGAGATGTCCTCCAGCCAAAGTTGCCCATTTAAGGACTCTTGCATCCTGCAGTATTGGGTCAGCACCGTCACCTGGATCTACTGTGCTCCATCATTGGCAGGGACTGGGAGCAGCTCCAGGGATGGTGGTCTTGGTGCCAGTATGGCAGTGGACCCCGAATGGAGGGGACAGGGGCTCCCCACAGCAGGAGACCTGAGCAGGCCATTTGCAAGGCTGCCATAGCCTGGAACAGAGTGAAATCTTTGCACACATTTGTTTTTAACAAACGAGTGAATGGAAAGTTTTCCAAAGTGGCCGACAACTCAAAAGAGGAACTACTACTCTAATATTCTCTCTGAGATAAGTTATATGCTCATACCACAGGAATTTTACTGTCACAGAGTTTCTTTTAGTGAATTGGATGATAGTATTTTGACTTCAGCTTCCTTCGAATATTGATATAAGAAATATCTCCAAAGAATGCATTGCCTTTTGTAGTGTAAAAAGGCTATTGAGGTACTTATCACTGTATCACCCAGTGCCGCCTTCATGAAGACCCAAGAGGAAAATATTCTTTCTAATCTCAGTACCAGGAAGAGTTATGCTTCATCTGGGCGACTGGGTTGTAAATTTATGTAATTGACAATGTGATCAGAGTTTGCTTTCTTTTTTTCTTTTTCTTGTATCTGTTTTGCGTATGCACCTGAAAGCTTGGAACCTAACTTGTAGTCCATTTTCAGCAAATGCCTAGGAACTCCTACAAATATTTCTGCATATTTCAACAGAATTGATTTTATTTTATTTTATTTTTAGAGACAAGGTCTCCCTCTGTCGCCCAAGTTGGAGTGCAGTGGCGCAATCATAGCTCACTGTAAACTTGAACTTTTGTGCTCAAGTGATCCTCCCCCTCAGCCTTGCAAGTAACTGGACCTACAGGTGCCCACCACCACACCCAGCTAATCTTTATTTTAAAAAATGTTTTTAATAGAGACAGGGTCTCACTATGTTGCCAGGCTGGTTTCAGACTCCTGGCCTCCAGCAATCCTCCCACCTCAGCCTCCCAAAGCATTGAGATTACAGGCATGAGCCACCTTGCCTGGCTCAAATATTGATTTTAGACCAGCCTTACTCGTGGGTTAATCTTATTTTCCTATCCTTAATTATCTTGCCTGACATACTTTTTTATACTTGATCTTCTTGTATTATATATATTTTAATAGGCCACTTTATATGCTTTGAAATATGGTGAGATCTGCATAAACTGGTTGTTGTTTAATGGTAAGCATCGTACTATGGACCCGTGGTCTAGCCCCAGCCTTCAGCTTCACGTCCCACCCACCACTCCTCCCCAACCCTGCCCTGCTGCTCACAGCTTCCCTCTTATTCCCTCATTAGAGTCCTTACCACACTTTATTACAAAGATTTGTGTAGGGGTCTTGTCCACCCAGAAGCAGAGCATTTTTTGCAGCCCTACTGACTTAGCCATGTCAAAAAGTAAATTCTCTATTATGTCACCCATTATCAACCTGAACCCTCTCCCTTCTTCCATCTTCAACACCCTCCACCACTGATTGTGGAAAACTTTCCATTTTAAGTGGCTTGTAATTTTTATAGGTATAGTCTCTTTATCACCGGAGGAAAAAGGGATAAAGACATATTAAAAGCTATACCTGGGTTAATCTCTAAGAGATTTTAGTCTTGTCCCTCTAACCATCATTTTAATAAAGCTTTAGAACATTAACTAAGATGTAGCTCTGCAACAGAGAGTACTAAAAGAACAGTTAGACATTTATTTTAGTCTGGGGCTGAGAATGGAAGATCATATTATAGACAAATATTCACCCACACCAATTTCCTATATATATTTAATCAATAAGATAAACCAAGTAAGAAAGAATACCAAAAAAACCAAGAATGTCCACATTAAAAATAGAATGAGTTCCATGACTAAACAGCTAAATCTCTTTATTACTGGAAAGTAAATGCATTTGACCACTGCAACATTAAGGAAAAATTCAGAGAATCTGAGTGTGGACCAGTTGAGATTCATATGAAATCAAGAGAATGAGCAGACATCTTATTTAGAGTGATTGATGGCCCCTGCTGAGATGAGCGAGTGTGAAAAAACATATGCCACTTGGTTTTATGTGTTTTGGCTGCCAGATGGTGCCTAACCCCACTCCACTGCACCCCTGAACCACCCCTCACTCCCACCCATGTCAATCTCTGCCTCATCTGAAACTCTCTCTGGTGCTTGTAATCCACTCCCCACCAGGACTGGAGTGGGGGTAGTGATGGGTGAGGCACAGGGATGAGATTTAGATGTCCATTTTGCATATTACTGGGTAAAATAGAAAGCTTAAATTAGAATGATTTGTTTTCCAGGACACATGTTGACAGCATCTAAATGTCATCTACCTGTCTCTCCTACTAGAAGTTCACTTTTCTATTTCTATCACCAAGGTAGTTTCTGGAATAGAGTAGTTATGTAATCATGTTTGCTGTATGAATGAATAAAGAAGCAAGTACATGATCAATTCATAATAACCCAGCAATAAAAGGGAATAAGGTGAATTTAGCATAACCTAGTCTCTGTGAATCCAGGCTTTCTTCCAGTGTCCATGGGTTATCTATGGAATAGGCTTGTAGAATCCGCTGGAGGGTCCCATCAATCATCTCATTTTGTTATTTCTGAACCATACCCTTTTCTGTTCTTAGAGAGCTATGACATCACTTGCTTCACTCTGGTCTTTACTGCTCCTCTTTTTCAAAAGTTATCCCCAGTGGAATTGTGATCATATTTGCAGTCACTTTTCATTACCCAGATTATAATTTGTCTGATTTTTACAGGCCAGACTCTCTTCAGGTTAAATATGCTTTTATTCATACTTGGAATCAAATCTTCTCATTAAAAAATGTATAATTTTATATTTTTACTATGAAAGTAATGTAACCATATTTCCCCCAAAAAATCCACAAAATAGGGATGAAGGGAGAAAAAAATTCACTCATAAGCCTAACACCATGTTGAATGCAACCGCGATTCAGATTTTGTTAAATTTCCTTCCAATGCTTTTTCCCAGAGATCTGTTTACATAGCTTCATGTGGTTGTGTTCACGGTACATACATTTTTATTCCTTGATTTTGTTTAATCAGTCAAGAAAATATAAACTAATTATTTATAGAAAAATATAAACTAATATTTATTTATTTATTTTAACACTAATTATTTAGCAGAGAGAATTTGATTTTACGGAAAAGGGGCCCTGAAATAAAACAGGCATAGTAACCCTAGGAAGCAACTCTCACCCCTGGGGCTGGAGGAAGAAAGGAAAGAAGTTGGGGTAATTGGAACCTAGAAGTGTGCGGGGGAGAGGTGTTGCAGAACCGGGGCCTGCGCTTCTGGGGAGCGGATGCTACCAGGGCTCAAGTTGACACTTCCAAGAGGAGGGGCGGTGGGGCTGGTTCTAGATGTAGCTACAAAGTTGGAGGCTGGAGCCAAGTGCTAGTGAGACCAGCTGCTTGTCCAGAGGGAAGGGCCACGTGGGTATCTCTGCCAAGACAGGCAGCAGACAGAAAGGGGCATGTCCCTTTTCTGCACTCACGTCTTCAATCTCCCTCTAGTGCCCTCTGTTGGTGGAATCAAACAGGGAGCCAGCAGGCAAAGTAGAAATGTGATTGGCACAGTTCCAGGTTGGGCACCACAGAGCAACGTGGGTTCCAAGATGGAGACCACAGCTGAATAACCACCCTATAGCTTGAGCCTTGTTTTCGTGTTACTACAAGCCTACGTTTTGAGGGGCTGGGGAAAGGGAGGACAGGGGTCTTGCTCTTTTGCCCAGGCTGGAGTACACTGGCATGATCATAGCTCGCTGCAGCCTCAAACTCCTGTGCTCAAGCAATTCTCCTGCCTCAGCCCCCAAAGTGGCTGGGACTACAGGTGCATGCCTCAAAGCCTGGCGATTTTTTTTTTTTTTTGTAGAGGTGGGGGTCTTATGATGTACCCCAAGCTGGTCTCAAATTCCTGGCCTCAAGTGATCATCCTGCCTCAGCCTCCCAAAGTGTTGGGATTACAGGTGTGAGCCACTATGCCTGATCCACAGCTTACATTTTTCATGACTGTGCCATATTTTTCACAGTGTACTTCAGCTTTTAAACCATTTCCTGATTGTTAGATTCTCTAGTATATGGCCAAGAATTTACATTTGAAAATAAAAATCAATGGAAATCGTTGTGCACTTGTGTTTTGTTTGTTTGTTTGTTTGTTTTTTTTTTCTCACTCTTTTGTTTCCATTTCTGGTATCACCACCAGCATGGGAGAACAGAGGAAGATGTTAAGAAAGTTAAACCCTGGGCTGGGCGCAGTGGCTCATGCCTGTAATCCCAGCACTTGGGAGGCTGAGGCGGGTGAATCACGAGGTCAGGAGTTCGAGACAAGTCTGACCAACACGGTGAAACCCCGTCTCTACTAAAAATACAAAAATTACCCAGGCACGGTGGCACGTGCCTGTAATACCAGCTACTCAGGAGGCTGAGGAAGGAGAATAGCTTGAACCCGGGAGGCGGAGGTTGCAGTGAGCTGAGATCGTGCCACTGCCCTCCAGCCTGGGCAACAGAGCAAAATTAGTCTCAAAAAAAGAAAGAAAGAAAGAAAGAAGGAAAGAAAGAAAGAAAGAAAGAAAGAAAGAAAGAAAGAAAGAAAGAAAAGAAAGAAAGAAAGAAAGTTAAATCCCACCACATCTACAGACAATGCTGTACTCTTGTAAGATTCCAGACATAGCCTTTAATCCCCAAAGCCTTACACTTTGATTTTGTAAACAAATAGATAGACAGACACTTTCTCTGTATAGCTTACAGCAATTAAGCCCTATGTCAACACTTTTGCTAACATTCTAGATTAGTGTGTAGTGATTTGATTTGCAAATTTTTTGGCATGCACCAGCTTTTTTATTTAGGCAACTCAGTTGAAGAAACTTCTTTTTCCTTTTTCTCTTCATCTTTAATTGTTCCTTCAGCTCATGCACCACAGGGGCTCAGACCTCAATAAGAGCAGAAACGATTCAAAGGAGTCCAGGTCTTGGAATGATGGCCTGAATTCTCCTAAATCCATAGGATTAACTACCGCAGGCTGGGATCCATCAGTTGGTGAGCTTGAAGATAAAAAATAAGGAGGTTAATTTAAATATAAAACTCATGATGGGCTATATTCAAAAGCAGACTCACTTTTTCCAAAGTGATTTAAGATAGCACAGGTAACTATCTCTGCTTTTGAATGTATATTCTTACCTTTTTATTTTTAATATTAAAAAATAACCTTGTTATATTTGCTTTCTCAAGATATTAGTGATCTGGAAGACAGAAGTCTGTAAGGGATTCCTTAATGTCTTTGGAGAGTGACATTTTAAAATATGTCCTGCATTAATTGTCCAGGAAAGGGTTGCAAACATAACATGGGAAAACAGGCCTACTCTGTGTGCATATGTGGGCATGTAGGTACTAGGAAAAATTTATAAAATTTTATTCTTTATGATTGTTAATCTATATTACCATACAATGAAATATTATTTGATTCTAGACCTTTAAAATGTTTACTTTAGACCTTTGTAATTAACAGATCAGAAAAAATATATTTGAGTCTCATTATTTAAATCATGAAATATATATATAAATATAGACCCACTAGATATCTAGACACATCATACCCACATGTATATATGAAGGGATTTGTATTCACAAATGATATTCCTTGGAGGGCTAAATTCTGTTAATAGATGACCATTTCCACTTCCTTTAATTAACTTTAATAAGACAGATTTCATGTAGCAGTTTGTTCTATTAAACCTAAGTCATCTCCTCTTGGCTCCCAAATTTATGATCTCTAATTTCAGCACAGCTCATATTTATCAAAACCATGAAAATGATGGCCTGCGTTTCATGGTGACTTATGGTGTGTTGTAAAGATATTTTCTTTGTTTCACACTTTGGCCCAGGGAGGTTCGTGGAGCTCTGCTGAGGGCTTTCCTTTTTCTCTCGAAAGGAATGGGAGAGAAGGGGAGAAGCTCGGAAGCAGCCTCTGCCTGCAGCCTCCATATGGCCCACAGACTTCTCTCAGTGAGGGAGTGCGAGGGCGTGGGGTGCAACGGTCATCATTTATGGCTCTTCCCAAGTGACAGGTTAGTTACCAACACAGCCTGGAGAGATGTGTCTATGGCCAGAATCGGGTTTCAGGGCTGATGACCTTACTCCTTAAATAAATAGAGAAACATTTGGAGCCAATTTTGAGGGACAATCACGATTCTGCAAATATGTGGTGGAAAAGAAAGAAGGAGGGTGGGAGAAAATAGAATTAAGGTCCAGTGTGGTCTTCACAATTATAATCCCAACTACTCAGGAGGCCAAGGCAGGAGAATCGCTTGAGACCAGGAGTTTGAGACCAGCCTGGGCAACATACCGAGACTCCATCTTTACAAAAAATTTAAAAATGTGGCAGGCATGGTGGTGCACACCTGTAGTCCTAGCTACTTGGGAGGCTTCAGCCTAGGAGTTCAAGGTTACGGTGAGCCATGGTTGCGCTGATGCACTTCAGCCTGGGTGATAGAGCAAGACCCTGTCTCTTTAAAAAAAAAAAAAAAAAGAAGAAGAAGAAGAAAGAAAGAATTAATGACTTCACTGGCAAGCTCCTGGAATGGTCTGGAACATGCAGCAAATGCTAGAGTAGAGCTCTTAGGAGAAGGTGAGTGGTGGAGAGGTGGGGAGGTGAAGGAGGAGCAGAGTAGAGGCAACAGAAGAATTCAGAAGAAAACACTACCTGTGCTTGCAAAGAAGTTACATTCTGGTGATGCACTTTGTTGTCACAAACATTGTCAGAGGCCAAAATGATACAAGGAACCTAAGAATGCACTTTGGGATGAGAACAAAGGGAGGATTACAGCATTTTTAAAATTTCTAAATGCTAAGAAAATAGAATTGAATGCATTAATATATGTAGGGTGTAAATATGCTCTGTTTGCTACTGTTATTAGGAGTAGCGTCATATGTGCCAGATAAGGAAAAGAGATGGGAGGAAGGGGAAAGGCTAAGATGTGAGGACCGAGGCTGGAGAGCAGGAGGAAAAGCTCCAGGTACTCAGCTGCGTTAGGTCACAGTGGGGGTCCGGGCCACAGGGCGAGTTGCTAAGAAAGTTGGCCAAATATGTGCAGGTTCTGAAAATAGGTTTTCGTTTGTTTGTTTCTGTCGCCCAGGCCGGAGTGCAGTGGTTCGATCTTAGTTCACTTCAACCTCCACCTCCCATGTTCAAGCGATTCTTCTGCCTCAGCCTCCTGAGTAGTTGGAACTACAGGCATGCATCACCATGCCTGGCTAATTTTTGTATTTTTAGTAGAGATGGGGTTTTGCCATGTTGGTCAGGCTGGTCTCAAACTCCTGACCTCAAGCCATCTGCCCGCCTCGACTTCCTGAAGTGCTGGGATTACAGGCATGAGCCATTGTGCCCGGCCTGAAAATAGGTTTGACAGGGGCACCCAGGCAGCCCTGGGCTGGTCTTCCTTCTGGATCTCTCTGGAGGAGGTAGGGCAGAGCCTAGCAACCTTTTCAGAACATCCACTCCAGTCATTCTAAAAGAAGAATCTATAATTCCACTGTCACCCAGCCCTCTCCTGCCTGCTGCCTCCTATCCTTTTCATTTGGGACCCCAACTTTTGTTCCACAGTTGAAGATAAGATCTTAAAATGTAAATCCTGAGAGTGGACAACATCTTGCCTAAAACTTACATTCACCGAGTATAATGGATTCACCTGTATCTATAATTCATTCTTATTAGAACTTGAGCAGGGTGGTGAAAAGCCTTGGCTTTGTTGTCCTACAGAATTGGATTTACTTCCCAGGCAGTTAAGTGACCTTGTGCAAGTTACTTAATCTTTATGAGCCTCATTTTCTTCATCCATAAAATGGGGTAATAATAATACTATGCTTAGGATTGTTGCAAGGATTGAATCACCTCTTATATGTAAAGGAGTTAGTACATACTGTGAAGTCAGCAAGTACTAAAGCTCAATGGGCATAGCTGTTGCAATGGTGGGTGGGTTAGAAAGCAGGATGACACTGACCACAGGAGGGGAAAGGGTTAAGGACACAATGAAGACCCCAGTTTGGCATGAGGCCAACCTGTCCAACTTCACTTTGTACACCCAAGCCCCTGGGATCTGTAGCAAACTTTGGTCACTGCATTACGTGGTGCTTAACAATGTCACCCATGTGACTTATGAGGATAAATCATTTTGAAGGTGTTTTATCCCCAGCAGCATCCTCCATTGAGGTATGGAGGCCTAGAGAAGGGAAGATGTTATGGTTTAAGTTCCAGGCCTGCTCAATTCAATCTCAAACTTCAAGATGTCTGTGTGAAGTTTCTGAAGAAATAGAAACTCCTTACTAACTCAGATAATTAGATGGTATAAATAATGCACCTGAGAAGACCTTAAGTGAGATCGTTTGCAGAAGCCTCCAAGCTAGAGGGGCTATTCCCACTCCACAATGTTGGCACCTATTGGAAAAGCCCCAGCATGTTCTCTGTGCTCCCAGCCTGCATGCCAAAATATTTGCCTCAGTCCATATCTTGCTGGTCATTTCCCTTCCTCACCTGTTCCTGATTGTCCAAGGCCATGGCCCTAGACCTGTTTCCTGACCCTCTGACCTGTGGACTCATACTGTTTCCATTGAGCTGAGCTCTAGCTTCCTTCCTTAGCTCCACTTTGAACTGCCCCTTGATCACATTGCTTCATGGTTGCTCCAAAATGGGGTCCAGCGTCTCCCCGGTACCAGTTCCCATGCCAGAGGGTGCTTCACGTTTACTCTGCCTCCAGGAATGAACCCCAGACCCACATCATCTTTTATCCTGTAAGAACTGAATTTTAAGCCACTTAAAAAAAAACTAAGACTTGAGAATTTGGTCATTAATGAGAACATAAATATGGATCATATAGCTAGAAAGGCCATGTGTACATGAGAATTGACTTCTCTAGGCATGCACACGGTGAAAATTAGACCTCACTTATATATAATTAAAGAACAGTAATACAAAGTAGACCTTTGCATATGCATCAGTCAATCCAATATTCAGAGAGAAATTCGCTGTAATTGGTTGATTAACATAAAGATGATGTTAATGACTTCCCATCAGCTTACATGGTGTTCCAGCCATTCCTTGTAATGACATTCTAGACACCCTGTCCACATACCAGAATATGCAATATTTTCTGAATACTGTTCTTTTTTACAGATGAGGAAAGTGAAGCTCACAGGTTAAATACTTGCCCAAGGTCACAACTTACAAATATTGGAGCTGGAATTTGAACCTAGGTAATCTAGCTCCAAATTCCATGTTCTCCACATATCCATGATGCTACCTCTCTAAAGAAGGATTTCATTCAAACATCTTGTAAGTATAATTATTTTTATTTATTTGCTTGCTTTATAGGATTCTTCAAGCTGGGGGTGAATTTACTGGACAAGTGGTGCTGCCTTATTCAACATGGTCATTGACTATTTTCAAATGCTAGAAGAATAAAGTGTTAAGGAATACTTCAGAAATACAAGGAATCCAGGCTTAGCACTTGCAAGCTAAGGAAGAGTATAATTTATATCAAATGCTCAATAGTTTCAGGGTTCTAACCTCTTATTCACATTTGGGCAACTAGATAGAAAAACCTAGAATTATCTATCCCTGGATAGATCATTACCAGATAATTACCTATTACCTAGATAATTACCTATTACTAGAACCTTCAATCACTGGATTTTTCTAACCTATTTTCATAAAGAGGTCATTATCAACAAAATACTCTGAGAAACTGAGTTCTCTCTCTCTCTCTTTTAGAGCAGCTTCTAGTGGCTGTCTTGGGTTAGTATTGTTTAGATGCAGTCTTCTCTATCCAAATGATTGTTAGAGTGAGGACTATGAGGTGCTCCCACAGTTTCCATTTTGTCATTTGGACTGTGTTTAACAAGTCAGGAAAGTGGACATGCATGCTCAATAGGTTCCAAAAAGCATTGGCTCTGAAACAAAAAATCAAGAACACTGTATTCCCTGAAATTTCTGATAAAATATAGTTTCACTCTTGATTCAAATGTATTATATTTTATTAGTAAAATTAATGAGAAAAACATGTGTGTACCTACTCTATATTCAGTGTTCTATGGACATAGGTTTCCATGGGTGTCACTTTCATGACACTGTCAATAGCTATTAAGGATCTCACGAGTTAGGAACACTGAGTTAAGTGTAAGGTCAATTGAATTCTAACATCTCTTGAGTGCCATTCACTGCAAGACTTGGCCAGGCAAGGTGATATGAGTGAATCAAAACTATTTAAGACACAATACAGGTGACTACAACATAAGCAAAACAAAGGGACACAACGCCAGAAAACTCAGAAATACATAATGCCGACGTGGTAAAAACCTGGTGATGCACTACCACACCCATACCCACATCCATGGCAGACATTATCAATCAATCACAGCACTTTTCCCATGAGCCCAGATTTAGCCTTGAGGAATGATAATGCACCTGATATCTCTCTCATTCACTTGCTTTTCCTTCTTGAATAAGACAAAATGAGCAGAGTTATGAAACTATACCTCAGAGAGTTAAAGAAACCAATGATTAACAGAAATTCTTGAGCTTGCAGGATGACAAATTTTAAAAAGCACAACTTATTAAAATGCTGAAACTCTCTCCACTTGTAAGATAACAAAACTGGCTAAAATTGGTTGGGACCAATATGGCTGACTGGAGTTTATGTAGAATTAGCTTGCTGACGTCACAGCCTGAATTTCCATCACGTGTTTCATACCAACTCCCCCTGGATTTGCACATGGGACCCATGAGGAGGCATGAAGAGATAATTGTGCATGCCCAAGAACTTTCCAAATCTCCCCTTTCCTTCCACCAATCACCTGCTAATCCTGAAATCCACCCCCTAAACCTTTTCTAATAAAATTACTGCCTGAAAGCCAGGACAGGGAGACAGATTTGAGATGGTCTCCTGTCTCCTTGTGAATTGACTTGCAATAAAAAGCTCTTCTTTTTTCAAAAACTTGGTGTTGTTGTATTGGCTTCTAGTGAATCAGGAAGCAAGCCCCTTTTCCTTACTCACACTTCTAGCTATCAAGCTGGGAACACCCACTGGATCATGTATGTAAACATCAACTGTCACTGGTGTCACAGCAATGAAAAAAATAGAGGCCTTTTGTAGGGGTCTGTTTTCAAGTATCTATGGTTTTCACATTATTCATTTAAAAAATGTGGTGCATTCATTTGCACAATTTTGGATCTTTATTATTAGTAAGAAATTACTGCATTCCTCACAACACATTCCAACACACCAGTTTGTTGAGACACCTCCCATAAGAACAGCTGCTCTAGAGGCTTAAACTCCAAAGACCATTCCAGACCAAGGTGAAAGAACAAGTGAACTAAAAAAAACTCCACCACAACACATTGAGAAGGGACCAACCCTATCCAAAGCAAATTATTCCCTTCCCCTCCACATTCCTGAGCAGCTATGCATGTTCTTCCTACACTTAGATGCTTACAATTCTTGGTCAAGAAGTCAATTATGACAAGTAAGAGCCAAGACGTTGTTTTTTTTCTTTATGGACACCCCTCCTGAAATGTGAGTAACAAGGTGTGGCTGTCCTTGCTGGCAGCGTCCTGTGTTCTCACCCTGCGCCAGTCTTGGCGAGTCTCAGAGCATTTCTCTTCCTGTCCAAGAGAAAATCTATTCCAGGAGGCATCAGTAAGAAGTAAGAGACTTCACTGAAGATCCTTTAGGGTGGAGTCGGCTTTATCTCCAGCACCTAAAACATACCCTGGCTCACCAAAGGGGCATAGTAAGGAATAAATGAATGAATGGAAAATCAACAAAAGTCCTCATTGCACCTACGAGTCTGTTTCGCCACCATGTTGACTAACCCAAATTCTGAGAATGCCTCTAAGATTTCTTTTTTTCTCTTCTTAGAGACAGAGTCTCACACTGTTGCCAAGGCTGAAGTGCAGTGGCATAATCATAGTTTACTGTAGTCTCAGACTCCCAGGCTCAAGGAATCTTCCCACCTCAGCCTCCCTAGCAGCTAGGACTAGAGGTATGGGCCACTGCACCTGGCTGATTTTTTTAAACTTTTTGTGAAGACAAGGTCTCGCTGTATCGTCCCTGCTGGTGTTGAAGTCCTGGCCTCAAACAATCCTCCCACTTCAGCCTCCCAAAGCACTGGAATTACAGGTGTGAGCCACTGCACCTAGCCTGTCTCTAGGATTTCTACTTTCACATATACTTCCCATAAGTCCTGCCCTTAGGTCAAAATAACCATGCTGTTATCATAATCACATACTTACCATAAATCCTGCCCTTAGGCAAATTCCCTGTAGTGTATAAGCCCTGGGTCTGCGGGGTAACAGTGCAGTGATCCACCATCTCATGGCCGCCTGAGACATGGCTTCTGTTCTTAAGTCCCTGTTAAATGTTTCTCTTTGAGAAACTGGATTTATCACCCTCTTTCTTCAGCTTCTCAGCTCCCTGGGCCTTTGGCATAGGTTTGCACAGACCTGCTCATCCAGGAACACCCTCCTGAAGCCTCATCTCATTCCCTTTCTTTCCCGTTTACAGCTCTTCTATGTGGGTCCTTCCTCACTCCAGGGTCTCCCCTCACCACCCTGCCAACTGATACCCCCCTGTCCTCTGCAGAGGTCTCCCCAGATTCCTCCAATCTGTCATCTTCATCTCCAGCACTTCACTCTGCGAAAGGCCCTCTTAATTTTGGGGCCAGTTTTTTTTTTAAACTATTTTCTTTTATTTCAAATATTTTTGAGGTACAAATGGTTTTTGGTTACATAGATGAGTTGTATAGTGGTGAAGTCTGAGATTTTAGTGCACCAAGGGCCCTCTTGAGACACCCCGCTTCCTTTGAAAGCTGCAAGAGATTGTCAATACCAAAGTACTTTTCCTCTCACAAATAAAACTTTCCTGTCACTTGCATATTTGTCATTGTTCTGCTTCCAATAAGCAGCCATCTCTTAAAGGGCAAGGGATCTTATCTGTTGAAATCCAATGTGATCTGTGTCATTTGTGGATGTGGAGGGAAGATGGCTATTAATGTAATACTCTGCATCAAGCAGGCTCTTTATGTTTTTGGACTCCCAGAACAACAAGAAAACCTCAGAAATATCAATATGGTATCAAACGGAATGTGTTGCAATTAGAAGGAATTAAGTTCTTTCCTTGTTTCTCCATAGACAGGGTCCTCTTAGAAGTGGGATTTCATGAACTTTGAGCAAAGAAAACATGAGTTTTCTGAAGACAATAATCTAACAAACACAAACACATTAACTTAGGCAGACTTCACAAAGGTTCCTTAATTCTTTCCAGTAACAGGCAAAGAGAAAGAATTCCTACTTTGCTAGCTCCTTCGTTCTTTTCTCCTACCTCTTCTAAACTTTCCCTATCCCTGTACCCTTTCCATATCCACCCTACACACATGTGCATGCACACACACAAACACAAACACACACACACACACACACACACACACACACAGAGAGAGAAACATAGAGAAGGTATGTTAAGATTACCTGGTAGAGTACTCAACAAAAGTCAAAATTGTATGATTTATGGTTGAAAATCTATTTTTCTCTAACAATTTTCTCCTTTAAAAACCAGTTCCAATAACTCAGCTTCTTCTCAAATGCACTTTCTGCGGTAATATTGTATATCTCCACTCCCTTCCCTGGAACTTCATTTTTATTTGATTTTATTGACGCTGCTCTATTGGAATGTGTATCACTTGAGCCCCCATGGAGAACTGAGCAGGTGTGAGTAAAGCAAAACATCTTTTGTTAATAGAAGTACACCCTGGGAGTTCATGGAGATGCTGTAATTTCAATTGCTTTTATGAAAATTCTGTAAATTCCTGTGCTGTGAATTTTGAACAGAGCTTAGGAGACCAACAGCCTTTAATACAAGCCAAAGACATGCTTATTTCTATAACTGAAATAAATGTTCTGCTTTCTTTCTTCCAAAAAAATAGATGCAGGTATTTAATTGGAATGTTTAAACTGTAGAAAATCATATTAACTCTGAGTCTGGCTCTTGGAGCCAAAATGGAGATCTCACTGTGATCAGCCTACAGGAAGATGACTTTGGTTTTCCTGGGTAACTTCTTGAAGCATGAAGAAGAGCTTACCCCACCTTCATGTGGGGTCGAGAATGACTTCACAACGGCATTGTCCATTCCATGCTCAAGTCTTTGTACATATTTACATTTAAAAACCTAGAGAATGTGAACAGGCTCCCCCAACCACTCAGCTTGAGGGGGTGTTGTATTATTATAATTCTCTCTCTGTGTCTAGCCCTCTTGGATTCACTGCCACAGAGACTCTGGGGGTGAGGTCAAGCCTAGCTTTCTTCCTGGTTTGGGGCCAGACATGTATGGTGTTGCACTCTCCTAAGCTGGAAGGAAAGACGTAAGCTTGGTATATTACAAAATTGCATGTGTCATTAGCAAAAGATGTCAGAATGCTTTATTTAAAACTTTGTTTTCTCAGGTTGTATTGCCCAAGTGTATCTTGGCATAGACAACTTCAGCTTCAAAAATTCCAAGACGTATAAAGAGTTTCACATAGCTGAGGCTATTATAGTTGGTTATATGCCACTAACACCTTTTCCCCCTTCTTTCTTACTGAGTGAAGTGATGACTGCATTTCTACTAAAAATTTCATTCTCTTCTGGCAACCACAGGGTCTATTCTTGATGGGATCATTTATCTGTTCCAAAAAGAAAAATGTGGCATTTGCCATGGTGTGGGATCTTTGAGGCTTTCTTAGATAAAGCCTTTAGAGTAAAAGCTTTCACTATTCTAGGACAACTTTCAGAAGAATTATCTAGCAGTCTGCCCTGGTGAACTTGCCAAATCGCTCGTACTTGGCTAGGAACCATGGGCACTCTAAGGTCTATCGTCCCCCTGTAGAGCAATAGAGTGTTTTTGGCTAGGAGCTAAGCATACTCATTTGATGTTTGGGAGAGTTTTTCAAACTGAAGATAAACTCCTTTAAAGGATTTGTTTTAACTGACAATTAGACAGCTTCATATCTACTTATGCTGAAATGAAGATCACCTATAGAGAAGACGAGAGATGCCTTTTTAAACATATTCCCTCGTGGTTTCTGATGCTACCTGGCAACTGGGTGGTGAACTAACAAGGGCTCAGAGTATGTTACCCTCCTACTTCTCCTGTCAGACTCTTATAGGGCATTGCTATTCTTTTTTAAGTGTAAAGAACTTGAGGATGCTCCAGTACAGCCCAGAAACTTCTTTGGAAACACAGTCCTTATGGTCAGGGACTAAGTCTAGTCTCCCAAGAAGGTCCCAGCCTTTGCTGGTGACCTCAGCACATACCAATGGAACCCGACTGAACTGAGTGTACTCACGTCTGTCCCCAGAAACCTTGCTTTATTTCCACAGCTACATTACCTCAGCCCTTCAAAGTTGCCACAAGCAATGTTGGAATTTAATGTCGGTCCCCTTGGCCACAGTGAATAAGAACACTTGCTAAAAAATAGCAAATGGGTGTGGAAAAATGAAGCAGGGGGATATTCAATAATAAGAGGGTGCATGAAATCAACAGAGTAAGAGATGTGCCATGATGCTCTCAAAACTGCTGAAGCGGCCGGGCGCGGTGGCTCAAGCCTGTAATCCGAGCACTTTGGGAGGCCGAGGCGGGCGGATCACAAGGTCAGGAGATCGAGACCATCCTGGCTAACACGGTGAAACCCCGTCTCTACTAAAAATACAAAAAATTAGCCGGGTGTGGTGGCGGGCGCCTGTAGTCCCAGCTACTCGGGAGGCTGAGGCAGGAGAATGACATGAACCTGGGAGTCGGAGCTTGCAGTGAGCAGAGATCATGCCACTGCACTCCAGCCTGGGTGACAGAGCAAGACTCTGTCTCAAAAAAAAAAAAAAAAGAAAAAGTGCTGAAGCATCCTGCCACCAATACTGACTCCAAGTGTCTTGGGACCGAAATATACCACTAAAATGGTATGATCCTTAAGAGAGGCTGTGTGGTGAATGGGGCTGTGTGAAATAGCAGGAAGTGATTCATAGGCTCAGGTGTGCCTGGCACACGATTCCCCCAAGTCACCTGCTCACCTGCCCAGCCAGAGTTCAGTGAATGCAGGCATATGATGGAAAAGACAGGCAGGGTGGTGAGAGTTAGGGAACCTGCGTTCAAGGTGCTGAACTGCCCTGCACGAGTCCCGAGCCTTTAGGCAAGTCATTTTCAGTCTCAAAGCCTCATTCCTCACTAGCAAAATGAGAGGTCTGGACTGTCCAGCGTCCAGCTCTTTGGTCCCAGAATAGAATCTTCCTGCACATGTCTGCACGGCTGTACTGCCCATGACCCGACTATCTCTTTCATGCCCAGCAGGTCATGCAAAGGGAGCAGCAGCGATCTAGTAAGTTCAATGATAAGTATACTAGGCTTCTGGAAGGAAGGTATCAGGGAGACAGAACTTTAAAGAGGACACCCACATGGGGCAGAACAGCCAGGACCAGCTGCTGACTTCACCTTCTACCCAGGAAAGGAAGAGATTAGTTCTGACATCTCATTTCTCTGGCAACTCAGCTGCAGGAAACAGCACACCTAACCACCCAGATCCTGTGCTAGTGAGGAGCGGGTGTTTTTCAGCTGTGTCCTTACAACACCCTTCCAGCTCATGCCTCACCTCCCTGTTGGCCGCAGAAAACCTGAGTTAAATTATTTTACAATAACATGAATGCAATCCTGTAGGTAAGCAGGTTCACATTTGTACCTCATTCTCATGCAGCAATATAGCGATTGTGTGTGTCAGGAATATTATTATTGTAATAGGTTTATTCAATTACAGCACTGTGGCTTGTTCTTGGATGTTCAGTATTCATAGTTCTTGAAAATAATTGGAATCTTGTTGTCATTTAACATCCAGGTACCCAAATTTCTAGACAATAAATTGTAAAACTGAAACCAGGCATTCTCCAGTATTAATATGTGGAGGAATGTTAAAGTTTTGGAGTGTTTCTTAAAATGCAGATTCCCGAGCCATGCCACCAGAAATCCTAGGTTAGCAGATCTGGAGGAGCCCGGGAGTTCACACTGTAAATAGGTGCACTAAATGATTCCAAAACTCGTGGTGGGAGGGGACACAGCTGGGGAGATACTGATCTCAATCCCACCCCTCTGCCAGTTTCCCTTTCCCAGACGCCTGTCTCCTGTTTCAGACCTTAACCAGTTCCTCCTGAATCAGCCAAACAAGTCTCCTTCCTGTCTCCCATCTTCAAACTTAGTCAACATGGATTTCCTGCGCATCAAGTCTGAATTCACAAGCAAACATCATCCCACCTGGCTCAAGAATGACCTCCCATGAGCCTGAGTTCTAGTCTTTCCTGTTTCATCCTTTGGATTTCCCATTTGCCTGATCATTTGACTGCAGGGAGCTCAAATTGGTACCCTGAATGTTTCTACTTGCTACATTATATTTCATCACCCTAATATTTCTCCTGGAAAATGCCTTTCAGTTCTAGCATGGGATTCTAGACTCTTTTCTCCCCAGGAAAAGGCTGTAGAGACTCCTTGGTCTCTCCACACTTCCTAGACATGGGAGTAGGACGTCTCACTCCCAGAACCTAGTGAGCGGGTCCAAGAGAAGAAACTTCCCCAGGGATGGGGGCAGGGTTGTTGCAGGGGCGCGGCCTCCAGATGGCCTCCCCTAGGCTGCTTTTCTGACTTGGGTCCATTAATTCATTTTCTTCCAAGAATTCTTGGGCTTGTCCCATTGCTTTGATTTCCACTGAACCCACCTGTTTCTTGGGATCAAGGTTTCCTTCCTTCTCTGGCTCCTAAGCCTTGGGATCAGCCATAAATACCCTCCTACTCTCTGACTCCTGAAGTAAGCCACAATCCTTTAATCCTTTTGAAGTTGGAAACAGCTGGAAACAGGCTGCGGGTAAAAAGAGCAAACAGAGACCCATGGATGTTAAGTACAAAGTCTCCCTGGCCACTCTGTTCCATCAGACATATCTCCATGTAACTGAAGCCTGAGGTCAGGGTGCTTCTCGGGCCACCCCGCCTTCTTGGGAGCCCCTCCCAAATCCCCTCTCCCTGAATCCCAGACTTGTCTTCCTCTACCGGTCTGTCTCTCTTCAGTAGTCCTTCTCCTGATTTCATTATGTTATTTATTTCATTTCATGCTTCCCTCCACCCACCCCACCTCCACAGGAGAGAAGAAAATTGGAACGGCACTATTGATAGGCCTCCAGAAGATCCCAAGAAAGATCCCTTTATGTTGTAGAGAAGCAGACTGTTCTCCCAGTATCAACTTCTTTTTGTTTTAAACCCAAAAAAGTCCACATTCTCTTCCTCCCGGTAACCAGGGCTGGCACGAAAGCATGATAGGACCTTTGGAGCTGGCATCTGAGAGGCACTGGAGAACTGGCGGGTGATGGCACCCACTGGCACTCGACCAGGAAGCGACATTTTTGTCTGTCCACCATGCCGCCCTTCCTCTCTGTTTCATGTCACAGAACACTTTCCCACAGATGGTCTCTCTGAATTAATATCTCTGTCCCTGCCTGAGGGGAGGTTCATCTGGCTCATTCAGGGGTTCACCATGAGCCCGCAGAAGGAAGTCACGTCCACATACACCTATGTAGCCATTCCGGCTGCAAAAGTAACATTTGCCAAGGCTGTTCCATGTAGCCGTTCCATGGGCAGCCTCAGGAGCTGAAAGCCTGGGTTCAAAGCCCAATTCAACACTCATACAACCCTCAGCAAGCCATTGAAATTCTCTGTGCCTCTGTTTCCTCATCTGTAAAAGTGGAGCAGTAAAAACCACCTTATAAGGATTGCTGTGAGAATTAAGTGGGTTAACCCATAAAAGGCACTTAGAACACTGCAAAGTATTCATCGTTGACCTCAGTTCTCTAAGTATAAACCCCTCCTATTACTAGTTTACCTCCATCTACCTGCCTTCTTTGCATACTCCTCGGCTCACTCAAAAATCGCAGTTCAATCCAAGTTGTAACCTCTTCCAGACAGTCAAAAGCAACATGTTTCCTAGTAAGTTGCTTTGGAAATTTTCTTTTCTTTCTTTTTTTTTTTTTAGGTTTGTGAGTAGACGCTTTGCTTTTATTGATGAAGCACAGAGAAGTAGGAAAGTTAAGACAGAAAGACAGTCAAATGCTGGGCTTTCACCCAGGAGAAACCCGTGAGTCTGAAAAGCCATTCTCCACGAGGGACCTTAAAGAAGCATGGATTTTTTTCTTGACGTGAAGCTACAAGCTGAGCACAATGCATCTGACAATAAAAAAAAAAACAGGCTGTGCCTTACAACAGGCTTGGGGGTGGGACGCTCAGGCTTTTTTTTGCGAGATAGTACTTCACTAACAGAGGCTGTTTGCAGTACTCTGTCCTTGGTGATGAGTATTCATGGGAAGGAGGCATGTAGGGGTCAGAGAACAGTTCTCTGTCTGTTCCCCATATTCATCAGCTTGTGGTTGATGTATTATCCTTGAAATTTGAAAAGAAAAAGAGAGAAGAAATGCACATAGAACAGAGCTGAAAAGTGAACCAAAGACGAAAAAGGTCTCAGAGAGAGAAGGGGCATGACTGAGGTGGTTCTTTATTTTATCTTATTTTATCATTATTATACTTTAAGTTTTAGGGTATGTGTGCACAATGTGCAGGTTTGTTACATATATATACATGTGCCATGTTGGTGTGCTGCACCCATTAACTCGTCATTTAGCATTAGGTATATCTTCTAATGCTATCCCTCCCCCCTACCCCCACCCCACAACAGTCCCCGGAGTGTGATGTTCCCCTTCCTGTGTCCAGGTGTTCTCATTGTTCAATTCCCACCTATGAGTGAGAACATGCAGTGTTTGGTTTTTTGTCCTTGTGATAGTTTACTGAGAATGATGATTTCCAGTTTCATCCATGTCCCTACAAAGGACATGAACTCATTTTTTATGGCTGCATAGTATTCCATGGTGTATATGTGCCACATTTTCTTAATCCAGTCTATCGTTGTTGGACATTTGGCTTGGTTCCAAGTCTTTGCTATTGTCAATAGTGCTGCAGTAAACATACGTGTGCATGTGTCTTTATAGCAGCATGATTTACAGTCCTTTGGGTATATGCCCAGTCATGGGATAGCTGGATCAAATGGTATTTCTAGTTCTAGATCCCTGAGGAATCGCCATACTGACTTCCACAATGGTTGAACTAGTTTACAGTCCCACCAACAGTGTAAAAGTGTTCCTATTTCTCCACATCCTCTCCAGCACCTGTTGTTTCCTGACTTTTTAATGATCGCCATTCTAACTGGTGTGAGATGGTATCTCATTGTGGTTTTGATTTGGATTTCTCTGATGGCCAGTGATGATGAACATTTTTTCATGTGTTTTTTGGCTGCATAAATGTCTTCTTTTGAGAAGTGTCTGTTCATATCCTTTGCCCACTTTTTGATGGGGTTGTTTGTTGTTTTCTTGTAAATTTGTTTGAGTTCATTGTAGATTCTGGATATTAGCCCTTTGTCAGATGAGTAGGTTGCGAAAATTTTCTCCCACTTTGTAGGTTGCCTGTTCACTCTGATAGTAGTTTCTTTTGCTCTGCAGAAGCTCTTTAGTTTAATTAGATCCCATTTGTCAATTTTGGCTTTTGTCGCCATTGCTTTTGGTGTTTTAGACATGAAGTCCTTGCCCATGCCTATATCCTAAATGGTATTGCCTAGGTTTTCTTCTAGGGTTTTTATGGTTTTAGGTCTAACATGTAAGTCTTTAATCCATCTTGAATTAATTTTTGTATAAGGTGTAAGGAAGGGATCCAGTTTCAGCTTTCTACATATGGCTAGCCAGTTTTCCCAGCACCATTTATTAAATAGGGAATCCTTTCCCCATTGCTTGTTTTTGTCAGGTTTCTCAAAGATCAGATAGTTGTAGATATGTGGCATTATTTCTGAGGGCTCTGTTCTGTTCCATTGATCTATGTCTCTGTTGTGGTACCAGTACCATGCTGTTTTGGTTACTGTAGGCTTGTAGTATAGTTTGAAGTCTGGTAGCATGATGCCTCCAGCTTTGTTCTTTTGGCTTAGGATTGACTTGGTGATGCGGGCTCTTTTTTGGTTCCATATGAACTTTAAGTAGTTTTTTCCAATTCTGTGAAGAAAGTCATTGGTAGGTTGATGGGGATGGCATTGAATCTATAAATTACCTTGGACGGTGTGGCCATTTTCATGATATTGATTCTTCCAACCCATGAGCATGGAATGTTCTTCCATTTGTTTGTATCCTCTTTTATTTCATTGAGCAGTGGTTTGTAGTTCTTGAAGAGGTCCTTCATGTCCCTCATAAGTTGGATTCCTAGGTATTTTATTCTCTTTGAAGCAATTGTGAATGAGAGTTCACTCATGATTTTGCTCTCTGTTTGTCTGTTATTGGTGTATAAGAATGCTTGTGATTTTTGTACATTGATTTTGTATCCTGAGACTTTGCTGAAGTTGCTTATCAGCTTAAGGAGATTTTGGGCTGAGACAATCAGATTTTCTAGATATACAATCATGTCATCTGTAAACAGGGACAATTTGACTTCCTCTTTTCCTAATTGAATACCCTTTATTTCCTTCTCCTGCCTAATTGCCCTGGCCAGAACTTCAAACACTATGTTGAATAGGAGTGGTGAGAGAGGGCATCCTTGTCTTGTACCAGTTTTCAAAGGGAATGCTTCCAGTTTTTGCCCATTCAGTATGATATTGGCTGTGGGTTTGTCATAGATAGCTCTTATTATTTTGAGATACGTCCCATCAATACGTAATTTATTGAGAGTTTTTAGCATGAAGGTTGTTGAATTTTGTCAAAGGCCTTTTCTGCATCTATTGAGATAATCATGTGGTTTTTGTCTTTGGTTCTGTTTATATGCTGGATTACATTTATTGATTTGTGTATGTCGAAGCAGCCTTGCATCCCAGGGATGAAGCCCACTTGATCATGGTGGATAAGCTTTTTGATGTGCTGCTGGATTCAGTTTGTCAGTATTTTATTGAGGATTTTTGCATCAATGTTCATCATGGATATTGGTCTAAAATTCTCTTTTTTGGTTGTGTCTCTGCCCGGCTTTGGTATCAGGATGATGCTGGCCTCATAAAATGAGTTAGGAAGGATTCCCTCTTTTTCTATTGATTGGAATAGTTTCAGAAGGAATGGTACCAGTTCCTCCTTGTACCTCTGGTAGAATTCGGCTGTGAATCCATCTGGTCCTGGACTCTTTTTGGTTGGTAAGCTATTGATTATTGCCACAATTTCAGAGCCTGTTATTGGTCTGTTCAGAGATTCAGCTTCTTCCTGGTTTAGTCTTGGGAGGGTGTATGTGTCAAGGAATTTATCCATTTCTTCTAGATTTTCTAGTTTATTTGCATAGAGGTGTTTGTAGCATTCTCTGATGGTAGTTTGTATTTCTGTGGGATCGGTGGTGATATCTCCTTTATCATTTTTTATTGCATCTATTTGATTCTTCTCTCTTTTCTTCTTTATTAGTCTTGCTAGCGGTCTATCAATTTTGTTGATCTTTTCAAAAAACCAGCTCCTGGATTCATTAATTTTTTGAAGGGTTGTTTGTGTCTCTATTTCCTTCAGTTCTGCTCTGATTTTCCTTTTTGATCACATTAGATAACCTAAATGCAAATTCACTCACACACAATTGATCAATAGGTAATGAGGTTAGTAGAACCAGGAAATTGTTTTGGTTCATGATCTTTCTCTAGGCAAGGGGTGCCATTCTAGCAGCAATAGAATTGTAACCTTCATCAGCAAGAGTAAAAGAAAACCCAGACTGATTACCACACTGGCACCTATAAACGATTATTATTATTTTTACTTTAAGTTCTGGGATACATGTGCTGAACGTGCAGGTTTGTTATGTAGGTATACATGGGCCATGGTGGTTTGTTGCACCTATCAACCCGTCATCTAGGTTTTAAGCCCCGCATGCATTAGGTATTTGTTCTAATGCTCTCCGTCCCTTTGCCCCCCAATCCCCAACAGGCCTCGGTGTGTGATGTTTCCCTCCCTGTGTCCGTGTGTTCTCATTGTTCAACTCCCACTTATGAATGAAAACATGCAGTGTTTGGTTTTCTATTCCTGTGTTAGTTTGCTGAGAATGATGGCTTCCAGTTTCATCCATGTCCCTGCAAAGGACATGAACTCATTCTTTTTTTATGGCTGCATAGTATTCCATGGTGTATATGTGCCACATTTGCTTTATCCAGTCTATCATTGATGGGCATTTGGGTCGGTTCCAAGTCTTTGCTACTGTAAATAGTGCTGCAATAAATATACATGTGCATCTGTCTTTATAGTAGAATGATTTATAATCCTTTGGATATATACCCAGTAACGGGATTGCTAGGTAAACGGTTATTTTTAAGCAAATAAACAATGCTGGCCTCTGGGGCACCCTCTGTAGAGAAGTGAAGCCCAGCCTGTGCTGCGAAGCTCTCTTCTTGTGACAGAGAGATGCCTTGGAGCCCACCTTATCAGCAGCCCAGGGCCTCCTCCACCTGCCCCGTTGATTCTCATGTAAATATGGCCAGCATAGCCACTCTATTGCTCCATGGTGGCATTTTCTAGCTGCACTGAGCCATCTAACTGGGCTCTTAAGGTTATTGTTCCGGGAACCAACCAATTTTTGTTTTTATACTGCTCTGGTTACAAAGTTGCATAGTTTTGAGTGGCCTGCTCCAACCATAATTTTTCCTAAATTTGGTTACTTTAGTACACGGTTTTGCAGAGCACAAGGTTTTGTAAGAAAACACATATCAAGTTAAAGCAGAAACACCTGTATTACTATCCCTACTTTGAAGACATATTTCAGTGTATCCACATTTTCTTTGTAACTGGATTTCCAGTCCTTATGTTAAGTCTTGAAATTACCACAAAGAAAACTTATGGGCTCATTTGTTTGGAAATTAGATAGTGCTCTAATACTCTTTCACCCAGGTAGTATTGATCCAGTGCTGACTGATTTCTAAGATCTGTTGAAGATACTGTCTAGACTTCAGTTTTTGAGCTACATGATTTATTCAGAAACTGAGCATGCCCTCTCTACCTCCCTTCCTCTTTCCTTCCTTCCTTCCTTTCTTCTGTCACTCTTGGAGAGGAGGGCTAATTTTATTGAAACCTATTTCTTGACAGCACAGTGGATCATGCCTGTAGTCCCAGCTACTTGGGAGGCTGAGGGAGGAGGATCACTTGAGCCCAGGCTCAAGTGAGTCAAGGCTGTAGTGAGCAGTGATGGCACCACCACACTCCAGCCTGGAAAACAGAGCAAGACCCCTTCTCTTTAAAAAAAAGTCTTTTTTTGCCTGTTTCTTAGTGACTGTTTCATTTTCAGTGTTGTCAATATTATATATCATACTAAGAGAATAATTTATATTCCTTAAAAGAGAAATAAAGAAAAGTTATATTGCATAATGTGAATTTAGAGAGATTACTTAGGTGTTCATTTGTTTGGATATTTCACATATAAGGTCTCCATTACCTTGCCATGTGATATGTGATTCATTTGCCCAAAATGATGATGACATCAAATAAAAAAACTTAACTGATGTTCATACAGAATATACCCCTTGCTATGAAATCCATCCAGATCAAATCCTGGTTATGGCCAGGCTCAGTGGCTAACTCATGTAATCCCAGCACTTTGGGAGGCTGAGGTGGGTGGATCCCTTGAGGTCAGGAGTTTGTGACTAGCCTGGCCAACATAGTGAAACCCTGTCTCTACCAAAAATACAAAAATCAGCTGGACACGGTGGCAGGTGCCTGTAATCCCAGCTACTCGGGAGGCTGAGGCAGGAGAATCGCTCGAACCCGAGAGGCGGAGGTTGCAGTGAGCTGGGATCGCACCACTGCACTCCAGCCTGGACGACACAGCAAGACTCCATCTCAAAAAAAAAAAAAAAAAAAAGAAAGAAAAAGAGAAAAAAAAAATCCTTGCTATATTAGGTTGGTGCAAAAGTATTCACGGTTTTTGCTATTAAAAGCAAAATGGCAAAAACCATGATTACTTTTGTGCCAACCTAACAACATTTACACTTACCATTTTCTTTACATTATTTAATTTAAAAATCATATCAATATCAAATAAATTAGTAGCCTATGTTTATTAAATGCTTATCGTGTGCCAAGTCCTCTTCTTTTTTAAAAAATGCTTTTATTTCCATAGGCTATTGGGAAATGGGTAGTATTTGGTCACATGAGTAAGTTCTTCAGCAGTGATTTTTAGATTTTGGTGCACCCATCACCCGAACAGTATACGGTGAACCTGATTCATAAGCTTTTATCCCTCACTGACTTCCCACCCTTTCTCCCTGAGTCCCCAAAGTCCATTGTGTCATTCTTATGCCTTTACATCCTCACAGCTTAGCTCCCACTCATGACTGAGAACATACTATGTTTGGTTTTCTGTTCCTGAGTTACATCACTTAGAATAATAGTCTCCAATCCCATCCAGGTTGCTGCAAATGCCATTAATTCATTCGTTTTTAGGGCTGAGTAGTATTCCATCACATATATATACATTCCAGTGGTAACTAATTTATCCTCAAATCACCTCTTAGAGGGTGAGTGCTCAATTTTCAGGAAAGGAAACTGAAGCCAAGAGGGGCTAATGTGCCTAAGGTCAGGCAGCTAGTGTGTTGTGAAGCAGACACTGACAGCCCAGCATGTGGCTCTGGAGCCTGCAGCACAAATGTCTCCGCCCCTCAGCACTACCATGCTGCCCTATGGAAGGAGAAATATCATTTCCATTATGTAGTTGAAGAAGCTGAGGCTTGGAGAGGTTAAGTTCCTGTTCCAAAACCACAGGTGTTAAGTGGTAAAGCAGGAATTTGAGCTGAAAACATACGCACTTGACCTCTTGGGTCCCTCCTGAATTTTATGCCCTTCTGTTGGTGCAGGCTCCCATAACTTCATGTCTATTGTCCCTTGAACATTTTTAAGGCTTCAGGCAGAAAAACCTCAATGCATTGCATGTAATACTTTTAAATTTACATATTTATCATTTATTTCTAAAGTGTATGCAGAAATATCTGGTTGAAACAGGAGGTCTTTAGTAAAAAGACATCAATTTGAAAGAATTCTCAAAAAAAGTTCTCAAATGTGTAAAGACTTTTTTTCTCCATTTAAAAACCATTCGAATGAACTGGGTGAAAGACTGGCCATTCATGATAACTTTGTGATTCCTTCCAATTTCTCTTTAAAGTTTTCCAGGAAGATAAACAAAAAGATTAAACGGGGAAATGAAAGCTGAGAAGACCATATGGAAAACACTAGCCTGATTCTCCACTCTCTGTATCATTTAAAAGAGATTGTATAGAGCTGCACATTTTTTGGATTAAAAGTTACACACTCCATAGCCCGAATCAAAACAGGACAGATGCTCCCAGAGGAGGCTGGGCCTGCTTCTGAGTCATGCATTCTGTTACTGTGAAACATCAGGTTAGCACTAACCAGAAAAACAGACTGATTCCCCCACTTTTGAGGCGGTCAAAGCCAGATTTCTGCCGTCCACCCACCAGTTAGCATCTCCTGTTTTGTTTTGGTCAATCTCTTCCACTGTTCTTCTTTGGCCAGAGTGGTGGTAGAAGGTGGATGGAGGGAAGCAAGTGGGGAGTATTAGAGAAACAATTTAGTAGCTCCCACTGGAAGAAGCCACTCACAACATGCAGTTCCCTAAAGAAAAGGGATCCAAATCTAACCCTCTCGCCCAGGAGATCGGCCCTAGATAAATCAACTGACCTGGGTTCTACACAGCAGCCTTATCCTCCACCCTGCATAGGAAAGGGGTGCTGCCAGCATCCACATCCCCTTTCTAGGCCAGAAGCTCCATCCCCCACGTGCTGTGAGCTGAGCCACTCCGAGAGTTGACAGGAGCTGCCTCACTTGGAAATGTAATGTTCATCCAATGAGTGACACTGTGCAGAAGCCCAGACCCTTGCTTCAAGGGAGGACAATGCTGTGGGGTTGTTCACACTTCAGAGCTCCCCATGGGCTCAGGCTGAGACCAGACTTCAGCTTAACCTACAATAGCATCAAGCTCCATCCTCGGCCACATGCTGCTGTGTCTCTTACAGGTTTTACCTGCAATCGCTGTCTCACCACGTCACTGCACAAGAATCCCCATCCCAAGGCCAGGCATGGTGGTTCACGCCTGTAATCTCAGCACTTTGAGAGGCTGAGGTGGGCAGATCACTTCAGGTCAGGAGTTTGAGACAAGCCTAGTCAATATGATGAAACCCCATCTCTACTAAAAATACAAATATTAGCTAGGTGTGGTGGTGTGCACCTGCAGTCCCAGCTACTGGGGAGGCTGAGGCAGGAGAATCACTTGAACCCGGGAGGTGGAGGTTGCAGTGAGCCAAGATCACACCACTGCACTCCAGCCTGGGTGACAGATGGAGACTCTGTCTCAAAAAAAAAAAAAAAAAAAAAAAAAAGAAAGAAAGAAAGAATCCCTATCTTAGGCTCTGCTTCTCAGAATACCAACCAAAACTACTACCCATTCTAGGTACACTTAGTATCTTGTAAATAAAGATTAAACAAAACCTTCCTATATGTATTTTTTTATTTTATAGATTTCAAATTAAATTCCAAAAAAACACAGAGCCAGGCTGTTCTGTAGTTCTGAAAATGCATTGCCAAATTATTTTTCTATAGGGATTCTCCCAGCCGTACTCCCTCCAGCAATGTTTCAGAGTTGAAGCCAGCACTAGAGCTCATCAATGGTCCAAACCAATAAGGTTATGTTATTGCTGCTTTTATTTGTATATCTTGGATTGCTAATGAGGTTGAACGTTTCCCCACATTTGTCTACTAATTGCACATCTTTCTTATGTGGATTTCAAATTTGAGAAGAAAATTCCACGCCGACTTTCCAGAAGTTTCAACACCATGAGATTAATTTCAATGTGTGTGAGGGCTTTTCAGTTCCATGGAAGACAATTCCAAGTTTAAAAACTGGGCAAAGTCATCAGGACTGTTTTTCCTGTGTAGAAAGGTTAAAGTAAAACAGATGTGAAACTCGCCTCCAATCTCTTTTCTGACTGTATTATTTGTCAGGGGATGTTAACTCTTGAACGTACATGCACAAGAATGCTGGAGAAATAATTTCATAGTCATCCAGGTTACATGTCACGCCCTTTTACTAACAAAAGCAAACACATTAATTAAATCAGCATAATTGTGATAAGTGACTGCCTTGTCCTATTGTCCTTCTCATTTTCTTCCCTTTATTCTTCTTCAAGTGCTCTGAAGGTATGTACTCCCCAAATTTCAGTCCCTGTGCCTTTTGCTGTTTCCTCTTTACACTCTCCCATGGCAATGTGTTTTGTTTTGTTTTGTTTTGTTTTTGAGACGGAGTTTCGCTATAGTGCTATAGTGCAGTGGCACCATCTCAGCTCACTGCAACCTCTGCTTCCTGGGCTCAAGCGATTCTTCTGACTCAGTCTCCTGAGTAGCTGGCCTTACAGGCATGTGCCACCATGCCCGGATCATTTTTATATTTTTAGTAGTGATAGGGTTTCATTATGTTGGCCAGGATGATCTCAAACTCCTGACCTCAAGCAATCCACCCGCCTCGGCCTCCCAACGTGCTGGGATTACAGGCGTGAGCCACCACACCCAGCCAAATTTGTCTAACAACTCCTGTTTCATGTGCATAACAAAAAGTTCATTGCTGTGGAGAACAAGCTGTCTTGACACAGCGGATCAGTGTGCAGATGGTGGTCCGGGAATGATGTAGAAACACCCATATTATCTCTGTGGCATTTCCTCCTGAACAGTGCTTACTGAGGAGTGCGTGTCCTCAGTGTGAAGATTCTCTTCCCATGTGAGAGCACTGCTTATTTTGTGGGGAACCCTGAGGAATTTGACAGTCCTTAGGAAAATGGAAAGATCTGGAAAAATCCCTCCAGATAGTTTAATCTCACACTTTAAGTACGTTACCTCCCAGGCGAGGTGGCTCACGCCTGTAATCCCAGCACTTTGGGAGGCCGAGGTGGGTGGATCATCTAAGGTCAGGAGTTCAAGACCAGCCTGACCAACATGGTGAAACCCCATCTCTACTAAAAATACAAAATTAGCTGGGCGTAGTTGCGCATGCCTGTAATCCCGGCTACTCGGGAGGCTGAGGCAGGAGAATCGCTTGAGCCCAGGAAGCGGAGGTTGCAGTGAGCTGAGATCGCACCATTACACTCCAGCCTGGGCAACAGAGCAAGACTCTGTCTCAAAAAACAAATACACACACAAAAAACAAAACAAAACAAACAAAACAAAAAAAACACAGGAGTTGTTAGACAAATTCTGCCCAAGGATGTGTGTTTCTGGCCTGTGTTAAGTCTAAATTACAGTGGACCCTTGAACAACGCGAGTTTAAACCGGTGGATGCATTTATACATGGTGACCTTTGCTACCCCTGAGACAGCAAGACCAATCCCTCCTCTGCTTCCTCCTCCTCCCCCCAGCCTACTCAGCATGAAGACAATGAGGATGAAAACCTTTATGATGATCTACTTCCACTTAATGAATAGTAAATGTATTTTCTCTTAGGATTTTCTTAATAACATTTTATTTTCTCTAGCTTATTCCATTTTAAGAATACAGTATACATATAATACAAGTATTAGTCTGTTCTCACACTGCTATAAAGAAATATATAAAACTGGGAGATTTATAAAGAAATGGGGTTTTTGGCTCTGCAGGCTGTACAGGAACTATAGCAGCTTCTGCTTCTGGGGCAGCCTCAGGAAGCTTCCAAACATGGCGGAGGGCGAAGAGGGAGCAAGATGTCTCACATAGCAGGAGCAGGAGCAAGAGAGAGACTAGGGAAGTGCTAACACTTTTTTTTTTTTTTTTTTTTGAGACGGAGTCTCACTCTGTTACCCAGGCTGGAGTGCAGTGGCGCGATCTTGGCTCACTGCAACCTCCGCCTCCCAGGTTCAAGCGATTATCCTGCTTCAGCCTCCCGAGTACCTGGGACTACAGGCATGTGCCAGCACGGCTGGCTAATTTTTTGTATTTTTAGTAGAGATGGGGTTTCTCTGTGTTAGCCAGGATGGTCTCGATCTCCTGACCTCGTGATCCGCCCACCTCGGCCTCCCAAAGTCCTGGGATTATAGGCGTGAGCCACCACGCCCAGCCGCCAACACTTTTAAATGCCAGATCTCGCGATAACTCACTCACTATCACGAGAACAGCACCAAAGGGATGGTGTTAACCATTAATGGAAGACCACATCCACCAACTAATCCCCTCCCACCAGGCCCCACCCTCAACACTGGGGATTACAATTCTACATGAGATTTGATGAGGACGCAGATCCAAACCATATCACTACATATAGCATACAAAATTATACGTTGATTGCTTATGTTATTGATAAGGCTTCTGATCAACAGGAAGATATTAGTAGTTATGCTTTTGGGGATTCAAAAGTTATCTGTAGATTTTCAACTGCATGGAAGTCAACACTCCTGACCCCCACATTGTTCAAGCGTCAACTCTACTTGCCCATCTAAAACGAGGAGTTCTCATATCCAATTTCTAGCTTCTCTTAAAAAAAAAAAAAAGCATCTGACCATCGTCCTCATCAAATCAATTTTCCAGATTCCCATGTGGCAAGGTACTGGCCTCTCTCTTTAATTGAGGCATGTACTCTACAGTTTACCACAGTCCCCATTGCTCTCTCTGGCCTTCAGCCTCCATACTTTTTTGCCTCTTAGTACCCTTTTTTCCTTCCCTTCCTTCCTTCTTAAACATCCTCTTGGCCGGGCACGGTGTCTCACGCCTGTAATCCCAGCACTTTCGGAGGCCGAGGCGGGTGGATCACCTGAGGTCAGGAGTTTGAGACTAGCTTGACCAACATGCAGAAACCCCGTCTCTACTGAAAATACAAAAAAATTAGCTGGGCGTGGTGGCACATGCCTGTAATCCCAGCTACTTGGGAGGCTGAGGCAGGAGAATTGCTTGAAGCCAGGAGGCTGAGGTTGCAGTGAGCCGAGATCGCGCCATTGCACTCCAGCTTGGGCAACAAGAGCGAAACTCCAACTGAAAAAACAAAGAAACAAAAAAAATCCTCTTTCCCTGGCTGAGATTCTCTCTCTTTATGCGCCCTTCAACTTATACCTCTATGTGGCATGGTCTATTCCATGGAGAATCCTGACTGATGGTACTTTTTCTCCACAGCCTCTACTGACTGCCCCCACCAAGTTAATCCTTGACTCTTCCATATTTCTTCTCTGGAACATGTATACCTGCATGTATTTACCTATAAACACTGGGCAGCAAGTTTATATTGAGAGACTAGAATACAACAGACACTCTGTGAGGGGCTTCACATATAAAATGTTCCACGGCAGCATGGAGTACATAGTTGGTGGAAAATGCCAGAATCACAGGTTGTGCAGGGCGTCATGGGAGGATACAGGAAAGGCCACTCCATCTGAACCAGACTTCCTGGAGCAAATGACTCACTTGATCTGAGATTTGAAGAACAAGGGAGAAATTAGCTTAGCTAACAAGTTGAGGAAAGGTGAATTTCAGGGAAGGAAAGCAGTACCTGAGAAGGCACACAAGCCTAAAGTTTGGCTGCAAGAAAACAATATAGGTCATTTATCAAGCCTATCATGCTGCTTTGTCTTCATAGCCAGCAATGCAAAAATTAAGGAAAAAGTTTTCACAAGCATAGTCAATCAAAACTGGATGAGGACATGCAAAGCTTTCTCACTTATTTGGGGTTAAATAAGAACCCATTTTATCCAAAGCTTTTCCAAATTATTTTCTGGAAGTTGCAATGAAATCAAATCTGATTCCCCAAATCTCCTCGTGGGGATGGTTTAGCAAATAAAAAATGTTGAGTAACAATTTCCTCCCAAACTTCCAAATGAAATTTTTTGCTATAATGTCATAAAAATTATTACCTGAATTTATCTTGCAGGCAATTAGATGATGTTTTACATTCTTTCCCCCATGAAATCACTTTCAAGAATTAAGTCAGAAAGAGAAGAGGCCAATTTTAGCAGCAATTTGCTCTTGCTGTAGCTGGATTTTGGTTAAAACTGCCTGAAGTAAACTTAATACACACTAATATCAGGATCTACCTCTTAAAATTTCAGGTTCCACGTACAAAATTCCAACTGAATCTGCCAAATATACAAAGCCCCAATGAAAGGTATTAGTTTTGACAGTGTGAAGTTATTGGTAGCTTAACATTCTGAAAATGAAGTCCCTATATTCTTTGGCCAAATATCTTTCCTTGTGATAACTTGGAAACTTCAGGATAGAACATGAGAACTTTGCCATGAGCATTCAAGTTCTCACAAAGCAAGGCATGTATTCTAGTACTTTCCATGGGATTGACAACCTTGATAATAACATGAACAATTCTCATAGATTGCCAGGCAGGGTTTTGGGTGCTTAGCAGTGAATACCTGATTTTTTTCCTGTCAGATTCCTCACTGTGAATTCCACATTATTGGCGCAATATTAAATGCTCATTCTTACCAATTTTTAAAAAAAATTATTGTATTTTTTTAGAGGCATGGTCACTGTCTGTCACCCAGACTGGAGTGCAGAGATACAGTCATAGCTCACTACAGCCTCAACCTTCTGGGCTCAAGCAGTCCTCCCACTTCAGCCTCCCAAGTAGCTGGGACAACTGGCATACATACAACACCATGCCTGGCTAATGTTTTTATTTTTTTTTTGTAGGGACAGGGTCTTGCTATGTTGCCCAAGCTAGTCTCGAACTCTGGGCCTCAAGTTACCCTCCTGCCTCGGCCTCCAAACATGCTGAGATTACAGGCATGAGCCAGTACACCTGGTCCTGTTATCAATTTTTAATATCTCATTTGTTTGGAAGAATTTTGACAGAGCTTCAAAGATATTATTAGGTTTAGTTGTAGCACCAAAGGCTTGAGAAAACAGCTCCTTTTATTCTGCATCCTCTTTAACCACAAGTCATGCAGAAACACATGGTGTAGCCCAAAGTTCTTGGGGGAAATCATAAGATGCATCAAACTAATGATAAGAAAATGCAGGCAGGAGCGGTAGCTCATGCCTGTAATCCCAGCACTTTGGTAGGCCAAGGCAGGCAGATCACCTGAGGTCAAGAGATCGAGACCATCCTGGCCAACATGTGAAACCCCATCTCTACTAAAAAATACAAAAATTAGCTGGGCATGGTGCTGCACACCTGTAGTCCTAGCTACTCGGGAGGCTGAGGCAGGAGAATCACTTGAACCTGGGAGGCAGGGGTAGCAGTGAGCCAAGATCATGCCACTGCACTCCAGCCTGGCCAGAGTGACACTCCATCTCAAAAAAAAAAAAAAAAAATGCAATGATTTGATCTTTTGCAAAACTCAAAGTGTGATGTCAGCAGGTAAGACATTCTAATTGTGACTGTAGATTCAAAGAAAGAAACATTCTGGAATAGCTTCTTCATATCCATTCAAATAAACTTGTGGCAGCACTCAGAACACATAGTCCTTTGAAAATTTCTTCAGCATTGTGAAATTTTGTCTCCAGTGATTAAAAGGGCTACTGATATGGTTTGGCTCTGTGTCCCAAATCTCATTTCGAGTCGTGATCCCCATGTGTTGGGAGAAAGGCCTGGTGGGAGGTAATTGGATTGTGTCCGGAATTGATGGGTTCCTGGTCTCACTGACTTCAAGAATGAAGCCACGGACCCTCACGGTGAGTGTTACAGTTCTTAAAGGCGGTGTGTCCGGAGTTTTTTCCTTCTGATGTTCGGATGTGTTCGGAGTTTCTTCCTTCTGGTGGGTTCGTGGTCTCGCTGGCTCAGGAGTGAAGCTGCGGACCTTTGCGGTGAGTGTTAACAGCTCTTAGGGTGGCGCGTCTGGAGTTGTTCCTTCCTCCCCGTGGGTTCGTGGTCTCGCTGGCTTCAGGAGTGAAACTGCAGACCTTCGCAGTGAGTGTTACAGCTCATAAAGGCAGTGTGGACCCAAACAGTGAGCAGCAGCAAGATTTATTGCAAAGAGCGAAAGAACGAAGCTTCCGTAGTGTGGAAGAGGACCGGAATGGGTTGCCACTTCTGACTCGGGCAGCCTGCTTTTATTCTCTTATCTGGCCCCACCCACATCCTGCTGATTGGTCCATTTTACAGAGAGTTGATTGGTCTGTTTTACAGAGAGCTGATTGGTCCGTTTTGACAGGGTGCTGACTGGTGTGTTTACAATCCCTGAGCTAGGCACAAAAGTTCTCCACCTCCCCACTAGATTAGCTAGATACAGAGTGTCGATTGGTGTATTTACAAACCCTGAGCTAGACACAGAGTGCCGACTGGTGCATTTACAAACCTTGAGCTAGATACAGAGTGCCGATTGGTGCATTCACAATCCCTTAGCTAGACATAAAGATTCTCCAAGTCCCCACCAGATTAGCTAGATACAGAGTGTCGATTGGTGCATTCACAAACCCTGAGCTAGACACAGGGTGCTGATTGGTGTGTTCACAAACCTTGAGCTAGACACAGAGTGCTGATTGGTGCACTCACAATCCCTTAGCTAGACACAAAGGTTCTCCAAGTCCCCACTAGACTCAGGAACCCAGCGGGCTTCACCCAGTGGATCCTGCACCAAGGCCGCAGGCGGAGCTGCCTGCCAGTCCCACCCTGTGCCCGCACTCCTCAGCCCTTGGGCAGTTGATGGGACTGGGCACTGTGGAGCAGGGTGCTCGTTGGGGAGGCTTGGGCCACGCAGGAACCCATGGCGGTGGGGGGAGGCTAAGGCATGGCGGGCTGCAGGTCCCAAGCTCTGCCCTGCAGGAGGCGGCTAAGGCCCAGGGGAGAAATACAACGCAGCGCAGGTGGCCCAGCACTGCTGGGGGACCCAGCGCACCCTCCGCAGCTGCTGGCCCGGGTGCAAAGCCCCTCACTGCCCGGGGCAGGTGGGGCCGGCCAGCCGCTCCGAGTGTGGGGTGCCAAGCCCACGCTCACCCAGAACTCTAGCTAGCTGGTAAGTGCAGCAGGCAGCCCCAGTTCCCGCCCACGCCTCTCCCTCCACACCTCCCCCCAAGCTGAGGGAGCCCCTTTCTGGGCTGGCCAAGGCCAGAGTGGGTGCCAAGGCCAGGGAGGCGCCAAGAGTGAGCAAGGGCTGTAAGGGCTGCCAGCATGCTGTCACCTCTCAGGATCATGGGGGCAGATTCTTGCCTTGCTGTTCTTGTGATAGTGAATTAGTTTTCGTGAGATCTGATGGTTTTAAAGTGTGAAACATCCCCCCTCACCCTCTCTGTCTCTCTTGCCGCCATGTAAGACATGCCTTGCTTCCCCTTCACCTTCAGCCATGATTGTGAGTTTCCTGAGGCCTCCCTAGCCATGCAGAACTGTGAGACAATTAAACTTCTTTTCTTTATAAATTACCCAGGCTCAGATAGTTCTTTATAGCAGCGTGACAACAGACTAATACAGCTACTTTATACAAAATCTTTACAGCCATTACAACATCTTCTGCATATGTTCACATATTAATATTATATATGCAGAGAATTGCACTCTGTAATAATAAAGCCTATCCATATAAAAATAAGATTTATGTAAATTTGATTTAAATGCGTTAAAGCTAAGCGAGGGCTACATGGTTCCTTTGACTGGTGTTTTCTTCACATAAAACACACTGAGGAAGTTGAATCCCTGTCGCTTGCAATATACCTGGATCTAACCTTGATATGTAAGTAAGTCTCATCAGATTTGTGTGTTTGGGCTGCCATCTTCAGCTGCCTTATAGGAGAAAAACATTAATAAGGGGTATTTTCAAGAATGCCAAGCTGTTTTAAAGAGTAATTAGTGCTGCTAATGGCAGTTGCTACATGACTGCCTAGTTTCTTCTCATACCTGAACCTTATAAGCACATTATTTGTTCATTCTGTGAGTACAAATATGTTAGAGGTCTAAAATATGCCACCCATTAGAAACCCAAACCTCAATATCATACAATATACCATGTAACAAACCTGCATATGTGCTCCTTGAATCTAAAATAAAAACTAAGGCTGGATGCATTGGCTAACATTTGTAATCCCAACAATTTGGGAAGCGAAGAGCAAGGGTCACTTGAAGCCAGGAGTTCCAGACCAACCTGGGCAACATAGCAAAATTCTCTCTCTACAACTTTTTTTTTTTAACAAACAGCCAGGCATGGTGATGCATGCCTGTAGTCCCAGCTACTTGGGAGGTTTAGGTGAGAGGATTGCTTGCATCTAGGAGTTTGAGGCTGCAGTGAACTATGATTGCACCACTGCATTCCGGCCTGGGTAACAGAGTGAGGCCCTGTCTCAAAAAATAAAATAAAATAAAATAAGTAAGCTGCTACCTTTTAATAGAGACTTAGGCAAGGTTTAAAGTATTTTTTATGATTCTCTGATTTTTGTTGTTGTTTGTTTGTTCAGATGGAGTCTCACTCTGTCACCCAGGCTGGAGTGCAATGGCATGATCTCAGCTTACTGCAACCTCCACCTCCCAGGTTCAAACAATTCTTTCGCCTCAGTCTCCCCAGTAGCTGGGATTACAGCCACCCGCCATCATGCCAGGCTAATTTTTGTATTTTTGTAGAGACGAAGTTTCATCATGTTGGCCAGACTGGTCTTGAACTCCTGACCTCAGGTGATCAGCCCGCCGCAGCCTCCCAAAGTGTGATTGTTAAATTTACTGTTGGACTGAACTCCATTGTTAAACAGTATAAAGATATATAAAGAAAAAAGAATCATTCCCCCAGCCTCTCTACAAACTAATCCCTCTGATGTAAATCAAGTTATCCATCTACCCTATTCTTCATGTACCTATAAATGTATTCATACTTACATTAACATACACACAAACATGCAGTGTTTTTATCTTATAAAATAAAATGGTATTATATTGCACATTTTCTTGCAACTTGCTTTATCACTTAACAGTTTCTCATAGATGATCTAGCTGGTCCATAGACGGATATATAACTAATTTTCATTTTAAAGAACACCATAAACTAAGATTCTGATTTAATTTGCATTAAAATAGAGAAGTTTTTTTATCATACTATATTTCCATCCAGTAACATGGCACACGTTTTCATCTATTAAGGTTTACTTTATATTCTTCAAGAAAAAAGATTTGCATACAGACACTGTAATTTTTTATTAAATTTTTTTAGAGTTTTTTTTCTTGCCTGTTGGGAAGAGGGCTTTATTTTCCATTTATATTTAACTGCTTTTTGTGAGTATGGTAAATTTTATTATTTGTCATTAACTACCCCCTCCTTGGTTAGAGGACTATACATCCACGCATGTTGGGTATAATTTACAATACCTTCAGAGATGAAGCATGCTTCCTCACCCAATTTGGGCTGGCCATGGGATTTGTTTTGGCCAATGAATGTGAGTGGATGTGACATAAGTACATCCAAACAGAAACTTTAAATCAGCTGTGTGATTTCTCTTGGCCTCTTGAGCTTCTGCTCCATGACATGGAAATGTCCAGGTGGGGGCTACTTCTTCAGTCTAGATCCCAGAATGAGAAAGCTTGTGAAGCAGACCTCCTACTGACCCATAGCATGGAGCAGTGTAGCAGCCAACTGTGAAGAACTGGAAAGGGTCTCATATTTCACCTTACTTTTAAGCCAACATGTTAACTTGCCAGTTTCATGGATGCTGAATAAAGACACTTGGGTTAGAGACAAAACACTTGATTACAGCAAAAGAAGTAGTCAGAATGTCAGCATGTCTGTTTTGGTTCCCTGAGTCTTCATTTTCAGTGATGATGTGAATAGGCCCAGATGGATGCCTGAACAAATGCTGGGTTGCATTATCGGAAAGGAATATAGAACTTAAATTCCCATGATTTCACAGCAAGTAGTGAGCAAGCCAGCTCTTTGTCCCAGAGGTAAAAATCACCTCCTCCCTTGAGGTTGCTTGCTGTAAACATAACCCTGAGAAAAGGCTGGGTAGGAAATGATTAGGCCCTTGCATGATTAGCACACCCAGCAAGATATGTAGGAACAAGAGTAACACATGCAGGAGAGTTTCCCAACACCAACCTTCAGCCCTCATGTAAAGTTAGTGAGAAATAAATGTTTGCTCTTGTAAGCCACTTGGGTATGATTGTTTTGATACACAACAAAGTTGTAGCTAGTACAAAGTACATTATATTTGTATATTTATCTTATATCTTGCCACCTTACCTAATTCTCTTATTTTAAAACATGTTCTAATACAGTTTTGTGGGTTTTCTAGGTATAATAATGTCTTTGCAAATAAAGTGAATTGCCCCCTTTCCCGAGTATTTATATTATTATGGTTTATTTTGGGTTTTTTAAACCTTCTGTGTTAGCCTAAATCCCAAAACTATTTTGAATAAAATGATGATAGTAAATATGTCATTTATTAAGTTATTGTGTCTTACTTCCAAAGCCAGCCTTTGTTACTCTGCTGGTAATGCCTGGGCTGGAACTTCAAACCGTATTTTTGCTTTGCAAGTTGGCTCCTATTAAACTTTGCTGATAGAGGTGCTTCACGGAGCTCACAGGCTGAAGGAGGAGGAAGAGGCTTGTTCCTGCATGTTTTTTGGGGGCTTCCTATTTGCTCTTTTTCATATGAGTGGCATCCCACCAATGCTTCTTCATCTTGGCAGCAGCAGTTCCTTCCTGTAGCAACAAGTGGACCCAACTGACAGTATTTCTAAATGCTGCATCTCCCCCGGAGATACTATCAGCACCTTCTACTCAGAGGTCTGAGCTTCATTTCCAAGAGAGCCCTTCTCCAAGCTCCTAAGCTTTAATAAATCCAACCTCTTTTCTTGATCCCACCCAATCACAGAGCAGTAGCTGTTTTCTGCAGTTTCTATTTCTGTGATCTCAAGTTCTCTTTTAGCTACCTCATGAACAATTTAATACCTAGTTAATAATTCTTTAGATTAAATTCTCTCTGCTAAAATAACTGGTGTAGCTTCTGCTTCCTGACTGACCCTTAACTAATACAGTAGGTATTCCGACCTATTTCCTGATTTTAACAATAGTTGCTTTAGGTATTTGCCTTTTAACATTACGGTTGCTGGTTTTGAGTTTTTGGTTAATCACTACTGAAGTTTATCAAATGTGTTTCTTGTGTATATTTATAAATACATATATTTTCCTCCCTTAATAGTTAATATGATAAACTAGATATATCTCATAATGTTGACTCATCCTTATATTCCTGGAATACATAACTAATAGTTTAACACATATGTAGTACTTACTACATATGTCCTAAAACTGTATACATACATATGTATACATATTCCCTTAATAAACCTATATAAGTTTATACAGTTTATAAATACAGTTATAAATACAGTTTATAAATACTTACAATTAATGTTAATGTTGCCAAATTTGCATTACCAAATATTTATTTAGAACTTATATTCATAACTAAAATTGAACTATACTTAGAATTTTCTATCTTGTACTATTATTATTACTTGTTTTCTACCTATCTGATCTCCTCTGTTGAACTGAAAGATTATTAAAAGTCAATGCCTTACTGATGTTTTTCTCTTACAAAGTCTATATTATAGTATCTTGCACAGAGCACGTGATTGATAATACATGTTGAATGAATAAACACAGGTAATAGATATGAAAGTAAGCCTTTTAAAAAAATTAGCATTTATTCTGTAATACAAAATTCTAACTGCATACATTAAAAGTATTTGTAAGGAATAAAAATACTTAACGATAGATAAATTTGGTGTTCAGTTAGGTTTTTCTGGGCATATGTGTTCATTTCAGAACTCGGAAATCTTTAAAATTAATGCAGATCCTGTTTCCTTAAATGTCTCTTCACAGAATTTTTAAAATTCTCCATTTAGTTAACAGCAATAATTGCTTTTGTACACTTAAGAGTTACTGTATTATGTTTTATGACACAATTATATCAAAATCATTTCTTTTTCCAGAAGATTAAAGAAAAATTAATAGAAGATATGCATCAAGAATTCTTAATGTATAAAACAATTTTCAACAGAATGCTTTTTATTTAAGTCAAAATTGGATTTCCATGGTTTGGGGCTTGAGAGTTTCTAAGGTTTTGCTCCTGCAGATTCAAGACTTGTACTAGACATCAAAGGTCATCATGTTGCCCCTTCAAGACACTAGCTAAAGGAATTGGCAACTATTTACAATTTAGCTTTGCTTGAGTCCTTCCCTTCAAAGTAGCTATCAATATGTCTTTGTAATTATGTTTAAGGACAAGACATGTTCTTATTTAAGTGTGTTTTAAAAATTGTATTTTAAGGACCTTCTGTGAACACAGCACAATACTGGGAGACAAATAAGAAAAGCAAAAATGTATCCTCTACTACCAAGGGTCTTACAATACAAGGGAGAAACCATATGCGAACCCAAATTTTATATTAGAAATAACAGTATAGGACAAGTGTTGTTTTCAGTCCCAATAATACTAAAAAGAAAAATCCATCAAAATGGAAGGAATAGAGTGCTTAGGGGGCACTCTGAAGGTTTTTATTTTTTTATTTGTTTTTTGTAGTTTTTTGTAGTTGTTTTAATTCCAGGTTATAATTTCAAGTGATTGGGGGAGGTAATAATCGGCCATTTATGTTCAGGATAACAAAAAAATTTTTCTCATATCCTCAGGCATGCTTTGAAGCAGTAATGTAAACAATAATAATGGGAATTATTTTACTTCTTATTTTGAAAATAAAACTGTAAACATTTGTTTTTAAACTTCCTTGCAACCCTAAGGTTTATAACTGTAATTTTTATTATAAAGATTACTATGTATCATTATTACTGAAAGACAGTAGTTTTACAAAGCCTGGGCTGTAATTATTTGAAAAAACATTATTTTTGAATTTATTACATATCCTAAAAGTAACATAAAATATATTTTATCAGTTCATTTCAGTTTATGTACCTCAACCTATGTGGTTTCAATGTGTGTGTGTGTGAAATACATCTGATGATGGCAAAAATCTACAAAAAGTTCTGAAAACCATGCAATTTTAATGAAACTCATCTAAACTTTAGAAGTAAGTGAGGGTATAGAACTATATAGTGAGGGTATAGAACTATACATATAGTATATATATATATACCTATATATTAGGTATAGTTTATATTACTATCCTTTTTTTTTTTTGAGATGGAGTCTTGCTGTCACCCAGACTAGAGTGCAGTGGTGTGATCTTGGCTCACTGCAACCTCCACTTCCTGGGTTCAAGCCATTCTCCTGCCTTAGCCTCCCGAGTAGCTGGGACTACAGGCATGCGCCACCATGCCCAGCTAATTTTTGGGTGTGTGTATTTTTAGAAGAGATGGGGTTTCACCATGTTGGCCAGGCTGGTCTTGAACTCCTGACGTCAAGTGTTCTGCCCGCCTCGTCCTCCCAAAGTGCTGGGATTACAGGCGTGAGTGACCACGCCAGGCCTACTATCGTATATTTTTACCCAGTTTTTACTTTTCTTCTCTATATAGATCCTTCTTATCATTGGTTTTCTTGGATGATGATTTAATGACAAGGAAAAAAGAAATACATATAGTTTGCGGGTTGCTAAGGGACACAAATATCTATTTCAGGGAATTAAAATGGCAACTTGGGGGAATTTTGTTTTCTTTTTCATCAGGTTTATTAAGAAATATAAGTTTTACCATTCACATCAATTATGTTATATTTAAAAATACTAGAGTTGGCAATTTAAAAAATCCACACAATTGACTTAAAGAAGATGTTTGCAAGGAAAAAAGAGAGAAGATCCAAATAAACAAAATAGAAACAAAAGAAGAGACATTACAACCAGTTATCACAGGAATACAAAAGATCAGCTGGGCATGGTGGCTCATACCTGTAATTCCAGCACTTTGGGAGGCCGAGATGGGTGGATCACGAGGTCAGGAGTTTGAGACCAGCCTGGCCAACATAGTGAAACCCCTCTCTACTAAAAATACAAAAAAAAAAAAAAAAAAAAGCCAGGCATGGTGACAGGCTCCTGTAGTCCCAGCTACTTGGGAGGCTGAGGAAGGAGAATCACCTGAACCCGGGAGGCAGAGGTTGCAGTGAGCAGAGATTGGGCCATTGCACTCCAGCCTGGGGGACACAGCGAGACTCTGTCTCAAAAAAAAAAAAAAAAAAGAAATACAAAAGATCATTAGAGACTATTATGAACAACTATGTGCTACAAACTGGAAAACTGAAGGGCCAGGCGTGGTGGCTCATGCCTGTAATCTCAGCACTTTGGAAGGCTGAGATGGGCGGATCACAAGGTCAAGAGATCGAGACCATCCTGGCCAACATGGTGAAATCCAGTCTCCACTAAAAATACAAAAATTAGCTGGGCGTGGTGGCCAGCGCCTGTAGTCCCAGCTACTCAGACCCAGGCTGCAGCAGGAGAATTGCTTCAACCTGGGAGGCGGAGGTTGCAGTGAGCCGAGATTGCGCCCCTGCACTCCAGCCTGGCGACAGAGTGAGGAGGAAATTCTCCCTAACTCATTATCTGAAGCCAATATTACTCTGATATCAAAACCAGACAAGGGCACAACAATAAAAGAAAACTGCAGGCCAATGTCCCGAATAAAGATAGATGCAAAAATCCTCAAGAAAATACTAGCAAACTGAATCCAACAGTACATCAAAAACACACCACAATCAAGTGGGATTTATCCCGGGGAGGCAAGGATAGTTCAACATACACAAATTGGTAAACATGATACAATATGTCAATAGAATGAAGGACAAAAACCACACAATCCTCAGTAGATGCAGCAAAAGCATTTGATAACATTCAACATCCCTTCATGATAAAAACTCTCCACAAATTAGGCATAAAAGAAACATATCTCAATTTAATGAAGGCCATATATGACAAACCCTTAGCTAACAGCATACTGAATGGGAAAAAGCTGAAAGCCTTTCCTCTGAGAACTGGAACAAGACAAGGACACCCACTTTAACCACTCCTATTAAACACAGCATGAGAAGTCTCACCAGAGCAATCAAGTAAGAAAAAAAAAAAAAAAAAGATAAAAAGGCATCCAAACCAGAAAAGAAGAAGTCAAATTTTCCCTCTTTGCAGATGACATAATCTTATATTTAGAAAAACCTAAATACTCTACCAAAAAAGTCTTAGATCTATCTGATAAATTCAGTAAAGTTGAAGCACACAAAATCAACATCCAAAAATCAATAGCATTTCTACACACTAATAACAAATTATATGAAAAAGAATTAAGAAGGATTCCATTTACAATAGCTACAAAAATAATAAAATACCTAGAAATAAATTTAACTAAAGAGGTGAAAGAATTTTACAGTGGAAACTACAAAACACTGATGAAAGAAACTGAAGAGGACACAAATGAATGAAACGCCATCCTGAGCTCATTGGTCAGAAGAATCAATATTGTTAAAATGACCATACTATCAAAAGCAATCTACAGATTCAATGCAATCTTTATCAAAATTCCAATCTAATTTTTCACAGAATTAGAAAAAAGAATCCTAAAATTTGTATGGAACCAAAAAAGAACATAAATAGCCAAAGCAATATTGAGCAAAAAGAACAAAGCTGGAGGCATTATGCTACCTGACTTCAAAATTTCTTTCTTTTTTTTTTCTTTTTTTTTTAGCCAGAGATTTGCACTTGTTGCTCAGGCTGGAATGCAATGGCACAATCTCAGCTCACTGCAACATCTGCCTCCCTGGTTCAAGCGATTCTCCTGCCCCAGCCTCCCAAGTAGCTGGGATTACAGGCACGCGTCCCCATGCTCAGCTAATTTTGTATTTTTCTAGCAGAGACAGGGTTTCACCATGTTGGTCAGGCTGTTCTCGAACTCCTGACCTCAAGTGATCCACCCATCTCGGCCTCCCAAAGTGCTGGGATTACAGGCATGAGCCACCATTCCTAGCCCAAAATATATTTCAAGGCTATAGTAACCAAAAATGCATAGTACTCACATAAAACAGACACACAGACAAATGGAACAGAATAGACAACCCAGAAATAAATCTACATATTTACAGTCAATTCATTTTCAACAAAGGTGCCAAGAATGTACTTTGGGGAAAGGACAACTTTTTCAATAAGTTGTGCTGGGAAAACTGGGTGTCTATACGCAGAAGAATGAAACTAGACCTGTGTTTCTCACTATATACAAAAATCATCTCAACATGGGTTAAAAATTTAAATGTAAAACCTGAAACGATAAAACTATTAGAAGAAAACATAGGGTAAACATACTAGGACATTGGTCTAGGCAAAGATTTCACGGCTAAGACCTCAAAAGCACAGGCAACAAAACTAAAAATAGGCAAATTAAACTACATAAAACTAAAAAGCTTTTGTACAGCAAAGGAAACAATAAGCAGAGTGAAGAAACAAAAATGGGAGAAAATATTTGCATATTTCTCCCTATTCATCTGCACTATTCATCTGACAAGGGACTAATGTCCAGAATATACAAAGTACTCAAACTCAACAGCAGGAAAAAAACAAGTAACAACATTTAAAAATGGGCTAAGGACAAGAATAGACATTTCTCAAAAGAAGACATACAAATGGCCAACGGGTTTGTGAAAAAATGTTCACTATCACTAATCACCAGGGAAATGCAAATCAAAACCACAATGAGATATCGTCTTACCCCAGTTAGAATGACTATCATCAAAAAGACAAAAAATAATAGACAAGCTGGCAAGGATATGTAGAATAGGGAGATCAGACACTGTTGATGGGAATGTAAATTAGTACAGCCATTATGGAAAACAGTACAGAGACTCCTCAAAAACAAACAAAAAATGGAACTACCATGAGATCTAACAATCCCACTAATGGGTATTTATACAAAGGAAAGGAAGTCAGTATATCAAAGGGATACCTGCACCCCCATATTTATTGCAGCACTGTTCACAATAGCAAAAAATATACAATCAACTGAAGGGTTCATCAACAGATGAATGGGCAAATAAAATGGAATACTATTCACACAATGGAATACTATTCAGCCATAAAGAATGAAATTCTGTCATTTGCAGCAACAGGGATGGAACTGGAGGTCATTACATTAAGTGAAATAAGCCAGGCACAGAAAGATAAATATCACATGTTCTCACTCATATGTGGAAGCTAAAACAGTTAACCTCATGGAGGTGGAGAGTAAAATGATAGTTACCAGAGGCCGGGAAGGGTGTGGGATGGGAGGGATGAAGAGAGGTTGGTTAATGGGTATGAACATACAGTTAGATAGAAGGAATAAGTTCAGATGTTACATAGCAGAGTCAAATGACTATAGTTAACAACAATGTATTGCATATTTCAAAACAGCTAGAACAGAAGGCTTGAAATGTTACCAACACAAAGAAATAATAAATACTGGAGGTGAGGGATACCCTAAACACCCTGACTGGATAATTACATATTCTATGCATGTAACAAAATATCACATGTGCCCCATAAGTATGTACAAATATTATGTATCAATAAAAAATTAATTAAAAAAAGAAGAAAAAAAGAAGTCTGTTCAAAGTTTTCTTACTAGCTCTCTGGAATGCCAACCAAAGGACAAAAACATAAAACATACACTTATTGTTCATACGGTGTTAAAAGCCCCTTTATTGTATGGCTTAGGGAGTGTTGAGTTTTCTCTACAGTTTATTTTTTCATTTTAAAAATTTACTAGTTTGATTTTTTGTTGATTCTTCAAAAAATGTTATTTTTGCATACAAAAAATGTGTAGATGAAAGGAAGAAAATTGTATCAAACAAATAGTAAAAAATTAGGACACTTTCCTAGTTTTAAAAGGGAAGTTGATACTTTAGAGCTGTCAAGGATTTTTGTGTTTTGTGTGTTTTTATCAAAATCTCAGATTTAATTAGAACTATTGAAATTTGAAGATGGTCCTGAATGGAAAAAGATGGAAGACAAAGGTGAAATCAACTAATGGAGAAACTTTAGCAAATGTCTCAGTTCCATAACGACATCTTTCCTGTTTTGAAAATGAGTCTTTGCAGGTGTGTTTCCTATCTTGATTTCTCGCTCAAGAAGAATGTTTATCATTTTCTGAATTTACCAGCAATTGGTGTGTGCTGAGGGCTCGTTTATTACAAAATGTCGCTAACTCACTCCTGTCCTCTTAAATTTAAAACAGCTGCTACCCACTGCCAGGATCTAAATCTTCACAGACAGATTTCCAGACTCTCTGTATGCCTGTATTACATTTTTGTTAATAATAATCTCTGTCCATCAAGGTGACAAGGGGACATTCTGCCTCTATGCACATATTTTCTCTGTCCATATATAAAAAACTAAAGCTTTCATTTTGTTAATACAAACCCATGATTTAACGTTTTAAAAAAACCACTGATTGTTGGTGCCATTTGAAGCACTACAGTTTAGTTTTGCTTCAAGAATCATAACTTCCAACGTTGTTCCCTTCCCATGGAGTTATTTTTTTAAATATTATCTCTGAATTAGAATAGCTCATTTACTGAGTGAAAGTAGCAGAGGGATCCCAACTAAATGTTAAAAGACAGAGCAGGCCGGGTGCATTGGCTCACACCTGTAATCCCAGCACTTTGGGAGGCCAAGGCGGGTAGATTATGAGGTCAAGAGATCGAGACTATCCTGGCCAACATGGTGAAACCCTGTCTCTACTAAAAATAGAAAAAAATAGCCGGGCATGGTGGCGGGCACCTGTAGTCCCAGCTACTTGGGAGGCTGAGGCAGGAGAATCACTTGAACCCAGGAGGTGGAGGTTGCAGTGAGCCGAGATTGCACCACTGCACTCCAGCCTGGTGACAGAGCAAGACTCCATCTAAAAAAAAAAAGACAGCAAATTTGGAAAAAGAAATTTATGCTCTAATTTTAAATTGGATTATAATTTTGTTTTTCAGATTAAATTTTCACAATTTAGAATTTACAATCTTGTCAACATTCATTTGTAAAGAAAGTATAATTTTCAACTTTTTCAATGACCACTTCACTGTCTTAAAATATATGAAACTATGGGCCAGGCGCGGTGGCTCAAGCCTGTAATCTCAGCACTTTGGGAGGCTGAGGCGGGTGGATCACGAGGTCAGGAGATCGAGACCACCCTGGCTAACACAGTGAAACCCCATCTCTACTAAAAATACAAAAAATTAGCCGGGCCTGGTGGTGGGCGCCTGTAGTCCCAGCTACTCGGGAGGCTGAGGCAGGAGAATGGTGTGAGCCCAGGAGGTGGAGCTTGCAGTGAGCTGAGGTCATGCCACTGCACTCCAGCCCGGGCGACAGAGCGAGACTCCGTCTCAAAAAAAAAAAAAGAAAAAACTGTATATATACATATGAAAATATTAATTTTGACATAATCACTAAATTCTTGGATTTTCAAAGATATCATTTTGATTTTACTTTGTTTTTACATTGTTACCTTACCAGAAAGAAATAATTTTGTCTCTTCCCATTAGATTTCCTTCTGGAACAACTGTTCAATTTCTATAAAGAGAGAGTAATCTGTTTTGAAAGATGCTAAAGATTACGTTCATGCATAAGATAAATCACTGAGACAGTAAAAGATTCAAAAGGTGCTTCATGTTCTACCAGAGTGAAATCCAAATCATTCTCCTCCATACTGAATTCATGGTTTCATGCAAGATAAGATCTCATCCTGTTAAGGACATTATCTTTGAAGAAAAAAGAACATAATTTCTCAAGGGAACTCCAGTATTGTAATTCACAAAATCAAAGATATTAATATACACAACTTTTATTTTAAAATAATCATCCAAGGCTTTAGAACCTAGAGTATAAAGTAAGGATGGTAAATTGTAATACTGCATAATAAAATAAATATGGAGAAGTGAAAAAATAATTGTCTAATTATTTAAAAGTTTTCATTCCAATGAATAAAATTAAAATGCCCAGTAATCCTTAATTAATACATTTAGAATCCCTTCCTTAGTGATGAGAATTAATTTTGCAATTTAATTTGACACTTTACAGTGTGAAAAAGAAAGATAAAAAAATAAGCCTCTTGGGAATGGAAAGAAAATTTCCAGTCTCTCACCAGCCAATCCAATTTAATCAGGTCTTTCTCTTATTTTTTCTGAAATCATTTGTGTTTCCACACCCAGCCCTTTCCATTCCCTGTGTTTTATAAACAGAACTGGCTTTAAAGATCTGGGGTTTGGATTTCATTTTGTCTCAAAATGTATACTTAGATTTGCTGCTGGTCAACATGGTAGTCCATCATCTCTAAGATTTTTTAAAAATAGACTCTAAAAGAAGATATACGGTATTCTAGATATAAGACACCAGGAACCAAGTATGGCACAAATTTCCAAATGTTTAATACTTTTAACAGTGTCCAGCTTATCTTGGTGTTTATTGATTCATTATGCATGCATTTATTCATTCATTCACCAAAAATATATTGAGAATCTACAATGCACAGAAGAGAGCATAGGGCTGAGGATATAAACTCGACCTAGAGGCACTCATGGCTTAGTAGGAGGGTCAGGTATATAAACAAACAAGTTTCAATGTTAGATGGTATTACAAATTATTATATAAAGAGTTGTATGGTGCTATGGGGAAAAATGAGAAGACTTCCCAGAGCAGGTGACATCTGATTCAAGGCTTTAAGAAAGAACAGAAAGATAAGCAGAAGGTGGGAAATTTATCCTTGGCAGACAGAAGACCATATGCAAAGAAATGGGGATCAGGGATTTGGGGATGCAGATATCTGAGGTTGCCTGAAGGACAGCGTCATGGTGACAGAGGAAGCTGAGGAGAGAGAGAGAAGGATTGGAGCCAAACTTTCTGTGCCAAATTAAAGACTTAATACTTTAGTCTGTTCGCAAAGGGTTTTAAGCAGAGAAATGACATAATCAGCTTTAAGATTATAGCAGGTCAGACTCCCTAAGAAATGGTCTCTGAAACTCTGTGATTTGCATGCAGGAATTCATATGCGGAATAATTTCGCAGACAATATCTGTAAGGAAGCGAAGAGAAGCAGGGAGGGAAGAAGGAACACTGGGCTGCCATGCAATATATATGTTTATTTTTTTTTCCTGGTTCCCATTCCCCCTCCTTGGGGTTGTATACAAACCCATAAACAATGGGGAAGAGCCTCTGGTCTTTGGTGCTGGTGGCTGCCACGCCTGGTCATCCTAGCCCATGGGCCCATGTAGTCCATTCACAGACATGAAGCCTCATGCCTCTGGGTCAGATCTGGCCTCAGGATTGTCTGTCCAGAATTCTAACCCGGCTTTCTGAGGTCCGGCTTTTCTGGGCACACATACTTCTTATGGTCCTGTGTACAAGTGAGTCATTGACAAAACCGGCAGTGTGTGTGAACCCACTGGTAACTCATTTTTTTGAGACAGGGTCTCACTCTGTCGCTAATTTTTAACAAATTATTTTTCTAGAGAGGAGGTCTGGCTACATTGGCTATGCTGGTCTCCAACTCTTGGCCTCAAGTGATCCTCCTACCTTAGCCTTCCAATGCGCTGGGATTATGGGCATGAGCCACTGCACCCAGACATGCAATGGTTCTTCAGGTATGGATCCTGGACCAACAAAAGCACCTGAGAAATGCTTTTAATTCTAAAGTTTGTCAGGTAGCCCTAATTTACTGCTTTTAAACCTAGAACCTCCACCTTACAATCTTGTGACAACCTCCACCTCCTGGGCTTAAGCAGTTCTCCTGCCTCAGCCTCCTGAGTAGCTGGGATTACAGGCACACGCTACCACACATGGCTAATTTTTATATTTTGAGTAGAGACGGGGTTTCACCATGTTGGCCAGGCTGGTCTCGAACACCTGACCTCAAATAGTCCACCTGCCTCAGCCTCCCAAAGTCCTGGGATTACATGTGTGAGCCACCACATTCAGCCTAAACTCTACAAAGTTTCTAGTTAATTCATAAGAGAAATTACCAATCTAATCTCTCAACTAGCTGAGAAAGGATTCTTGGAGCAGGTAGAATTTAAGGAGTTCAAGGGCAGAATCTTCTGACCCTTCTCCTTCCTACAGGCTGGGGGATCACCAGAGCTAGGCTGAAATCCTGGTGACTTTGGGAATGTAGGTCATGCATAACCAAGCAACAGGATGGAAGGAGCCCGAGGCCCAGGCCTCACCCTGGGCAAGCTGATCTGGACCACCTACATCCAGACATTCTTAAATAAAATAAGCTTGAATCATCTTGTTTAAGCCTGTTATCTTGGTGTTCTCTCATTCACTAAGAAGTTCTCCCAACTAACATTAATAATATCAATAGTATCACATATTGTATGACTAGGCAAGAGACTCTCACCATAATAACAGATTAATTAGATATCCACATTCTATGCAGCCTTGGAGTTTAGTTTTAAACGTAATCAAAAAGTGACTGCTATTACCATTTGTGGTATAAAATAAAACGTGAACATGATAGCTAATAAACATTCACCTCCCTTCTCTCATGTGTTATGTGAGAAGAGAGGGGCCCAAGGAAAGAAACACATGGGACTGTTAGGTAAGACTGTGTGTTCTGTGAGTGCCATCAACACAACATTATACATGCAGGGCCACACGGGAAACCCAATTTCCTATTTTACACTTCAATTTTATTAAGTATTTTTCTCTTTTGTTTAAATAGCAAAAGTTGACACATTAACAGATAATTCCTAATGCACAAAAAGTTCCTTCTCCAGAAGATAGATATAAAAATTGTGAAAAATCTATTCGTAGGGGCAAATGTAACTATTAAAAATCATGAACTCGTGTACAACATTAATGAGTTTCTGGGCAAAGCTGTTCATTTTGCAGGTTTTATGATCATTCTTAAGCTGGAGGCTTAAATGATCAAGCTCTTCACTTAAGAGTCATCATAAACTCAAGGGCCTTCAGGGGCCAGGCAGATAGGTTAAATAATACACAGTTCGGGTTATAGGAAAATGTGGAACATCTGTGCCTTTGAACCAGGCAGCCTTATTCCAATAATAAATGCACTGAGTGAGTGGGGGACCAACACTGTCAGAGCTTCTGATTTTTCAGAAAAAGCCAAAATACTTGTGATATGGTTAGGTTTTGTGTTTCTACCCAAATCTTATCTTGAATTATAATCCCTATAATCCCCACGTGTCAAGGGAGAGACCAGGTAGAGGTAATGGAATCATGGGGACAGTTTCCCTCATGCTGTTCTCCTGATAGTGGGTGAGTTCTCATGAGATCTGGTGGTTTCATAAAGGGCTCTTCCCCGTTCGTTCAGCACTTCTTCCTGCTGCTTATGAAGAAGGTTCTTGCTTCCCCTTCTCCTTCCGCCATGACTGTAAGTTTCCTGAGGCCTCCCCAGCCATGCAGAACTGAGTCAATTAAACCTCTTTCTTTTATACATTAACTAGTCTCAGGCAGTTCTTTATAGCATCCTGAAAATGTACTAATACAACTTACTTTTTAAATGTGTTCTCTTCTGATACTCATTTCAAAATTTAAAAAACACAACATGAATCAAACCAAACACCTCTGAGAGCTGAGTGCCTTCCACTTAAACTCTAAATGCAATTAGACCTGAGTTTGCAAAATCAGATTTTAAAATTTTACTGTATCATTAATATAACTGCCTTAATGGATTAAAAATGGCCTGAACCAAACATGAAGGATGGAAAATAAATGACAATTTGTCAAGCAGAGAAGGAACCTGCTGAATTAATTGCCAAAGGGAACAATTACAGGCCTTTAGAGGCAGATAGAACTTAACTGGGATAAACTTCAGAGAAGTTGTGACTTTGTTTTCATAGGCCATTAAGGTCTTGGGGACAGCCATGAGTTTTGGTGACAATAGTACCGACTTTTGACTCCTAGATTCTACCCACCCATCACCCCATTGGGTGGATGACCTCCTTCTTCAACTGGATTAAAGAAATTTGTAAAATTCCTTTTTTTTGTGCCAGAAACTGTGCTTGGTATTAAGGACACAAAGTTGAGTAAATTGGACTGTCTTCAAAGGATTCATAGCTGGGGGGGGCAAAAGAAGCATAAACAATTATAATATGTGTTACTCAATCTAAGGTGCTACCAATTATAAGAAACTATTAGTTTTTTTACCTCCTAAAATTAAACTATGATATTCTTCAATTTCAAGATGAATTCTAATTTCAGAGATACTTCAATGTTAAAAAATAAGTGTGTTTAAGTGAATAAATACTGTATGCGTTATAGGAGAAGTTGTGTTGAAGAACAGGGAGAAGAAATGATCTGACCATCTGGGCAAAGCAGGGAGACACAGTAAAGTTTTTAAGGGGGAGTCAGATTACTTTAAGCAATGTAACTATCTTAGTACGCTTGCGCTGAGGCTTAAACAATGGAATTTATTTTCTTACAGTTCTAGAGGCTGAAAAGTTCAATATCAATCAAGATCTTGCAGATTTGGTTTCTTGCTGAAGGCCTTCTTCCTGGCTTGCAGATGAGTGCCTTCTTACTGTGTCCTCACGTTGTGGCGAGAGAGAACTCTGCTTCCTCTTTTTCTTATAAGAGCACCAATCCTATTGGATTAGGGCTTCGTCCTTATGACCTTATTTAATCTTACCTCCCTAGTTCATTTGTCTTACTATAATAAAATACCATAGGTAATTTATAAAAAACAAATTTATTTAGACACAGTTCTGGAGGCTGGGAAGTCTAAGATCAAGGCAGCAGCAGACTGGCTTGTCTAGTGAGGGCTGCTCTCTGCTTCCAAGATGGTGCCATGGTGTTGCATCCTCCAGAGGGGAGAAACACTGTGTCCTCACATGACAGACAAGAAGGGATGAACTCCCTCTATCATGCCTTTTGATAAGGCACCTAATCCCATTCACAAGGGCTCCACCCTCATGACTTAATCATCTCCTAAAGGCGGCTCCTCTTAATGCTATTACATTGGTGATTAAGTTTCAACACACATTTGGGAGGGGACACCAATATCTAAAGCATAGGACCTTCTAAAAACCCTATCTCCAAATACAGTCACACTGGGAGTTAGGACTTCAACACACAAACTGGGGGGTTGGGGGCAGAAGAGACACCATTCAGTCCATAGCAGTGACCCATGGCTATGGGTCTCAGTTTTTCCCTCATCTGCAAAATAAGATAATAATAGTAGCTAACTCATAGAGTTGTGAAGATTAAAAGATTTCATATGGAGTGCTCTGTGATGTCTTAGATCTAGTACCTGTTTAGTAAAGGTTGGCTGTTATCAGCAGAGGTAATTAATGATAGAATTTGAACTCCAAGAATCAGTAGACCTTCTCCAAGGGCTAAGAAAGCAAGCAGATTCCGGGGAAGAACAGAATGCCTAAAGGACTGTTTCTGGAACATTCTGCCTGTCTGCTATGATGTCTTGATGTAGCTTGATGTAGTTGGCGAGGTTTTTTTCCCTTGAGGAATTAAAAATCTTTTTTTTCTTTTTTTTTTTTTGAGACAAAGTCTCACTCTGTCACCCAGGCTGGAGTGCAGTGGCATAATTATGGCTCACTGCAACTTCAACCTTCCTAGGTTCAAGTGATCCTCCTGCCTCAGCCTTCCAAGTAACTGGGATCACAGGTGCACACCATCATGCCCAGTTAATTTTTGTATTTTTTGTAGAGATGGGGTTTGCTCAGGCTGGTCTTGAACTCCTGGTCTCAAGTTATCTGCCCGCCTAGGACTCTCAAAGTGCTGGGATTACAGGCATGACCACCGTGCCCGGCCAGAAATCTTTTTGATATCTTTTCTCCTGTACCTTCTTCCCTGTTCCCCAATCCCAATACACCCACAAGGACAGTTTGGTTCTTTCCGTTTTACAGTCAGAAGCATGCACCAGGCCCTGTACTCAAATCAAGAACTGGGCTTCTCAGAACAAGGACACAGGTTGCTTGTCTTTCCATTTCCCTCCTTGCTTCCCTCCACCCCTTCTTGTTGGGGACAGCCTTTGTCTAACATCCTTTGTTTAAGAGAATTAATTGCTATCCACCAGTGCCTGTCAGTGTCTTTCAGGGACCTCATGTAAATAAGGCTCCAGGTGGCCTGCTCTGATTTCCGAGTTACCAGAGGGGTAACATCCTGTGAGGACATTCATCAAGGATAACATTTAGTGAGGCCCAGAGCAGTGACTTATGCCTGTAATCCCAGCACTCTGGGAGGCCGAGGCGAGAGGACTGCTTGAGTCTAGGAGTTCGAGACCAGTCTGGGAAACATAGCCAGACCTCATCTCTATGAAAAGTAAAAATAACCAGATGTGGTTGTACATGCCTGTAGTCCCAGCTACTCAGGAGGTTGAGATGGGAGAATCCCTTGAGCCTAGGAGTTCAAGGTTACAGTGAGCTATGGTCTTGCCATTGTACTCCAGCCTGGGCAAGAGCCTATCTCAAAAATAAATACATAAATAAATAATATTTAGTAAGTCTAACCCCATTTGAGGCTTGCAGAAGTTACTGGACTTGCCGTAAAGTACCCAGTTAATAACAGAGCTGGCCCTGTTCAGTGCTTTACTATGTTATGCTGCATTGCCATTCAAAATGTCTTGTCTCCTAAAAGAATTTTCTCATCAGAATTATTTCTATTGACAGTGTCCCCCTAAAAAGAAAGCAACTAGCATCTTGAGTAAGAAAGCTACCCAGTCTTTGAATTCGAGTTCATCCATCCATTTACCATGCATTCCTCTACACATATTAACTGATAACCCATTTGGGATACTACATGTAGAGGATTTGAGGTTAAGACTCACATTTCCCCTATTCTTACAGAGCTTACAGTCTAGCAGAAGAAGCAATTAAAATAATTTGCAATGCAGGGAGCAAAAACTGCTTAGGGAAGGCTTCTCAGAGTCAGTTCCTGCAAAGTAGAGACCTAAAGGATTGGGGAGAATTAGGTAAGTAAAATGATGAGGGAAGGGAGGTGATAAAATGAGATGAAATACTGTGCAAACTGTGTAACTGCAGACTTGTAAGACTGTTATTAAACAGACATCCCTCCAGAGCTCTCCAATCTCTGTCCCAGGTCTTCTTCCAGCAAAGTCTATCTCTGTTCCTTTGGCAGAATAAGCCCCCTTTTAACCTGTGTAACTCTTGTTTTATAGATGGTTATTTTATTGTTATTAGTATATTCTTGGGTTTGAGCTGGAGACAAGGGCCTATCTCTAATCAGGAGTGACCTGATTTTTATGTCAATTACCTGGGAAGAGATCATCAAACCAGATCCTGGGACTTAGTGAGGGATGTAAGGGGATTGCAGAATGGGATTTTGTTTCCCTTGGTCTTGATCCCGAAGGATAAATGATGCATGTTAGTTAGGCAAGGCGTGGTTATAATAGTGTTTTTCACATTTTTTTTGATTGAGATCCATAGTATGAAATACATTTAACGTTGCGACCCAGAATACACACATGTGGCTGAAAGTTTCCCCTAATTTGTGTTGGGAAAAAAAATACCCTTATTACATGTGATACGATCTGATATTTTGTATTTTGGATTCTGATTAGTGTTTTTCAGAGTAGCTACCCTTTAATGGATCACAAAATCAACTTAGTGGGTCATGATGACCACCTTAAAAAATCAAATAAAAGCAGTCATGCAAAGATGGGATGGAAAACAGTGAAGAAGACACGCATACACTGTGGTCAGTATTTTAGAGCTAAGTCCATATTTTGCACTTCCTAAGTGCCTCTGTTTCTTGCATAATTTGTGCCTGGTTGTATGAAACTTGAGACAGATTAGTGGTTATGGCTGTGGGTTCTGAAGTATGAAGTCTGGAATCTTGACTGTGTTACTCAGCAGCTGTGTGACATGGGCACTTAACCTACTTACCTTGTGTTTAACATGGGGATAGTAACAGTTCTTATCTAGTTGCAAGAATTCAAGGAAATAGTGCGTGCTTGGCACAGAATCAATACTCAGGAAATATTAGCAATTATATTTCTTTCACTTTTATTTTCCCCAAACATTAAGTACTCTGTTTTGTCTTAATTCAGCTTTTCTTAGCTTGCTAAGTAGGACCAAGAGAAGAGATGTGTGTATTGACATAGAGGGCTCTGGAAGCCAGATTGCTATGGGCAGCAGATTATCAAAGAGAAAGAATCACAAGGGGAAACTGAAAGCCCAAGTGCCATAGTGGAGGGCCTCAGTCCTTCCAGTGCTAAACCTCCAAGGTCCAGGGTTTTATTTTCTTAAAAAAAAGCAGTTCCTCTCTTTAATAACAACACTTTTGGCCCTAGCTTCTCGCTTCCTGTCTAGGTCAAATTCCAGTTTGTTATAGAAACTTGACTGAAAGTGAGTGGGTATTTTCCCACAAATTTCTACTTGACATTCTTTGAGGTTGTGATCTTTGCTTGGGTACCTTTACTGTTGGCCATCTTTTGTTCACTGCCTTTACTTTTTTCCTGCATCTAGCAAAACAACAACTTTTTTTTTTAATACCTGAGATTTCAAGAGAAAGTATATTGAACAATACAGTGAGAAGACTATATTCTACAATGCCATCTTTCAGAGGCAAAAGTATTCTATAGTAAAAACATTTAATACATTTGGTGTATGTTTCTTACCCACTTCCACTGCAAAAAATAACAGATGACATGTACCCGTGAAACACTCCCATAAGGTATACCTAGAAACTCACTTAAAAAAATTACGATTTTTAGAAATGATATATATGAAACATTTTATAAGCATGTAAACTATGAAATTAACAATTTAAAGGTTTCTTAAAATTGTTTTGCAAGGAAAAACATAAATATCACTGTTTTAAAAATACGCAGAACTTTAAAAAATGTTAATTTTTCTATACCTCTGCTCTACAGAAAAACCTTATTGTTACAATTATGGTACAGTCTTTATAAATTTCTCTTACATCATTTGATAATAACTAATATTCAGATAAAATATACAAATATTTTTTCAAATCAGAACATTTAAAAACACTTATGTAGATTTTTCTGGAATAATAAACGTTTTTATTTTTAACCAGCTCAGATCTCAAATTAAAGCCTAATATTCCTGTCATCACTCTTTCCTATAAAAATAAGACAGCATTTTCAATGACAGTGTAAACAAACCATTGTTTCAGGTTTTACTTACAATTGGAGCTGCCTTGCAAAATCCCTGCCCTGGCCATCTGCAGTGGTTCCAAATAAGTTTATAAAAGTGAATCTTGCCATTTTCAATACTTCCTCCTTTGTGTCTATTTATTCCGAAGCCTGTTTTTCTTATTCTTTTAATTTTTTTCCCCCAAGACAGATTTGTCTGAGACACTTTTTTGCCATAACATTTATTTTTTCTGCTTATGAGAGTGTAAGAATTCCACAGGCCAAATAATGTTAATATTTTGTTGTCAGTTCTTTGAGCCTTCATTTTTCCCGTCTATCGAGCCCTTTTTTTTTTTAAACCAGAACACATTGTTTCTGAGGGCATAAAAGAGCAAAGAGGCCGGGCGCGGTGGCTCACACCTGTAATCCCAGCACTTTGGAAGGCCGAGGCGGGCAGATCACGAGGTCAAGAGATGGAGACCATCCTGGCCAACATGGTGAAATCCCGCCTCTACTAAAAATACAAAAATTAGCCGGCTGTGGTGGCGCGCGCCTGTAATCCCAGCTACTCAGGAGGCTGAGGCAAGAGAATCGCTTGAACCCGCGAGGCAGGGGGTGCAGTGAGTTGAGATCGCGCCACTGCACTCCAGCCTGGGAGACAGAGAAACACTGCTTCTCAAAAAAAAAAAAAAGAGTGGGGAGCAGAGAGCCGGGCTTGGACACGGGAAGGTATCGTGACATGAGTGGGTGGGGGGCTGGGAATTTTACCCAGGCGAAGAAGTGAACATGTTTGTCCGGATCACCGTTTGTTAAACTTAATAGACGTGAACAGCAGCCCACAGGTAGCTTCACCGAGCCGAAACGGGAGAAACGGCAGGCAAGGGAGAAGCTGAAATCTGCAAGAAACCGACTGGGCTGAAGGCGGCGCCAGGGAAGGAGGGGCAGGTGGGGGCCAGCGGGAGCCACGAGCCGGAGCCGGAAGGGCGGGACCCAGGGGCAAGGCCTAAGTGGGTGCGGGAGGGGCCTAGTCAAGAGATGGGCGGGGCCTGCTCGGGGTCTGGGCGGAGTCTGGCGGGAGCCGCGTCGAGCCGGGGCGGAGCGAGGGCCCCTGGGAGAGCTGTCTTTTCAGTGCTGAGGACCCCCCGGCACCTGATGGAGAGCAAACGGCTCTTTCCACACGTGTTTTAACGAACACGTGATGAAAGCGGGCAATGTCTGTGGAAAAAGTACCTCACAACCCAGGCGTCTTCCTCCAGCCCCCAGGGCGACAGCTTGTTTACAGTATTTCTGAAGGTCTCCGTCCCCTTTTGTCGGCCCCTCCTCCTCCTCTAACCCCGACTTCAGTTTGAGTGAGGCATTGGTAGAGCAGCCGCTGCCGCAGGCGCCCGGGCCGGCGAAGCCCACCGGCATGCGGGGGCTGAGGCCGTCTGCGCCTGCGCGCGGTGTCCGCTACGGGGCGGTGCGTGGAGCTCGGGGGCGTGGAGCTCGAGGGCGTGGAGCTTGGGGGCGTGTCTCCCGCCGCGGCGCCGGGGGCGGGGCGAGGGCGGAGCCTGGGGGCCCAGCGGCCCGCGCCCGGCGGACTGACCTCCCCGAACGCTGGGCCAGTGACGTCACCCCGCCGTGACGCGCACGCTGTAGGAAAACTGTAAGTTTACGAGAATTCCTGCAGCTCCTAGGGCTTGCGGGTCCCGCTGGCAGCTGGCAGTCCCAGCGGTGGTGGTGGCTGTGGGGGCGTCAGTTCCTTGGGGAGTCGCCGATTGTGGCGAAGGGACAGGTGCCTGCTCAGAGTGGCAGCGCGCCCTGCTGGGCGGGAGGGACCTGGGGTGCGGGAGGCGAGGCCGCGCCCCGTGGGGCCGGGCCAGCACCTTTTCCCCTGGGGCGGGGAGCGTCTCTGAGCCTGGGAGTGAGGCCTTAGAAGGGGCGGAAAGTCCAAATGGAGAGTCCCTTTTTTTCTTCCGTTTTAAGGGGACTTAGATTCCTTTTCTTCTCCCTCTCAGCCCTGGAGTTTGACATATTAAGTAGGGGATGGAGGCTTCCTCTCAGAGAATAGGAATCCTACGTCCTGGCCTTTGGGATCCCACAAGTGACCAAGTCGTCGTGGACACATTTATAAGATAACCAGTTGCTGCCTCAGTTTTCTTTTTGTGTAAAAGGGAGGTACAGCAGCCTCTGGCCTCCCTAATGGTTGTTCCCACAGCACTAGGAACACGTGAGGTAACACAAGTGTGTAAATTTGCTAGGAGAAAGCTTATACACAGACACTTGGTTATTCTGAGGAATGTGGTAGCCACTGGCTATTTGACCAGGAATCTTGTAGAAGGGGAACTTTTTCACTGTTTTGCCTCCCCCCGACAACCTTTCCTCTATCTGATCCTATACCACACTGGAGCCTGTTGGGTGATCTGAACCATTGTCACTCAACTTGATAGAATGGGGATCCCAAGAAATAACAGGTATCGTTAGCACGGTACTCTTGGCAATTACAATGCCCCTCTTGTCTGGGTTTTGCAGAGGAAGCTTTCAGTGTGCTGGAACTAGCACATTATAGACAACACAGACTCACTGAGTTTTAAGGGTTGCTGTATCGATTTGGAATATCCAATCATCGTATCTGACTTCTTGAATATTTTGGTCAGCGGGTAGTACATTATACTAGACTGTAATGCCTCTCAAACTCCGGGACTAGTATTCGTCAGGAACTTTGAAGGGAAGAATACTGTGCACACTTCAGGGTGTATTTATACGGGAGCTCGAGAGTTCACATTTCTGTAAATTCATTTCAGGAGTGTGATATCTTTTCATCCAGGTGGGAGGAGCCTTTGAATCAGAAAGCAGGGCTTCTAATTTTTGTTCTATTCGTTAACTAGCTTCGTGTCCAAGGACAAGTCACGCAAACTTGGAACTTTGTTTTTCTTATTTAAAATGAGAGCTGATGGTTTATCTGTTGTTGGTTTTTCCAGGATCAAATGAGATCACGAGTGTGCAAATGAAAGGCTTTCTAAGTGTGCTATTGTTATTAGGAGATTTGCATTGGTCCCCTAGCCTGGATGAGATGTGAGTCAGAAATCTCTAGAAATAGAGCAGCAAAGAAGACAGCCTTCAACCTAGCAGGGCTCATGTTGCAGTGGGAAATAGACAACGAACAATACGTGCATAATGTAATTTCAGATAGTCATAAGTGCAGTGAAGGCAAGGAAGAAAGGAGGACAGTAGGAGAACAGGGAAGGTTGTTTTTGGTGGGATCTGTCAGGAAAAGCCATTCAAAGGCAGGGACACTTGAAGTGTGAGGGAAAGAGCCTGAGGTAAGAACATTTCAGAGAGGAATAATTAATAGCAATGAACACTTAAAAAAAGTAGAGCTTACCATATGTAAGGCACTATTCTGAACACTAAATTTTTACAAGTCTTTTGATATAACCTAGTATCTCCGTTTCATAGATGAGGCAACTGACACACAGAAAGGTTAAGAATTTGCCAAAGGTTGCGCAGCTAAAACGTGGTAGGGACTATTTGAACGTGGGCAGTCTGACTTCAGAGTCCAGGCTCCAGGTGACTGTATTTTCGGCCTCACCCACAGCAGGAACAGCACAGGACAATGCTCTGAGGTGGTCCAGACACAGAGTGTTTAGAGCACAGCAGGGAAGGGGGAAAGTGGTGGCCAATGATGGTCAAGGGCCAGGCAGGCCGTGGGGTCCCTTGTAGGCTGTGGTGAAGTAAAGATGTTGTTCTAACTGTGATGGAAAACCACTGGAAGGTTTGCATCAAGGGACTGGTGACTGATTTAAGTTTTATTGTATGGAGAATTAACTGTAGATTAGAGTGGGTGGGGTGGAGTGAAAATGGGGAGAAAGCTGCTGTGCCCTGCAGGTGAAATGATGGTGGTTTGGGCTGGGGGAAGTAGTTGTGGAGATGATGGTAGGCGGTAGAATTGGTGATAGGTTTTGAAGGTAGACCTGATGGGACGAGCTGATGTGGAATTTGAGGAAAAGGGAGAAGTGATGATTTTTTAGGTTTAGGCTGGAACAACTAGAAGTATAGTGGTGCTGTTTACTGAGGAAAATTACAAATTTAGTTTTGCACAAGTTCTAAATGCCTGTTAGACATGGTCATAACAAGAGTGCTAGTAAAAATAGTAAGTATTATGTAAGTGTAAACTGAGTCTCAGGCAGGGTTTTAAGTACTTTTACCTATATTAATTCATTTAATCATCATAAGAATTATATGTGCAAGGAACCATTATTGTCCCCATTTTACACACGAGAAAATAGAGGCAAAAAGAGGTTATAAGTGACTTGTCTGAAGTCACCCAGCTTGTGAGTGATGTAGCTAGGATTCAAACCTAAGCAGTGTGGCCTTGGAGTCCATGCATTGAATCCCTGTAACCACCTCTGAGTGAACATGTTGAGTATGCATGCCTGTGAATAGGGAACTCAGGGGAGTGGTCAGGGTTGGAGATACCCATTTATTTTTCTGAAGAGAAAGCCTGCTTTTGTTTTTCATCTAAGCTTTGGTTGGCTGTGGGAGAAAGATTATAGGCAGTGGGACTGTGCTAACTGGTCCTTTCATTGTGTACCTGATTGGGTTCATGTAGCCAGTATCTGGTATTCCCCTGCCCATTCCCCCACTGTAGATTCCACAGGGGCAAGGTCTGTCTCTTTAACTTCTCAATCTCTAGTCCCTAATCCAGTGCCTGCTGTGTAGTACATGTTAGGGATGACTTTATATGCTGGGCATTTGGTTAGGTTTTGGAAGTTCAGAGATGAATAAAACAGTTCTTTACCTAGAGGAGCAGAGTATGAGGAAAAACCTGTGGGAATAAGGTTAGAGTAGACTAAATGCATAAATACATGCTGATTAGTTCATTCTGTTTTTTTGCACCCTCCCCTCCCCAGCTTCCATGACTTGGGAGATGGGGCATGAAAAGGGTAAAGGGGCAAAAGAATGCCTAAGCTGTTGCAGGATGAAGTTGAGGCTCCCCAAGAGTCCTTTTCAACAAAAGAATTACTCAAAATCATGCATATTTTACTATATTTGCATTAGCTTTATTTGGCAATGATAGAATTTTTACCACATGAAATAAATTCTGATATTTGACTATCCTTGTGAAGTGATGAGTTTTTCCAGTTCTATTACCTCAGTGTTGACAGGGCTCACCAGAGAAATAAGGGAGTTGGCTTGAAATGTTGCAGCTTGCATAATAGAGGGTGATGGAGGGGTTGGGTGAAGTATTCAGGCAGGTTTCCACCGGTTTAAGTGTATCATGCCGAAGTTCCACCTATTGGAATAAGTTAGAGTTTTTTGCTGACCATCTCTAACATTGACATGTATTTTTTTTTTTTTTGTCATAGAAAGGGGATCTGGTGATATATGTCGTAGGTGGAATCGCAGATTACATCTCGTATAGCTCGATCATTGTAGAACATGGAGACTAGAACAATACAAACAAAAAAAGATGTGTCTTGTTCCTGTAGATCTTTCACAGCATACCATAACCTCAACAGTTGTCACAATTTTATTACTTCCTGACATGAGTATTTCAAATTTAAACCATGTAAGGATTATATAAAATTGCACTGCTGTAGATTTTATGGTTAATTTCAGAATTTTTTAAATATATAAAATTATATTTTGTTTTAAGCTTTCATTGGGAAAGTATCTAAATAACCAAATCTATGATTACTCTAAACAGGAGCCCTCTACTAACATAAATGTAGGGGGGTGCCATCTCATTTTGCAGTTCACAACATTTTAAATCTGCTCTTGTAGCTTCCCTACATTTAATGGAGTTGAAATGATTAGTCTTTATTTACACCACATTTGCAGTTAGTTTCCCAGGAACATCAGATACCCATATATGGTATAAAGTAAAATTGCATAGTCAATAGCCTATTGATGCTCAGGTGTTATTGACTTTTAAGTTCAGGCACACTGAGGGCAGGTTGATGGTTATTTAATTGTGTCAGGTAGCTCCCAGCAGAGGGGGAGTGATGGTAAGTTCTATTTGAAAACAACAGGAGCCTCTGTTTCTAACACTGACCATGCGAAATATAACATCCTAGATAGTAAATAAAATTCAGATTCCTTTTAAAATTTAAATTTGCACAAGCAAATTTCAAACTATTTTATGAGTACTTTTATATGTATGAAGTTTGTTGAAAACAATGTGTCTAGCCCAGTGATAGTACATACTGAGCATTTAAATATAATTCTTTTTTTTGAATTAAATTTATTTTTTAAATTATACTTTAAGTTCTAGGGTACATGAGCACAACATGCAGGTTTGTTACATATGTATACATGTCCCATGTTGGTGTGCTGCACCCATTAACTCGTCATTTACGTTAGGTATATCTCCTAATGCTATCCCTTCCCCCTCCCCCTACCCCACGACAGGCGCTGGTATGTGATGTTCCCCACCCTGTGTCCAAGTGTTCTCATTGTTCAGTTGCCACCTATGAGTGAGAACATGTGGTGTTTGGTTTTCTTTCCTTGTGATGGTTTGCTCAGAATGATGGTTTCCAGCTTCATCCATGTCCCTACAAAGGACATAAACTCATCCTTTTCTATGGCTGCATAGTATTCCATGGTGTATATGTACCACTTTTCTTAATCCAGTCTATCATTGATGGACGTTTGGGTTGGTTCCAAGTCTTTGCTATTGTGAATAGTGTCGCAATAAACATACATGTGCATGTCTCTTTATGGCAGCTTGATTTGTAATCCTTTGGGTATATACCCAGTCATGGGATGGCTGGGCCAAATGGTATTTCTAGTTCGAGATCCTTGAGGAATTACCACACTGTCTTCCACAATGTTGGAACTAGTTTACAGTCCCACCAACAGTGTAAAAGTGTTCCTATTTCTCCACATCCTCTCCAGCACCTGTTGTTTCCTGACTTTTTAATGATCGCCATTCTAACTGGTGTGAGATGGTATCTCATTGTGGTTTTGATTTGCATTTCTCTCATGGCCAGTGATGATGAGCATTTTTTCATGTGTCTTTTAGCTGCATAAATGTCTTCTTTTGAGAAGTGTCTGTTCGTATCCTTGTGCCCACTTTTTGATAGGTTGTTTGATTTCTTCTTGTAAATTTGTTTAAGTTGTTTGTAGATTGTGGATATTAGCCCTTTGTCAGATGGGTAGATTGCAAAAATTTTCTCCCATTCTGTAGGTTGCCTGTTCACTCTGATGGTAGTTTCTTTTGCTGTGCAGAAGCTCTTTAGTTTAATTAGATCCCATTTGTCAGTTTTGGCTTTTGTTGCCATGGCTTTTGGTGTTTTAGTCATGAAGTCCTTGCCCATGCCTATGTCCTGAATGGTATTGCCTAGGTTATCTTCTAGGGTTTTTATGGTTTTAGGTCTAACATGTAAGTCTTTAATCCATCTTGAATTAATTTTGGTATAAAGTGTAAGGAAGGAATCCAGTTTCAGCCTTCTACATATGGCTAGCCAGTTTTCCCAGCACCATTTACTGAATAGGGAATCCTTTCCCCATTTATTGTTTTTGTCAAAATTCTACTTCTTGCAGTCACTTTTATTTTTGCATTATTGTCTCCAACTCATATATATTTGTAGTAGTAGCTGGATGCTTGTTTGTGTACTTTACACTGTAAATGTTTGAATATATTTAAATAATTTATATAAGTAGCACTTATTTTTGCTTCATTTCACATTTGGTTGCTTAGAAATTAAAATCTTTAGGTTTGATTTTAACACATTACACTAATGGCCAATAATTAGTAAGTCTAGGTGGAGACTAAGCTTTAGTGACAGGTTAACCAAGTTTTAACCCCAAAAGAACACCCAGAAGAAAATTCTTAGGGAATAGTAAGCAAAACCAGTATGTCGATGAAAGGAATAATTTAACCATAACTACGTAGCTATTATTCTTCAAGTTGTTACCATTCTACAGGGAGTATTTTCTTATTTGGTTCTTAAATTGCAAAGCTGTTAATTTCAGTCTACATTGCAAGCCACCAATCAGTGTGAAATAAATACTGGAAGATGATACTATGAAGAGTCTGAACTCAGAATGATTTTTTACTTTCCAACACACTCTGGGGACATTTGGCAATGTCTAGAAAACATTTTTGGTTGTCACATTTGTGTGTGGGGCCATTACTCCTAGCATCTAGTGGATTGAGGCCATTATAGCATGTCACTGAATGTTCTACGATGTACAAGACAGCTTCTCAACAACAGAAAATTATCCAGTTCAAAATGTCAATACTCCCGATGTTGAGAAATCCTGTAATATCTTTTCTTCCTTCCCTCCCTCCTTGCCTCCCTCCTTCCTTCCGTTCCTCCTTTTTTCTTTTTTTTTGCTTTGGAAATGGAGGTGGTAGTTTTAAGTGGCAAATGCCTGACTTGGACAAAGGATTGTGTTGTACTGCTTTTAGTTTTTTGGATAGCTGAGCTAATTTGGTTCATTTACTGAATGGGAAATAATTCTTGGAGCTAATAATAGTAGCCTTGAATTTTTTTGGTTACTAGTGTGTCTAGTGGTTTTGTATTTGTTTTTGGCTATGAATATTTTTCTTACTAAAATTAATTTAATCTGGACTTTATATAATCCTGGCTTGTAACAGGTTTCCTAGTGTGAATTCCCTTTATTGTTGTATATGTTAAATTAGCTATCTCACAGTTTCATGGTTTATATCTATCAAAATCCTTTTCACATTAATTTTCATTTTTGATTGTTACAAACAGCCCATAAAATGTGTAGGGCATGCATTATCCTCACTATTAGACCAATGAAGAAATAGACTTAGGTTAAATAACTTTCCATATGTGTTAGCAATTTAGTGATGATAGCAAATCTAGAACTTTATACCTAGGAATTTTTTTTTTTTTTTTTTGAGACGGAGTCTTGCTCTGTTGCCCAGGCTGGAGTGCAGTGGTGTGATCTCGGCTCACTGCAAGCTCTGCCTCCGGGGTTCATGCCATTCTCTTGCCTCAGCCTCCATAGTAGCTAGGACTACAGGCGCCCGCCACCACGCCTGGCTAATTTTTTGCATTTTTTAAGTAGATGCAGGGTTTCACCCTGTTGGCCAGGATGGTCTCGATCTCCTGACCTCATGATCCACCCACCTTGGCCTCCCAAAGTGCTGGGATTACAGGCGTGAGCCACCGCGCTCAGCCATACCTAGGAATCTTTTAAAGTTACCAGTTATTGTTATCCCGTTTAATCTTCTTGACAGTACTGTGAAATAGAGTTATTACTCTCATTTTATAGAAATGGAAGCTGGTTTAGAGATATTAAATAACCTATTCAGTGTCACCCAACTCATAATGTAGTTTGGCTATTTCCACTGAGCTATTCTGCATCTTCAGATATTCTCCAATAAATAAATCTGACAATTTCTGGATAAATTCACAAAATCTTTGCCTAACTTGACACTCATGTTGCCACTTGAATCATTGGTAATTCAGCGTTTATAAGCCTATTCTAATTTGACTTAAGTAGAAACTTATCTGAGTTTTGGTAAACCATACTTGCTGGGTAGGGGAGAACCGTGCTTGCAGAAGACAGTCCTTTAAACAAGCAGAGACGTTTTTATGCAGGGTTTTGAGGAAGCACAGAGTTTGAGATTGGCTGATTTTGAAAAGTGCAAAAATTTAAGGATTAGCCAGCTTTAAACTTAGAGTTTAGAGACTGACCGGCTTTGAGGAGCAAAGGTACTGAAGCGGGGCCATTTCTGATTGGCTTACTTTGTTGGCAAAGTGCGTAAGTGGAAAGGTTGAGTAGACTTTAAGGATTGATTGACTGGGGTAGATTTAAAACTGGTTTTGTGGTTACTTGTTTCCAGCTTAGGACTAGAGCCAAAGAATAATCTTCTCCTTTCTTGAAGTTGAAGAATACGTACTTTTTATGTCAAACATGTTAATGTTAGCTATGGTGCTAATATAACATACTTTTGATTTTGCTTTTCTTCTGAAACTTAAAAGAAAAATAGATGTACAAATGTCACTTGTTTTCTGTCTGTCAATTTCAGGACAATATATTTGGAACCCAGGCTGCCTCAAGGATTATTTTTATATGTAGTTCAAAAGGTAATATATTATTTGTGGAAGTATATTAATGCTTTACAAATTATGGTGAAGGCTGTGCTGTCTATGGTGAAGGTTATGTCTATTTTTTTTCTTTTTTGGGAGTGTGTTATGTGCCTGCCAAAATTAGTCTTGATAGATGCTGAATTATAGATCTAGAAGTGTGTTGTTTTTGCTGTTATTAGAGATACATCTAGAAGTGATTACTTTTTGAATGTAACTTGGAAAGTATTCTTATCAACATTATGAAGGATTAGTGATTATATTGCTTATATTTTATAGAACAAGGCAAGCAAAATATTTTAGTATTTGCAAATCATGTCACTATAATTATTATATCATAGTACCATTTATATAAAGTATTAGGTTGGTGCAAAAGTAATTGCAGTTTTGGACCGTGAATTTTAAATCGTTATAAGTAGGCTCAGACACATCTTTATTAATCAGAGTAGGAAGCATTATAATCAACACATTTTTGCCAAAGAGAAATAAGTCTGTTCATTCCTGTAGCTTAAAAATTCATGCTTTTGGATTTGGAAAGCATTTTCTGCTTTCCAAAAACCTGCTGGTGTTGGAAGCATTTTCCTTTCAAATAGTTGTCAAGATGCTTGAAGAAGTGGTAGTTGACAAGAGGTCAGGTGAATATGGCGGATGAGGCACACTTCATAGCACAATGCATTCAGCTTTCGAAGCGTTAGTTGTGTGTCGTGCGGTTGGGCATTGTCATGAAGAAGAATTGGGCCCTTTCTGTTGACCAACGCTGGCTGCAGGTGTTGCAGTTTTCAGTGCATCTCATTGATTTGCTGAGTGTACTTCTCAGATGTAATGGTTTCACCAGGATTCAGAAAGCTGTAGTGGGCCGGGTGTGGTGGCTCAGGCCTGTAATCCCAGCACTTTGGGAGGATGAGGTGGGTGGATCACCTGAGGTCAGGAGTTCGAGACCAGCCTGGCGAACATTGCGAAACCCCATCTCTGCTAAAAATACAAAATTGGCCAGGCATGGTGGCGTGCACCTGTAGTTCCAGCTACTTGAGAGGCTGAGGCAGGAGAATTGGTTGAACCTGGGAGGCAGAGGTTGCAGTGAGTTGAGATTGCACCACTGTATTCCAGACTGGGTGACAGAGTGAGACTCTGTCTCAAAAAAAAAAAAAAAAAAAGAAGAAGAAGAAAGCTGTAGTGGATCAGACCAGCAGCAGGCCTCTAAACAGTGACTATGACCTTTTTTTGGTGCAAGTTTGGTTTTGGGAAGTGCTTTGGAGCTTCTGGGTCAAGCCATTGAGCTGGTTGTTGCCAGTTGTCGTATAAAATCCATTTTTTGTCACACGTCACAATCCGATTGAGAAATGGTTCATTACTGTTGTGTAGTGTAAGACGGCACTTCAAAATGATGATTTTAAAAAATTTTCCCTCAGGTCCTGAGGCACCCACTTACCAAGCTTTTTCAACTTTCCAATTTGCTTCAAATGCCAAACAACCATAGAATGGTCAATGTTGAGTTCTTTGGCAACTTTTCACATAGCTGTAAGACGATCAACTTCAATGATTGCCCTCAGTTGGTCATTTGTCAACTTCTGATGGCCGGCCAATGATGTTCCTCATTTTTGAGTCTCCTTTGCAAAACTTCTTGAACCACCACTGTATTGTGGTGTAGTTTTTAGTCGTATTTGTTAGTAGTTCCTAGGCCAAATGTGTTGTTGATGTTGTGAGTTGTCTCTGCTGCTTTATGAACCATTTTGACCCCGAATAAGAAAATCGCTGGAATTTGCTATTTGTCTAACATCATTTCCATAGTCTAAAATAAATATAAAATAAACAGCAAATAATAAATCATTAGAAAAAAAAAGTGAGAACTGTCCATTAAAATGATATATAGCATGACCACATTTATTTTAAGAATGTATTCCAGTATCAAACGGCAAATTCCAACAATGCAAAACCTGCAATTAACGTTTGCACCAACCCAATATTTCAGTTGTTTTAACATTTATTTAGAATATTTTTCTTTTTCAGTATGAAATAAAGAACTACTGTACTATCTATAACTATTTACTCTGTGACAAAACATTTTTTTAAATTGATCTTTCACAGTAATATTTTAAATTATTATTTTCCTCTGGAAATGTTAAAATAAATTTAGGGCATTCATTATCTTAGAAGTTATAGAAGTCAGAATGAGTTTTTGGTGTAATTTCTTTTTTTGTATTGAAGTTTTATTTTTAAATGCCCTAAGTGCTGTCTGTATTTACATATGTAATAAGCTCATAACATGTTAAAAAATGGGTACTGTTGTAAGCTGAGATTGCACCACAGCACTCCAGCCTGGGTGACAGAGTGAGAGCCTGTCTCAAAAAAAAAAAAAGGTTGCCGTTGTTTTTATATGCAGCCCGTATTTCCTTCCTTAATCTACAGCTTTTGTGTCATACCTTCATTCCTGCCTTCCAGGTAGGAATAATCCAGTGGTAAAACTATGTGTGATTTAGGTATTTTTATGGGAAAAGTCTTTAAAAATGTAAAGTCTGATTCTTGTCCCTGTTGACAGACCAAATTTCTGACCTGTATGATAGTTAACCTTAAGAGGTTAATCTTAGCCTAGTGTGAAAATTAATACTACAGTTAATATATTATAAAATTATTTATAACATTAACATTATGAACAATAAGTAATACTGTTTTTGACAGAGCTGTTGTTTAACTACTAAAAGATATTCAAACACTGTTATCTTTAACAGTTAAACTTTATAAATTTATACTAAGGAGAAATAAAAAAAAAACCTTTTTATTTGGGAATGCAAGCTCCTTTAAATTATCAGGTCCAGAAAGGCATTTAAAATGTAACAGCAGTCACATCTCATTCCCCCTAGAGCTAAATAATGACCTCTTCAAGCTGCTTGCTATTGGGGCTCCAGACTAACTGACGCCAAGTACCCATAAAATGCCATATACCCTGTAGTTCAACAACGTATATCCAATCACCAAGCAATGTTATTTTTGTAAACCAATGAGAATTTCTGATGAACAGCTTTTGTAATTGCTGCCTCTCCTGATTCGTCCTTTTTTTCTTTAAAAACTTGAGACTCTCCTTTGTTTTCTGGAGCACTCAGCTAGGCAACTTGGAAGTGTGTCCCTGGCTGCAGTCCTCAACCTTTGTGCTTGAATAAACTCTAAACTACAGTCTCACCCTTTTGATTATTTTAGCTTCACGCTAAATATGTACTTAAAATTCCTAGGAAAAAATTGATTCCTGAGTATGGTTACTAGCATTATTTTTGTTACCTGTAGTATGAAATAAATGGATTTGAAATGTGTTTTTCTCTGTGTACATGCAGTGAATAGTTGGGCTCTTATTTGCCTAGTGATATGATAAAGAATCTTAGGTTAGGTTATCTTTTGTGGTAAAATGGAAAAAAAGAGTTACATTTTCTTCAATAAAAGCCTTATTTTCTAGTCTTTGCTAGTATAATGGGTAAAATGGTAAGTCAAATTTTAATTTGGATTTTTTTAATTACTAGTGAGTGAGAGTGAGATTCTCTTCATTTACTTGTATGGATTTCACTTACAGTTCCAAATTTAGCAAATAAAAATACAGATACCTTGTTAAGATTGAGTTTCAGGTAAGCAACAAATAAATTTTTAGTGTAAGTATGGGCCATGCAATATGCAGGACATGCTTCTACAAAAAACAATAATTATTTATCTGAAATTCAGATTCAGTGGGGCATCCTGTATATTATCTGGCAAACTTAACTTCACTTTCTGTGAATTGTCTGCCTCTGCCTTTTTGTCAGACTTTCAATTGCACTTTCTATCTTTTGATTGTTGTTTTTGCAGCAGTTCTTGGCATATACTGGATTTTAATCCCTTGCCTTTTTAGATGTTGCAAACATATTCTTCCAGTCTTTTGCCTATCTTCTAATTTTGTCTGTGGTGTCCAATTCATCAAAGTTGACGCCATCAAAATTTTCCCATGTTTATGCTTTTGAGATCTTGAAGAAATCTTTTGTCATTCCAAGGTTGCAAATATGTTATTTAACTTTTTCTTTCATTAGCATTATAGTTTTACCTTTTATACATTGGTTTTTAATACATTTGGTATTTATTTTATGGGAAGAATATTAAGAGATGAGGTTAAAGAGTCAATGAAGGGGCACATTGTGTGAAGACTTGTCGGTCATTGTGAGGACTTTGGTTTTTATGCTAAGTGAAATAGGAAGCCCTGGAGGGTTTGGAACAGAGGGTGCCATTGTCTGAACCGTGCCTTTAAAGAAACTCTGATGACTATGGAGAATAGATTGTATGAGAGTGTGGCAAAGACTGCTAATTCTGCTCCGATATCTAATTCCTCCTTTCTTCTACTACCAGAACCCTGTTGGTTTAGCCAGATACATGGCTATGCACATAGAGACTGTTTTTAAACTCCTCCTGCCAGTAAGTATGGCTTTGTGATTAGGTTTGGGCCAGTTAGATAAGAACATAACTGATATGTGCAAATTCTGAGTTATCTTTGTAAATATAAGGTGCTTGTCCTGAACTTCATCTGCCCACCCCATTCCCTTTCCCCCTAACTGAAAGCAGCAGCAACTAGAATGGCAACAATTACCTTGAACCTAAAGATCCCTCTACCTAGGTTCCTGGATGACCTTGTGAAACAGAACCAATTACTACTCTCCATCTTCTTCCTGGCCATCTGCCTATCTCTCTCTTGTTTCAAGGAAGAGAATAAACTTCTTTCTTGTTTTAGCCACTGGTTTTTGGCATCACTTTATTACAGCAGCTTAGCCCATAGCCTGTATAGTACAAAAATTGGCACCCAAAGTGGTGTTCTAGAATTAAAAAGCTGAAATGTATAGCACTGGTTAAGTGATTGGTCGACAGACAGTAGAAAACATGTTATAGGCTGGAAAACTGGTGACCCGTATTATGTGGTGGCAAAATGTTCAGTGAGACTGTCACCTCTAATAACTTGGAAGAGAGTCAATTTGTCTACCCAGTTTGTACCTCCCGGGAAGTAGTTAGAAGAATCAGACTGCTAATATGAGTTGATTAGTCCTTGCCAGTAACTACAAGAGGGCATCAAATAAGAGAACAATTAGCCAGTTTGCAATTAGAATTGAAAGGGAGTATAGTTTTTAGTTATAATATACAGCTAAAGGATGTTCTCTCTGCCAATGGCCTGTGGTCTGAATTTACTGAGAGGCCAGTAATATGGGGCATTGCAGCGTTGGAAAAAATTGCTTCTCTATGCCAAACAGCAAGAGGTAAGATAGTCATTCTCAGGAATCTCCCGTTAGATTTTCTTGGCCTGACAGTGGCAGACAGTCCAGGCAAGGTTCAAATTAAGGATTTGCTTTTCCACCTCAACCAGTCATTTGAACTATGTAAAAGCTTCAGTTATAAATACAAAATCTGAGTTCCTTACAACAACAAAGGTTTATTTCTTACTCATGACATGTTAGCTGTGGCTGTGTTCCACATACTTTGTCACTTCAGTATTTAAGCCAAAGGAATAAGCCTGTTTGGGACATTGCCATTCTTGTGACAGGCAAAAGAGATACGGCAGAACCAGTGTCTTGGAAGTGGTACGTGTTACTTTTGTTCATATTTTATTGGCCAAAGCAAGTCAAATGGCTAAGCCTGAAATCAGTCAGGTCAGAAGGATTATCTCAAGTCACATGGCCTGTCCTGATGTCAGTGGGTTGGAGTGGTATAATCCTGCTGATGTGAATCAGATAATCTCAAGGTAGCTAACTTTCAATCAAGAGAGGGTTGAAGAGAGGGAGGGGTGGCTGTGTCACAGAGGCCAGCAGATAAAACAGGAGAGTTGACAAGCTTAATATCTATGACCAGATTAAATCCTTAGTTGTGGTTACTACTTTCTTGTGGAACTGACTGAGGCAAACAGACCTTTTGAAATATTTAGGAGATTATGTTGCCAAAGATCCCATAAGTTTGGCTTGCAAAAGCCTCTGATGGTTTGATATTGTTTGACACCTAAAGCAACCCTTGGTCCCAAATTTGTGCCAGCAGGAAGTAGGCTATTAGATCTTTGCTGCCCTATTGGAGCACATACTCTTCCAAGTTTGCTTCATGTGTGACCAGAAAGGATAATGGAAAAGAAAAAATCTTCCAAAGGCAAAGCCAAGACTACGAAGACACCTGGATAAGGGTCTTCCCTTCAGAGAACAGAATCTGAAATGAACCAAGGGACTTGCCTTCTTGCTAGAGCAGAGATACTTTGCAATTCCTTTCTAGAAGTATTTCATCATTGATAAAAATGTGTTTGCTATTCTTTTATTTTCAGAATGGAAGACTTAATTGCATTAATCTCATTTGTATTCCACAATTGTATTTTGTGTGCCATGGTGATGGTGGAGAGCAGAGGTTATACTGTTTTGTTGGTTTGTGGGCCGCTGCACTAGGAAGGAGCTGCATGGATTTGCATGGGTTCAAGAGGGTTGTGTATTGCCCAGAGACCTAGACTTTAAGCTAAATCCAGTAACTGGATGAGACTTCAAGTTATCCCTTTAGAAAGGAGTTGACTATTTCAGAGTGGCAAGAAGGATGCACTCCCACCTTTGATACGTATTTTAGCTAGGCACATAACCCCTACATAGAAATTGTATTTCTTATGCTCCTTGTGGCCAGATGAAGCCACATTTCTAAGTTTTGGCCAGTGGGATGAGAGTGGAAGTGACATATGCTACTTTTAAAAGCATATTTGTATTAAGAAAGCGGCTTGTTAGTCATATTCTTTTCCCTCCCATCCCCATAAATGAAGCATTGATGAGTTAGCTTCAATCATGCACCTGAGGGCAGTGCCCCAAGGAGTGGTAAGTGAAGACAGGAGGAATCTTAGTCTCTGGATGACCTTATAGAGCAAAGCTACTTACCTTCCCTTGACCACTTGTCTGCCTCTTGACTGTAACATGAGAGAGAAATAAATTCTTTTTTTATTTGAGCCACTATATTGGTCTCGTTACAGGAGTTTAGCTTATATCCTAGTTAATAGAGATGGCAATAATATAAGCAGGAAACAAATATAGAATGTTAGATTGGAAATTATTCTTGATTTTTTTCAGTTGAAGCTTTTCATTTATGTATTCTTTCTATGAAAATTTATTTTTCAGATTGTCTAATTATACCAACACTTTAGAAATAAAGCTCTTACTTTAACATCACCCCTGTTATAATTATGCTATATTTCTTTTTATTTTCATAAGCATATGCTTTACATATTTGTGTTAAAATTTTATATCCTGATATTTTCATGTGATATTCTATTTTCTTTCTTGCTTTAGAGTTCTTGTATTTGCATGGTTATTATTGTATAACACTTAGTTTTACTGTACTTAAAATTTTATTAGTATTGGTCACTGTGGACTAGTTATGTCCTCCCAAAATTCATATGTTGAGGCCCTAACCTTCCACATGACAGTATTGGAGATGTGGCCTTTAAGGAGGTGATTAGGGTTAAGTAAGGTCATAAGAATAGACCCCTGATCAGATAGAACTGGTGCCCCTATAAGGAGAGGAAGAGATACCAGAGTTCTCTTTTCACCTGTGTGAAGACACAGTAAGAGTATGGCCATCTGCTAGCAAGGAAGAGGGTCCTCACCAGAACCTGACAATGCCAGCGCCATGATCTTAGACTGCAGCCTTCAGAACTATGAGGAAGTCCCAGTCATGTATGTCATTATTGCAGCTGAAGTTGATAGTATATTGGCATTTAGATTGCTTTCAAGTTTTCCTTCTATACATAATGCTGTTTTTTTGTTTTTGTTTTTGTTTCTTTTTTTATTATTATTTTTTATTTTTTTTATTTTGAGACAGAGTCTCACTCTGCCGTCCAGGCTGGAGTGCAGTGGCATGATCTCAGCTCACTGCAACCTCAGCCTCCCAGGTTCAAGCGATTCTCCTGTCTCAGCCTCCCGAGTAGCTGGGTTTACAGGCATACACCACTACGCCCGGCTAATTTTTGTATTTTTTGTAGAGACGGGATTTCACCATGTTGGCCAGGCTGGTCTTGAACTCCTGACCTCAGGTGTTCCGCCTGCCTTGGCCTCCCAAAGTGCTGGGATGACAGACGTGAGCCTCCGTGTCCAGCCATAATGCTGTATTCTTGTAAAAATTGTTTATTTGTTAAATTATCTTACATAGGACTCGATCTGGAATAATTTTATTTTATCACTGGTAATAATGACAGAAACAATATTGATAATAATAGTAATAACAATGGCAATCAGCAATGATGATTATAATAAAGACAGCTATGAGAATGACAAGATCAATAACAGTTAACAGACTGGGTATGGTAGCTCACGCCTGTAATCTCAGCATTTTGGGAAGCCGAGGTGGGAGGATCGCTTGAACCCAGGTGTTCAAGACTAATCTGGGTAATGTAGCAAGACCTTGTATCTCCAAAAAAAATTTTTCTTTTGATTAACTGGGCATGGTGGCATATGCCTGTAGTCTCTGCTACTCAAGAAGCTGAAGTGGGGGGATGGCTTCAGGTCAGGAGTTGGAGTTATGATCACACCACTGTACTCTAGCCTGGGTGACAGAGTGAGACTCTGTCTCTAAAAAAAAATATATGTATACACACACACACACACACACACACACATTTATATATAATTATAACAGTAAGAATGACATATTTATTGCATGTTTACTGTATGCAGACACTCTTTTAAGGGTTTATCTTATTTGATCCTTACAACAGATTTATGAGGTAAGTACGGTTGCTCATGTTTTGTAGATAAGGCAGGTGAGGCACTGGGAGGTTGGGTACCTTCGCTGTCATCACGCAGCTGATTAATGGTAAAGTGTAGATTCTCGCTAGGCTTTACTTGCCACAGATTATGCTATGGACTGAATTGTATCGCCACCAAACTCATGTGGAAGCCCTAATCCTCCATGTTGATAGTAATTAGAGATGGGGCCTTTGGTAGATAATTAGGTTTAGATAGGGCCTGAAGGTGGGGCCCTCATGATGTGAATAGTGCTCTTATAAGAAGAGACACCAGAGAGCTTACTCTTGCTCTTCTGCTGCCGTATGAGGACACAGTGGTAAGGTGGCTGTCTGCAAGCCCAGAAGTGGCCCTTATCAGAAAGTGACCATGCTGGCACCCTGATCTTGGACTTCTCAGCCTACAGAGCTGTGAGAGAATCAATTTCTGTTGTTTAAGCCACCCAGTTAAATTTCTCTTGTTGTGGTAGCTCAGACAAAGACAAAGCCCATGCTCCTAACTGTGACATGACATGATTAGAGGTTTTTTGTTTTGTTTTGTTTTGTTTTTTTCAGATCACACAGTCAGTATAGGAAATTGGACTGCAAAGAAGGGGCCAAAAAAGTGGAAGGGACACCAAGAAAGAATAATGTTACTGAAGCCAAGAGACAAGCATTTTAAGATCAAGGATGTCATTATTAAATTGATATACTTTGAGCGAATTTTCATTTAAGAAGTCATCTGTGCTTTGGGAAGAGCAGTTTTGTGTTTGCAGTCCAGACTGGAGAGGGTTAAGTAGGAAATGATATGGGGTAGGGGAGACAGTAAAAACAGTTTAAACTCTTTTTCAGACTTGGCTGTTAAGGAAAAGAGGCAAATAGGAAGTGGCAAGAGAGACATAAAGTCTGGGGATGTATATTAGTTTGGTTCATTTTTTTAAATGAACCAAATGATGGGAGAAATGTAAGCATTTATGTGCAGCGGGGTAAAAGAAGAGAAGGAGAGATAGAAAATATGGAGGGAGAAGTGGGTAAATGATGGCATCAGATCCCTAAGGAGGTGGATACCTTAAGTTGCTGATTAGCTTTGAGCAGGAAGTTTCCTTCCTGCATCTTCCTGGCACCTTCCTCCACAGTGCCAGGAAGGAGGGAAGAATGTGCGTGTGGATGTTGGTCAGTGAGGGTGGAGGAAACTGAGGGAGTCTGACCTAATAACCCCTCTTTTGTTTCTGTGGAGGTGATGTCATTTTCTGAATGAAGGGGGAGTAGGAAGCTTGAAAGTGGTGGACGTTTGGAATTGAATCTGTGGGACGTGAGAGAGCCTGAGAGAGGATTGATGGCAGCAGTGAGAAGGGTCTGCTGAGGTGGGAGGCCATGTATTTGTGGAATTCCCAGCTTGTGCGGTTGGGGATTTTTATAACAGTGATCTCTAGTCCGGGTATGGGACTAAAGAAGTAGACTCTTAGATTGGTTTAGGGAGTGTATGTGGAAGGACAAGCCAGTAAGACAGTTGAGAATTTAGGCCAGGGAGTGAGTGGTTATTAGGTCAGACTCCCTCAGTTTCCTTCACCCTCACTGGCCAATAACCACGCACACATTCTTACCTCCTTTCTGGCATTGTGGGGGAAGAGTGTCTCTCTTTCTGGGAGATCAGATTCTGGGTTACAATGGATAAGAAATGAAGCTTGGAGGATGGTTAATGGATTAGGAAAGATAGAGTGTGAAGTGGGAAAGAGTCAAGTGGGGAAAGACCAGAGCTTAACAGGTTTAAGAACAGAGTTGGTATATGCAGTCATTCCTTCAATAAATGTGTATTGAGCATTTATCTTCTAGACACCGTTCTAGGTGCTATGGCCCCATAGATCAAAACAGTGATCAAAACAAAATTTGCCCTTGTAGAGCTTAATTCCAATGGGGAGGTAGACGATTAACATATATTATGTGTATAAACATATACGTACTTGTATGTATAAGACCGGGCGCTGTGGCTCATGCCTGTAATCCCAGCACTGTGGGAGGCCGAGGTGGGCGGATCACGAGGTCAGGAGATCGAGACCATCTGGCTAACACTGTGAAACCCCGTCTCTACTAAAAATACAAAAAATTAGCCGGGCGTGGTGGCAGGCGCCTGTAGTCCCAGCTACTTGGGAGGCTGAGGAAGGAGAATGGCGTGAACCCAGGAGGCGGAGCTTGCAGTGAGCTGAGATCACGCCACACTCCAGCCTGGGCGACAGAGCGAGACTCTGTCTAAAAAAAAAAAAAAGAAAAAAAGGAAAATAAGATCAGGGAAGGGACTCTGAGAAGTGACCTCTGAGCAGAGACATGAATGTTATCAGGGACACAGCAATGCAGATGTCTGAGAGCATTCCAGGGTAAGGAAACAGCACATATATTTGCAAAGCCCTGGCAGGGGCTTGCATGAGGAACAGCCATGGCACTGGGGAGCATGAGTGAGGAGGAGGACAGTGGTAATAAATTAGGGCCATGATACATTAGGGCCACTATAAGGACCTAGGATTCTATTCAAGGGTCATGAAAAGCCATTGAAAGTTTGAGTCAGAGAAGTAACATTATCTGTTTTACTTTTCTGAAGGCTCATACTGGCTGCTTTTTCGAGAGTTGATTGGCCATGGGCAGTTAAGTAATGCAGAGAGGTAGAAGGACAAGAGGGTGGTTCACAAATAACATGGGAATTTGAGATTTCGGCAGTTGAGTGCTTCTGAGCGAGAATCTCGTTGCTATTCCTTTAAGCAGACACACCCACTCCACAATAGACATTCTTTTCTGTGGGTGAAGGCCTGACCCTGACCCTTGGGTTATACCGCACCCTTTCCTGTTTTTGACTCTCTTCCTCACCAGCTCCATTATTCATTCTCCCATTTTGTCCTCACCTTGTCTTTCATATCTGATACACATTGTTGTCTTCCTGGCCAAGACTTCCTCTAGATCTAGGTTTTCAGACCTTTTATTCACAGTCTGACTTCAGACTTCAGTCTGCAGAAAACTCTGATGGAAGCCCAGTGTGTCAGCCAGGGGAAACTGAGGGAAATGGGGGTCAGGAGTGCAGTGCTCTGCCCACTTGCAGTTGTCCTCTGACCTCCAGAGCAACTTTGAGACACCTTCTGAGAACCGTTAGCCTGCCAGCGCACAGTGTGGGAAGGCTCCACGTTGAACTGTTGCTCTTTTGTAGCAGCTCATCCCTGGGATCACCCCAGGCCATGTTCCCTCTGCTCAGCCTGTGCCTTCTTAATCCTCAGGCACCCGTCTTGCCTGACAGTGGTACGTGCACCCTCCCGTTACAAAGTGGTGTGCTGAGGGCACTCAGAACCATGAAGCATGCATGGTGCATCTTCCTGAGTGTTAATTTTCCTCACTGGCTATTATTTAATCCACTACATTTTTACAGTAAAAATTAACATAGTTCTAATTACACACCATAGGTTCTGTCTGTCCTTCTCAAGAAAATCTGTGTTTTTTTTTGAAACAGGGTCTCACTTTGTTATCCAGACTGGAGTGCAGTGGTGTAATAATAGCTCACTGCAGCCTTGAACTCCTGGGCACAAGTGATCCTCCTGCCTCAGCCATGCAAGTAAGTACCTAGAACTATAGATGTGCACTACCGTGCCCGGCTAATTTTTAATTTTTTTTTCTGGAGACAGGGTCTTGCTTTGTTGCCCAGGCTGATCTAAAACTCCTGGCCTCAAGCTGTCCTCCCTTCTCAGTCTCCCAAAGTGTTAGAAACACAGGCACAAGCCATTGTGTCTAGCCAACAAATTTTTTTATTGACCCTGATTAAACATGTTAAATTTTTTATGCCGAAAGAAAATAGATGTATTGTAGTTCAGAATGTAACATTTGTGTACAATTTTTAAGGAAAAAAAATAAAATCAAGAAATCTAAAGTTTGCATGGGCCACTAAGGGTTATGCCTTTAGTCTTCCAGGGATTATTAGGTCCCTCAGCTCTGAATTAGGACTACTTTGATGGAAAAGGTTAGAACTACCTATTTAAGTTGTCAGATTTGTAATTCTGTATTTTAGTTTTGTTTAATGGAGCTATTTTAACATTTTTATTCAGCATGGAATAGGAACTGGCCATGAGTTAGTCTCTGAATCATCAGGCTTTTCTGGTTAAAGGTAAACATATAAGTATTTTCTTCTTTTAGCCATGTTTAATTTTGACAGATGTCATTAAAGTAAGCATTGCTGCATTATAAAAAGGATTGACAAGGCCGGGCATGGTGGCTCATTTCTGTAATACCAGCACTTTGGGAGGCCAAGGCGGGTGGATCACGAGGTCAGGAGTTCGAGACCAGCCTGGCCAATGTGGTGAAACCCCATCTCTACTAAAAATACAAAAATTAGCCGGTTGTCATGGCAGGCGCCTGTAATCCCAGCTACTCAGGAGGCTGAGACAGGAGAATCGCTTGAATTCGGGAGGTAGAGGTTGCAGTGAGCCGAGATTGAGCCATTGTACTCCAGCCTGCTGGGTGACAGAGTGAGACTACATCTCAAAAAAAAAAAAAAAAAAAAAAAAAGAATTGATAAGAACCAGGTAGGTGATGGCCTAGGTATTAGAGCAGTACTCAAAACCAAGGTTGTCCTAGGCCACAAAGTAAGTTTGATGCTTTGCATTTAAAAAAAAAAATAGGATATATATTTTTTTAATATTGAGTTGAGAGTGGATCTTTAAGATGAAACATTTCTTTGTCAGGACTGTTTGCAACTAAGGAATTTAAGGTTAAGGGTTTTGTAGGATACTGCCAAATTATAAGACTAATGAGGGCAAGGATTGGATCATGTTCATGGATGCACGTGAACTAGGAGTAGTGCGGCACCTCACATATATTACTTAGTATTTTTTGAGTGAAGGAATGAACTATCTTTGGTATAACTGTGGAAAATATTGTTAGGTTGTATAATAGATAGAGGATAGCTTTCCTGTATCTATTGAGTTGAACAAGGCAGCCTTCCTGGATGTGTTGTCACAATGTTTGCTATCAGTATGTGGCTCTTGTAAATTAATAGAAGCAGAGGCACAGCTGTACGTTTTCTTTTGAGTGCCAGTTATCAGGTCTGTTTAATCATATGCCAATTCTATCTGCAAAATGGGGATAGCAACACACAATCTATCTAGTGCAAGTAGCTGCACTAAGGTTAGATGAGGTATACAGGGTAAGAGAAAATACTTGCAAATTATATATCTGATAATGGACTTATATCCACATTTATAAAGAACTCTTGCAGCTCAATATTAAAGAGACAAAAATACCCCATTAAAATGGGCAACGAATCTAAACAGACATTTCTCTAAGGAAGACTTATGAATGGCTGATAAGCACATGAAAAGATGCCCAACGTTGTCACTCATAGAGAGAAGCAAATCAAAACCACATAAGATACTACTTCATGCCCACTATTAGCTGTAATCAAAAGCAGATAACAAGTGTTGGTGAGTATGTGGAGTAGTTGGAAGCTCCATACATTGCTGGTAGGAATTTAAAATGAGCAGCCACTTTAGAAATAGCTTAGCAGTTCTTCAAAAGGTTAAAACATAGAGTTACCCTATATTACCTAGCAGTTTCACTCCTAGGTATCTGTGCAAGAGAAATGAAAACATACGTACACACAAAAACTTATACATAAATGCTAGTAACGTTATTCCTAATAGCTAAACAATGGAAACAACCTAAATATCTATCAGCTGATGAATATATAAACCAAATGTGGTACATCCATACAATGGAATATTATTCAGCGTTAAAAGCATAAAGGAATAAAGTTCTGACACATGCTATAACATAACAAAACATGCTAAGTGAAAGGAGCAGACATAAAAGGCTATATGTTGTATGATTCCATTCATGTGAAATGTGCAGGGTAGGCCAATCCACAGGGACAGAAAGTAGATTCATGAGCTGAGGGGGTTAGAGGAGGGAGATGGGGAATGACTACTAATGGATAGGGAGTTTCATTTTGGGATGATAAAAATGTTCTAAAATTGCGGTGATGTTGGTACAACTCTGAATATACTAAAACCATGGAATTGTATATTTCAAAAAGGTAAATTGCATGGTATGTGAATTATACCTCAATAAAGCTGTTAAAAAAGAATAAGTGAGGTAATATGTGGGAATATACTTTGAGCTATTTGAAAAGATACTATTATTATTATTTCAATTTAACTGTAAGGCCGTTAAATAATAGCAGGATGACTTAGATATTTTTCCTTGCTTGTAGGCCTGTGATTTTTATGCCATGACTCAACTTTATAAGGCTGTAACTCAGCAATATAAAATATTGAAAATGTTGAAACATAAAATGAAAACTGCTTGGTCTACTGTTTATATTTAATAGGATTTTCTGAATCAGTTAATTAGCAATAAGTAGAATGTGTCATTAAGGAATTAGGTTTTAGAATCGTAAAATTCTAGAGCTGGCAGAAACTTCAGAAGTCATCTAGTCCCCCCTCATTTTGCTTTGTGAGAGAGCTGAGTCCTACAGAGGCAAAGTAAGATGTCTTATGTCAACGGTATTGAGTAAATTCTAGAACTGAGTCAGTGTTCTTTCTGTTGACTATTTGGTTTCAGTGCTATTAAGAGTGTTCTACTATTAATAGAACTGACACTCTTAATAGCTATTTAAATGCTTACTATATACTAGGCACTCTCTTAGGTACTTTATATTGTTATCTTTGTTAATCTACACAAAGCTTTTGAAGACAGTTCATTTTACCTGTGTATTAGTTTTGTATTGCTGCTGTAAAACAAAACGAAACAAACAAAAAACAAAAAATCTGGCCAGGCGCGGTGGCTAACGCCTGTAATCCCAGCACTTTGGGAGGCCAAGGCGGGCGGATCACGAGGTCAGGAGATGGAGACCAGCCTGACCAACATGGTGAAGCCCTGTCTCTACTAAAAATACAAACATTAGCCAGGCATGGTGGCATGCACCTGTAATCTCAGCTACTCAGGAGGCTGAGACAGGAGAATCACTTGAACCTGGGAGGTGGAGGTTGCCGTGAGCTGAGATCACAACACTGCACTCCACCCTGGGCAGCAGTGCGAGACTCTGTCTCCAAAAAAAAAAAAAAAAAAACACAACACCAAAAAACCTTTGTGGCTTAAAACAACACAAATTTCTTATCTTACATTCTGGAGGTCAGAAGCCCAAAATGGACCTGATGTCCTGTTAGCAGGGCTGCCCTTCTTCCTGAAGGCTTAGGGGAGGTCAATTTTCTTGTCTTTTCCAGCTTCTGGAGGCTGCCTGCATTCCTTCACTTTTAGTCTCCTTCCATCTTCAGAGCCAGCAGTGGCTGGGCAAATCTTTCTCACAGTGCCATTTTTTTGGTTTTGATTCTTTTGTCCCTGCTTTCCCCTTTAAGAACCCTTGTGATTACTTTGATCCCATCTGGATAATGCAGATACTCTCCTTATTTTAAGGTCCACTGATTACCAGCCTTAATTCTCTGTGCAACCTTAATTCCCCCTTACCAAATGAGTGGAAAAAACACACTCAAAGTGTGTGTGTGTGTGTTTTTTTTTTTTTTCTATTCTCTCATCCAACAGCAATCAACACAGAAGACTTTTGTGATCACACATGTGGGAGTTTCCCCCCAACCACACCAAGCCATTTTGCAGCAGACACCACCTGGGTTACCTTCAATTCAATGCTGACACCCCCTGGAGAGAGTGTCAGATCCCATATCTTCAGGCCTCAGTCTCACAGCAAGTCTCAGGAGGCTCTACCTGTGCTTCTGACCGACCTGCTATAAATTGGGGTTCCCACAACCACCTCTTTGGGTTCATTTAATTTACTAGAGGGCTTACAGAACTCAGGAAAACACATCTACTGATTTATTATAAAGGATATTACAAAGGATACAGATGGAGAGGTGCACAGGGCCAGGCATGTGGAAGGGGCAAGGAGCTCCCTTGTCCTCCCCGGGTGTACCACCATCCGCGAACCTCCATATGTTCAGCTATTTGAAAGCTCTCCAAACCCTGCCCTTTTGGGTTTCTACTTAAGCTTCATTGAGTAGGCATGATTGATTGAATCATTGGCCATTGGTGATCAACTTAACTTTCAGACCCTTTCCCCTTCCTAGAGCTTGGAGGGTGTCGCTGAACGTCCCAACCCTCTAATCATGCTTTACTCTTTCTAATGACCAGCATCCATCCTGAAGCTACCTGGGGACTGCCAGCCATCAGTCACTCATTAGCAAACAAAAGGCATCACTTTGGAGATTCTAAGGATTTTAGCAGTTGTATGCCAGGAAATGAGAATGTAGACCAGATATATATTTCACAATATCATACCATGTAATATAGGGTAGGCAGAGATTCCAGGGAATAAGGTATGGACATCCTTTGAGGGAGGCAATATTCTGTGTACCACAATCTGTTAATAAGCTGAAGAGATTTAGGCTCAGAGAGGTTAAGTAAGGTGTCCAAGGTCACAACATAGTAAATGAAAGAGCTGATATTTTAACCCAGGTCTGTTATTTATCATATATGCATACCTTTCACAATAACATGATCTTTCCCACAAACGCCATTTGATCCTACTCAGGAAAAGTAAATAGGATGATGAGCATTGTTCAAATAGTAAATACCTATTTTTTATTGTATATATTTAAGGTATATGATGTTTTGATGTACACACACAGTAAACTGGATACTACAGTCAAGCAAATTAACATCAGTCATCTCACATAGTTACCCTTTTTAGTGGCAGGAAAATCTCTTTTAGCAAAAATCTCAAATACAATACAGTATTAACCGTAGTCCTCATGTCGTACATCAGACATCGAGACCCCTTTATCCTGTGTGTCTGCAGCTTTGTATCCTTTGAGCTACAGCTTCCCATTTGCTCCCCTGCCCGCCCCTATTTACCACCATCTTATTCTCTGAGTATTCAACTTTCTTTTTCTTTTTTTAAGATTCCACATATAAGTGAAATCATGCATTTTCTGTGTCTTGCCTGTTTCACTTTGCATAATGTCTTCCACGTTCATCCATGTGGTAGCAAATGGCAGGATCTCCTTTTTAAAGCTGAATAATATTCCATTTACATATGTGCATGTACATATATATATATGCACACACACATATGTACACACACATATACCTCACCTCGCAGTTCGTTCATCTGTTGACAGACACTTTGGTTGTTTCAATATCTTGGCTATTATTGTTTCTAAATCTTGGCTAATGCAACAGTGAACATGGGAGTGCAGGTATCTTTACGAGATGGCGATTTTATTTCCTTTGGATATCTACCCACTGGAGGAATTGCTGAGTCATATGGTAGTTGTATTTTTAATTTCCTTAGGAACCTCTTCACGGTTTTTCACAATGGCTGCACTGATCTGCATTCCCACTAACAGTGTATGAGGTTTCTCTTTTTCACACCATCACCAACACTTGTTATCTCTGGTAACTTATTAAAGTAATAATCACATTTGCTTAATAATATCAAGAAATAGGCTATGTTATTATGACACAGTTAAAAGCATATAGGAAGTATATTTATTGATGTGGGAAAAGTGTTTATGACTCATCATGACTTCCAGCCCCCTCCCCACATTTCTACTTATCACTTCCTTTCTGTTACCAGTTCCTTCCTTATCCAGCCTAGATGCTTTGATTCAAATTATTTTCCAGCAAATTCTTTCAATTCTTTTGTACCTCTTTGGTCTCTCCAATCTCAGAACTGGATGAGCTCAACTACCTGCCAGTTTTTTCACTTTAATGATATACTCAGCAGCCTTAAAATTGTCCGGCAGTCTTCCAACGTGTCTGTTATCTCACTCCCTCACTCCCCACAGCATACTGCCTTCATTCTTCTCAAAGTTTTTAACCCCCATCAGTGTTATTTGACGTCTTAGCAGTTTTCCATGCAGTTGACCACAATTGACCATTGCTTCCTTTTGGAAACACTTGTCTCTTGGCCTTTCACACAAACCCTTCCCTGGTTTTCCTTCTCCCATTCTAGTTGGCCATTTTCTGTCTTCTGTGTTACCTGACATCTAAAAGAAGAGAGGTTTAGTTCTCTTGTTTTTCATCTTGTACTTTTGGTTAAATATAATCTTTTTGTGTAAGTCTTTCATATTATCTCTAGCCCAGAGTTTGTCATCTTCAGCACTATTGACATTTTGAGCTGGAAAATTTTTTCAGTGTGAGGGGATGTCTTGTGGATTGAAGGATGCTTAGCAGCATCTCTGGCCTCTACGCTGTAATTGCCAATAGAGTTCCCTCTACCCTTATTGTGACAATCAAAATGTCTCCAGTTATTGCCAAATGTCTCCTGGGTGCATAAAACCACCCCCCGTTGAGAACTATTTATCTAGCCTGAAGTTCTCTTCTGAGGATCTGGGGATAACACCTTTCTGACATCTCCACTTGAATGTCTCCTAGGCATTGCAAAGTTAACGTGACCAAAATGGTCTCTTGGTTTTCCTTCCATATATGCTTTCCCCCGAGATTTTCAGATTTTAGATTATTTATGATCTTGCGTTGGAGGTACCAATAAAAGCCATTGGAGGCTTTTATTTGGAGTAAACTAGGGAGCCACCGGAGAGTTTTGGGCCAAGAAATGACATGATCTCACTTAGGTCAGCTCTTTCTTGAGCATAGACTATGACTTGGAAGACTTAAAGCAGGAAGACCAGTTAAGAGGCTACTGTGGTAATCACAGTGAAAAATGGTAGTAGCTTGCACAAGGATGGTAGTAGGGCATATATGGTAAGGAGTGGCATCTTTCGTTTAGTGCTTAAACACAAACAGCCCTGAGAAGAAGAATGCACTTGTACCTTCATGAAGTTAGTATCAGAGTATGCTTTGTTTTTCAGTTGTTTGCTAAGAGCTTGCAGGGAACAGGTTTTGGTGGATCAGAATGAGAAGACAGTAGCCAAGTTCCTGGGTTCCTCCAAGCCAGAACTTCCTGGGCTGTTACTTGAAGGGATTCAGGCCAGAACAGGGTTTTAAAACAGGGGACCCAACTGGAAGAGTAAGCAAGACATCCAATACTACCTGTTCTACCTCACAATCTTACTTAGGGCTGGTCCTCCCATGGTAAAACATGTACTGGGTGGCAGGGTAGATAGAACAATTGGAAGTCAGGAGTGTTTCCTTCATTAAATATAGGAAGCACATCATCTTGGGCTGGATGGCCCTTAGCTGAAGTGAGGTGGCTATCGGCACTTGGGATGGGACAGGTTTTTGTTGTACAAGATTGCCTTACACGTCTCAAGACTTGCAATAGTGTGCTCTCTCATTGTGACATCTAAAGAATGCCTCCCCACATTTCCAGACTCCCCATGGGAGTCAGACATGTTCACCTGTATACAACTGGACTGAGCCCCCTTTGCTAATTTGAAAACTACCTTCTGTAATATGAAGTTAGTCAAAAGGCTATACATTCCGGGCCCTTAAAGAAAACCTGCATTACTTGTTTGGGGACTTACAAGGTATCTACTAGTACTTTAAATTAGCATCAGTGTTTATTGCTGATACATCTGGTAAATGTTTTCTGTCCATGTTATGTACCTTAATATTACTACTTTGTAATTATTTCATAGAGGTCATAGACATTTTAGGGCCATCTCTAAAGACACTGCAAAGGGCACATGCTCTAGCTGCTCTCTTCTCCATATTGTTAAATAAGGGAACCTGAATTAAAATGAATTGAGAGTTTGGATGAAAGGGCATTCCCTAGCCATCTTAGCAAAGGGAGTGGGAGTAGGATTGGAAGAGGGAGGATAATGGCCTGTATGTGAATGTTTATGCACATCATGTTTTTTTTATCAGGTCTAGCTAGTATCAAGAGCTAAATATTTTTTAATCATATTTTTGAAAAGTAGTAGAAAATAGAACAATATTCAGATTTGTGAAGAATTGATGACTCAGTATTAGAGGGAAAACTCACCAAGGAAAAGATCTAATAGTTTTGAACATGTAAAATGTAAGGTTTATTTACAATGAAAAAAATCACACAACACACTGGAGGAATGTATCAAATGTGACTAAGGGTGAACATCTATAATATCTGAAGAGGAAGTTCTCTCGAACTTAATGAAGAAGTTTTAATACATAAGTAAACAAAGTATTTTAGCAGTTAATGATTAATAAAAAGGTGGGATTATATTTACCGTCACTGGTAATCAAAGAAATACCTTTTAAGTTAACCTTGAGTTACCTCTTCTATTCTTTCGAAAGTACTGAAAATTAAAATAACTGTCAATTCTGGAGAGGCTTTAAGGAAATGGACCCATTCAGTCTTGTGTGTTTCTTGTGCTACTCCCAGCCACTGCCTTTCCCTGAACATGCTGTGCCATTTTAAATTCTTACATCTCATCTTAATTGAGTCCTTCCCCTCTTCTTCCTGTTGACTTTCCATCTCTTGAGAGCAGCAGTCAGATCCTGGGGGCATCCCTTCTGACTCAGCCCTGCCAGTGAGCACTCTGATTTGCGTTCGGCACTGCATTGCAGTCATGGGTGTATGAGTCAATCCCTACCACTTGGCTGGGGAGTTCTTGAGGTTAGGGCTGGTCAGGCACTGCATCAGGGTCTGGTATACAAGTAATTATTCAATAACTATTGAACTAAATTATTGGACTTTGGTGAATGTTTTAATGAACTACAATATGTTAGGGTGATGGAATAACATGATCACTAAAGTACAATTATAAATGTAACTTATGGCAAAATTTTGTAACCAAATACAGAATGATATGTTTAGTGTAATTTCAACTGCATTTGAAAGGTAATGTGCAGAAAATGAATTTTTAAATATTTTAAAGTTATAGATAACAAACTTTTATTTCTTCATTAACAATCTTTATGATACAATGTATAATTTTTAAAATCAGTTGGCAGACTTGACCTCCCTCTCTTCTCATCAAAAATTAACCTCTGTGTGTCCTGTCCAATTATCTGATTGAACTCTCAGAAAATAGGGTGGGCTTCCCCAGAATGTGGGCTTTTAAGGATAGCTGCATTTATGTGACTGAATTAGGTCCTCAAGCATTTTTTGAACTTTTACTGTGCCTGGGTGCAAATAACTTGAAAGATATGGTACTTAGTATTTTATAGTTTATAAATTCATTCACATTATCAGTGATAAGTTCTACAGCTTTTAATAATGTCAAATATAAATGGTAGTTGATTTTTTTAAAACATTTTTTGAGTATCTACCATCTGCCAGTGACTGAAATACAGAATTCCTTTAAGGAAGTCCTTGTCTGACAGGAAAGACAGATATCCATGGGCCTTTCATACAGCAAGATGAGTGCCATAATCGTGTATTGAACAGAGTGCAGTGGGTTGTAGAGGGAATGGAGAAGCGGTTATTTCTTAGAGGGCTGGTGAGATGAGATGACTGTTCTCCAGTAAGATAACTCTCGAGCAGGACTTTAGAAGATGGGCAAGATTTTTGCAAGGTGGATAGGAGAAAAGGCTAAAAGCATGAACAGAAAGGTAGAAGTGTAGAAATACATGATGTGTTCAGAAGCCACTAAAAGATTTTGGAGAGGGATATGACATGATTAGGTTTGTATTTGGAAAGAAAATTGAGATCAGTGATTATAACAAGGAAACCCAAGAAAAGTTTTTTTTTTTTTTGCATGCTTTTCTATGTGAAAATTTTGTGAGCACCCCCAGATTTTAAATTGCAACATAGATAGGACAGGCTTTGCATTATGCACAGTTCTGGCCAGCCAACCATATGCCCTCTCATAGCTGTATGTCAGAGTCCCTTCTAAAAGTGTGGGTGAACAGTGGGCTACAGGAATGAGGTCAGCTAAGAAGCAGTTGCAGTGTTCCACATCACCACAGGAAGTGATGGCTTAATCAGGGCCATGATAACAGAAATGGATGGGAGGGAATATATTTGGCTATGTAGACTTGGTATCAGAGTTTTGTGGGGGTAGAGAGAAAAAGGAATTATACCTCAGTGTTTCTCAGATTTTAATGTGCATATGAATTGTCTAGGGATTGTGTTAAAAGGTAGATTTTGATTCAATAGGTCTGGCAGTGGGGCCTCAGATTCTGCTCCCAAGTGATGCCAACACTGTTGGGCCATGATCCAGTGAATAATTAACAAGGACGAGATAACGTGGGTGTAAGGCTCCACTGGCTGGATGGTGATGTCATTATCTGAAATACCTGAAATAGGGAATACCAGAGAAAAGAAAGGTTGGGCGGGGGGATGGGATTAAGTTTTTTGGGACAATCAGGTTATAAAAATTGTAGACAGTTGGAAGTTTGGATGCTAAGCTTGAGAGAAAAATCAAGCATAGAGATACAAATTTGGGAGTAAACATTTCGTTGCTGACAGTAAAAGTCATGAGAATGAGTGACATTACCTACAAAAAAGAGATAAAGTTAATATTAGAAAATATACCTATTCCTTCATCATTCAAAGGCCTCATCTTCTAAAAAGAAAAATAAAGAAAATATACCTATTTGCTAAAATTTTAATGTCCATTTAAGTGACTATAAACCAGCAATGGGAAAGAAATTGGATAGGTAGCTTCCTCCCTATGAACAGTCTCTAGGTGTAAATTGAGGGGAGAAGTCTTCTTTGGAAAACCCCCCTTTTCCTTGGTAATGACTGTAGATCAAGTTAAAAATGATTAAAGTATCTTATGAGAAATATTCATAGAAATAAATATGTGTAAAGAATCGTCAAAATGCCAGGCAGTCTTCTGACCTTAACATTAATATCAAATGAAATGAATCCCTGAAACAGTGGAGCTTATGGGGGAGATTGACAGATGCTGTGTTAGGAAAGTATAGCGTGATGTGAGAGCACACACATCAGGAACACATGACTCAGTGTGGAGACAAGGGATGGCCTTCCTGAGGAAGTAGCATTAAGCTGAGACCAGAAGGCTGAGTGGAGGTGACCTACAAGAAGAAGAAGGGAAGGTCATAACAGTAATGACTTGGAGGGGAGAGGCCCCGCAGGTTGGAGAAGTTCAGTGTGGCTGACCATGGAGTGTCAGAGTGAGGGAGATGACTGCTGAGCTCCGAGAGGTGAACACAGTCCCTGGTGAGGTCCACTCCTCTGGGACTTTAAGTAGAGAGAAGAGGGAGAAAATGATGTATTTTTCCAAGGAAAAACTATTATTCTGCTTTGGTATAGTTCAAACAAGTCTTATGCATATGGTTTTACAAGGCTTTTATGGACTGGCCTAGTAATGACATGAGTCATAGTAATGTTGTTTCTATAGGATAAATGTTTTGGGCTTCAAAAGCTGTCTTACAATTTAACTTTCAGATTTTTTTTTTTCCATTTGGAAACCGCTTGGATAACAGCACAATTCTAGTGCTTTTTGTTATTTCTGCTAAAAGTGTGCTTTATCTGGTATGTATCTATGTGGCTACAGTGTTGATTTTCCATCTTCTGGTATGAATCAAAGCTATCACTGCACAGATGCAGTTGAAATGTTGTTTTATTTTCTTGACCAGATTCAGAAAGTGTAAGGAAATAGAGAAATCTTTTTATAAATTGTTTAGTTTTCAAAGTGTTTGTTCTTCAAAGTTAAGGATTCCCGCTGTAAACTATATTATGATATACTGTGTTATATACCATGAAAGTATGAAAAATGAAAAAAAAAGAAAATTGTTATAAACAGAAAGTGAGAGATTGGTGTGTTTTCACTATTGAAGTCAAATAGAATGCAGAAGGTAAACAATAAAGGATAAAATACCTAGCTTTAAAAATACTTTAATAACCATGAGCTTATGATCATAATCGTCTTCATTACTAGCTATTGTTATCATTAGTAATACTTGATTTTTTTTTTTTTTTTTTGAGACAGAGTCTCTCTCTGTCACCCAGGCTGGAGTGCAGGGGCACAATCTCGGCTCACTGCAAGCTCCACCTCCCGGGTTCACGCCATTCTCCTGCCTCAGCCTCCTGAGTAGCTGGGACTACAGGCGCCCGCCACATGCCCGGCTAATTTTTTGTATTTTTCTTAGTAGAGATGGGGTTTCACCGTGTTGGCCAGGATGGTCTCGAACTCCTGACCTCGTGGTCCGCCTGCCTCGGCCTCCCAAAGTGCTGGGATTACAGGCATGAGCCACTGCACCCAGCCAATACTTGATATTTTAAAGCAGGAAACAGCAACTGTTAAGGTCACTCCCTTTGTAAAATGGATCTATATGAGTTTCATTTTCTTTAATAAATGAAACTTTAGGCTGAAACTCTCAAATTCCCTTATCTCCAACATGCAAAGTTAATTTCATCCACATCTATCTTGTGAAAGTATCTTTCTTTCTATATCAGTTAGAATGCTTTCAGCTGGTAAGTGACAGAGACCCAACTGAAAGTATCGTATATAATAATTGCATTTTATTATCTCATATAACTAGAAATCTGGAAGAAAGATGGCTTTTCAGTTGGCTCATATAGCAGCTAACCATTATCGTCAGACTCTCTGGCTCTGTCTTTTCATTCTACTGTCCTGATAAGTTGGCTTTTGTCTTTCAGACTTTCCCCCTCCTCATCTCAAGATGGCAGCTTTAACTCCAAGAATGACATACTCATATGAAAGCACCCATGACTGTAAGAAAAGAAGGTGTCTCTCTTATGTCTTTTTTTAAAATGAAGAAAACTTTCTTAGAAGCCTCCTAGAAAACATGACCTCATTAGCCAAAATTGCATCCTATAACCCATTTCTAAGCCAGTCAGTGGTGAGGGGTACAGAAGTCCTATGTCTGGCTTAGACTAGTCAAGATTCATGGCCCTCCACTCCTCTCAAGGTGAAAAAAAAAAATAGGATTTTGTTATTCGGAAAGAAGGGAAGACTAGGTGGGCAACCACTAGTGTCTGCCGTATCTTCCAAGGACAATTTATTTGCCTAGACCCTTAATTCCTTTCTGCCTCTTAGAAGACTTCGTTAATAATTTCTTTTTGCCTTCATTTTCAGTCTTCTCATTCTTTTTCTTCAAGCTTATTGAAGGAAGAGTCTTCAATAAGCTGCCTTCATTTTTTTCCCCTCCCATTTATTCCTTAAATTCCTTGCAATCTGGATTTTGTTCCTCCTAATAAGAAACCTTCCTTTCTGTCAACAACAATCACCACCTGATTCCCAAATCCTTTGCCAGTGTCGTTTGTTTTCTGGATTTTCTATTCTCTGTTTCATTTGTTTGTACATTATTCTTTATTATTTCCTTCCATCTGCTTGCTTAGGTTTAGTTTGCTTTTCTTCTTGTAGGTTATGTCTTAAGGTGGAAGATTAGATTATCCACTTGAGATCTTTCTTTTTTAATATAGGCATTTATAGCTACAAATATCTTTCTGAGTATTATTTTCTTTAGCTGTAGCCAACAAATTTTGGTATGTTGTGTTTTAGTTCTCACTAATCTCAAGGTATTTTCTAATTTTCTCTCTGATTTCTTTGACCCATTGGTTATTTAGGAGTGTGGTTCCCTCCCATCTTTATGAATTTCCTAAAATTCCTTCTGTTACTGATTTGTATTATAATTGCATTCCATTGTTTAAGAGAACATTCTTTGTGTGATTAATCTCTTTAAATTATTGAAGGTTGTTTATGGCCTAGCATATGGTCTCTTTTGGAAAGTGTTTCGTATGCACTTAAGAATGCACATTGCCTTGTTGGTGGAGTGTTATATAGTTGTCTGTAGGTCTAGTTGTCTTACAGTGTTGTTCAAATCTTCTGTATTCTTGTTAATTTTCTTCCTGGTGGTTTTATCTAGTATCGAAAGAGGGAAGTCTCCAATTATTATTTTTGAGTTTTGTATCCCTTCAACTCTGTCTTTTCTTCCTTCTCGTTAAGTGCATATATGCTTCTAATTGTTATATCTTCCTGATGGATTGACCCTTCTGTCATTGTGAAGTGTTTCTCTTTATTTCTAGTGATATATTCTTGCTTTAAAATCTATTTTGCCTACTTCTTTTATGTTTACTGTTTGTATGGTATAGCTTTTACTTTCAACCTATTTGTATGATTGAACCTAAAATTGTCTTCTGTAGATTTTATATAGTTGGGATCTTTGTTCTTTTTCTCTTATAAAAATACATCCTGATAATCTTTCTTTGATTAGATTCTCCCTTGCCTCAGCTTCTTCAAAAGACATAAAGTAAAAATTACAACAGTGTATTGTTGGGTTTGACATAATAGGTATATCAATAATAGCACAAAAAAGTTGGGGAGGGAAATGGAGCTAATAGAGGAAGTCTATTTTGCTGAAAGTAAGTATAAATCAGAAGTGAAATTCTTATAAATCAGGATGTACACTGTAAACCCTGGAGCAACCACTAAGAAAATAATTCTATAATGTGTCTGGAAGTATATCTCTTTGTATTTATCCTATTTAGAATTTGTTGAGCTCCTTGAGGGATGTGTAGATTAATATTTCTTTTTCTTTTATCAAATTTGGAAAGATTTCAACCATTATTTATTTTTTGTTCTTTTACATTCATTTTTTTTTTCCTCTCTCTGAGACAGGGTCTCACCCTGTCACTCAGGCTGGAGTATAGTGGCACCATCTCAGCTCGCTGCAGGCTCTACCTCACTGCAGGCTTAAGCAGTCCTCCCACCTCAGACTCCTGAGTAGCTGGAACTACAGGCGTGTTTCACCCTACCTGGTTAATTTTTAATATTTTTTATAGAGACAGGGTCTCACCATGTTTCCCAGGCTGGTATCGAATTCCTGGGCTCAAGCAATCCTCCCACCGCGGCCTCCCAAGGTGCTGGAGGTACAGATGTGAGCCACCATGCCTAGCCTCATTATTTCTTTAAATATTATTTCTGCCTCTTTTTTCTCCTAATGGCATCTGTTTTAGTCCATTTTCTGTTACTATAACAGAATACCAAAGACCAATACCAATAAGAAAAAGAAATTTATTTCTTACGATTCTGGAAGCTGAGAAGTCCAAGAGCATGGTGTGAGCCTCTGGTGAGGGCCTTCTTGCTGGTGGGAATTCTCTGCAGAGTCCCAAGGTGGCACAAAGCATCACACACTGAGAGGGCACATGAGTGAGAACCAAACTGGATTTTATAAACAGATGTACTCTTGTGATAGCTAACCTACCTGCATGATAACCCACTAATCCAGTAACTTATTAATCTACTAATCCATTCATGACAGCAGAACCCTCATGACCCAGTCACCTCTTAAAAATACTACCTCTCAATACTTCTGCATTCAGGACCAAGTTTCCAATACAGTGAACCTTTGGGGAACACATTTAAACCATAGCATTCCACCCTGGGCCCCCAAAATTTATCACCTTCTGGTGTTTAAAAATACACTCATTCCATCCCAGTAGCTCCAGAGTCTTCATTCTATCATGCATTCAAAAGCCCAGAGTTCTAAGTCTCATGTAAATCAGATTTGAGTGAGACGCATGGTGTAATTTGCCTTCAGGCAGATTCTTTTCAGCTGTGAGCCTGTTAAATCAAACAAGTTACCTACTTCCAAAATATAGTGGTGGAGCAAGCATAGGACAGACGTTGCCATTCCGAAAGGGAGCAACAGGAAAAAATTAAGGAGTAACAGATCCCATGTAAAATGAAAACCCAACAAGGAAAACAGCATTACATCTTAAACAGCTGGAGAATAATCTCCTTTGACTCCATGTCCTGCATCCTGGGCACACGGGTGCAGAGTTGGGCCCCCAAAGCCTCAAGTGGCTCCACCCCCATGGCTTTACTATGCTCAGTCCATATGTTAGCCCCTGTAGGTTACAGTTGGGTGCCTGTGGCTTTCGCAGGTTGGACCTGCATGCTGGTGGTATAGTTCTGGGGTCTCAGCAGCATTCCTGCTCCCACAGCTCCATTAGGCATTACTTTAGTGGGGACTCTGCTGTGGCCTTGCTTCTGGCTGCACTAGGCATTGCCCTAGTAGGGGCTCTCAGCAATGGGTCTACCCTTATGACAAGTCTCTGCCAGGGCACCAGTCTTTTTGGTATATCCTTTGAAATCTAGGTGAAACTACCGTAGCCCCACATCTCTTACAATCTGTACACCTGCAGAATTAGCACCTTGTGGATGCCACCAAAATTTATAGCTTGTGCCTTCCAGAGTGGTGAGTTGAGCCACACTTGCTGCTACTTGGGTCATGGCTGGGGGAGCCACAGAGCATTGCCCTGGGGTGCAGGGAGCAGAGTCCTGAGGCAGTCCTGGACAGCGGGCTGTGCAGAATGCCATGGATGCCATGGGCTCCCACAAAACCATTCTGCACTCCTAGGCCTCTGGGCCTCTGATGGGAGGAGCAGCTTTGCAGATGTGTGAAATGCCTCTTGGAGTCTTTCTCTAATTGTCCTGATGAATAGCCTCTGGGTCCCTTGTATCAATATGAATCTCTTTAGCAAATGGTTGCTAGGCCACATTCTTGGTTTCCTTTCCTAAACAAGCTTTTTAAATTCTATATAGCTAGCCTGAGGAGAGTTTTCCAAATCTTTCCACTTTGCTTTTCATTTGATTATAAATTCTGTCTTTGTCATTGCTTTGCTCCCAAATCTCACTGTAAGTGGCAAAAAGTAACCACACAGTATCTTGAGTGTTTTGCTGCTAGAAATTTCTTCCACTCCATATGCTAGTTCATCACTCTCAAGTCCAGCATTCCACAAACTCCTAGGGCATGGACATAGCCTTGAGGCATGTCAAGCTGTTTGCTGCTTTGTGACAAGTGTGGCCTTTATTCCAAGTTCTAGTACCTTGCTCCTCATTTCCATCGGAGGCCTCTTCAGAATGACCTTTACATATTTCTATCAACATTCTGGTCATGAGCACTTAAGTAATCTCTAAGAAGATTCAGGCTGGGCGCGGTGGCTTGCACCTGTAATCCCCGCACTGTGGGAGGCCGAGGCAGGCAGATCACCTGAGGTTTGGTGTTTGAGACCAGCCTGGCCAACGTGGCGGAACCCCTCCTCTACTAAAAATACAAAAATTAGTGGGGGCTTGGTGGTGCATGCCTGTAATCCCAGCTACTTGGGAGGCTGAGGCAGGAGAATCGCTTGAACCTGGAAGGTGGAGGTTGCAGTGAGCTGAGATTGCACCATTGCATGCCAACCTGGGCGACAGAGCGAGACTGTCTTAAAAAAAAAAAGATCCAGAGTTTCTCTAGTTGTCTTCAGAACCTTCACCAGAATTACCCTTAATGCTCCATTTATGGCAATGCAGGTTTTTTTCTATCCAGCTCCTCCACAGTCTTCCAGCTTCTACCCATTACCCAGTTCCAAAGCCGCTTCTTCATTTTCAGATATTATAGCAAAAATCCAACATCTTGGTACCAGTTTTATGTCTTGGTGTGTTTTCTGTTGCTATAACAGAATACCAAAAAAGAAATTTATTTCTTACAGTCAATAGGCTGGGAAGTCCAAGAGTAAGGTACTAACATCTGGCAAGGGTCTTGCAGATGGCAAGAAGTTTGTTTTGCCCCATATTCAGCCATAGATTAGTAGCTTGGATTATTCATTCCCCGTCACTCCTGAGCGAAGGAAGCCTTGAGCATGCCCACAGTCTTGTAAACTGCCAGGGATACTTTCATATTAAAGCCTGGCTTCCTAGGAGTTGATCTTGGGGCAGAAGAGCTTATTGTTCAGCCACTGTTTGATCAGAGGTTATACTTCAGCCCCCGAGTGACAGTGAAGCTTCCTTTTTTAATTGATTGATCTGTGTGTGGCTTGTGCCCATATCAAGCTCTGATTGCTCGAGTGGATGCAGCCTTGCACTTGGGAACAGCCTTCCTGACCTCTGTGTTTACTGTGATCTGGCTGTCTCTTTTTCTAGTTCTGTTAAACTTCTGATAGTCCTAATGTGTTGGTTGCTGCTTGTATCGTGGGGCCATGAGCACCTTCTTAACTGCTCTCCACAAAGTTCTTCATTGTTTTTGATATTGTACTTAGGCATTCAGTTCTCCAAGCTCTCTTGGAAATAATGTCAATTCCCTCAGACAGAGCAGAGGAACTTTTTGTCCTTAAGGGCTGCCATCTCCAGTCTGCATCTCCCCACAGGTAGAACCTTGCACCACTGCACAGAAACTGGGGGCAGGAATAGTGACTCACTTCTTCCAGAGTGACACCCCTGCTATAAAAGGGTGTTGGGAGCATGGGCATTAGCCACTTGTCTTCTTGGCTTGCCCCTATGGATATGGAACCTTTGCCCCATCAGCAAGTTGATCCAGGAGTGATAGAAGCCCAGTGTTTTCAGCCTGCTGCACCTAGAATAGAACTTTTGCCCCACAAATGAGGGCTGGCTAGAGTAAGGAAGCCCTGGCCCTCTCAGCTGTGCCTGTACAGAATGGAGACTCTACCATAGAGGGCTAGGGAAAATGAACAGTGTCAGTGGCTTGTTCTACCAGGGTGAAAATGCAGCCCCGGCTTGGGAGCTGAGGGGAAAAGGAGCCCCCATATTCTTGACAGGACCTTCTGGACTAGAGCTCCCGAGTAAGTAAAACAGACTAAGACATAAGTCAGAGCTTGGAGGTACAGGGGAGGTGAGGTGGGAGCAGGTCATGGCTCAAATGCCACTGACAGGCTCTTACTAAGATTTAGAATATTTTCTTGAATGCATGTTGCTCCATTTATTATATACTCTTCAAACAATTTCCAGTGAGTTTAAGTGGTGATTTTAAACAATTTTTTTTCCAGTTAAATTGTTTTTGTTGGGGAGAAATTCTATGGCACTCTTCATTCCTCCATTCTGGAAGTTGTCTCCTGGTTTTGCTCATTAAAAAAAAAAAAGATATATCTTCAATCTCTCTTAATCTATAAAGGTTACTTTATAGATTCTTAATCTTTAGGTTCCTTCTCCATCCCTTTAAGTTCCATACAGTTTACCTGTTGAAGAACCTGGGAGGTTTGATCTGTAGAATTTCCCACATTCTGGATTTTAATGTGTGCATATTTGTGGTGTAGATCCACATGTTTCTCTGACCTCTGTAATTCCTATAAATTGGCAGCTGTCCATGAACTGGATCAGACTCAGATTTGATTCCTTTGGCAGTTCTATACATAGAATTTAATGAAGTTTAGGATACCTCTGAATCACCTGGTGGGCTTGTAATAATAAAATGCAGATTACTGGGTCCTATGCCTAAACCTTCTGATTCAGGAGATCGGTGGTTGGATCTGAGGGTTTGTATTTCTGGCAGGTATCTGAGTGAGGCTGAGGCTGCTGGTTTGCATAACCTACTTTCAGTGTTTGGTTGCATCTTTTTTTGTGATCTTAGCAGCCATTTATGTGTATTATTGGTATCTATTTGTTCATTAAGATTTGAAAAATAGTAATTTCTAATTCTTTTTATTCTTTTTCATTTATTCATTGGAATATTTTTATAAAGAGATAAATGTCCTTATCTCTTATTCGGTTACCCAGTGATAGAGTTCTCAAAAGAAAGGCAACATAAATTCTTGATTTTTTCCCTGTGATATATTTTTTTAAGATAATGAATTGGTTGTGTATCATCTCTTAAAGGTGACCAGTTTTTTAAGAATATTATTAGGAACTTTTAGAATTTAACGTATTAGTTGAATCCATTTCAAATATTGCCATCACTGAAGCTCAAATTATTCCATCTTTGGCCAATGGAAGCCTCTTAAAGTTAGCTCCTGAGTCCTAGATTCAGCTGTTTGTCTTAGAAGCCCTACTGTTCAAGGGGTGATCATGTTTTCTCTCAGCCCTTTCTATAGACAGAGATCAGAAGTATGTGCACATATTGAAGATAAAATAAAAATATCTCATAAGTTTATATTGATGCTTCTAATTCAAACGAGACTATGGTGGAGATGATAGTGTGTTTAAATCTTCTTTCTGTATCTCTTTCCTCTGTTTTCAAGGATATGAGTGATTATAGAACTGGAAAGTTCTACAATTATTCATTTATTTTCATCCTATAGTGCACACACAACAGTCTCAGAATGACAACACCACACTACTACTCAAAACATTAAAATCCATATTTTTGCATACATTCTCACCCCCTTAATCACATTTAGGACTGGAGATGTCTTCTGAGACTTTATTCAGCAACCATTTATAGCATTTTCTCTGTCTCACACTCACCGCTAGAAAGGGGATACAAAGAGATGTAAGATATGTCCCTGTTCTCTAAAAGCTAAGACTCAGGGTTATTGGGTTATGTATCATTCTGGTATAGGAAGATGTGGCCATAGAATCTGGGAATCTGTTCTTCTTTAAAAGAAGTTAATGCTAATGTCAATTCTTCTTTACTTGCATGTTTCTTAAAATAAAACCCTTTCTCTCTACTCTTATCAGGGAGCAGCTTCCTTTTGGTGGAGCTCCTTAATACTTTCTAATCTCCCCTACGTAGTGTATTATTAGTCAAGGTTCTCCAGAGAAAGAGAGAGAACAAGAGAAAGATATGGAGTTTATTTTAAGGAATTGGCTCACAGGATTTTGGGAGTTGGCAAATCAAATGTGTAGAATACAACAGCAGGTGGTATGCTTGAGTAAGAGTTGATAATAGTCTTGAGTGTAAAAATTGCAAAATAGTCTAGTAGGCTAGAAACTCAGCATTTCTGTGTTACCATCTTGATGTAGACTTGCCTCTTCTTCAGGTAACTTTTATCTTTGCTGTTAAGGCCTTCATCTGATTGGATAAGGCCCACCACAGTATGGAATCTGCTTTATTTCAAGTCAACTAATTATAAATGTTAATTACATCCACAGAGACCTTCACACAACATCTAGATTAGTATCATACCAAACAGCTGGCCATCATAACCTATCCAAAGTGACTCATAAAATTAACTGTCACATCTAGGTTAACTGTTTATTGCCCAAATCGATATTCTTTCCAAAAAACTGTAAAATTATATAGTTTTATTGCTTGACTGACAAATTGGTTTCATCATATTGGTGAACCTATAAAATAGTCCTATTAAGAAATTATTTTAAAAATAAAGTTATTTCTAAAACATATTAACATATAGCTATATTCATTAAAGCAAAACAACTGTGTTAACATTAAAAATAACAAATATAATTCTCAGTAAAAGTTTACATACATTATTTAGTTTCTTAGCTATAATTTGTACCTAATATATTTATTAGGTACAATAAATTATTATCTTGTTATATCTCTCTTTCTCTGGAGAACCCTGACTAATAATACACTACATGAGGGAGATTAGAAAGTATTAAGGAGCTCTACAGAATACAGCTCTCTGTATTTTCCTGGAAAAAAAATTTTAAAAATATGGTTGTATTTTATCTTTAATTGCTTCATAAAATTGTAGTCTTTTTTCAGGTTGCATTTTGTGATTGCTACATTTGAAATTATTGATTTTTTTCAAGTTACTATTTTCTATATAAATTGTGATTTTTAAATTTGAGAATGTAATGTCTATGTTGATAATGAGGTACCTGGTAAGTTCAAAGCAAATTCTGTTAAATTTTTATTTTGTAGTAGTTTAATATGTAAATATTCTGGCACATACATTTTCACAGCTACTGTTTAAAAAAACAGTAAACTCTATTTACAGCATCTTTATTCAATAAAATTTTTATGACAAAGCTTGTCAAATAAATTGTGTCTGTTATGGAAATCTTTTAAACATCTTAACCAAATTTAGATGCTGCTAAATTGTAGGCATTCTCAAGTTCATTTTATTCTAGTACATAATATAAACTTATTTAAGTAAAAAAATAAGTTCGCCATAAAAATTAAATCTTGAATAAAAGATTTTTGTCTTAGTTTGGGCTGCTGTCTTAAAATACCACATACTGGGTGGCTTAAACAACAATTCATTTCTCACGGTTCGGAAGGCTGGAAAGTCAAAGATCAAGGCACCAGCAGATTGGTTTCTGGTGAGGGCCTGCTTCCTGGTTTGCAGGCCTGGTTTGATCTTCTCATTATGTCCTCACATGGCCCTTCCTGGGTGTGTGCACTTGGATGGGGGTGGTGGAGGGGGGAGAGAGAGAGATCTGTTTCTTTTTATAACAGCATTAATCTCATCAGGAGGGCCCCACCAACATGACCTAATCTAACGCTAATTAAAGGCACTACCTCTGAATACCGTCACATTGGGTATTAGGGCTTCAGCATAAGAATTTAAGGTGGCACAAATGTTTAGTCCATAGCTATTTTCAGCTGACTTTGAATGTAATGTTTGAATGAAAATCATCCATTATGTTGATGATTTTGCAAAGTCTAAGCCTCAAAGAATTCTAAGATAGATAACAAAAAGAGAAAACTGGACTATCATGCTGGAATATTTTTTTAAAATTCAGCATCAGCTTTGTCACAAATATTTTAGTTCTTTTTTTTTTTTTTTTTTTTGAGATGGGGGTATACTCTGTTGCCCAGGCTGAAGTGCAGTGGTGTGATCACAGCTTACTTCAGCCTTGACCACCCGAGCTCAAGCAATCCTCCCATCTCATCCTCCCAAAATGTTGGGATTACAGGTGTGAGCCACCACACCCAGCCTTAGTTCAATTTTTTTAACCCTGAGTGTGTATAAACGTTTGTAAACTTTGATTGGTGGAATGTCACATCTTTTGTGGATTCAGTTGTGAAATACATTTCCCCCAATTTTGATTGGCAATATATTGCAGTTTTGGGCACAGTTGTGAATTATATGTGAACCACAGCCAAGTCCAAGTTTATTTCTGTTCCATCATTTTTTAAATTTAGTAAGAACATTGCTCTTTCTATGATGCTGTGCTCAACCAAGGTTTGTAATTGTGTTATCACTGTAAAAACAAATAGAATTGACCCTTATTATTCACAGATTTTGTTTTCATGATTCATCTGCTTACTACAGATTGAGCATCTCTGATCTAAAATCAGAAATGCTCTAAAATCCTAAACTTTTTGAGTGCCGACATGATGCTCAACACAATCCTCAAGGGTCATGCGCAAATGAAATACTCATTGGAGCATTTTGGATTTCAGATTTTTGGATTAGGGATACTCAATGAGTATATAATGCAAATGTTTCAAAATTTTTAAAAACTCCAAATTCAAAACATTTCCGACTCCAGACATTTCAGGTAAGGGATACTGAACCTGTAAAATTTATTTGTAACTGCAAAATCAATACTCATGACACTAGTCATTCAACTGAGTGCATGACTATAAATGGTACAGAATGGTGAAAAATTTGGATTGCTCAACACATTCCTAGTTGACAAGCTGATTTCCTTTAGCTCTCATACACTAAACAAGTCTCCTTTTTGTGGTTCATATAATGCCGTTATTTTTGCTTTTTTAGGCTTCTTTGTGATTTCTGTGTTTAAAATGACTACCCAGTGTGGAACTGAAGTGCTGTATATTGCTCCTAAGTGCAAGAAGGCTGTGATGTGCCTTAAGGAGAAAATACATGCGATAGATAAACTTATAGTGCTGTTGGCTATGAGTTCAGTGTTAGTGACTCAACAGTAAACAGCCATACATTGCTTAACAACAGGGTTAAATTCTGAGAAATGTATCATTAGGTGATTTTGTCATTGTGAAAATCTCATAGAGTGTACTGATAATGAATCTATAGCTTACTATACACGTAGGCTATTTGGTATAGCCTGTTGTTCCTGGGCTACAAACCTGTACAGTGTGTTACTATACTGAATTCTGTAGGCAATTGTAACACAATAGTAAATATTTATATATCTAAACATAGAAAATGTACAGTGAAAATATAGCTTGATAATCTTGTGGGACCGCCTCCATCATATATGCAGTCTTTTGTTGACTGACACATCATGCAGTTTCAAGGTATCTTGAAACAGAAATATACGTAAAATGAGGTTATGTTTGATCAGCTAATTAAAATGTAATCAGAGGCTCTCAGGAGCTCTCAGGAACCCAACCCTGAATTTCCCTTATGAGTAAACAGTTTGGTATTCCCTAATTCAGTGTTCATGGTGACTTCATAGAACTTAACTACTGTGAATAATGAGAACCAACAGTAATTTTATCTTTGTTGTTGAACTTCTAAACTGATTTTTAAGTAGCAATTAAAGCATTGTCAGGTGTTTCATATTCTACAGAATAAACTTCCAGAAGCTTTACTTTGGTTTCATGAATTAGATGAAATCATCAAATCATTATTGGAATTAACTGATTTTTCTAGTTGGTACATCTCCTGATACTGACAGAAAGCTGGCAACATTTAACTGTTAGTTTTTGTTTTAATGGAGCCAACCAGATATCACTTTACTTTGATGATGTAAAAAAGATGCTTTAGAATCAGAACTAAGTGCATTTTTTTAAAAGTCATTTGATCTAGATGAAAAGTCATGCTTTAGAGAATAATATGTAAAACACTTTCTCTATCTGCTTTCATTAAATCTGTGCCTTTAAGCTAGCCATGAGCAGGGACAGCAGTATTCAGTATTTCTTCTACCTTCATTCAAGACTGGAAGAGTTAGCTGTCCCTACCTGCTCCTGCCTAAGTACACTTTTTCTGCATGGTGCCTGGATGCTGTCTTTAAGAATGAAGTATCAGTTACAATACATTTAGAAATGGGTTACTGCTAGGTGTCTTAAAGATTTAACCACATGTGAAATTGACAACTGGCTTCATTGCACATGCATCTCACACACGGCTCAATGAGATTATGGCAGAGCCTAAACGTACATATAAGTCCCAGCATATTTTAATGCTATCATTAAAAAAATCATTAGAAAATGAAAAACCCAGGACAAATGGTAAATTGGTGGGACACTGGGACAATGGCCATAAATTGGGACCGTCTCAGGCAAACTGACACACTTTACCAGACATGTGTCCTTTTAAAAATCTTCAAATCCCAAACTCTTGATTACTTTTCCTGTCAAAAAGGCTGTGCCCTGAATATGAATCACTTGTTTGTGACTGTTTACTAATTTCCACAGCATTATGCACATGGAAAAGAATGTGAAGCATTCTTCTTAGCCAGTTTTATTCATTGTGGCATTTCTTTTTTTCTGGAACATTTTCTATTTATCTTAAAACTTTTATTAAATTTTGCATGCTTTCATTTTTAAACTAAAGACATGTAATCAACGATGGAATTATTTTCTTCTACATTAGTTCTTTTGTTATCTTAATAAAAATATACAGTAATTAAAAATGAAACTTGAAAAGAAGGCACCTTTTACATATATTTGATAAAAATGGATTATCTGAATATGATTATAATAATACTTTGTATTCTGTTACAGAATTAATTAAAAGGATTTATGGTATATCTTATGACTCTACAGGAGCCTTAGGATGTAGGTAAGTGACAGGCATTTTTTTGAAGAGAGATTTCTGAAACATTAAGTAATTTGATCTCATAGGTTCCTGGCAAAGTAGACAGTGGGGCATATCTTACTTCAGCGATTACCTCTTTTCTCTTCAATATAACATTTGTAGAAATATCACATTTACATGAATCTTCATGTAACATTTCCCTAATAGCTAACAAATCATATTTTCCAGGGAATTTTAGGCTTATTTTCTATAATAATTAGAATGAGGATATTGTTTATAAGACATAGAGGTGTGGCATGTAGCAAAATTTAAAGCATTAAAAAAATAATTAAATGCAATATGGTACCCTGGGTTATACCTAGGAACTAAAGAAAGACATTAGTAGAAAAACAGGTGAAATATAAGTGATCAATTAGAAATTAATCAATGTTAATTTCTTAGTTTTGACAAATGTCCCGTGGTTATGTAAGGTGTTTTAACTTTATGGAAAACTGGGCGAAGGGTGTATAGGAGCTCTATACTATTTTTTTATCTATCTTGTAAATCTAAAATTATTTCAAAGTAAGTTTACTTGAAGCACAAAAGTCAGTTTATTGATTCAAAATGTATAGTTTAGAAGTAGATTTTCTGGACCATAGTTTAAAAAAATAAAAAAATTAATTAAAAAAATCCAGATTACATAAAAACGATTCAAGGAAATACATGGCTATAGGTTTCATTTTTCAGTTTATAGGAAGTATGCAATTTTATTTTTTTAACATTGGTGATATGGTTTGGATTTGTGTCCCTGCCCAAATCTGATGTCAAATTGTAATTTCCAATGTTGGAGGAGGGGCCTGATGGGAGGTGATTGGTCATGGGGGCGAATTTCCTTCTTGCTGTTCTTGTGATAGTGAGTGAGTTCTCATGAGATCTGGTTGTTTAAAAGTGTGTAACACCTGCCCCTTCACACTCTTCCTCTTGCTTCAGCCATGTAAGATGTGCCTGCTTCCCCTTTGCCTTCCGCCGTGGTTGAAAGTTTCCTGAGGCCTCCGGCCATGCTTCCTGTGCAACTCGAGGAACCATGAACCAATTAAACCTCTTTTCTTTATAAATTACCCAGTCTCAGATAGCTCTTTATAACAGTGCAAGAAAGGACTGATACAATGGGCGTGGTGTTTGCGGTCATCTCCTCGTACTTGGTTACAGGCTTTCTCTTTGATACTTTAAGCCACTTGTGTTCTTTGGTCCTTTTGTGTAACTTTTTCTGTTATTCCAAGCAGGCCCTTTAAATCGTTCCCAGTACACTTCTTTTTCTTTTCTTTAGTGTATTGTTTAGAGACAAAAGTCCAATAATGTGACTCAGTGGTTTGGAGTTGAGACCCCGTTAGTATAGTTTTGTTCAGTCACACTACTTGAGCTTCTAGGTCAAGTAGTAGACACGGTAGACCTATTGTTAACGAGTATGAATAAAGATGAACATAACTCTTACATATCCACTTCTGTAATTGAGCTAAAATAATACAGAATCTATTGCTGTCGGATAATAGAAATTCTCAGTTTCTAAAATGGACTCTAGCATGATAACTATTTTAAATTTCTATAAATATTAAAAGACTTATAAGAAGGAAACTTTATAGTTTGCTGAAACTCTTATATAACTTTTCATTAATAAAAGTAAAGTAGCCATGCAGGTCTTGTAGATGGTTTCCTGCTTCTGCTGCCAAATTTAATGATTTTAGTTAAATTTCATAAAGGGAAATATAAATATATTATACTTAAAGGATATAGACACTTAAAACAACAGACCTAAAATGCCTGAATAACTCTTGCAGAATAATTGTCCGGCTTGGAAATTTCTGTGTTGCTTGGTAGTCTTTAGCCAGAATTGGTGTTAACAGTCTTATGTTAATAGAATTATAGTTAATAGAATTACAATCTACTTTTTAGTTGTTTAACATGATTGTGCTAACCTTGGTCGGGAAGTTTAGAAAAAGACAGGATGGCTGGGCGTGGTGGCTGACGCCTATAATCCCAGCACTTTGGGAGGCTGAGGCTGGTGGATCATAAGGTCAGGAGATCGAGACCATCCTGGCTAACATGGAGAAACCCCGTCTCTACTAAAAATACAAAAAATTAGCCAGGTGTGGCAGCAGGCGCCTGTAGTCCTAGCTACTCGGGAGGCTGAGGCAGGAGGTGTGAACCCAGGAGGCGGAGTTCGCAGTGAGCCGAGATCGTGCCACTGCATTCCAGCCTGGGTGACAGAGCGAGACTCTGTCTCAAAAAAAAAAAAAAAGAAAAAAGATAGGATGGTTTTCTCAGGCCAAGTTTAAATTACATTGATCATGTAATAGTTCGCACAAAACAAGCAAACAAGAAAAACTTTTATTCTGTGCTAGAAGAGCATTAAAAGTGTTGTTTTTGGGGACATGCTTACCATTCAGCTGATTGTAATTTGTGGTCATCAAAGTGTAAATAAGAATAGCTAGTATATATTGAACTTTTTTTTTTGAGATGGAGTCTCACTCTGTTGCCCATGCTGGAGTGCAGTGGCGCAATCTCGGCTCGCTGCAGCCTCCGCCTCCCGGGTTCAAGTGATTCTCCTGCCTCATCTTCCTGAGCAGCTGGGATTACAGGTGCGTGCCACCATGCCCAGCTAATGTTTTTGTATTTTTAGTAGACACATGGTTTCACCATGTTGGTCAGGCTGGTCTCGAAATCCTGACCTCATGATCCACCTGCCTCAGCCTCCCAAAGTGCTGGGATTACAGGTGTGAGCCATCACACCCAGCCTGAACATTTTCTATATACCAGGCACTTTACTTACATTATCTCATATAATTTTCATAATTACCTATGAGATAGGTTGGAATTCCCTTTACAGATGAGGCTGAGAGAGAACAGCTGTCTCCAGTCTAATTCTGAGATGGGGAGGCGGACAGAACAAGTGCCTATTATGTATAGTACCTACTGTTTGTTCATGATATAAGCAGCTCCCAGGAAATGCCGTCATGTTTCCATAGACACGTAGTAAACTTCAGATTACTTCAGCTTTTCTACGTAAGAATATCTGACCACACTGGGTGACCTAGAGTGGATTCTCCTAGGGTGAGCAACCTGGAGTAAGGACTTGTGTTTCTTATCTAGCTTTGCACTGGCTCATTCTGCAGTCCCCTAACATGTCAGTTGTTGCCTGTCACCTGATTAATTGCTGAACACACACTCATTGTGTGCTTCGTTGATCACATGCCAAGAACTTTTGGCAGCTCTGGGGAACATGCTCTCCACGTGCCTCCTGGTAACTGTTGGACAACTAGAAGTTCCTAGTTGTTGTGAGAACTTTGATCCAGAAACTGCAACACATGCCAGAGACCAGGGATGGGGTAGTTGAGCAGCTGACAGGTGAAATGTAGCTATTCAGATTGTTAGTTGGTCAGGAGTCAGAAATAGAGTAGGCATGTGACTCTAAAAAGTCGTTTTTGAAGAGGATTATGATGGTTGGCTATGGACTTCATAGTTTGTAGACATAAAATAATTCTAACTTCTTTTTGAGGAAGAGTCATAAAAGTACAAAATCTCCTTTGCTATCTTCTCTTCTTTATGGTCTCTAAAAGTTGACTTTCTCAGGGCTCAGTCCTTAGCCTTCTGTATTTATTTTCCACAGGATCTCATGTGATCTCGTGTTTTAAATGCCATCTGTTCTCCCAAATTTACAATTTCTTTACTTTGGTCTCTCCCATGAGTTCTAGACTTATTTTTATTCTTTTCAATATTTCCATTTTGGAGTCTAATAAACATTTCAAACTTAGTATGTCTAAAATGTAAATCTTGAACTTTTCTCCCTGGGTAAATGATATACCCAGTTGTTCCAGGCTAAAAACTCAAAGTCATGTGTGACTTTTTCTTTCATATCCCACATCCAGTCCATTAGTAAGGCTTATATGCCTTCCTTGTAAAATGTATCCCAGATTACCCCTACCCTACTCCTCACCCTTACTGCCCTATTGTAAGTCACTGTCATAAGTCACCCAGGTGATAATATCGTCTTTTAACTGGCCTTCCTTATCTCCTCATTGTATCTCTCCAGTCAGTCCTCCATATAGGAGTAAAAGGTGTTTTTTTTTTTAATGTTAAACAGTTTCTGTCATTCCTCTGTTCAGAACCCTTCAGTGGCTACCCAGCACACACAGGATAAAACGTTGTCTCACATGTTCTAACAGGCCTGCTGACTTTATCTCCTGTCACTCACTGTCTTCCTCACTCTCCTCTAGCCACACTTGTCTTCTTGCTATTCCTTAAATACTCCCAAGTCCATTTGTAATCAGCCAACTTCCCCTGGTTCCATGATCCCACACCCCTCACTTCAACCAGTTTAGTCTGGTACCAGTGGAGGTGGATTTAGAGAGAAGAAAAGTGCGTATCCAAAACTCTCTAGCACATATAGCAGTAGAGTCACAATAAAAATATTACAGCTTTTGCATTCCTAATTTCTGTAATTTGGATTGCTTTCAAGTATAAGAAGGACTGGATTTAGAGCTACAGAAAAGTCACAGCTAGAATCAATGGGGAAAAGTTACAGAGAGATTTCTCCTCAGTTTAAAGAGTGCTACAAAGAGACCTAGACTCCCACACAATAGTAGTGGGAGACTTTAACACCCCACTGTCAATATTAGATCAATGAGACAGAAAATTAACAAGGATATCCAGGACTTGAACTCAGCTCTGGACCAAGCAGTCCAGATCTGTCAAAGATTAGAGGGTTGTAGATGCATGATGTTATTTCTGAGGCCTCTGTTCTGTTCCATTGGTCTATATATCTGTTTCGGTACCAGTACCATACTGTTTTGGTTACTGTAGCCTTTTAGTATAGTTTGAAGTCAGGTAGCGTGATGCCTCCAGCTTTGTTCTTTTTGCTTAGGATTGTCTTGGCTATGTGGGCTCTTTTTTGGTTCCATATGCAGTTTAAAGTAGTTTTATCCAATTTTGTGAAGAAAGGCAGTGGTAGCTTGATGGGGATAGCATTGAATCTATAAATTACTTTGGGCAGTATGGCCATTTTCACGATATTGGTTCTTCCTATCCATAAGCATGGAATGAAAGCCGAAATTTCTTTTTGTTCCATAAGCTGCAGGATGGATATCATGTTAGCAGGCATGAAAACAACATTAATGTCCTTGTACATCTCCGTTAGAGCTGTTGGGTGACTAGGTGCATTTTCATTGAGCAATAATATTTTGAAAGGAATCTTCTTCTCTGAACAGTGACTCTCAACAGTGGGCTTAAACTGTTCAGCAAACCATACTGTAAACAGACATGCTGTCATCCAGGCTTTGTTGTTCCATTTACAGAGTAGAGCCATTTTAGCATAATTATTCATGGCCCTAGCATAATTCTTAATGGCCTCAATGCAAATGAAACAGCCTTATATTTGAAGAAGATATCATATAAGACTTTCGTAGCTAGAGAGGGAGAGTCAATGCTTGGCTTCAAAGCTTCAAAGGAGAAGCTGACCCTCTTGCTAGGGGCTAATGCAGCTGGTCACTTGAAGTTGAAGCCAATGTTCATTTACCATTTTGAAAATAATATACACTAGAAATATGGATAAACTTCAAAAACATTATACTGAGTAAAATAAGCCAGATACAGAATACCACAACTGATTCCATTTACTGCTCTAGGTTAGTATATCGGAAGTGTGAGAAAAGACAAATTTACTGTATGGTGACAGTGGACAAGTTGTTGCATGCAGCTAAGGGTGGGTTGTGATTGATCTGGAGGCAGTACAAGGGAACTTTTTGGGATAATGGTTGTGTTCTGTATCTTGATTCTGGTGGTTATTATATGGAGATATAAATTTGTCCAAGCCCACTGAAAAGTACACTTAAAATTTATGTATTTTATTGTATGTAAACTATTATCTCAGTAACATTGCTTAAAAAAACCCTGGTACACAAATTTTGAAAGTTATTTTACTAGCAAAAGATTAACTTCTGTCTAGTGTTAGAAGACCTTTGTGTAATGCTAAAACTTAGTCACCATGAAAAATCCATTTAGATAAATCAGTGTATACAATATACATAAAAATATATGAATTAAAAGTCCTTAAATAAGGAAAGAGAGTGGATGAATTCTCAACATACTTTCTAGTCTGTGGTTTGATGTATTGGAATCCTCAGAATGAGCTGATGTACATTTCCAGTTTCTTGAATTGATGTTTGGTAGTACCCTTGACGCTAAGAAGCAGTCAGATAAAACGAAATAATTACAACCTGTTCTTGGTTCTGCTTTCTTGTTCTTAACTTCTTGAGTTGAATTTTATTTCATGTTTTTTAACTAGAAAAACTGGTTAGAAGACATACCAACATACCAATGTCCCTTAGAATCTTTTTTTTTTTTTGGAGACGGAGTCTCACTCTGTCACTCAGCCTGGAGTGCAGTGGCACAATCTCGGCGCACTGCAACCTCTGCCTCCCAAGTTCAAGCAGTTCTCTGCCTCAGCCTCTCGAGTAGCTGGGACGACAGGCGCCCACCACCATGCCCGGCTAGTTTTTGTATTTTTAATAGAAACGGGATTTCACCATATTGGCCAGGCTAGTCTTGAACTCCTGACCTTGTGATCCGCTAGCCTCAGCCTCCCAAAGTGTTGGTATTATAGGCATGAGCCACCATGCCAGACCCAGAATCTATTCCTTCTTTTAGGAATGGATGCCCTAGAGTTTAGCTAAGCACATGGCTGCCCATCTAGAAACTGTGCTTCTCTCCTTCTTTTACAGCAACATGTGGCTGTGTGACTAATGAGAGGTGAATGGTAATGTGTGTAAGATCACCTGCATTAAGCCACTTACCCTAGACTTTTTTTTTCCTTTTCTGCTGGCTGGGATGTTACACCAGTTACAGTAGCCATCTTATTTGGAAACTACTTTGGAAACCACGTGGAAGATGGCAGAGCCAGCCTGGGTCCACAAATGATCTTGTGAAACACACCTTCCCCTGTCACCCCATATTTTGGCATGAAAAAGAAGAATTTCTTTCTCACTTGAGCTACTTTTGAGTCTCTTTGTTATGGCAGAAAGTTTATACACTAATATAAAATGGAAAGCATTTCAGAGTTTTAAGTTTTTCTTTATACTGTTTGGCTATATGCTCTATATATTGGTATGGTATTCTCAATTAAAGTAGTTTTTAAAATACATATGATTACATGCCAAGAGTTCCTTTTTGATTAACTATTTAAGAGAATGTTTTGCAAATTTCCAAGTTACTTCTAAGCTTTTGGTACTAATAATAGAATGATGTTAATATATGGCATTCTGCTTTTCTAGATTTTTATGGTCGTATTTCTGGACTAGCCTATGATCAGTTTTCATAAAGCTACACAGACCTTTTTAAAGAAGTTTTCTTCATGAGATACCTAAATACCTATTATGTTGTTGAACTTTATTATTTTTTTGTCTGATTTCTCAAAGGCTTAAAGTTGTAAATCACTGATTTCTTACATTAATTTTAATTATTTATAGTTCCATAAGTTTTTATTTTGGTGTATGTGTTAATGTGTTATTTACTGTCAACATCTCAATTGAGGATTATACCTTTTATCAGAGTAATATGACTTCTTTCTTTTTTTTTTTTTCATTAAATAAAGGGTCTTGCTTTGTCACCAAGGCTGGAGTGCAGAGGCACGATCATAGCTCATTGCACCTTCCAAACTCTAGGGCTCAAGTGGGCAATCCTCCTGGCTAGCTGGGACTATAGGTGTGCCACTACACCTGGCTAATTTTTCTTTTTAATTTTTTTGTAGAGACGGGGCCTTGCTATATTGCCCAGGCTGGTCTTGAACTTCTGGCCTCAAGTGATCCTTCTGGCCTAGCCTCCCAAAGTGCTGGGATTACAGGTGTGTCCCACTGCACCCAGCCATGACTTTCTAATTTATGACTTGTGTTTTGTTTTAGCTGACATTGGTATTGCTACCTTAGTTTATATTTCTCCATAAATCTGTGCTTCCTGTTATATTTACACTTTCTTTGTCATTACTTTTAGATATGTTTCGTAAAAGTAGAACATAGTTGGATTTCATTTTTTACCCCAAAAAGAACTTTGTCTCTTAACAAATATTTAATGCATTTAAATTTGTTTCCAAATTGTTCTAATTGGTTTTTTTGATCTTCTTTTCAGCTTTTTGTTTGAAATTCTTCCTTGTTTTCATTGTGTTTTCGATTTTTTGCTGTTTTGATTTAAAGTTTTATGTTTAATTTGGTTTTCATTTTTAACTTATTGTGTATCTAGGGCTTTACAATCTAAGGATTATTTTAAAGATTTTTTTTAACTCTAAATTTATATGATGCCTATCATTAACAGTTAAGAATAGGATGGTATCTCTTGATAAATGAGAAATTTAATATGTTTTTACTTATCTGCGTCTCTGTTTTCATTAATATGGTCTAAGATTTTTAACTCAGACTGTTACTAAATTATAATTTTAAATAATTTATGCACAATTTATTTTATTAACTTTTATATGGGCATAAAGAATATGAAAACCCTAAGTTGTCACAACCTTAATTTCCACTTTTTCAAGTATTTATCAAAAGGAATCTTAAACCATCAAAATTATACTCTGATATCCTATTACTCATTATTTTCTTGATTTATTTTCATATTATATCTTTAAAAAATACTGTTTTCATTTTTTCTGTTGCCAACATTCAAACTATTTCTTTGCTCATTGGACTAGGAGAAAAGAAGTAGAAATAGTCAGATTTGAAATTAAGATACCAAATTATGTATTTGGTATTTTCTATAGCAAAGTCTAAGGTCTGGAACATGTTTAGGATTATTGGATTAATGGATTTTATGGTGATGGGTTTTATGGGGTGATTACCAGTTATTTAGTAGCTTTGTAAGCTTGTGTTCTAAGATGTCCCTGTCAATTACTGCATCACATAGCACAGTGCCTGGCACTTAGATTCTAATTAATATTTGTTCAGTGACAGAAGCTGTCCTCTGTTGCTTTCGAGTCTCTAAAACTGTTTTCCCCATCTTGAATGTGCCTAGTCATCTGACCTCTCAAATGGGCACCAACTTCATTCTCTCTATATAATAAGGGACCTTGTATGGGGCTTTCCTAGTTTTTTTCAAAACATGCTTGAGGACCATTTAGGGAAGCAGGGTCTTAGAGGACATTCAGTCTTGTGTTGGAAAGGACTGAAAGGACTTCCTTCCTTGGGGAAGGAAGAACTCTGTAGCAGTTGCTAGGGGTTAATATTATATCTTTAAGAAAACAATGCTTCACTAAGTTACTTTTAGACATAGAAAGGCTTCTCTTTAATTTTTTTTTCTTTTTTAGTGGATAATTATGTAGCTAGACTACCAAGAGGTAGGGAGTGAAGTAAAGCTGAGAACAGCCTCTCCAGGATTATCAGGTCAGGGTGAAGTTCTTGGCAAGAGACTCAATTTAGTGTGGTATTCTGGAAAGCACATGGGCTCAGGAGGCAGGAGACTTTTATTCTAGCTTTGGTTCTCTGTTCTTGTTTGTAACTGTGGCAAACCATTTAACTTTTGTGAGTCTCAGACTAGATTTATTAAATGAGGAATCTGACTAAAAGATCCTTTCTAACTTTAAAATTCTGTGTCTGACCAGCGGACCAGGGTAGAACAAGGAGGTTTCTACTCGATAGCATTTTTATTTTTAATTTCATTTTGTAAGGTCAAGGGGAATAAACCATTTATCTTACTGCTTTGAACAGGGGGATTAGAAGAAGGAATCACATGTGGCTCACATGTTTATGTTCTGACTTCATATTAGGTAAGTGACATGAGGCATGTTGCAATCAGTTGTCCCTATTGTAACACATGGAAATAATCTGGTCCTAGAATGACTCAGAAGAATGTTTGTTGTTGTTGTTGCTTGTTCTGTTTTTGTTTTCTTGAAACAAGATTTTACTCCATCACCCAGGCTAGAGTGCAATAGCTTGATGATAGCTTACTGCAGCCTTGAACTCCCAGGCTAAAGCGATCCTCCCACCTCAGTCCCCTGAGTAGCTGGGACTTCAGGCGCGCATCGCCTGCCTCAGCTAATTTTTTTATAGAGACAGGGTCTCCCTGTCTTACATAGGCTGGTCTCAAACTCTTGGTCTCAAGCAATCCTCCTGCCTTGGCCTCCCAAAATGTTGGGATTACAGGCCTGAGCACCTGCACCTAGCCGAGAATGTTAAATCACCATTTTTTCCTTGGAGAAAACTTGACAGAACTATTTATCTAGATTCCCAGAAGGTTATCACCTTTCCCACTGGAATATGCGTGTGTCTCAAAATTGAGGATACTGGGAGGTAGGCCTGTTGTATGCTACCAATCAACCATAAGGCTGTGGGTCACACTGAACATCTTTCATTGAACTCCTGAGTGGTGAAACGGCTGATAGCACTAAAGTTGTGTTTCACAAGGGCAGTAACAGGATGCTGCCCTAGCTGGCTATCTGTTGTAAATTGAGATGGGCATGGTCACACGCAGGGTGGGCAGAGAGAGTTTTCAAATAATGAACATGTCACAGTTGTGAAAGAGCTGGGAATGAGTGCAGACTGAATAAAATATATGCAGCAAAGGGTGACTCTTTTTGAAGAAAGTCTTTGTTCTGCCCGGATTCTGGAGGAGGAGCCACCAGAACAGCACAGAAAAGACTGGACAGTGGGCTTTGGTTGCTTTTCTTCTCTGTAGTCATCACATTGAGGACTAAAAAATAGTTGAAAAGTTTTATTTCCCTCTCTATCAAGAGCTTCCGGGGGTGGGAGAGAGTTGTTTCATTTCAGAAATGTGTTTTGTTTTAGTAAATACATATCATGAATTGAATAAATGCAAATAAAATTCAAAATAAATTAGAAACTTAAATTAAAAAATGTACGTGATAGGCTTTTAAGTGCCACTGTATGGTAGGCTCTGGTAGGGATGCAGAGAGCAACATTCAGTAAAGTCTGCCCTCAGGAACTTGGGTGAGGCCAACAGATAAATGGCTAATATTTATTATGTTTCATTCAGTTTTTGTGGAGCATGTACTCTATGCAAGGCAACAGGACTTAAAAGTAAGGCAGAGAAGATTGAGTCTCTGTTTTCAAGGCATTTATAGTCCTGAGGGATATGAGTAAATAGGTAACTAGAGTGCCAGGTACATGAGGGCATACAGGGGAGAATAATAGAATGTGTGGGATTGACTGTGTTCTGAGATTAGAGTGAGACAGCCCCAATGTGCCTATACTTTTCAGATTTCTAGAGTCTTTAAGTCTTCTAGAACTACAGCGTTAACTACTGGAGGAAACATTATTGTATGTTTTTGTAGGTATAGCTGCTTTATATTAATGAGTCCATAGCTGAGCATCTGGAAGGAAAAAAAAATGTTGATGCCTGTGCTTTCTGTATTCAGCTGATGATGAAGATGATGATGATCGAATTGCCCTCTACTAGCTACAAATTATATCTAGAATTTTAAATTTGAAATTAAAGGGAGACACCTTTTGATCAAACATTGTTCCCTATTAAGTTACAGTAAAAGTCTTTCCTGAACTTTAAATCTATTAAAAAGAGATTGCATGGCCTCCCATAATCATTGAATCCCATGGCTCTTTGAGGTAGGGATTTCGTATTCAGCCCAGTGCCCTCCTATTCAAGTACCAGGCTGCTTTCTCTCTGTCATTATTGAAGTGTTGGTCATTTTGGATAACAGTAGAGGCCTGTAATTTATTTTAAGCTGGATTTGTAAATTGAAGGGGCCCAGGCTGAGTCTGGCCCATGGTGCATGTGGCTTACCTCCATGCCTGAGCCACAAAAGGCCCACTATTTGCTGTTTTTAGGGATTTAATAAGAGCTTTTGTGACATAGTTTATACACACTTTATTGGCTAAAATCTAGATGATCTAAAGGAAAAAAGAATAGGTTGCAAAAGTCAAGTTATGGCTGTGAACTAGAAGGAAAGTTAAAAATATAAAAACTGTCACAAATGGTACAAACAAGAATTAGAAATTAGCAAGAGCATAGAACCAGAGGTTTTTTAATTATAGCACTCCTTAAGACATTTTAAATTGTTATAATAATTTTAAATAGGTAAATTTTGGTCTTAAAAAGAATCAAGGGGCCAGGCGCGGTGGCTCACGCTTGTAATCCCAGCACTTTGGGAGGCCAAGGCAGGTGGATCACAAGGTAAGGAGATTGAGACCATCCTGGCTAATAAGGTGAAACCCCGTATCTACTAAAAATACAAAAAATTAGCCAGGCGTGGTGGCGGGCGCCTATAGTCCCAGCTACTCGGGAGACTGAAGCAGGAGAATGGTGTGAACCTGGGAGGCAGAGCTTGCAGTGAGCCAAGATTGTGCCACTGCACTCCAGCCTGGGCGACAGAGCAAGACTCCATCTCAAAAAAAAAAAAAAAAAAAAAGAATCAAGGGCTCTACTTTCTGTGTGTAGTTTATTAAATGTAAACGCATACAAAATTTAAGGGGAAAAGGTAATCTTTTTATGTGGAACTGTTTTGATTTATGTCTTCCGAGACTTTGAAAGCCTCTTTGCACCTTGATTAAATACACTGAGTCATTTTAAAACCTAGTAAAATTGTTGGGGGATGGCATAAGCAGATATTTTTAATATAGCAATGAGGAATATCATAAAGAAGATTATTAAAGCAGTTTGTAACATAATCCTTGAATAGTATTACTAAATAAAGGAAATGAGGTTTTAGAAATTTGAACACGTTAACTACAAAAAAAGTAAACTTTTGTTCATGTAATACTGAAATCAACTATGGAATTGAAGAAACTATGATTTTTCTTTTTAAAATAAAATTATTTACAGAGGAAATACTTTGTTAAAAAACAAAAGGCATTTATATCAGGCTAAAATTCCATTTGACTACCACCCTTCTGTCTCCCCAGAGATCATCCTTTTGCTATTTATTCTTCCAAATTGTCTTCTAAATATTTTTATGCATATATATGTATACATACCACAGATGTATATGTTTTTTTGTTGATGTTTAAACACAGAATGTTGATTGCTGGTTCACTTTAAATATGGCCTTCCATTGTTATGTTTTATTTTTAATACTTCTGCAGTATTACTAATAGCAGCTGACACTTACTGCGTAGTTACTATGGGCTAGGCGGGATGCTTAGCATTTTTCATATAATTTAGCCTTATCTTCGTAATAACCTGCAGAAGTAAAACAGTTTATTTTATATGAATAAAATTCTACCTTTAGTATACCTTTCATTTACAGTAAATTACTAATGCCAGTAGTTTAGCATTCTTTAATAAGATTTCAATACCAAAACATTTGGAATTATTTTTTAAAATTGGTAAGACTGTAACTGCCAGTTCTGTTACATTTTTTATTCTTGTGCAGTTGGCCGTTACCAAGTCCCCGGAGTCAGGTGTCTGCTTGCTTGCTAAACCAGAAAGCTGGAGATATGAGGGTGATTCTTGCTCAACTTTTAGGAATGAAGTGGTAGTATGTGTCCTATTTGACTGATTTTAAATGAGGAACAGACAACCCCAGACATTTCCTCACTAGTTAATGGTTTGAAAATCCTGTGCCTGTGATGATGTCCATTTTGGGGACAGTTATGGGATACAAGACTTGGATTGAAGGTGGTTCCCTTTCGAAAGAAGTCTTTCATTGTGCCCTTGGTCATACTGGTATGAAGAAATAAAGGCTGCTGCAATAGGAGCTCCAAGAATTTTTATGGGAATTGGTAGAAAGGGGTATTGGGTAGGTTGAGAGAAAAAAAAGGTTGTGCCTATGTATACGCTGATTTTGGAGTTTGGATGAGGATATTTTCCACATTTCATGTCAAAATAAAGAGCTGTTAGTGAATGGGATAGCTCTCAGAAAGTTTTAAGTCTCAGCTCTGCTGCTTAACTAGCTGTGTGACTTTGAACAGCTCCATGACACTGTTTTAATCAAATAATAATATTCACTTCATACAGCTGTAGGGTCAAAGTTACATAAAGTACGTTAGACATTGCTAAGTGTTTTATAAATGTGCTAGTATTAGGTGGTGTTCTTACTGTTTTCATTAACATAACTGTTGTCAAAATCTACAGTTCACCTCTATACCAAAGACTTAACCTACTTGCTTCTATCCTTTATTACTTGAGAAAGGTTACTATATTAGGGTTCTGTTATTTTCAGAATGGTAAAAGAGGACCTGTCACCTCTTTTAACATTTAACAAATATTGAAGGCCTAATATATGTGTGTGTATATGTGTGTGTGTGTGTGTGTGTGTGTGTGTGTGTGTATCAGCCAGCATTTCTTCTGGATGAATGCTAGTAAAGAAAGGATCATTTATATTAATAGTAACTCTGGAGGAGAGAAGAAGGTCCCAGTAAATATAATTTGCCAGAGGTCTCAGTAAATATCATTTCATTGTCATCATTAGTCTTCATAGGCTTTTTAAAATCTTTTTTGTCTTCAAGATTTAAAAAAGCATTAATTATTAATATCTGTCCATTTATGCAAGTATTTGTAAATAAATGAATTTGTAAATGGTTATGATGAGACACTGAAAAAAAAAACAGTAAAAGCTTACCTTGCTTTGGTTTGGTTTTGGTTTTGGTTATAATAGCTTTGAAGTCACAAATAGAGTGACTCCTCAATGGGAGTATGAGGTTTTTATGTTTAATAGGATGGAACATGGGTTAAAAATGTTAAGAAGTGCTCATTTCCAGAGTAAGCTCTCATTTTCAGCTGAGGAGACTGAGCTCCACTGAGCTTGCATTTGGTATACTTCGGGGTCCACATTCTAATGGGGAACTGATTCTTGCTGGAAACCCAATCAAAAGTCTGGTTTATCCTGGGTTTGTTTAAAATTTTCCTTCCCACTGTTCTGTTATATTTTCCTAATATAAGTGTTATAGCAATTTAGAATTCATGGAAAGAATGAGCACCTTTAGCTTCTTACAGTGTCATGAGACTGCATATTTGTGATTCAGTGTTCAAGAAATTAAACATCAGTTGTTTAACGCAACTAGGAAGTCTACAGTTTAATCTCATTTACTGTTATTTAGTGATATGCCATTTAGTATATGAAAACACTGTGGGTATAGGCTGTTCCTTGAAGCAGACTATGTGTGCTTTGGAGGGGGCACTTTGCCAAGGGAAAAAATCTTTTGGTTTTTTTGTTCCCTCTTCTGGAGGGTTCTGAAAATCTGTCCTTTTGACTTTTATTGGCAGTTGTCATCGTCATCATCTCCATATTCTTTTATTTTTTTGACTTACTCTGTGGCAAACCATCTCTAGCCTGAAGTTATACCAATGAAAAAAAAATCTTATTTCAAAGTGACCCATGAAATTCCATTCCATATTTAAAATGTGTCACATTGGAAATGCCACTTTTTTCTCCATTGTATTTTTGTTACCCTAACCCATGCCCTCACCATCTAAGGACTGTGTGTATTTTTAAAATTAATAGCTCTCGTACTCACTGGTTTGTGGAAACTGAGCATTTCCCCTTTACCCAGAAGCAGTTGTGGTAAGTGTCTTGTTTTCTTCAGATCCCAACCACGAGTCTCTAAAGGTATCTAAGATCTGTATGGTCACATCTGCTTTTCCAAGTAACAGCTAGAAATATTTTACCTTGCCTTCACTATAGCTAGACTATAATAACGTTTACAATCAGAGGCCAGGCGTGGTGGCTCACGCCTGTAATCCCAGCACTTTGGGAGGGCTAGGTGGGCGGATAACCTGAGGTCAGGAGTTTGAGCCAGCCTGACCAACATGGAGAAACCCTGTCTCTACTAAAAATACAAAATTAGCCAGGTGTGGTGGTGCATGTTTGTAATCCCAGCTTCTCAGGAGGCTGAGGCAGGAGAATCGCTTGAACCCGGGAGGTGGAGGTGGTGGTGAGCTGAGATCGCGCCATTGCACTCCAGCCTGGGCAACAAGAGTGAAACTCTGTCTCAAAAAATAAAAAAAAATTTACAATCAGTTAAATTCTGTAAGCTTCTGGCTTAGAATATTGAAGAAACTTTTACATAGAGTAGATAAAGGATGGAGTAGGAATTTCTGATTTGATTGTGTGTTATTGTGGAAAGAATGCTTTCCCTACAGACTGACTAGGAACAAGATGTTTAAATGTAAGCCAGGGTGGAGACCTGTTTGGTCAGCTTTATAGGAGCCACGTTTCCCTACTTAGGATGAGTTTGCCAACTATCCCATCAACCTACCGCTGCCTGATCCTTCAAGTGTCTTTGGAATTTTTACTTAGGGCACTGTTGGGTAAGGCAGTGATATAGTACATATGTAGCAATTAGGCTAGAGGCTGTTTTGTGGAGCAGCATGATTTTATCATGCCGTTATAAATTCATGCTGTGCTCTGTGTGTATATATATATATAAAATGTCTTTTTTCCCCTTTTTCTCCATCCCTCGCTGCTCTTGGCTTGTATATTCACATAACTGGGCAGCAGCAGGACTTCATTTATCACAGGCGGTGGGAGGGGGTACAGAGATATGAAAGGGTTACTGTTCACATTTCCTGTGTAGTTCCTTCTGATCTTACTGAGTTGTAATTCCTTTCTTGACGTTAAACATTCCCAGGCTCCAGTAACCTTCTGGCCTGCTTGCACTGGCCAAGTGTGTCCCAGGTGATCTTGTAGGCGAACCTCCTGTTTTTAAGACAAGAAATCGCTCCTTCCTTCATGAGATAGGCTAAATATTCATTCCTTTGCAGTCCCAGAAGAAATCCTTTAATTTAAAACAACAAGAGTGGTAACATATTAGTTTTAAAATTAAAATTTAGCAGCCATATTTGTTGTCAGGTTAATTTTGTAGATTTTTGAATCTATTCATTCGTAGTTTAGTGAGTTTCTGGTGGAATGAAGCCCTATTGATATATTAAAGATTACATCTTTTCTTCTTAAAACACACTTTAAAAATGGGTTTTAATTCTAAAAGGATAAATTTTGGCCCTACCATCTTACTTTTAGCCTACTTATCAGTAGATCATTTTAAGTTGCCTCAGATGCAAAGCAGCTTAGCTGAAACTGCAATATTTCTGCTTTTCTTTATTAGTCAGCTGTTAGAAGTTTATAGTTGGCTGGGCGCGGTGGCTCACGCTTGTAATCCCAGCACTTTGGGAGGCCGAGGCGGGCGGATCACGAGGTCAGGAGATCGAGACCACGGTGAAACCCCGTCTCTACTAAAAAAGACAAAAAATTAGCCAGGCATGGTGGCAGGCGCCTGTAGTCCCAGCTACTCGGAGAGGCTGAGGCAGGAGAATGGCGTGAACCTGGGAGGCGGAGCTTGCAGTGAGCCGAGATTGCGCCACTGCACTCCAGCCTGGGCGACAGAGCGAGACTCCGTCTCAAAAAAAAAAAAAGAAGTTTATAGTTGAGTGTTGGAGAGATACTTATTTCCTTTTTCTCTGGTTTTAAAAGTATATACCGGCTCTTCTTTTCCCCACAGTTTAAAGTATATAAATTTTTGTGGTTGGCAAATAGGCTTTCTATTTTTGCCTTTTCCTTAAAGTTTTAGAAGAAAATATTATGCCGTGAAACATAAGAATGGGTCAGCAGCTAGTTTACAGGGAAAAGGAGTACTTTTGCCAATGCTGCCTTAATCTCAGGTAAAGAGCTTTTGTTTGGACAAGGCTCCAAGGGTAAGTTTATTCTTACTGCTTATAGCACATCTCTGTGTCCTCAGTCAACAACTTGGGAACCTAGGGACTTGGGGACTGAAATGAAACAGTATCTCTTTGAAAGCGTTTCTAGGATAATTTTAAGTTTGCTAGTGTTTAGGCAAAGTAAACTATCTGCATTGCTCTAAGCAGTGAGATAAAATATTTTTAGTGCACCTTAACTGTCTGGAATACAGTTTTACAGGGGGGTGGGTAGATGAATTTTTGGATTAAATCTGTTTAAATCTGCTTTAGAGAGCCAACATGAATTGCTGATATTAATCATTTACCTTTAGTTCCCCAGTACCTAATACAGAGCCTGTCACACAATAGCTTTTCTTTCTTTCTTTTTTTTTTTTTTTTTTGAGATGGAGTCTTGCTCTGTTGCCCAGGCTGGAGTGCAGTGGCGCAATCTCAGCTCACTGCAAACTCCACTTCCCAGGTTCAAGCGATCTCCTGCCTCAGCCTCCTGAGTGGCTGGGACTACAGGTGCATGCCACCACGCCTGGCTAATTTTTTGTATTTTTAGTAGAGATGAGGTTTTACTGTGTTAGCCAGGATGGTCTTGAGCTCCTGACCTCATGATCCACCCACCTCAGCCTTCCAAAGTGCTGGGATTACAAGCATGAGCCACTGTGCCCAGCCCCTTGATTCTTTTTAAGACCAAAAGTTTGCCTATTTAAAATCTTGTTTTTCTTTTTTTGAAACAGGAGCTCACTCTGTCACCCAGATCGTAGTACAGTGGCATGATCATAGCTCACTGTAGCCTCAAACTCCTGGGCTCAAGTGCTCCTCCCACCTCAGCCTCCTAAGTACCTGAGATTACAGGCAAATGCCACCAAACCCTACTTATTTTTTCATTTTGTAGAGACAGGGTCTCGCTATATTGCCCAGGCTTGTCTAGAACTCCTGTCCTCAAGTGATCCTCCCACCTTGGCCTCCAAAGTGCTGGGTAATTTTAGGCAGTGGGTTTTCAATAATGGTTTGTTGAATGAATGAATGAGACTGCCAGATTACTCTTGTAGATTCTATTTTTTTTTTTACAGTATTGCTAATAGTAAAGAGTGATGCATTTAGTACGTACATCTTTGTATTTTTAAAAATCATTTCAACTTTTATTTTAGATTCAGGGGGTACATGTGCCACAAGATTTGTTACATGGGTATATTGTGTGATGCTAAGGTTTGGGTTATGGATGATCCTGTCACCTAGGTACTGAGCATAGTACCCAATAGTTACTTTTTCAACTCTTGCCTCCCTCCTCCCTCTCTCCTTTCTCTAGTAGTCCCCAGTGTCCATTGCTGCCATCTTTGTGTCCATGTGTACCTAATGTTTCACTCCCACTTATAAGTGAGGACATGCAGTACTTAATTTTCTGTTCCTGAGTTAATTCACTTAGGATAATGGCCTCCAGCTGTATCCATGTTGCTGCCAAGGACATGATTTTATTTTTTATGGCTGCATAGTATTCCATGATGTATATATACCACGTTTTCTTTGATGGACATCTTGGTTGATTCCATGTCTTTGCTATTGTGCATAGTGCTGTCATGAACATAGGAGTTCATGTGTCTTGTTTGTAGAACGATTTATTTTCCTTTAGGAAATGGGATTGCTGGTTGGATGGTAGTTCTGTTTTTAAGTTCTTTGAGAACTCTCCAAACTGCTGTCCACAGTGGCTGAGCTAATTTACATTCCCACCAGCAGTGTATAAGAATTCCCTTTTCTCTGCAGCCTCACCAGCATATTATTTTTTGACTTTTTAATAATAGCTATTCTGGCTAGCGTGAGATGGTATCTCATTTTGGTTTTGATTTGCATTTCTCTGATGATCAGTGATGTTGAGCATTTTTTCATATATCTGTTGGCTGCTTTTATGTATTCTTTTGAGAAGTGTTTGTTCATGTCCTTTGCCCACTTTTTAACGAGATTATTTTCTTGTTGAATTGCTTAAGTTCCTTATAGATTCTGGATATTAGACCTTTGTTGGATGCATAGTTTTTGAATATTTTCTCCCAATCTGTAAGGTCTGTTTATGCTGTTGATAGTTTCTTTTGCTATGCAAAAGCTCTTTAGTTTAATTAGGTCTCACTTGTCAATTTTTTTGTTGCAATTGAGGTCTTAAGTACAAATTCCTTGCCAAGGCCAGTGTCCAGAATGGTATTTCCTAGGTTTTTTTCTCAGATTTTTATAGTTTGAGGTCATTGTTCCATATGTGTGTGACTGTGTGCATGTCTACATCCTTCCTATTAATCTGTAATGGTAGGTCCTGTTCAAAGTCATTGAACAGTTAATTTCCTCACAACATTCTGTGCCCAGGTCCTTAGGTGATCTATACCTGGCTGACCTATCCGTGACACTGCTTGGTCATAGAAAAAAAGATTACATTTAGTTATCGATTAAAGATAATCTGTTAACATTTCCTGAACACTTCTATTTTCCCCCAAGAAAATACTAATGTCCGTCAGTCAACAAATACTTGCAGAATGCTAGTGTAAACAGCATTGTGCCTGGTATTGTGGGCTTTCCAGAGATGTGCACCACCTTGTTTCTGCCATCTGAAGTGTCCTAGACTTCTCAACGAAGAGGCTATGGACACTAATCAAGTTAAACAGCAACCTAAAATATGTTAAATATAGTTATGAGCTAAGTGAGAGGCATGGACAAGAATCAGGTAGCTTAGAGGAAGGAAAAATCATTTTTACTTGAATTAGAGAGTGATCAAAGATTTAATGGAAGCTTGAATAGGGCATTAAACAAATAGTTGGGGTTTGAGTATAAAAGAGTAAGGCTATCTGACATTTATAAGTAAGGGTGACAGTTATCACACTTCCTGTGCCTAGCAGCAATGAAGAAACAACTAAAAAAAAAATGCTGAAGTGTATGGTGGAAACTTTTCTTCATCAGTGACTTATTTGTTCCTTATTTTCTCCTAAAGTAGAATTTCAGAAAAGCTTCCACCTAGGACATACAGCAGCTATTTCAGCTACTATAAGGATCACTTTAGTAGGAAATCCTCCCAGACTTTTCACCAAAGTAAAATTTCAGCAGGAAGACAGGAATAAGACACATTGAAAAGTTATTGTTCATGACTACAGTTTGATAATAAAGGCTTGATTCAGTCTTATTGGCAATTTTTTTTTTTTTTTTTTTTGAGATGGAGTCTCACTGTGTCACCCAGGCTGGAGTGCAGTGCTGCGAACTGCAACCTCTGCTGCCCGGGTTCAAGGGATTCTCCTGCCTCAGCCTCCCGATTAGCTGGGATTACAGGTGCCTGCCACCATACCCGGCTAATTTTTGTAGTTTTTAGTAGAGACGGGGTTTTACCATCTTGGCCAGGCTGGTCTTGAACTCCTGAACTCCTGACCTTGTGATCCACTCGCTTTGGCCTCCCAAGGTGCTGGGATTACAGGTGTGAGCCACAGGGCCTGGCCTCATTGGCATATATACTAGTGCTCATTGCTAGTTATATCTTGGTTTGAATCCTAACATATAAGGAGATATTTCTAAGTTCACTATTTTTTTACACGTAGATAGGTGGCTATCGATACTTGACACTATAGATAAATATCATAATTTGATAGGAGTTTCTATAGATAAATATCATAATTTGATAGGAGTTTCTATTAACCTCTTAAAGTTTCTTTTTTTTTTTTTTTTTTTTGTGATGGAGTTTCACTCTTGTCGCCCAGGCTGGAGTGCAGTGACACGATCTCAGTTCACTTCAACCTCCGCCTCCCGGGTTCAAGCAATTCTCCTGCCTCAGCCTCCTGAGTAGCTGGGATTACAGACGCCCGCCACCATGCCCAGCTAATTTTTGTATTTTTGGTAGAGACAGGGTTTCACTATGTTGGCCAGGCTGGTCTCAAACTCCTGACTTCAGGTGATCTGCCCACCTTGGCCTCCCAAAGTGCTGGGATTACAGGTGTGAGCCACTGGGCCCGGCCAACCTCTTAAAGTTTCTTTCACAATAAAGCATGTACTAATATCACAAACTATTTTAGTCTTATTTTTTGTTTTGTAAAGCAGATTTTAAAATGAATAGAATTTATATTGAGACCCTTTGATTATATATACTTATTAAAAGCAAACCCATTAGTGCATTTTAGAGTCAAACATCTGTCTACTTGTATTCTTTTCTTATATAGCTAAAGGAAAAATAATGCCGCACAGAAACGAAACCAGTTTTTCTAAAACAGTAAAGATAGAATCTTGAGACAGTCTGCTCACTTTAATTTTTATTTTATATTTTGGTCTTTTGGCCAGTAGCAAATTGATGTGACCTTGTGCGTGTTTCTCTGAATATCCACAGTTGTTCAACTGTATGAATTGCTGCCAGTGTGACAATGAGCCGGAAGCTATATCCAACTTGCTTCTCACACTGTATTTTTGTAAAGACCTAGATTCTTTCAAGATATTACTAAGTGATCCATGATTAAAGGTTTCGATGGTTTGCTAATTTTAGGAAAGGTGGGAGCAATCACAATGTATATTACATAGTGTATATTGGTATTTTATTTAACCCAGTGTTTCCCAAATGTATTTGAACTTGGGAACACCCACCCCCTGTCTTTCTTCCTTCCAAATTCCTTCCTTTCTTACTTTATTTTTTAAGAACACTTACTAAAATCTCTTATAGAACAAGTTTCAGGAATGTACACTATGAAAGTTTCATACACACATGCACATTATTTAGATATGTTGCTTATGTCTTTTTCTGTTAATTTCTAACTTTTCCGGGGCATAGGTTGGGAGGAAGAAGGAAAATGAGTAACTTACAAGTTTTACTAGTTATTCTGATGTCAAGTTTAGTGCGAAAGAGGCTGAAGCTTATATCTAAAATAAGGTTTGAGATTGATCTGAGTATTTTAAGAGTTCTTACTATCTATATCTTCTATAGCTTGTTGCTCTGTACATGCAGGAGTTGACAGAGCATAACAGAAGTTACTCTATGGGAAATAGTAAGGTGGGTTGTAGGTGAAATAAGACTTTTCCCTTTTCTAACCTTAAGAAGAAAAAGCAAATTAAAAGGCCTAAACTGATGGAGATAACCAGTACTTTACAACAGAATTTCTTATTTCAAGCTTTTGTAAGTACTAGCCTCTCTGGTAGTTGTAAACACATTTTGTTTAGAAAGTACAAAAATTTGCAAAACTTTTTTTTTTAAGAAACAGGCTTATATAAAGTAAGATAAATCTGGTAAGATAAGTTTAATATCTTTTGTCCTTTATCTTGCACATACCTGTTATTAATATACTATGCCATCATTGTCTATTTATGTGCTAAGTGAGTAACTATATATTATTTTTCTCTGTATCTTTGGCACCTAACCTTGCACTGTGCCTGGCACGTAGTAGGCATTCAGTAAATGTTTGTTGATGTGAGTGTGGGAGATGGGAAAATTTAATTTTACAGTCAATCCTAGGGGAATACGTTAATGGTTGGAATCTTAAAAGGATTATGTTCTTTTGAAAACATCTTTAAAATATAGCCTATTTTATTTTTGTATTTATATCTATCTTGTCTTAAGAAAGTATTTAGGGTGGTATTAACAAGTATACCTAGTAGTACAGTGGGATCAAATAAAATTTAAAATAAATGGGTAAAAGAACAAAATTGGAGGATTTATACATCCCCATTTCGAAACTCAATCTAAAGTGACAGTATTCAAGACAACGTGGCCGTGGCATAGGATAAGCATATAAATCAATGGAGAGGAATTGAGAGTCCAGAAATAAACATTTACATTTTTGGTCCATTGATTTTTGAAAGAGCTGCTAAGACAATTAAAGAGAGAAAGGATTATTTTTTCAACAAATAGTGCTGGAAAAATTGGATATCATATACAAAAATTAACTTCCTCACAATAACCATACACAAAAATTAGCTGACAATGAATTATGGGCCTAAATGTAACAGCTAAAATTATAAAACTTCTAAAAGAAAGCATAAAAGAAGCTTTATGAACTTGGATTAGGCAGAAGTGTTAGGTATGACACCAGAAGCATGAGCCATAAGATAAAAAATTGATAAATTTGACTTAATTAAAATTAACATTTTTATGCTACAAAAGACATTGGGAGGAAACTGAAAAGACAGGCTGCAGACTGGGAGAAAATATTTGCAAATCATGTGTGATAAAGGACTTGTATCCAAAACATGTAAAGAATTATAAGTGACTAATAAGGCAAACAACCCAACTTCTTAAAAATGAGCAAAAGAACAGAATAGACACTTCATCTGAAAAGACATGAGAATGATTAATAGCCACATGTAAGCACAGTGAGCATCATTAGTCAATAGGAAGATACACATTAAAAACACAATGAGATACCACAATGAGATTACATCCCCTAGGATGGCTGTAATAAAAAAGACAATCTATAGTGTCTAGGATGTGGAGAAACAGGAACTCTCATATTATACATTGTTGGTAGGAATGTAAATTGTTACAGCCACTTTGGAAAATAGTTTGGCTATTTCTTTTAAAGTTAAACCAACTTACCATATGTAGTAAGGTTCTCCAGAGAGACGGAACGAATCAGGTGTGTGTGTGTGTGTCTGTGAGTGTGAAGAAATTTATTTATTTATTTATTTATTTTTTGAGACGGAGTCTGGCTCTGTCGCCCAGGCTGGAGTGCAGTGGCGCGATCTTGGCTCATTGCAAGCTCCGCCTCCCGGGTTCATGCCATTCTCCTGCCTCAGCCTCCTGAGTAGCTGGGACTACGAGTAGCTGGGACTACAGGCACCTGCCAACACGCCCTGCTAATTTTTTTTTTGTGTGTGTGTGTTTTTAGTAGAGATGAGGTTTCACTGTGTTAGCCAGGATGGTCTCGATCTCCTGACCTTGTGATCTGCCCACCTCGGCCTCCCAAAGTGCTGGGATTACAGGCGTGAGCCACCGCGCCTGGTTGAAATTTATTTTAAGGAATTAATTGGCTCAGATAGAGTTGCAGTTTGAGTCCAAAGGCAGTCAGCTGGAAAACCAGAAGAGCCAATGTTGCAGATGAAGTCTGAAGGGAGTCTGCTGGGGAATTCCCTTTTGCCCAGGGAGGTCAGCCTTCTGTTCTATTCAGACCATCAACTCATTAGCTGAAGCCCCCCCATATAATGGAGGACCATCTGCCCTACTCAAAGTCTAACAATCTAAATGCAGATCTTGTCCAAAATTACTCTTGCAGAAATGTCGAGAATAATGTTTGACCAAATATCTGAGTGCTGTAGTCCAGCCAAACTGGTACGTAATTTTTAATCATTGTGCCATATAAACTCAGCAATTCCACTTCTTGGAATCTGCCGAAGAGAAATGAAAACATATGTTCACACAAAGACTTGTATGTAATTGCTCTTGGCAACATTATTTATAATAGATATTAATAAAAACAAGAAAAAATACAATGTCCGTAACCTGGTAAATGGATAAACAAAATGAGGCATATCTATACATTGGAATACTATTCGGCAATGAAAAAGGAAGAAAACATTGATATATGCTGCAGCATGGATGAAACTAAAAAATATAGTGTTGAGTGAAAGGAACTAGACTCAATAGACTACATATTATATGATTTCACTTATGAAATTTCTAGAAAAGGGAAACTGATTGAGTTAGCAAGGAGATTAGAGGGGAATTAGGGGTTGGAGCAGGAATTGACTGCATATGAACTCAAGGGAATTGGGAGAGATAATGGAAAACTGGATTGTAGTGATGATTGCATCCATTTAGTACATTTTGGTCCTCTATAAATGGACTAAAACTTCATTGAACTGTCCCCTGTTCAATGGACAATGATTAATTTTATGGTATATAAATTGCACTTCAATCCATATCAAAATTATAAAAGTAGTACAAATGGAGTAAGGATGGGACACACATTATATCTTATAAAAGCTCCTATATTTTGCTTGAGGTGGATCCTGGATTTTGCCCTAAGCTCTCTAAGAAGACATCTCTCAATATGAAATTTGTTTTCTGTTGTTCACAAGACCAAAATTAATCAATATTTTAGGAGAAGCCTAATAATTATAATTCAAAGGAAAATGTATTCTTTTTGTCTATATAGTGCAGTGTAATCAAGTCTGTCCTTAAACAACATCCTCATAGTAAATAACTGAAGACTCTCTTCTGACGACCTGTTTCTTGAGCCCCCTTTCTATACAATCTGGTAGCCTAACATCAAAGGCACACTGATAAATACAGCCCTGTTGGGTGAATAGGGAGGAGATCAGCAAAAGTACAAGGCCAGGAGTGCTATTCTTTGGTCGTATGACTCAGTCCCAAAAATGGAACTACAAAAGACCTCGAGTAGCCAAAGCAACATTGAGAAAAAGAACAAAGCTGGAGGCATCACACTACCTGACTTCAAGTTATACTACAAAGCATTTCCAAACCTCAAGAAAAATATAAGTATCCAGGCACAGGAAGGTCAAAGGTCATGCAGCCTACCAAGACTGAATCATAAAGGAATAGAACACCTGAGTACAGCAATAATGAGTCACAAAATTGAATCAGTAATAAGAATTAGTCCATCAAAGAAAAGCCCAAACCCTGATGCTTTTCCTGCTGAACATTTAAAATAGAAATAATGCCAATTCTTCTCAAAATATTCCAAAGAATATTAATCAATGGTAACCAAAACAGCATGGTACACACATAAAAACAGACACATAGGACAGTGGTACAGAATAGAGAACCCAAAAATCCATGTTTTTACAGCCAGCTGATTGTTTGATGAACATGCTAAGAACACACGTTGGGGAAAGGACATCCTCTGAAATAAATGGGGCTAGGAAAACTGGACATCCATGTGCAGAAACTAGATACCTGTTTCTTACCAACATCAACTCAAAATGGATTAAAGACAGACTTTGAAACTATTAGAATAAAACACAGGAGAAACACTTCATGACATTGGTCTAGATAAGGTTTGTGTGGGTAAGCACAGACAAGGGGGTGGAGCCAAGATGGCCAAATAGGAACAGCTCCGGTCTGCAGCTCCTAGTGTGAGCGGCACAGAAGACGGGTGATTTCTGCATTTCCGTTTGAGGTACTGGGTTCATCTCACTAGGGAGTGCCAAACAGTGGGTGGAGGACAGTTGGTGCAGCACACTGTGCGTGAGCCGAATCAGGGCGAGGCATTGCCTCACTTGGGACGTGCAAGGGGTCAGGGAGTTCCCTTTCCTAGTCAAAGAAAGGGGTAACAGATGGCATCTGGAAAATCGGGTCAGTCCCACCCTAATACTGCGCTTTTCCAACGGGCTTGGAAAATGGCACACCAGGAGATTGTGTCCCGCACCTGGCTCGGTGGGTCCTATGCCCACGGAATCTCGCTGATTGCTAGCACAGCAGTCTGAGATCAAACTGCAAGGCGGCAGCGAGGCTGGGGGAGGGGTGCCCACCATTGCCCAGGCTTGCTTAGGTAAACAAAGCAGCCAGGAAGCTCGAACTGGGTGGAGCCCACCACAGCTCAAGGAGGCCTGCCTGCCTCTGTAGGCTCCACCTCTGGGGGCAGGGCACAGACAAACAAAAATTCAGCAGGAACCTCCACAGACTTAAATGTCTCTGTCTGACAGCTTTGAAGAGAGGAGTGGTTCTCTCAGCACGCAGCTGGAGATCTGAGAACGGACAGACTGCCTCCTAAAGTGGGTCCCTGACCCCCGAGCAGCCTAACTGGGAGGCACCCCCCAGTAGGGACAGACTGACACCTCACTTGGCCAGGTACTCCTCTGAGACAAAACTTCCAGAGGAACTATCAGACAGCTGAATTTGTGGTCTCACGAAAATCCACTGTTCTGCAGCCACCGCTGCTGACACCCGGCCAAACAAGGTCTGGAGTTGACCTCTAGCAAACTCTAACAGACCTGCAGCTGAGGGTCCTGTCTGGTAGAAGGAAAACTAACAAACAGAAAGGACATCCACACCAAAAACCCATCTGTACATCACCATCATCAAAGACCAAAAGTAGATAAAACCACAAAGATGGGGAAAAAACAGAGCAGAAAAACTGGAAACTCTAAAAAGCAGAGCGCCTCTCCTCCTCCAAAGAAACGCAGTTCCTCACCAGCAATGGAACAAAGCTGGATGGAGAATGACTTTGACGAGTTGAGAGAAGAAGGCTTCAGACGATCGAACTACTCCAAGCTACGGGAGGAAATTCAAAACAATAGCAAAGAAGTTAAAAACTTTGAAAAAAAAATTAGTCGAATGGATAACTAGAATAACCAATGGAGAGAAGGGCTTAAAGGAGCTGATGGAGCTGAAAGCCAAGTTTCGAGAACTACGCGAAGATTGCAGAAGCCTCGGGAGCCGATGTGATCAACTGGAAGAAAGGGTATCAGTGATGGAAGATGAAATGAATGAAATGAAGCGAGAAGGGAAGTTTAGAGAAAAAAGAATACAAAGAAATGAACAAAGCCTCCAAGAAATTTGGGACTATGTGAAAAGACCAAATCTACGTCTCATTGGTGTACCTGAAAATGACGGGGAGAATGGAACCAAGTTGGAAAACACTCTGCAAGATATTATCCAGGAGAACTTCCCCAATCTAGCAAGGCAGGCCAACATTCAGATTCAGGAAATACAGAGAACGCCACAAAGATACTCCTCGAGAAGAGCAACTCCAAGACACATAATTGTCAGATTCACCAAAGTTGAAATGAAGGAAAAAATGTTAAGGGTGGCCAGAGAGAAAGGTCAGGTTACCCACAAAGGGAAGCCCATCACACTAACAGCTGATCTCTTGGCAGAAACTCTACAAGCCAGAAGAGAGTGGGGGCCGATATTCAACATTCTTAAAGAAAAGAATTTTCAACCCACAATTTCCTATCCAGCCAAACTAAGCTTCATAAGTGAAGGAGAAATAAAATACTTTACAGACAAGCAAATGCTGAGTGATTTTGTCACCACCAGGCCTGCCCTAAAAGAGCTCCCGAAGGAAGCACTAAACATGGAACGGAACAACTGGTACCAGCCACTGCAAAAACATGCCAAATTGTAAAGACCATCGGGGCTAGGAAGAAACTGCATCAACTAACAAGCAAAATAACCAACTAACATCATAATGACAGGATCAAATTCACACATAACAATATTAACTTTAAATGTAAATGGGCTAAATGCTCCAATTAAAAGACACAGACTGGCAAACTGGATAAGGAGTCAAGACCCATCAGTGTGCTGTATTCAGGAAACCCATCTCACGTGCAGAGACACACATAGACTCAAAATAAAGGGTTGGAGGATGATCTACCAAGCAAATGGAAAACAAAAAAAGGCAGGGGTTGCAATCCTAGTCTCTGATAAAATAGACTTCAAACCAACAAAGATCAAAAGTGACAAAGAAGGCCATTACATAATGATAAAGGGATCAATTCAACAAGAAGAGCTAACTATCCTAAATATATATGCACCCAAAAAGGAGCACCCAGATTCATAAAGCAAGTCCTGAGTGACCTACAAAGGTACTTAAACTCCCACACAATAATAATGGGAGATTTTAACACCCCACTGTCAACATTAGACAGATCAACGAGACAAAGTTAACAAGGATATCCAGAAATTGAACTCAGCTCTGCACAAAGTGGACCTAATAGACATCTACAGAACTCTCCACCCCAAATCAACAGAATATACATTTTTTTCAGCACCACACCATACCTATTCCAAAATTGACCACATAGTTGGAAGTAAAGCTCTCCTCAGCAAATGTAAAAGAACAGAAATTATAACAAACTGTCTCTCAGACCACAGTGCAATCAAACTAGAACTCAGGATTAAGAAACTCACTCAAAACCGCTCAACTACATGGAAACTGAACAACCTGCTCCTGAATGACTACTGGGTACATAATGAAATGAAGGCAGAAATAAAGATGTTCTTTGAAACCAACGAGACCAAAGACACAGCATACCAGAATCTCTGGGACACGTTCAAAGCAGTGTGTAGAGGGAAATTTATAGCACTAAATGCCCACAAGAGAAAGCAGGAAAGATCCAAAATTGACACCCTAACATCACAATTAAAAGAACTAGAAAAGCAAGAGCAAACACATTCAAAAGCTAGCAGAAGGCTAGAAATAACTAAAATCAGAGCAGAACTGAAGGAAGTAGAGACACAAAAAACCCTTCAAAAAATTAATGAATCCAGGAGCTGGTTTTTTGAAAAGATCAACAAAATTGATAGACCGCCAGCAAGACTAATAAAGAAGAAAAGAGAGAAGAATCAAATAGATGCAATAAAAAATGAAAAAGGGGTTATCACCACTGATCCCACAGAAATACAATCTACCATCAGAGAATACTACAAACACCTCTACGCAAATAAACTAGAAAATCTAGAAGAAATGGATGAATTTCTCGACAAATACACCCTCCCAAGACTAAACCAGGAAGAAGTTGAATCTCTGAATAGACCAATAACAGGCTCTGAAATTGTGGCAATAATCAATAGCTTACCAACCAAAAAGAGTCCAGGACCTGATGGATTCACAGCCGAATTCTACCAGAGGTACAAGGAGGAACTGGTACCATTCCTTCTGAAACTATTCCAATCGATAGAAAAAGAGGGAATCCTCCCTAACACATTTTATGAGGCCAGCATCGTCCTGATACCAAAGCCTGGCAGAGACATAACCAAAAAAGAGAATTTCAGACCAATATCCTTGATGAACATTGATGCAAAAATCCTCAATAAAATACTGGCAAACTGAATCCAGCAGCACATCAAAAAGCTTATACACCATAATCAAGTGGGCTTCATCCCTGGGATGCAAGGCTGGTTCAACATATGCAAATCAATAAATGTAATCCAGCATATAAACAGAACCAAAGACAAAAACCACATGATTATCTCAATAGATGCAGAAAAGGCCTTTGACAAAATTCAACAACCTTCATGCTAAAAATTCTCAATAAATTAGGTATTGATGGGACGTATCTCAAAATAATAAGAGCTATCTATGACAAACTCACAGCCAATATCATACTGAATGGGCAAAAACTGGAAGCATTCCCTTTGAAAACAGGCACAAGACAGGGATGCCCTCTCTCCCCACTCCTGTTCAACATAGTGCTGGAAGTTCTGGCCAGGGCAATCAGGCAGGAGAAGAAAATAAAGGATATTCAATTAGGAAAAGAGGAAGTCAAATTGTCCCTGTTTGCAGATGACATGATTGTATATCTAGAAAACCCCATTGTCTCAGCCCAAAATCTCCTTAAGCTGATTAGCAACTTCAGCAAAGTCTCAGGATACAAAATCAATGTACAAAAATCACAAGCATTCTTGTACACCAATCACAGACAAACAGAGAGCCAAATCATGAGTGAATTGCTTCAATTCACAATTGCTTCAAAGAGAATAAAATACCTAGGAATCCAACTTACAAGGGATGTGAAGGACCTCTTCAAGGAGAACTACAAACCACTGCTCAATGAAATAAAAGGAGATACAAACAAATGGAAGAACATGCCATGCTCATGGGTTGGAAGAATCAATATCGTGAAAATGGCCATACTGCCCAAGGTAATTTATAGATTCAATGCCATCCCCATCAAGCTACCAATGACTTTCTTCACAGAATTGGAAAAAACTACGTTAAAGTTCATATGGAACCAAAAAAGAGCCCACATCGCCAAGTCAATCCTAAGCCAAAAGAACAAAGCTGGAGGCATCACGCTACCTGACTTCAAACTATACTACAAGGCTACAGTAACCAGCATGGTACTGGTACCACAACAGAGACATAGATCAATGGAACAGAACAGAGCCCTCAGAAATAATGCCACATATCTACAACTATCTGATCTTTGACAAACCTGACAAAAACAAGCAATGGGGAAAGGATTCCCTATTTAATAAATGGTGCTGGGAAAACTGGCCAGCCATATGTAGAAAGCTGAAACTGGATCCCTTCCTTACACCTTCTACAAAAATTAATTCAAGATGGATTAAAGACTTACATGTTAGACCTAAAACCATAAAAACCCTAGAAGAAAGCCTAGGCAATACCATTCAGGACATAGGCGTGAGCAAGGACTTCATGTCTAAAACACCAAAAGCAATGGCAACAAAAGCCAAAATTGACAAATGGGATCTAATTAAACTAAAGAGCTTCTGCACAGCAAAAGAAACTACCATCAGAGTGAACAGGCAACCTACAGAATGGGAGAAAATTTTTGCAACCTACTCATCGGACAAAGGGCTAATATCCAGAATCTACAATGAACTCAAACAAATTTACCAGAAAAAAACAAACAACCCCATCAAAAAGTGGGTGAAGGACATGAACAGACATTTCTCAAAAGAAGACATTTATGCAGCCAAAAAACACATGAAAAAATGTTCATCATCACTGGCCATCAGAGAAATGCAAATCAAAACCACAATGAGATACCATCTCACACCAGTTAGAATGGCGATCATTAAAAAGTCAGGAAACAACAGGTGCTGGAGAGGATGTGGAGAAATAGGAATACTTTTACACTGTTGGTGGGACTGTAAACTAGTTCAACCATTGTGGAAGTCAGTGTGGCGATTCCTCAGGGATCTAGAACTAGAAATACCATTTGACCCAGCCATCCCATTACTGGGTATATGCCCAAAGGACTATAAATCATGCTGCTGTGAAGACACTTGCACACGTATGTTTATTGTGGCACTTCACAATAGCAAAGACTTGGAACCAACCCAGATGTCCAACAATGATAGACTGGATTAAGAAAATGTGGCACATATATACCATGGAATACTATGCAGCCATTAAAAATGATGAGTTCATGTCCTTTGTAGGGACATGGATGAAACTGGAAACCATCATTCTCAGTTAACTATCACAAGGACAAAAAACCAAACACCGCATGTTCTCACTCATAGGTGGGAATTGAACAATGAGAACTCATGGACACAGGAAGGGGAACATCACACTCCGAGGACTGTTGTGGATTGGGGGGAGGGAAGAGGGACAGCATTAGGAGATATACCTAATGCTAAATGACGAGTTAATGGGTGCAGCAAACCAACACAGCACATGGATGCATATGTAACAAACCTGCACATTGTGCACATGTACCCTAAAACCTAAAGTATAATAATAATAAAAAAAAGCACAGACAAGGAAAGCAAAAATAGACAAATGGGATTACATCAAACTTAAAGCTCTGTACAGCAAAGGAAGCAACAGATTGAAGAGACAATCTGTAGAATGGGAGAAAATATTAGCTAACTACACATCTGAGAAGGGGTTAACATCCAGAATGTATAAGGAATCTAAACAACTCAATAGCAAAAAGCAAGCAAACAATCTGAATGGTAAAGTGGGAAAAGATCTGAATAGATATTTTTCAAAAGAAGACATGCAAATGGCAACAGATATATGAAAAAATGTTCAACATCACTACATCAGGGAAACACAAATCAAAACAGTAATGAGATTATCATCTTACCCCAGTTAGAATGGCTATTACCAAAAAGGTAAAAAATAACACATCCTGGCAAGGATGTGGAGAAAAGGGAACTCTTAATTTACATTGTTGGTGGGAATGTAAATTAGTACAGCCATAATAAAAAACAGCATGGAAGTTCTTTAAAATATTAATAACAGAATTACCATATGATCTAACAGTTTCACTGTGCTGCTTATATATCCAAAATAAGTGAAATCAGTATATTGTTGAAGAGATATCTGCCCTCCTATGTTTATTGCAGCACTAGTTAAAAAAGCCAAGATATGGAATCAACCTAAGTGTTTATTAGTGTATGAATGGATAAATAAAATATGTCATATATACACAATGGAATACTATTCAGCCATAGAAAAGAATGAAATTCTGTCATTTGCAACGAACATGGATGAACCCAGAGGTCATTATATTAAGTGAAATAAGCCAGGCATCTCATTCGTATGTGGAATCTAAAAAAGTTTATCTCATAGAAGTAGAAAGTAGAATAGTGGTTAACCACTGGCTGGGGAAGAGATAGGAGAGATGAAGAGAGGTTGGTCAACAAGTGCAAACCTACAGTCACATAGGAGGAATAAGTTCTGGTGTTCTATGGTACAGTAGGGTGACTGTAGTTAATAATAACATATTTCAAAATACAAGAGAAGCTTTGAATGTTCTCATCAAAAAATGACAAGTATCAAAATACCACACTGTATTCCATAAATATATACAATTATTATATGTCAAAAATAAAATAAAACTTTAAAAAGATGTCAGTTTGGTCACACACATATTTATGTAAACATAGTTTATCATTTCACTAACAGTTATTCTCTCTTTTATATTTCATCACTTATCTCACATTGGTATTTTTTATGTTGTGTTTGAAAATCACTGCTGTAGAGTACCATAAAGGGTCTTAATTTTCTATTTGTAATCCCACTCTTGCTTCAATCATGAGAAAGTGACTGAATAACTGTGTTAAATGAACTGAAGGAGAGCCTGAGCATGAATCCTTTGGCTTGATTATCTATGTACAATAGTTTATTTAGTAAGACGAAAATGGTTGGTTATAATTACAGTGATTTAGTTGGAGTATATTGTGTTTGGAAAATTGTTTGTTTTATAATATCTCAGAGAAAATTGGCCTCTCAGAAATAATTTTACCTTATAATGAACTTTGCAAATTGCTTCTGCAAAATCACTAGGTTTAGGTTTCTGCTTTCAGTTAGGTTGTAGAAGGTGGTAATGGGACACTGTGGCTTCTGGAACAACTAAAAAAAATAATAAGTTATAAAAATCAACGTTATGATAATATGTTACTACCTAATAAAATGCCCCAATATTCAGTGGTGTAAAACAGCAAGTCTCTTTTAGCTCATGGTTCTATGGGTTGAAAATTCAGGCAGGTCCCAGCTTGGTGATTTTTGGTTGCATGTTTCATTGACTGAGATCACTGGGTGGTATTCTGCTGGTGTATGGAATGCTCTGGAGGATTCAAGATACATATATACAGGGTGCCTGGGCAGAGGTGGAAGGCTAAGTCTACATGACCTTTCTAGCATGGTAGTCTCAGCATAGTCAGGCTTATTATTGTGGCTTCCGGCTTCTAGAGAGAATTTTCCTGGAGATAGAAAGTGAACGCTGCCAGTGTCTTAAAGCCTAAAACTGAAAAATGGTACCATATCACTTCCACTATATTCTGTTGGTCAAAGGAGTCACAGAGTTCTCTCTGTTTTAGTGAGCGAAGACCTATGTCTTCTCTGGCATGACCTTCCAGTGGAAGAAGTATCAAAACATTTGTGGCCATCTTTAATCCACCACAGTCCACTATCTGGTCACAAATGATTCAGTCTCTTCCTGTGTTCCTTATATACTCACCCACTTCCAAGAATCCCAAAATTATTTTCCAACTCTTCTTTATGCTGAGTCTTAAAGTTCAAGAACTTGTTATTTACAACAAGTACACTGTTCAGGAATCTTCTCAGGTGTAGCTGAAGAGACAGCTACCCAACAATATAATGAAGAGGCAGTCTTAGAATAGCTGCAGTAAACATTCCCATTCACAAATAGGGAAACAGGAGACATACAGCTTCATTGGTCCGTAGAAATTTTGATATCCTGATGTTAGTTCTTTTATTAGGCTATTCTTGCCTCCTGATAATGATTCTCCCTGGCTCCAGGTTTTGCTCTCTCAATTTAGAGTCATCCTTTTTCTGTAAGAAATGGTCATTTTTTGCAACTGAGTAGCCTTTTCAGCCTTTCTGCCTGTAGAAATTTGAGAGTCCAAAAGCCCGTCTTCATTTTGCACTATCTCTGTCCGTTTCAGCACAAGCTGATATAATGTTTTTTAAAACTTCGTGGGCTTCCTGTGTATCAAATTATAGCCCACTCCATTAATCAGAGGCCCACCCACATTTATTTTAGAGAGGCATTTTTTTCTTTCATACTGAGTCAAGGTATTTTGAAACAACACCCATAATATTCCTATGAGCTTTTCTGTCTATTTAAGAGTCCAAAGTGCACATCATCAAGATTCTTAGAGGCCTTTTGCCTTAGAACAGAATCTAAGTGTCATACTCTTAAGATTCTCAGAACTGAACTAGATACGATTTTAGTTTTTCAGTCTCAACAAGGTGTTTTACAGCCATGCTGTTGAGATTTTTATCCTGAAACCATGCTTTACTGGTAGTAGGCCCCAAGCCTTAATAGTAATTCTGTAACTCTGAAGCTTTTTCTTACTTTTCTCTCTAGAGATAATGGGGATGAGAAACTGTTTAGTTTTGAAAAGATCAAGTCCTGGTTCTTTAAAAATTTTCCTCTAACTTCTACTTGAAAATGAAACAGTTCTTTCATCAGTTTGTGTATGCATAACTTATAGATAGCTAAAAGAGACCACCACTTTCAACCTTTCGCCTAGAAATCTTCTTAGCCAAATTTACCGCTTTATGGGCGTGTATTTTGTCTTTTTTTTTTTTTTTTTTAAGACAATCTCGCACTGTCGCCTGGGCTGGAGTGCAGTGAGTGGTGCGATCTTGGCTCACTGCAACCTCCGCCTCCCGGGTTCAAGCGATTCTCCTGCCTCAGCCTTCTGAGTAGCTGGGATTACAGGTGCCCGCCACCACGTCCAGCTAATTTTTTGTATTTTCAGTAGAGAAGGGGTTACACCATGTTGGCCAGGCTGATCTCAAACTCCTGACCTCGTGATCCATCTGCCTCGGCCTCCCAAAGTGTTGGGATTACAGGTGTGAGCCACCGTGCCTGGCCTATTTTGTCTTTTCTATTTCATGTGAGGAACAGTGTTACAAACTTCCCACTGCATAAGAAGAGTTATTCATCTATCCACCATAAGGTTTTCATTAATGTTGTTCAAACCTTCACTAACAGTCTTCTTAAGTCACTTCCAGCCTCTGCTCACCTCTGGTCCCAAAGCCAATGCCACATGTTTTAAGATTTTATTACAGAATTCCACTTCCCTTTACTAGATTCTGTTGTGGTTCTCTAATTCCATGTAAGAAAATACCTAAACACATCCCCTAAGACAACAGCCATTTTATTGTACCTCACAATTTCTGGGCCAGAGAAAAGGGCAGGTTCAACTGGTGGTTATTCTTTTTCATGTAGCATCACCTGCGGTCACTTGGTGGCCTTCAACTCGAGAATGAGCTCAATGGGGTCTGGAGGATAGAAGACAGCTGTAATCACATTTCTGGCACTTTGGCGAAGATAACGCAAAACCTAGTTTTATCTGGGACTGTCAACCAGAGGACCTGCATGTAGCTTCTCTAGTGTAACAGTCCTACAGTAGTTAGACTATGACAGTAGCACGAAAGACAGGAAGGAGGAAATAGATAAATTTTATTACAAAGTTTTTATGTTTTGTATGTGAAGTGGTGTAATATTTGAAGTTATGTTGTGGCAGGTTAAATGTGCATACTTTAAACATGAGCGCAATCACTAAAACTACAAAGATACAAGTATATTTATAACAGGCCAGTAGTGGAGATAAAATGGAAAACTAAAAAATACTCAATTTCAAATATGGCAGGAAAAAAAGGGAAAAGGGAACAAGAACAGATTGGGACAAATAGGAAATAACAAGATAATTCATTCAAATCCAACCATATAAATAATTACATTAAGTTTAAATGATCTAAATATTCTAAAGACAGCAATCATCAGGCTGGATAAAGTAGCAAGACCTAACTATACTGTCTACAAAATATTCCCTTCAAGTATATACAAAGCTGTTAAAAGTAAAAGAATCGGAAGAGATACCATGCAGGTACTAATCATTAAGAAAACTGGAGGGAGCTATATTAATAGCCAATAAAATAAACTTCAAAATATGAGATAATACTAGCAGTACTGAGAAATATTTCATAATGATGTAAGAATCAATTAATTAAAAGACATAATTTTAAATGTCTGTAAGCCTAATAATAACAGAGCCTTAAAATACTTGAAGCAATAATGGACAGAACAGAAAAGAGAAATAGATAAAGCTATTACAGTTAGTTTTCTCAACACTTCTCTTTCTCACTTTTCTCTCAATTGATAGAACAAGTAGGCAGAATATCAGTAAAAAAAAAAAAAAATCTGGAAGAGTACTGTAAAGTAGAGAAAATCAACAAAACCACAAAACCAAAAGTTGTTTCTTTGAAAAGATTAACAAAACTGATAAACCCCTACTAAGAAAAAAAAGAAAGTTCAAATTAACAATATAAGAATAAACAGGAAACATTAATAGAGATCCAGGAAATATATAAGGGATAAGAAAATATTATGAACAATTTTATGTCAATACATTTGACAGTTTAGTGAAATAAACAGATTCCTTGAAACAACTGTTTCTCCTCTTTAACATGACTAACTGCACTAACGTTCTTGTTCCATCTTCTCTTGAATTTGTTCCATTATTTAGCACTCTCCCTTGAAAAATACAACATAAAAATGACTCAAAAGAAGTAAAAAATCTGAATACTGCTATATCTGTTAGAGGTATCAACTCCTTAATTAGAAATCTCCCCACCTCTAGTGGCATTCATCAACTGAATTGGGTCTCAGTATTAAGTCCTTGAATGTGTCTAGAAATTTAAAACCACTGTAGCTGGCCAGTTCTCCCCTCAACCCACCCCCCATATAGTTTTCTTCATACTTCTTTCCATTTATTTACTTTACATCCCTGTTGTTGGAGTTTGAAGGGACCAATTAATTATATCACTTTTTTATTCTTACCTTGAACTCTTTTTTTTTTTTTTATACTTTAGGTTTTAGGGTACATGTGCACAATGTGCAGGTTTGTTACATATGTATCCATGTGCCATGTTGTTTTGCTGCACCCATTAACTCGTCATTTAGCATTAGGTATATCTCCTAATGCTGTCCCTCCCCCCTCCCCCCACCCCACAACAGTCCCAGGTGTGTGATGTTCCCCTTCCTGTGTCCATGAGCTCTTTAAGAAGTAGACTTAGGAATGAAAATGTCAGTTTTGTTTATAGAGAAACTAGGTAAAAGAGTACACATAGCTTTGCATCTAGTCTTCCTACCCCTTCAAATTGGATTGACTTAACTTGCCCTGTAGTGTTTACTGTGTAGATGACTGGACAATGCATTTGCATTTGGACAAGCAAGTTCTGAGAGTCAGAGACCGTTGACACATGTGGCCAGTCTTTTGCCGAAACAGATGTGTCAGAAAGAGGGAGAGAGGTTGGCGTTTTGTCACCTACAACTTAGATGATGCCCTACTCTTATGGTCTCTTTTTCCAAGCAGTCGTGCCTTCCTAGTTCAGATGGAACCCACAGTTAGTCCATTGCTGACTTACTTTCGGTTACTTATGTCATTTGGACCTATGCTCTATTGTGAACAAGTTATTATAACTTTGATCTTTTCTCATAACTGTTTTCCCTTCTCTTCCCTAGAAATTTAAACCTGGCATTCAAAGGGTGCAATTTTTGTTTGTTTGTTTGTTTTACCATCTCAAGAAAAAGCATGGCATTTAAAAAATCTAGGTTTTAAAGGAGGCTTGATGTGTACCTTTGCTCACCAGTATCAATTCAAGGCTCAGCATGCCACCTTTGTTCATTAGTTCCTTTTCTTGTAACTCTTTCTCTACCGTCTCTTTTTCACTACCGTCTCCCGTTTCTAATTCTTGTTACTGGTTGACTTCCAGGACACTGCTCCAAATTCTTCAATGATGTCACCACCAGGCTTGAAAGTAATGTCAACCCACACCATGTAACTATAATCTGTTTCTCCAAATTCATATTTTGAGTTTCTGATACTCAGAACTCATAGTGTTTTAACTGTCTCAGTTATGCCAACCAGAATTGTTCCAATATCTTAAATACTGAAAGCCCCTCTTTTCTGTTTTCTTCTTTGGCAATTTTTTTCTCTTAAACTCTTAAATTCAAATATTTTTTCCATTCATATACTTTCTCTTCATCTCTTTTTCTCCCTTCTTGTCTCTTCCTCCCTTTCCCTCTTTCTCCCTGTCTCAATAGATGGTCTCGCCATTGGGTCTGAATTCCCTCAACTTTACTCCCTTACACACAAATGTTTATATTCATCACTCATCCTTTCCTCTATTTCTAACCATAGAGAAACAACTGTTTCTCCTCTTTAACATGACTAACTGCACTAAAGTTCTTGTTCTCATCTTCTCTTGAATTTGTTCCATTATTTAGCACTCTCCCTTATATTTCTTCCTGTTACTAGCATTAAAAATGAAAAAAAAAAAAAACACCACCAATGACAAAAACCTTGTTAAAGATTCAGCTTCACTTTCAAAGTATACCAGACTTCTTAGAAGACTAAAATTTATTGGTTAATTCCACTTTTTCTCCTTTAAAAAATAATCTTCCAATTATTGGAAGTCTTTGTTTACTTTTATTGCCTTTCTGAAACATATTCCAAAGGTCACTAGTGACTGGTAAGTTCTTCTCAGTTCTTCTGCCCTGAAAAGGCAGGACAGAGCACTCTCTTCTTTTGCTCTTCTTTCGTGACTTCATTGATAGATATCAATATTTTATGGAAGGCCTCTTCTAAAATAAACCTTTTAGGAGATGTGCAAACTGTTCTATTAACTTAGTGCAGCAAACAGGACTACACAGATGATTCTGAAATGATACCTCCTTAGAGAAAATTTGTATAAGATTTTTATTGTAGGTTGGAGCTCCGAAATTCTAGGACAGGATATCAGAAATGACATAAGTCATCGGATTGATTGATTTCTTAAGTTCATGGTTCATGTAAATAATGCATGATTCTGATTGCAAAGAAAGGTCTATTGTGGCCTAAGAATCCTACGTTTGTAACCATATCACTGAATGTTGGTGATGGTTTCAGGTCTCAGTCTTGCATAATTGTTTAGGCTATTATTCTGCTTCTCACTTTGAAGTATACTTCAGAGAATTTTAAACTTTTTACTTTTATTGCAGTTACTCTGATTTCTTCTCATCTTGACTACTGTAGTAACAAAACAGATCTCACTGTTTTTTGAATTTTCTCATGGTAACTTACACTTGAAAACCAGAGCCATCTTTTAAAATACAAATTTGAATGTGTTTTCTGCCAAACACCCTTGGTGCCTCTTTATATATAAAATAAAGCCCCAGGTACTGAATCTAGCATTCAACCTCTTACAATATAATCTCAGCCCCAAATCCTAGTCCTTATCGATCTCCCTCCCTATTTCCCTCTTTCTCTTTGTATTCAGTCTGTAAGGCAGAGCCTTCCCACATTTTCCCTGTAGTAATTATCGTGCTCCAAAATCCCGTAGCACCTTGTGTCACTTGTAGCACTTAACTACATCGCCTCGATATAGAGTTTTTCATGTTTGCCTCTTATTGCAGTTTGTATTTCTTAAGAACAAAAACTGTCTCTTATTCAATTTCATAGCTCCCCTTTCCCCATGATACTGAGTAGGGCACAAATGCCAGCTAAATTTTAAATAATTTAGTTTAAATCAGGCTTAAATATCTAATAATATATTTTCTAGAATTTTTAGCAGGTTGACGTAAAAATATGTGAAGACAATATATCTCCTATTTTAGAAGTCTTTGAGCACAGCTTGAGATTTTTATTTTGGGTTCTTAAATTATACATGGTATAAGAACTGTAAATTTTATAGAACTTTGTATAACTCTTTTATGGTCTTTTAGGTGCAGTCATCTGATTGGTTCCTATAAGGTACCTAGAAATTCTTTATAATTTTGTTATTTCCACTACATTTGTTTTCAGGTAAAAAATGAATGCCATTTCCCATCTAGTACTGAAGTGTTAAAGTTAGAAGACATTTGCTAAGTCAAATCACTTCAGGTAAGTCTGCTCACATCTAGCTTGGTACCAGCTTAAGGTTTATTTAAAATGCAAAGAATTAAGTTCACTAACTTGGACATCTCAACTCTCAAATTTCTGAGCATATCTTCTAGTCACCTTGTATATTGAATCACTGGTCTTGGGAAATAGTGGAAAGATGATTTCTTATTAAATTTCACATGCTTATAAAAATAAAATATTCTGGCCGGGCATGGTGGCTCATGCCTGTAATGCCAGCACTTTAGGAGGCCAAGGTGGGTGGATCACCTGAGATCAGGATTTCGAGACCAGCCTGACCAATAAAGGTGAAACCTCGTCCCTACTAAAACTACAAAAATTAGTTGGGCATGGTGGCAGGCGCCTGTAGTCCCAGCTACTCGGGAAGCTGAGACAGGAGAATTGCTTCAACCCTGGAGGCCGAGGTTGCAATGAGCTGAGATCACGCCACTGCACTCCAGCCTGGGCAACAGAGCGAGACTCCATGTCAAAATAAAATTAAATAAAAAAAATAAAATAAGTTCAGTTTTAAACTCATGGTGTTATTTGTCTAAATGAGACTAACACCTTAAAATCATCCTTGTATTTGTATCAAGTCTAGTCGTAAAGTCCTAAGTGCCAAACAATGCTTTTGCATTGTAGCTAATATATATATGTATATAGTTTTTTAAGGCTTTATACAACTTTTCTAAATTATTTATATGTTCTTATTTAAAGAAATATTTTATTAATTAACTAGCACTTGAACCTTAAATGTTTATTAACTGTTTGTGTAAAAAATCTTTGAAAGGTCATCTTAATCACCCTCAACTCTTACAGTGATCTCCTAATAATCTTGCTGTATTCATTCTCTCTTCCCCGTCCTGTGTTCATTGTTACATAAACCTGCATATAGAACCACTTTTAGTAATTTTAAAACGCTTTAATGGCTTCCAACTCCCTCTTGGATGGAATCCATGTTCCTTTGCCTAGCATTCAAAGTCCCCCACGAAGGTCCTGAAAATGTACCTGACTTGAGCCAACTAGGCTTTTCCTATTCTCTGAACTCTTATTGTTCTTCATGCATCTGTCTTGAGTTGTACTGGTTTTCCTGCCTGTGATGTTCCCTGCTGCCCTGACACTATTTCCTCTGCACGTTGAAACCCTGTGCAAGCCTCTCTATGACACGTTCTCTGATTACTCCAGCTAGAAGCACTAGCTCTTCTCTCTCTGCCAGTGTCATCTAATGTTTTGTTTGTATCACTGTTGTGGCATATTTTACCGTGCAGCTTTATTGTTCGTGTTTATGTTTGTCTTATCTCCCACCTTAGATTGTAAGAACTATAAAATCAAAGATCTTGTTTGATTTTTGTCTCCTACAGCTTTCACCATAGCCTTTAATAGTGCTTAGTAAATAATTATATAATAAATTAAGAGTGTGCTGGCTTTTTCTCTCATCATTTCCTTTATCTGTCATCCTTATAAATGCATATGGTCCATATTCTTGGCAAATATTTTTGTTCTGCACTCCTGGTTGCCATCTTCTCCTAGGAAAATACTGATCTTAGTGCAGTTAACAAGATACACTCAGTTCCTGACCCAAGAAATTGCACTGTATTCCAAAAGTTCATGTCTAGTTCTGTTGTTTGGAATGCAGAATGTATTTTTCCACAAAAACATTGTTATAAATAGTGGTTAGGTTCTCAGCCAGCCCTCCCAAGACTATTTAACTCATCAGTACCAGCACCACTTTCACTATGGGCAGCCACGATGTACAATGCTGTTTTGTAGAGAGATTGTAGCTGTGGATATGGAAATATATCCCCCATGCTGTAGAAACAGGACAGAAAGTTTCTGGGCAGGTTGAACAGTAGGAGAGTCTGAGCTGGGGGTCTGACAGCATTGGATACTCTCCCATTAGAAGCTTCTCGGTTTTCAGTATTTACAGGAGAGACTTTTACCTGTAGGTTGCTGATATTCTCACGTCACCTAAATTGAGGGCAAAGGGACACTTGCTCTTCTGATCTTTCCCACAGTTGATTAGGATGGTAAATGGGGTTTTCTGTATCCTTTCACATGGGTGGGTTGTTTTTAAGTCAGGTATTGAAAGATCGGGGACTCTCACTACTTCCTCCTTTTGGATGCTATACAAACTTATGGGAATTGAATATATAAACATGGAAAATACCTCTATCTATAGGGAGAAAAACACATTTACAGGTATCACCCCTGTATTTGACATCACATCAGTTTTTGTGGACAAGTGATTATCATTTACATAGGCATAATGATGCTTCTAGTGAGAAACACATCAGTATGTACATAAACAACCCTCAAGGTTGACGGTTGAGGTTGTCATGCTGTAAGAAAAAACACTTCATAAATTTCAGAGAATTTAATTTATTCAGTCACAAGTATTGAGCACATGAGTGTCTACTTTATGCTTAATACTGTGGTCAGTGCTAAGGGCTAGGAAGTGGGAACAGAAGATGTTATAGTTTGCCTTCAGGCGGGGCGCAGTGGCTCACACCTCTAATCCCAGCACTTTGGAAGGCCGAGGTGGGTAGATCACGAGGTCAGGAGATCGAGACCATCCTGGCTAACACAGTGAAACCTCATCTCTACTGAAAATACAAAAAGTTAGCCGGGTGTGGTGGTGCATGCCTGTAGTCCCAGCTACTCAGGAGGCTGAGGCATGAGAATCACTTGAACCTGGGAGGCAGAGGTTGCACTGAGCCAAGATCGTGCCACTGCACTCCAGCCTGGCAACACAGCGAGACTCCATCTCAAAAAATAAATAAATAAATAAAGTTTGCTTCCCTGGGAAGTCTGAAATATAGGGAGCAAAATATTAAACATTCACATTGAAAACAATATATGATTAATTGCCATAAAATGCTTCATAAACATAAAAAATGCCTTTTGGATTATCAGAATGGAATATCATATCCCCATGGTTGTAAGGATACTGGTGGGATTTCACTTAGTTTTAGAAGAATAGTGCTAGAGCTAGGCTGGGCGTGGTGGCTTATGCCTGTAATCCCAGCACTTTGGGAGGCCGAGGCAGGCAGATCACCTGAGGTCAGGAGTTTGAGACCAGCCTGACCAATATGATGAAACCCCATCTCTACTAAAAATACGCAAATTAGCCAGGCATGGTGGCATGTGCCTGTAATCCCAGCTACTCGGGAGGCTGAGACAGGAGAATCGCTTAAATCCGGGAGGCGGAGGTTGCAGTGAGCTGAGATTGTGCCATTGGACTCCAGCCTGGCAACAAGAGTGAAACTCCATCTAAAAAAAAAAAAAAAAAAAAAAAGAGCTAGAGAGGAAATGATATTCCAGGTTGGATTAACAGCATGAATAGAGGACTAGCAACAGAAGCAAACAAAGCATTACTGAGCGGAGCAGAGGGTTAATTCATGTTGGCTGAAACAATGAGGGTGTGGGGTGGGGAATTAGACCACTGGTTCAACCCTGGCAGTACATAAGAGTCATCCATAGATATTTTTAAAGATATTAAATCCCTAGATCTTAGCCCAGAACTAGTAAATAGAGTTTCAGGGGTGTGGAACATAAGCCTGTTTGTTTTTTAAAGCTCCCCTTGTGGTTCTTATATCGTCCAGGGTTGAAAATCCTTGAATTAGAAGAATGGGCCAAATTTAGGAGAACCATGAATGCCCTCCTGAGGAGTTGAGCCTCTGTCCCTCAAGCACTGGGAAGACTACAGAGGTTTCTGAGACAGGTGACATGATTGAATTGGTGTTTGCCAAGATAAATGATTTGTCAGCTACATGTGAATGAAAGAGAAATAAGAAACAGCTTGAATTAGAGCAGTGGTCGTGGTAATAAAGAGAAGATCCACCTTTCTAAGTGTAGTTAGATGTGTGGGAGCTGGTGATGTCAGCCTTGACCTCAGCATGATCTGTTTTATAAACTGATTATACAATTTCACCCGCATTAATTTGATCTCTTTACTCATTCAGCCTGGCAACTTAAATAGTAATTTCAGCCAGTTTGCATTTAATGGAAGGAGACCATTGTCTACTCATGTACCCATCTAACTCATAATAGTAAGTGAAGTTATGTGTATGAGGAATATGACCTTTAACATAATCATTATAAAGCATTTAATAACGTCCCACATATGCAATAACACAACCCCAGTCTTGTATGATTGTGCCAAGAGCCAGAATCACATGTATAAAGTAGTTATTAGCACACAGTTCCCTAGCATTAAGTTGAAATTTGAAGAAATGTTCTAAATCATGTTATGCATTTTAATATTTTTAGCATTAAATTTGATAATTGTGTAATTTTCTGATGTTAGAGCCAAGCATGCCTCCTGACTACAGCACCTGTTCTTACTCTGAGTTTATGCTTCTCTTCAGCAAGGAGTGCAGCCCCTCACCGTCCATTTGGGTCCATCCCCTGCTGGTGTCAATCCATGAGCACCCCTGCCCTAGCCTCATCCGAAGGGATAACTGGGCCAGCAGAGAGGAGTTGTAAAGGAGTCAGAATTTCTTTTGTGGCACAGACACACAAAGGATCTTGGTGGCTCTTTTGCTTCTGGCCCAAGAGGAACATGATAGCTGCTAAGGTACACACACCGAGGAGTCCCAAGTCTCACCACAGGTCAGAAACATTTCATATCTCTTTGATGTGTTTAAAATTTTTTTTATGTTTGGAGGCAATGAACCACATTAATTAGAGAGCAGAGAAAAAGTTTAAAGCATAAAGTTTTGACGTGACCTGCCTCCTTTAAAAAAAAAAACTCAACATCATAAAATTTTTAAAAACAATGACTTTCTTGGCAATTCTTTAATAGTACACATGTGACAACAGTTTCTACCATGGTCTTTGTCCATGACAATACATTTATTGTTGTTTTATCAATATCTCCACATCCTATGAATTACGTTTTTTTTGAGACGAAGTCTTGCTCTTGTCCCCTAGGCTGGAGTGCGATGACGCGATCTCAGCTCACTGTAACCTCTGCCTCCCAGGTTCAAGCGATACTCCTGCCTCAGCCTCTTGAATAGCTGGGATTACAGGCGCCTGCCACCAGGCCTGGCTAATTATTGTATTTTTAGTAGAGACAGGGTTTCACCATCTTGGCCAGGCTGGTCTTGAACTCCTGACCTCAGGTGATCCACCCGCCTTGGCCTCCCAAAGTGCTGGGATTACAGGTGTTAGCCACCACGCCCGGCCGAGTTACATTTCTAATAGCTATTTAGATTTCTGCTAATCACCCAAATGCTTAACCAGAAAGTGGATGGTTTATTTAGATTTGAGGGATTCTGTAGTAGAGAGGGAAGAGAAAGGGGGTAACATGTATCAAGGGCCCACTTTGTGCCATGTTCTTTACATGTGTTTTTTCCACTTTAACTCCATTTTGCAAATGAGCAAATTGGGCTTTAGAGGTTTAAAAAAACTGAAGTCATAAGTCGAGTTGGCAATAGAAACTGGATTTGATTACAGGTCTGGCTGTCTGACTGTCTCATCATCCTGGTCTTAGAAATCTTCATGGCTTTTATTTGTGAGGTAAGATCAGTGAACTCAGAATTAGGAGGTTGGAGTACCAGCTTCACCTCTTCTATAGTTTGGATGTTTGTCCCCTCTGATATGGTTTGGCTGTGTCCCCACCCAAATCTCATCTTGAATTGTAATACTCATAATTTCCATGTGTCTAAGGAGAGACCTGGTGGGGGGTGATTGGATCATGGGGGCAGTTCCCCCATGCTGTTCTCATGATAGTGAGTGAGTTCTCACAAGATCTGATGGTTTTATAAGGGGCTCTCCCCTCCTCACTCCTCATGCTTTCTCTTGCTTGCCACCGTGTAAGACATGCCTGCTTCCTTTTGTCATGATTGTAAGTTTCCTGAGGCCTCTCCAGCCACATGGAACTGTGAATCAATTAAACCTTTTTCCTTTATAAATTAACCAGTCTCTGGTATTTCTTTATAGCAATGTGAGAACAGACTAATACACTCTCCAAATCTCATGTTAAAATTTGATCCCCATGTCTGAGGTGAGACCTAATGGGAGGTGTTTGAGTCATGGGGGCAGATCCCTCATGAATGTCTTGGCACCCTCCTTGCTCTGTTCGTTTCCACCAAGAGCTGTTAAAAAGAGCATGGCACCTCCTCCCCTCTTGCTTCCTCTCTGCTATGTGATCTCTGCACATGCAGCTCTCCCTTTTGCCTCCGGCCATTAGTGGAAACAGCCTGAGGCCCTCACTAGAAGCCAAATAGATGCTGGAACTATATGCCTTCTGTACAGCCTGCAGAACCATGAGCCAAAGAAGCCTTTTTTTCTTTATAAATCACCCAGCCTGACGTATTTGTAGCAACACTAAATGGACTGAGACAACCTCTGTCACTAACAACCTTGAACAAGTTATTTAACACCACTGAGCTTGAGTTTCCTCATCTGTAATATGGAGATAAAACCTGCTTTACCAACCATTTGGGGTTGTGGTGAGAATAATAAGCTAGGGAGTTTCCAAATGATTTCATAGGTATAAAAACCAATAGAACTTTCGGCGATGTTTAATTCAAGCAAAGCACAACAACGATAAAGATTAAATGAGATGATTTGGACATATTTTATGGTATTTTATTTCCTAGCATTGCTCTACAAACTTACCAAAAGTAATGTTGGTCAGATTTGTAAGTTCCAAACACTGTGGTATTCCAAGCTATCTCACTGTGCATTTAATACCTCAGTGTAGTAGATATGTCCTGGCAACATATCAAGTACCTGTTTTCACTTGCCAGAAGCAATCATTAGTTTCTATACCATAGCAAATAGGTCTGAACTCTGGTAGATACTGAAGAAATGTTTGTAGCCAGTGAGACTACTAACTAGCGATATGGCTTATTGGACTAGAGTTGAGATTAACATTCTCAGAACAATTTTTCTTACATTTTTGAAGTTTTAGAACAAACCTGAGGAATAAAGACATTTTGTAAAACTTTTCACAAAACTGCTTTTCAAAAATGTTTGCAAGTTTCTGAACAACTTTTATAGGTTACAATATGGTGAGTACTGAAAGACAGTTATGAGCTATTAATATTAACTTACAAATGCTTCAAATATATGTATACAAGAGGTAAGAAGTTTGGGGAACTCAATAAATTGTAAGGATAGTGCTGTGAATGAAGTGAGAGTGAGCCTGAGAAATGTTAAAGTCATGTCCTAGCCTTACACAAAACCTTTACCCAGTTAAAGCTCTAAGTCTTTTCTACATGGGACACCAACTGATGAGTAGAGGAGCAGTATCACACTTCAGATACACAGATACAGAACAAGGAGAGTGCACCCATTTGGTCTTGGATTCCTGAGTATGTGCAACTCTTCTGCATCTGCCAACTCAGTACATCCCAAAGAGGGTTCCCCAGTCCTCAAGTGCTGATTTCTTTTTTTTTCTTTTTCTTTTTTTGAGATGGAGTCTTGCTCTGTTGCCCAGGCTGGAGTGCAGTGGTGCGATCTCGGCTCACTGCAAGCTCCGCTTCCCGGGTTCACGCCATTCTCTTGCCTCAGCCTCCCGAGTAGCTGGGACTACAGGCACCCACCACCACGCCCAGCTAATTTTTTGTATTTTTAGTAAAGACGGGGTTTCACCGTGTTAGCCAGGATGGTCTCGATCTCCTGACCTCGTGATCCACCTGCCTCGGCCTCCCAAAGTGCTGGGATTACAGGCGTGAGCCACCGCGCCTAGCCTCAAGTGCTGATTTCAATGTGGCTCCCAGTGCCCACACTGTGCCTGCTTTCTATATCTGGTAGATGGGTAGCTGCAATTGGGGCCAGGTCAAGTGAAGTGCAAGGGGCAGTAGACATGGAAAACAAAGAAAACATACAACAGAGATTGCAAAAATCTGGACCTCTTGACAAGTTTGGTTCATAAATGTGTTTTCTGTAGCCTGCATAGCCTGCATAATGTTTTTTATTTTAATTATTATTAATTTTACAGACAGGGTCTCACTCTGTCACCCAAGATGAAGTACAGTGGCCTTATCATAACTCACAGTAGCTTTGAACTGCTAGGCTCAAGTGACCCTCCCACCTCAGCCTCCTGAGTTACTGGAATTACAGGTGCAAGTCATGATGCCTGGCTCTTTTGTTTTTAAATCATACATTGCTTGTTAACAAGTATTATTTTAACTAGTAACTGATATAATTTGTTGTTAACTAATTTAATGCACAAATCCATATTTCCACATTCTCTTGGAAACTGGCAACTTTGGTCCTGCTCTTGCATGTGGCAGTAACCAGCTAGAGCTAAGTAGAAGCTGCCTCTATTAGATGGGAGGCTGTGCTTTTACATTATAGGTTGTAACCTATAACACCCCTGGCTGCTGTTTTTCTTTAAATAGAATTTAGAGGAAGGTTTAAATGTTACTTATACCACCATCTGTGTTAAAATTGGAAATAGCAAATTGATTGGATGACATATTTTAATATAAGTGAGAGATGGTATTAATTTTCTAGGACTGCATGAGCAAGTACTATAAACTGGGTGGCTTTAAGTAACAGAAATTTATTCTCTTACAGTTCTAAAGGCTAGAAATCTAAAGTCAAGGTGTTGGCAGGACCATGTTCCCTCAGAGGCTCATGGGGAGGATTCTGCCTTGCCTCTTCTGGCTTCTGGTAGCCCCAGGCATTCCTTGCCTTGTGGTAGCATAATGCCAATCTGATTCCATCTTATGACTGTCTTCCCTCTGTATCTGTCTACATCCAAATTTTCCTCCTCTTGTGAGGATACCAGTACATTGGATTAGGGCACACTCTAATCTGGTATGAACTCATTTTAACCTGATTATATCTGCAAAGACCCTAATCTGGTATGAACTCATTTTAACCTGATTATATCTGCAGAGACCCTATTTCCAAATAAGGTCATATTCACAGGTACTGGGGGTTAGGACTTCAACATATCATTTTGGGGTCATAATTCAACCCATAACTGATGGCATATTTCTTTGTAGAGTGCAGAGTAGTGGTTAAGGGCAGGGTTCCTTGAGGCAGAGTGCTGCAATTCAGCTTCACAACTTATTTGCTATGTGATCTTGGATAAGCTGATTACCCAATGCCTCAGTGCTCTCATCTATACAGTGGGATAGTGGCACAATCCTGTAAGGTTATTATAGGATTGCAGTAAGGACAAAATAAGTTAACATATATAAAGCACTTAATACATTGCCTGGCACATACTATATGCTCAATAAACTGAACTATTATTATTAGCTCTTATTCATATGTAATCTAAATATATACAAGGAGTACCAGTGCCAAAAATATTATTTAAGATAGCATTATGAAACCATGGAAAAACCAGGGATAGTAGGTAGAATTGTTGCATGAAAAAATAAAAAGAGAGAGACTAGAATTTTATTAAGTTTTTTTTTTAATGCATACAACTGTAATACTTTAAAAATGTTAGCCTGCTCAGTCTTTTAGATTACCTGCCTGGCCCCTATATGCACTTGAAGCTAACTGAAGACCCAAAGAACTTCAAACCCAGAAGCTTAGATATTGCCTGTTGGGTTGCTGAGCACAATGGCCTATAGATAATAATGAAGGAAGAGGGAGAGTGTCCAAGGAACACTGACTTCTAAGCCTTCCTACTTATCTTCTTGGGAGCACGTTATTACCCTCTACCTTCTCCTTATAAATCTTTAGATTAAAATTATCCTGGTCCCCAGTCTCTGGGTCAGAGATTGAGACTGAATAATTCTTTGAATTTAAATTACACGTTTCCTCCCAAGGGAACAAATATTTTGAGATATATTATTTCATTTTTCCACATAGACTTTACATAAAATAATTACACAACTTGATCTTTATTAAAAATCTGAGAGCTCTGATAGAGAAGGTGTAAAGAATTGGCAAGAATGTTTGACATACCTGGAAGAAAACTGTTCAGTAGGTTAGTGGCTATTGGGTTTTTAGTACTATAGAATGTACATACACTTCATTCTCAAAGATACTGCTACCTTGAAGACGTGAATATTCAACTAAAGTCAAAGTATTTGACCTAAATGGTGAAAGGGACACATGCAAACGTTATTTCTGATTTGTGATTTTATTTGAATAAAATAAATTAGGGTATTTAATTTGGGGCAAAAAAAAGTGTTATTTCTGTTGTTCAAGTATTAATCATTGGAACATTTAGATTCAGTGACGTGTTCGTCAGGACTGCTTCAGTTGCAAATGAAAGAATGCCAGCTCAAACCAGTTTATGAAAATAAAGGAAACTTAATTGTTTCTGTAACTATGGTTTCCAGAGGTGCATATGGTTTCAGCCAAAAACTCAAATGATCTCATTTGGACTCCTTTTCCTCTGCTGGTTTCTTTATTTGTCATTTTTCAGACAGGCATGGTCAGTAAGATGACCACTAGCAGCTCAAGATGGTTGTCCATCCAATTTAGCAATCTCAACAGAAAGAGATTGTCATACCAAATGTCTACCTACCTGCCTCAGAGAAGAAGTGGATTGACTCTCTTTTACCCCATGTGTCACTGTGGCCTGGGAATGGGGTATACTGGTGGGCCAGCCTTGGCATGTTTTCCCAGTGCTCCAGTAGAGGGGCATAGCCCAGTGACTGCAAGCCCCATGAGGGTCTCACAGAGTAGGAGAGGCTTTCTCCAAAGAAAAATGGGAATGTGTGCTTAGCAGACCAAAACTGTCCTGACTTCAAACCATTAAAAATGGTATGTGAAATCATTCAGATGGCAGTTTCTGGTTTTAAGAAAACCATCTGCTTTTTTTTTTTTTTTTTTTGACTGAGTCTCTCTCTGTCGCCAGGCTGGAATGCAGTGGCACGATCTCGGCTTGCTACAACCTCCACCTCCTGGATTCAAGCGATTCCCCTGCCTCAGCCTCCTGAGTAACTGGGACTACAGGCACTCACCACCATGCCCGGCTAATTTTTGTTTTTGTATTTTAGTAGAGATGGGGTTTCACCATGTTGGTCAGGAGGGTCTTGAGAGGTGACAACGTACTAGCAGCCCTCGCTTGCTCTCGGCCATGGCATCCACTCTGGCCACGCTTGAGGAGCCCTTCAGCCCGCCACTGCACTGTGGGAGCCCCTCTCTGGGCTGGCCGAGGCCAGAGCCAGCTCCCTCTGCTTGTGGGGACGTGTGGAGGGAGAGGCGTGTGTGGGAACCGGGGCTGCAAGTGGCACTCGCAGGCCAGTGCGAGTTCCAGGTGAGCCCAGGAGTGTCGGCCCTGGGCAGTGAGGGGCTTAGCACCTGGGCCAACAGCTGTGGAGGGTGCACCGGGTCCCCCAACACTGCCAGCCCGCCCACGCCACGCTTGAATTCTTGCTGGGTCTCAGCCACCTCCCCACGGGGCAGGGCTCGGGACCTGCAGCCCACCATGCCCGAGCCCCGCACTCCCCCCTGCCCCACCAAATGGGCTCCCGCCAGGCCCGAGCCTCCCCTACAGGCACTGCCCCCTGCTCTGCAGCACCTGGTCCCATCAACTGCCCAAGGGCTGAGGAGTGTGGGCGCAGGACTGGCGGGCAGCTCCGCCCGCGGCCCCAGCAAGGGATCCTCTAGGTGAAGCCAGCTGGGCTCCTGAGTCGGTTGGGGTTTGTAAATGCACCAGTTGGTGCTCTGTGTCTAGCTAATCTGGTGGGGACTTGGAGAACTTTTATGTCTAGCTAGAGGATTATAAATGCACCAATCAACACTCTGTGTCTAGCTCAGGGATTGTAAATGCACCAATCAGCACTCTGTGTCTAGCTAAAGGTTTGTAAATGCACCAATCAGTGCTCTGTGTCTAGCTAATCTGGTGGGGACTTGGAGAACTTTTATGTCTAGCTGGAGGATTATAAATGCACCAATCAGCACTCTGTGTCTAGCTCAGGGATTGTAAATGCACCAATCAGCACCCTGTCAAAACGGACCAATCAGCTCTCTGTAAAATGGACCAATCAGCAGGATGTGGGTGGGGCCAGATAAGGGAATAAAAGCAGGTTACCTGAGTCAGCAGCGGCAACCTGCTGACGTTGGCTTCCACACTTTGTTTGTGGAAGCCTTGTTTTTTCGCTCTTTGCAATAAATCTTGCTGCTGCTCACTCTTTGGGTCCACACTGCCTTTATGAGCTGTAACACTTACCGCGAAGATCTGCAACTTCACTGCTGAGGCCAGCGAGCCCACGAACCCCCCAGGAGGAATGAACAACACCGGACGCGCCGCCTTAAGAGCTGTAACACTCACTGCGAAGGTCTGCAGCTTCACTTTGGAAGCCAACGAGACCACGAACCCACCAGAAGGAAGAAACTCCGAACATGGCTGAACATCAGAAGGAACAAACTCCGGACACAGGACCTTTAAGAACTGTAACACTCACCGCGGGGGTCCGCGGCTTCATCTTGAAGTCAGTGAGACCAAGAACCCACCAATTTCAGACACAGTCTTGATCTGCAGCCTTGTGATCTGCATACCTTGGCCTCCCAAAGTGCTGGGATTGCAGGCATAAGCCACTGCGCCTGGCCACCACCTGCTTTCTTCTATTAAAATCTTAGCATAAAACAAAGGAAATAGAAACAAAAATTCCAACTGTTTTTGTCAGAGGTGGGTCTCATCAGTTACCTTAAACCATAGAATCTGAAACAGAAAGCATATGATACAGTGACTTAGTATCAGAAGGGCAGAACCAAAGCACCTGCAGAGGAGATGACAGTGATATCAGGAGGTTGAAGGAGGAAGGGAGGCATGGTGCTAAAAACAGATCAGCTGAAAGTCTGTGAAAGGACCAGCTGAACTCCCAGGTCTTCACCTCACTCCAGCTGGACAGCAATGTTCCCCAACTCCACGAGATGAGGGGTTCGTTCTCTGAAAAAATTGGAACTACAGAGAATCTAGACCAGGACTTGGGGACAGTGGAAGGTAGAGTTAACTGAATGTTGGGTCTGATCTTAGAGCAGCAGGAAAAACAAATGTCATATACAAAGTGCTTTGAATAAGAACAAATAAGACTTTTAAATATCAGTACTGAAATTGATAGCAGGGTTTGCAGAATGTTTGCTTTTTTTTTTTTTTTTTTTTTTTTTTTTTTTTTTTTTTTGTCCAAACGTTGTGATTTGAAGTGACAAAGTTTGGGTCCTATTCTCTTTGAATGTTTGGCCCTTATATTTATAAACAAGTATACCACTGGATCATGATAAATAACAAAGTTTCAATATAGAGTATTAGTTTTTGTCTTCTCTTTCATCAGTGAAGAAGACAGAATCCTGAATGTTATTTTCTTCTAAAAGTTAGAGGAGACTTCAAAAGTTGAAATTTAGCAGACATATTTTTCAGATTTTAATTACTAGAAAAAATATTATTTTTAGGATTCAATGACTATTATTGACTATGTAACTAATAAAATGTTATTATGGTACTTTTAGATTAAAAGTCTATTCCAAATTGCATTTTGATTTTTCAGATGTTCTAAATTCTAATGTGTAAATATTATAAAAGTATTGACATTTTGAAGTGGGTGGAGTTCCCTCCCCTCCCTTTGGATTAGCTTCTAAAACTTAATGAAATAGAAAGCAAGTGTCTTTTCACACTGAAAAAAGGTTACATTTTATTCCTTATTGTACTGAGACCCAAATAAAATAGACAAATCAGAAATAAGAGTGCCAGAATTTTTTCTTGCCAATATAACTTCTTAGAATTATGCTGAATTGCTTTTGCTATAAAAACTGGACCAACTAGTCTATTATGGATATTTTGTAGAGAATTTCTGTACTTTTTTTTGGCTCAATGAGGTCAAGAATTTTAAATTAGAATTAAAGAACTGGAAGGTATCCTCTTATTCATTTTGCAAATGAAAGAACTGAAGTCCTAAGAAGTCATGATTTATCCAGGATCACACAATTAATAGTGAAGGTTGGATGAAATAAGACCTTCCTGGCCATCAGTTCAGTGATCTTTGTAAAAGACCCTTCTGGTTTATTTTCACCATCACTTTACGTGCAATGTCTATAATTTACTGCATTAGGCCAGTTAGCACATTATAAGTTTATGTTTAATCTGCTAAAACTAAGGGAACATCTAGGATTAGGAATACTGACAGTGACAAAAATCATGGATGGCAGGAAGCATGTTGAAGAATCTTTAGCTAGGGTGGGAAATATTCCTTCATTAGCTTCTGATCCTGCTGTCTGGGAGGAACTTCTTTGTTTATTGTTCTCAGGACCTGATTCTGCCTTCTGGAAGGTTCTTCCTTGCCCATTTTCCTCCAAGGTCACATATATGTGGACACTGAGGAACATGCCCTTTGTGGAGACTATATAGCCTTTGTTTCCTTCTTTCTGTTCTTGCAATTCAGGGAGCTTGAGCATTGTTTTAAGGGTCAGTCAAAGGCTTATAGGTATCACTTGTGGGGATTTTGGCAATGCCATTCCTCCAAAACTGAGATGGCTTTTGACCTGTCTTGTAGTTAATATCGTGTGCTAGCATTGGAGTGACTGTGTGGACCAGGCTGGCAAGGCAGCCTTAGCTGAAATCTCTTGTCTTGGCACGTTAAGTAATAATACTCTCTTCTACTCTCAAAACTACCCCAGTTTAGACAACGTGTGTTATGGTCACTCTAGCCAATAAGCACACCAAAAATTCCCAAGTCTAATATATTCTTTGTTTCCTTATTTTTATTCTCTTCTCTCTCAACTTACCGGAGACTCTTGTATGGCCATCGGAAAATTAACCTACTTAACTTGATTTGCAACAAGGCTGAGTCCCTCTGTTTGCCTCAGAAAATATAATGGGCCAGTTTTTTTCAGTCTTCTTTTTTACCATGTGAATTCCAGAATTATAATCCTGGGAGCTCCCCAAATTTCTGAATTTTCTATTTCCATTCATTTCTGCTCTCAAATCTATCAGTGCTTGCCTGTGCACATTTCTTATTTATAATCTTTGATAAGTGCAACACGTAGTACTTTGTTGTTCTTTCTTTTTTTTTTTCCACTCTGTCGCTCAGACTGGAGTGCAGTGGCACAATCTTGGCTCACTGCAACCTCTGCCTTCTGGGTTCAAGTGATTCTCCTGTCTCAGCCTCCCCACTAGCTGGAACTACAGGCACCCGCCACCACGCCCAGCTAATTTTTGTATTTGTTGTAGAGACGGGGTTTCACCATATTGGCCAGGCTGGTCTCAAACTCCTGACTTTGTGATCCACTCACCTCGGCCTCCCAAAGTGCTGGGATTACAGATGTGAGCCACTGCGCCTGGCCGTACTTTGTGATTCTAGTATTGTTCATCTCTTTTCTCTGTAGACATGGGCTTGGTAGACACTTGTTCTGCTTTTGAAGTTGTATCAGGCATTTTTTTAAATTGAGCTACAACTTACATACAGTAAACTCACAGCTCTTAAGTGTTGAGTTCAGTGAGTTTTGACAATTATGTACATCTGTGTAACTACTACCCAAAATATGATATCAAACATTTCCATTGCCCAAGATGGATGTCCATTTCTAGTTAATTGCCTACTTTAAACCTCTGGAGGCAACCACTTTTTCACTTCAATCACCAAAGATTAGTTTTGGCAAGCAGTATTTTTAGTAAGTGTTTTATGACTGTGTGGCATAAGTACCTTTCTATCCTTTTCTCAGTTTCTTCATCTCCTGCTGTGTGGCTGCTAAGCAGTCACCATATGTTTTAGTTTTTTTAAAGTCAGCATCCCCCTCAAAAATACCATTTTTCTTGTATTAGGGAAAGCCAGCTATTATGATAAATGTACCCAAATTGTATAATAGCTTAAATCCAGTTAAAGTGCATTTATTGCTAATGAAGCAGTGCATTGAAGGCATTCTTGATCATTTGGTGACCTTCCATAATGTGGGCCTTGGAGTCCTCTAGCAGCTGGGGAAAGAGAGCATGAACATACCTTACCTGCTGCTTCTGAGGAACCTTAACCTGGAAGTTGGCATTCAGTCATTCTCACTGACATTCTATTGGGGAGAACTACTCACAAGGCCACATCTGATACAAGGTTGGAAAGGCTTGGAAAGGGTAAACTGACTGGGCAACCACTTCCCAGTGACAGCTCCCACACTGTGAAGGGGATAGCAAAATTTGTACAGGTTAATGTGATAACTTTTATTTTGTTTTAATAACATAATACTATATTGCATCTCTTTTTTGTCTTCATGTTATTTCTTTGTCTTTGTATTATACATTCTTTTATACTTTCTGGATAAACATTTTCAGTATTTGAAACTTTTAAAAAATAGTATTATTATCTCTGTGGTAGAAATGTTCAAAGCAAAAGCAAGTAATCTTCCCCAGATTATTCTGTGAAATTAAAATTAGTTCTGGGCATCAACAGATATAATCTAACTCTTAAAAGACAAAGCTGCCCAGTATCACCATTTCTGTTCAATATTGTGTCAGAAATCCTAGCCAGCAGAGTAAGTCAGGGTCGGGGGTGAGGGGTGGGGAACAACTACAAGAAAAGATGTAGGAATGGAAAAGGAGAAAAACACTGTCATTACTGGTAAATGACTTAATTGTCTATATAGAAAGCTCCTAGGACTCGACAGCTAAATTCTTAAAATTAGAGAGTTTAGCAAAGTTTTTAAATGTAAAGTCAATATAGGGAAGCCAATTGCATTTCTATAGACGAGCAGCAACAACAAAACAGAAAATTTAAAAACCACTTTATTTTGAAATAATTAACATCCTGCATAGCCGTAGTATATTTATCAAAACTAAGAAATTAACATTTATATACTAATATTAACTAAACTGCAGCTTTTATTTTGATTTTTCCAGTTTTTTTACTGATACTTTCTTTTCATTGCAGGATCTAACCCAGGATACCACATTGCATTCAATAGCCATATCTCTTAACCAATTTAAGGCAGTTTCTTGATCTTTTCTTGTCTTTCAGGGATTTGATACTTTTGAAGAATAGTGGTCAGGTCTTTTGTAGAAAGGATATCAATTTGAGTTTGGTATTTTCTCATTATTATATCACATCATATCAGGCAGTAAATGTTATCAATATTGAAACCCACCCAATTATCCCATAGATAGTTTTTGGATAAACAGAAATTGACCATTCTGGTCTTAAAGCTGGAAACTTATATTTATTTTTTCTGAGTTCCTTTCTCAGGAAATGACCTTCAGGCCTCTCAAAATAAGTATCAAAGAACTGAATCTCACCAGATCACCACATCCAAACAAGGAAATGCCTGACCCCTCATTCATCATGATTGCCTCCTTGCCTCTCCAGAGTTCCTATTTTCTCACACATTGTTACATTTCTTTCCTGGTATGTAAGCCCCTAGTTTTAGTCGGTCAGGGAGATGGATTTTAGACTGAGCTCCCATCTCCTTGGCTGCAGCACCTGATAAAAGCCTTCTTCCTCGGCAGCACTCATCGTCTCTCAGTCATTGGCTTTCTGTGCAGTGCAGCAGCAGGACCTAGACCAAACCTCTGGTGTTTCAGTAACAATATGACTTGTTACTGGTCATGTTAACCTTGATCAGTTGGTTAAGATGGTATCTGCAAGATTTTTCCACAGTAAAGTTACTACAGAAATGTAATTTTTAAAAGATATAATTTACATAGCAACATACTACAAATAGCATTTAACAAGTAATGTCTAAGTCCTTTATTGAGAAGTTAAAAACTTTTATTGAAAGACATTAATGGATTAGAAGATTTAATGTTGCAAAGATGTTAATTCTCTCTCATTGCACATAGAATCAAATCCCTAACAGATTTTGAGATTGTATGATTACTATTAATATTATTATTTGGATGATACTTGACATTGTAATTCTGAACTTAAATGGAAGAGCAATCATCCCAAAATCACATACAGATTCCTAAAGGTGTTTTTCCTCCTATCAAGGAAGTGCTTTTGCTGCCTTTATATAATGACAATATAAAACCATAGTAGTTAAGCCAGCATATGGTATGAGGATATACAAATTGGCAGATGAAAATAATAGAAAATTTGCAAACAGATCCACCTATATGTGGAAGCATGATTCATGACAAAACAGGTGTTGAAGATCATTGAGGGAAAGGGTGCGTACAGCTTTCAGTATATGGTGCTGAGGCAATAGAGTGTCCATATGAAAAAGATGGAACGTGGATTCTTACCTTATCATACACAAAATGGAAAAAGTTAAAATGTTATGTTAGTAATTATAGTTTAATTATGAAATCTAAAATTATGCATTTAGAAGCAGAGCTCGGGAAAGAAATTGAAGAAAATGAAAATATCAAATGAAAACAACATTGGAAGGAGTACAAGGAAAAAGATGATACAGGAAAAACAGTGAGGTCATGGAAATTAGACAGAGAGGTGAGCAAAGTCAAATATACATTTAAAAGAGTGACATAACACCTGAGCTTTAAAATGTCAGTGTTTACAATATGACAGAAACACTGCATCACTTATTAACTTTGCTCATCCTGCTGAGTTACATGCCAGAAATCATAATGTGATCTACAGATTATTTAATAATGTTTCTACTGACAACTCAATTACGCCATCATTTGTAGAAAGCAAAGGACTGGAAATCACTTAACTTGGAGAGGGATGTGCTATCACTTTCTCAGTTTGGGAAAATTTATCAAAAAGGCTTAACTAAGGCTTATCAAATGACCGTTACACTTACTATTCTTTTACTTAGGGGCAGCCTGTTTAACCTAACATACTTAGAAAAGGTTGTTTAAAATATTAATTCCATTGTATACTTGGCAATGTACAATTTTTAGACAATGGTTTTTCTTTTCTTTTTTTTTTTTTTTTTTTGAGACGAAGTTTCTCTCTTGTTGCCCAGGCTGGAGTGCAGTGGCACAATCTTGGCACACTGCAACCTCTGCCTCTCTGGTTCAAGTGATCCTCCTGCCTCAGACTCCCAGCCAATAGGCATCCTCCACCATTCCCGGCTAATTTTTTGTATTTTTACTAGAGAAGGGATTTCACCGTGTTGGCCAGGCTGGTCTTAAACTCCTGACCTCAGGTGATCTGCCCGCCTCAGCCTCCCAAAGTGCTGGGATTACAGGCGTGAACCACCGCTCCTGGCTGACAGTGGTTTTTCTTAATTTATGCCTCAAATATATTTTTATCAAAACCTTGCAGCTATAAATGTAGATCACTCAATTTAAGGAAAATGGTTGCCATTTAATTGACAAAGCTGGTATTTATTTTCAAACTTATCTTTTAAATCAGACATCCTTCTGTCAGTAAAAGTCCCACTTGATTTTTCATCTCAAATAAATGTTAATATATGCCTCCATGACAACCATCACATGGCTGAATTCTAATTCTAATATAGATTAAGTAGATAAGGCACAGAGCCTTACCATGTGTTGCCTGGATACAGTAAGGTACTGCTGCTTTCAGTGTTTCTTTGCTTTGTACTCACTAAAGTCTCCAGAGAGATACGTCTTTAACACTAATAAGAGTATAGAAGAGGTAATCCCTATAAGTAAAATGTCCTCACTGTGTATTGTGGAACTGCTTCATTCTACAATACACTCAATTTATCATATAATAATATGGGCCAAGTACTCCATTTCTTAATAAAATCTGTATGAGACATGGAAAGAACAAGGCCTTACTGTAGTGCTTTGATTAAAGGAGGTTTCATAGATAGCATTGTTATAATTTTTCCTCGTTTTTGGAACCCTGGAGGTTTTTACATCCCAGGAGGTATGCATTTCTTTTGTGAAGTGAGAAGAGAGGCCGCATGATGCCTTAGCTGCCAGTACACTCTCAGAAAGATCGATATTGGGAAAAATGAGAGTTGAGGACCTGGAAATAGATTGCCTTAAAACTATCTAGGCCTACATATCTCTTAAGAAGCATTAGAGCAGCCTTAGATGTTCTTCAGTTTCAAGACCATGGGTATAGATGACAGTCCAAGTAGATCCATCATACGCATAATCATAGACCCAACAAAAAGTCCAAACTTAATGAAAGAAAACCAGTGTTTAGAGCATAAACTTTTCTGAAATAAGTGACAACTTGAATCTAAACATTGAAAGGACACTGTGTGCCTGGGTCTAGTAAAGTTGCTGGACTTCAGAGATAAAATTTTGGGAGGGAGCCAGAAAAATAGGTCAAGATATTTATAAAGGAGAAAATTATATTGGCCTCAGATTTCATTCAGTGCAAGAAAATAGGCCATACTTAAAAGACTTTTAAGAAAAGGATAGGTAACTTACAGATTTTTATATCTGTCCAAATAGTCCTTCAACTATATGTCAATGGGCAAATAGCTTTAAATTTAAAATAATATAAAAATGATTTATTTGAGCCTTTATTGAGGCAACACTGGAGGACAGATCTTTTTTACTTGACGTTGAAAGGGAAAGATGTACTTGAAGCTGCTAATCAACCACATAAATACACTTGTTTGCATACAGGTTCAACTTTTTTAGAACAAAGGTAAAGCAATAACTTATCATGATACCATCTCCAAAGGTTAGTTCATTGATGAAGTAAATAGAATCTTGGGCATGGTGTTTGCTTGATACCATGAATGCTGTAACCAAAAATCTTCCCAAGAAACTTTAACTTTGCCTCTGTCTAGGTAAAACAAATTAAATCTGTAAAAGATCTTATATGCTTGAGTTAGAAAAACCCTGAATATATTTGGGTTGGTGACAAAAGTGAAATATAACACCCCTGCCACTTTTGAACAAAACTACATAGATTGTGAACTGTAGTAAAATATGTCATATATTCCTTTTTGAGAAGCCATCTGAAAAAGAGTATTATGTTTTTCTTCAGTGGTAAAGAGTTGCAGTATCTAAACCAAGTTTTCTACTGGCTACACTCTGCTATTTCTATTCTTGACCTCTATGGTTGACAGCAGCAGATGAGAAAAATGAAGTCTGTAATAAGTTTGTCTGTAAGAGAGCTGCAGTGCTCTTTATTACTGATCCTGCAGCCAGGGTGCAGGATACCCAGGTCATGAATTGGGTTGTTTAGTTCGATTGCCCAGAGGATGCCAACTCATATTCCCAGAGAGATCGAACTGCCAAGTAAAATGAGGATGGTGAAGCTGTATTAATTTTACTCCTGTCAGAAGAAAAAAAGGATGGTGTAGCTACCTCTCAAGAAGAGAGTACCTATGAAAGAAGGAAAAATTAATCCAGAAAAACTTAGGGACATCCAGAAAATACCAGAGTCCTTTTTAGCCCAAGATCAACCATTAAAAGGAAGACCTCAAAGGTGTTGCATTTCCTATGTACGTTAGTGTATCTGATAAGTATTTGATTTGAACAAGTTACCTCTACCTGAATATGCTGTGTCTCTTTGTCTTGCTGTGACACTTTGGATAAGGTCTCTGCAGAAAATAAAGAAACAACTGACCAAAGAGTTGTAAATGAGAATACAGCTGTTATCTCTCACCAATGACTACATGGAAGAATTTAGAGCCTATTTCAATAACAATATGTTGTTCATCCTTCAGTCAGATGGAAAGAGACCAGAAGCAGGAGAGAGAAGAGTACACACGGGCCAATGGTGTTAGTAATGAAGAGGGAGAGGAAGAGAAGGAAAGAGACAGATAAGACAGAAAATGGAAGACAAAGTGTTTAAAACAGAGGAGCCTCAAACTCAGTCTGCCCCTAATACTGATGAGGCATAGAAAACCAAGGACATTTCTATAAAGTTCATGAACACAGATGAGGAGGCTGAAGGTGGCCCAGATGCTGATTTCTTTAAGGAGAAATAGTACTGTATGCTTGGGTTGGGTGGATCTCGAAGAGAATTCGTTGTCAAATACTTGGAACCAACTCAAAAGTCCAACAACGATAGACTGGATTAAGAAAATGTGGCACATATACACCATGGAATACTATGCAGCCATAAAAAATGATGAGTTCATGTCCTTTGTAGGGACATGGATGAAACTGGAAACCATCATTCTCAGTAAACTGTCACAAGGACAAAAAACCAAACACCGCATGTTCTCACTCATAGGTGGGAATTGAACAATGAGAACACATGAACACAAGAAGGTGAACATCACACTCCAGGGACTGTTGTGGGTTGGGGGGAGGGGGGAGGGACAGCATTAGGAGATATACCTAATGCTAAATGATGAGTTAATGGGTGCAGCACACCAACATGGCACATGGATACATATGTAACAAACCTGCACATTGTGCACATGTACCCTAAAACTTGAAGTATAATAATAATAATAATAATAAAAATAAAAACTCATAGAAAATCCATTCTAAAGATAAGACAGTCTAAACTTAAACTAGCATTATTTTACTCTAATTGCCCCAACATATGTTTATCCTTCAATTGCATGTTACTTTTTATCATTATTTTACAAATGCCAAAAAAACATTTTACATTAGTGTGGTAAATTTTTGACAAGTAATGTACCACTATTGACATGTTATTGTTAACTAGTTTCCACATTAAGGTTCTCTCTTTGTGTTCTGCAGTTCTATGTGTTTTGATAAAAAACTCAGTGTTATTCATCCATCGCTACAGTGTTATACAGAATAGTTTTACCACCCTAAAAAATTCTGTGTCTCACCTATTCATTCCTTCCTTCTTCCCTCTCAGAACCCCTGGCAACTACTGATGTTTTATTGTCTCTAGACTTTTGTCACTTACAGAACATCACATAGTTGGAATCATACAGTACATAGCCCTTCCAGTCTGGTTTCTATCACTTAGCAATATGAATTTAATGTTCTTCCATGTCTTTCCTTGGCTTAAAGAGATCATTTATTTTTAATATTGAATAATATTCCAAATGAATATACCACAGTTTATCCATTCACCTATTGAAGGACATATTGCTTGCTTCCAAGTTCGGGCAATTATGAATAAAATGGCTGTAAACATTTGTGAAAAAAAAAAAAAATTTGTCGGCCGGGCACAGTGGCTCACACCTTTAAAAACAATACAGAAATTAGCTGGGTATGGTGGCATGAGCCTGTAGTACTAGGTACTCCAGAGGCTGAGGCAGGAGAATCGCTTGAACCTGGGAGGCGGAGGTTGTGGTGACCCGATATCTTGCCATTGCACTCCAGCCTGAGCAACAAAGCGAGACTCTGTCTCTAAATAAATAAATAAATATAAAATAAAAAATTGTCTAAATCCAGTGACAAGAAAAAAGTGACCAAAAACACACACAAAAGAAATGAGAAATTTTAAGTGAATAAGAAAATAATTCTTACTGACGAAGGTAAGTAGGTTCAGCGCTGGCCAACGATGCAGAAGTGCATCCTAAAGGACGCTAAGGAAGAGGATTGTAGTGGTATAAACCTTGAAAAATCAAAAGAAAGGCTTCAGGAAGTGGAAAAATTTGACAAAGAAGAATAGAGGAAAAAAATTAAGACAAAGCATATGGAGAAAAGACTTTAAAGGGGAAGCAAAAAGAGAAGCCAGCAAGGCCAAAGATGAAGGGAATGTATTTTAGGATCTCAGTGGTAATAATGGGAAATTTGATTAATTCACTCTTAGATCCTCATACATACAGAGGTCTGAAGAATCAGATAGCAAAGATACGGAAAATAAAATTAGTAGTTCCAGAAAAACCCATAGAAGGAAGAAACGGAGCCACAGTAAAGTGGACAATGTGAAACTACTATTATAACAAGTTGCAAATGAAAGAAGGCCAAGTAGGAATCCTCAGAGTCCCTGGATACAGTTCTGTCTTTAGCAGAAGACAAAGAACTTAAATTTTATCTAAGAGCTTAAACTATATCTGCCCAAAATCAAAGCTAAATACTTCCTGCTATTCTCTTGAAACCTGTGCTCATGACTGTGTGAGCCACATGTTAAAAAAGCTTTGGAGTAGTTAGGTAACAAAAGTCCCATACCTAAAAGATGGGTGCAACTGCAGACTGAGGTAATGGTATGTCTGACACCTTTCTTCCTCATCAGATAATCTACTTAAAATGTGTGTGAAGTATAAAAATTCCCTAGCCCGATTTCCAGCATGTATATTGTTAGACTTTAGTCCATTCCTTTATTTTACTGCCAACTTGTAGAGTCTCCATTCATTTTCAGAAATTATTGTCTTGTTTACCATACAGAATATAGTATGTACTATTTAATATTAAACAAACTTTCTCACGATTTTGATGTTTTTAATGTTTCCAAGGAGTGAAAATGTGATGGAGGCACCCTGAGAAATGAGTATTTTTGAACTGAGATGATCATTAATAGAACCTATTTCCTATTTCTAATAAAAGTAGAACATTTAGGAATAAATTCAACCAAAGACATGCAAAATCTATAAGAACAGCAAAACTATACTGAGAAAAATTAAAGATAGAAATAAATGAAGAGAGATGCCATATGGTTGGAAAACTCAATTAAATGACATTACCCTCAAAATTGATCTGTAGATTCAACATAATCCGTAGCATAAATCCACGGGCCTTTTTGTAAAATTAGCAAGCTAATTCTAAAAGTTACATGGAAATGTAAAAGACTGAGAAAATCTGACAAATCTTAAAACCATAGCTGGAAGACTTGACTTTGTACCATAACTATAAAGCTGCAGTAATCAAGATAGCATGGTGTTGCCATAAGGATAAACTAATAAATTAATGCAATTGAACAGAGGCCATAGACCCACTTATATAGTCCTTTGATTTCAAACAAATCCAAAGCAACCAAGTAGGGAAAGGAAAGTTTTGCAGTAAATGGTGCTGGGTCAACTAGATATCCACAAGTAAAAATATAAATCTCGATTTCTGTCTTGCATCATGCATATAAATCTATTTGAGATGAATCATACTACTAAATATAAAAAGCTAAAGCCATAAGAATTTAAGAAAACATCAGGGAATATCTTTATGACTTGGGGGTAGGCAAAGATTTCTCAGGATGTAGAAAGCAATCACTGTAAGAGAAAAGCTTTAAAGAATAGACTTCATTGAAAAAACCAAACTTGTGTTTATCAAAGGATACCACTAAGAAAACAAAAAACAAGCCACAGACTGAGAAAAATATTTGCAAAATGTATATTTGTCAGAGGAATATATAGCTGATTTATACAGCTCCATAACAAAAAGCCAAACAACCAGAAACTAAAAAGAAGGAATAGGGAACAAATGATTTGAAAAGACACTTTGTAACACAGACACTGCACAACGGAAGATATTCAAATGGTCAGTAAGCATGTGATCAACGTCATTTGTCATCTGGGAACTATGCAGGTTAAAATGAGAATGAGAAACCCACCATACTGTCTAAAATTAGATAGGATCTAAAGCAACTGGCATTCTTATACATTTGGTAAGAGAGTTAAATGGTACAACCACTTTAGGAAAAAGATGTGGCAGTTTCTTACAAAGTTAAATACACTTACCCAATGATTCAGCAGTTCTCCTAGATATTTGCCTAAGAGAAATGAAAATAAAAATCCACCAAAAAGATTCTTACGAGAAGTACATACATAATATGTGTACATAATGTAGCTTCATTCGTAGTAGCCAGAAACTGGAATAGCCCAGGTTCCCATCAGCAAGAGAATGGATAAACAGACTGTGGTTATTCATAAAATGAAACACTGGCAAATTATCTGTGAGGGAAAAGGATGAGAAAAGTCGTTGCTTCTAGGGGATGGGACGGGAACTGACTGGGAAGGATTTTGAAGGAACAAACTTTGGGTAGTGGTAATGATTTGGGTTGCAAGGTATATGCATTTGTAAAAAACTTATGGAATGGTACACTTAAGATTGGTGCATTTCATTTTATATAAATTTTGCCTCAAGAAATAAAAAAGAGCTTTAAAAAATCACAAGGAAGTACTTTTTTATGTCCATTAGATTGGCAAAAATGTTGGAGCATCCTGAACTTATCTTGCCCTGCTAGTGGTTATACAAATTGAATCAACCATATAATACATTTGCATTAACTAATAAGTTGTGCATATATCAACCAAACAACTCCACTCAGGCATAGAAACTCTTGGTAACCTACATAGAGAAATACATAATATGTTCTGGAAAACTGGAAACAACTCAGATATCCATCAATAAGAGAAGACACAAATTGTGCCACATTCAAACATATCATCATGGATAAGTCTCATGAACAGAATAAAACCAAGAAACTTAAGAATACTTCCAATATAACTCCATCCAAAATCTTGCAAAATTAAGCAAGATATTGATTAGGGATACATATGGTAACACTATAAAGGAAAGCAAAAACAACAACAACAAAAAAGGATAGCTGGGGAGAAGGCATGGGAAAAAGGACTGGAATTGGAATGGGAAAGGCCATAAAGGGGACTTCAAAGTTATAAGTAATGTATTCTCTAAACTGGCTAGTGGGAAAACAGATGTTCATTTTACTATTCTTTATAACTGGCAATGTTGAAAATACTATTTGGTATGTATTCAGTATTTAATTTCTTGAGAAATTAGAGGTACACTTATATAATCTTTAAGGATACTTCATTAGCAATAATACGATATGCAAAATATGAGAAGTAGGCTTTCTGCTGTCACTAATTCAGTCATTCAAGTGTTTATCAAATGCCTGTACAGCTTGATATGGATGTGACATTAGTGGCCTTATTTGGAGGCCACAATTTTGGTGGCTGTATCTTAAAAGTGAATTAGAAGAACTACTGAAATCTAAAATGATTGGGATTTATATTGGTACAGTATAAATCTTCTAAGACTGTTTCTCAGAAGTTCCGCCATTATTGCTTCAAGAAGGGAAAGAAAATTATGGATTTTCACTTATGTGATGGGTAAATGAAACCATCAGAAAAGGCAGAAGTAATTTTTTTGGCCTTTGGAATGAATCTCCTTCAATAGAATTCTTTTAAAATAGGATGGGCCAGATAACTGAGAGGGCCCGGCTTTGACCTCCTTCCACTAATGCTGGTTCAGCTGACTTCTCAAAGCACACTTTTACGAGTTGAGCTGATTATTGACCCATCAATGAATTTACCTTAAAACCAGGTCATGGAGAATGTCTCCCATAATATATTTTCTTGCAACTTCACTATGATAAAAATTCTCCGGATGCTGTGGCTAATATCTAGATCTTAATGGTTATGTTGAATCCTAAACATTTTCAAGATATTTATAGATTTTTTCATCTCTGCATTTCCTGAAAAATCTGTGAATATTTTTCATTAAATTAACTTGCCAAGAAAATTAAGGTTGGACACTGTGGCTGCAATATAGTCCTACATTTGTAGCTTTAAATGTTAAGGGCTTACCCCAACCCTTTACTCTTTATAAGTATTCAAACATTCCTTTGGATAACAAATCATAAATTCATAGTGCTAGATATCCAGCAAGGTGACAGTCTGGTTGCTTGTATGAAGTACTTAAATATACACAATTGCAATTCCAAAGCCTTATTGCTTCATTTATCACAGGAAGTGTCAGAGTTCTGCAATATTTTGTAAGAAAAGCTACTCGACTTGCATGAATTCTCATAGGAATGACCATGACTATTATGCCAATTTCATCCTAAGTATTGAAGTTAATGTTCTAAATGACATTTAATAGTATGATTTATTTTCTATCTTAAACTTTATAGGGCACAAAGCAAGATCCTATCCTTTCATATTGCTTTTTTATTTTTAAAGAGTCTGACTGATGATAAAAATCTAAGCTTAAAAACTGTCAAATGATTTATGATATTTCATTTATTTTTCAAAGGATTGGGGTGTCACCAGTAAGCCTATTAGAATTGTAGGTTTAAAGTTCCTTGATTTTAAAAAAGACCAGCTGCATAAACAAGTTTTGAGCTTTGTAATTTAATTCTATGTGATTTTTTTTAATACTTCAAAGTACCAAAGTAGGCAGTTTTTCTTAGGTCATAAATAGTTGTTTATGTCATTATGATTTCAAACTTTCAAGTACATTTTAAGATCTACTTTTTAAAAATATTGATTTTTTTTTTTATTGTGTTCATTACAACCTCAAGACATTTCTTTCTGTCTACCTAAATCTCCCTTTCTTCATGGGCTGATAGCAACAAAGGTAGAAGGTGAAGAAACTGGAGGAAGCCTGCTTTTAAAAAATTGGAATTCTGTAGTCAAGTATATATAATCCAATGTCTTTGAGAAATGTTGTGAAACCACTTTAAAGCTGTTTTTTAATGACACTTTTAAGTTTGGGATAATTGTAAATTTGCATGCAGTTACAAGCGATAATATATGTTCCATGCACCACTTACACAATCCCCCCAGTGGTAACATACAGGATATTAACACTGATGCATTCTAGATCTTACTCAGATTCTCCTAGTTTTTCTCGAACTCATTTGTGTGTGTATTTATTTAGTTCTATCTAATTTTTATCACGTGTAGCTTCTTGTATCTACTACAGTCAAGATGAGCATTTCCATCTCAAAGATTCCTCATGCTGGCCCTTTATAATCACACTTATCTACCTTCCCACTTCCCACCCCTGTCCCTAACCGCTGGCAACCACTAATCTGTCCCCTATTTCCATAATTTTTCCATTTTAATAATGTTATTTAAATGGATCCTTAGATTTAACTTTTTTAATTTAACTTTTTCATTCTTTTGAGATTATCTCTTGAGATTAATATTATTTCCTTGAGATTCATCCAACTTGTGTTTATGAATAACTTGTTCATCTTGATTTCTAAGTGGTATTCCATTAAAATCAATTTTGATTTTTAGTTTATATGCACACATAAAATGTGAAGCAATAATGCAAAATATCAGTTTAAAGGTGTTTAGGACATTGTTGAAATTAACCTATTAAAATTACATTTTTTTTCATTTTAGTCATTTGGATTGGATTTATCTATGGCTTAATATGCTAAGACTGGATGAATCATCACCTGTATACTGAACATATAGTTCCAGTGGGAACATTCTATTCCCTAACTCATTTTAATAAAATCTGTGAGGTTGGAGATACAAGAGAAGTCCTTGTTCTTATTCCAGCAGATTTGCTATTTAGTTTTTTCTTTCCTTTTACAGCCTGTGATTACCCACATAACTCTCTTCATATAGCCTATTGTTACCTAAGTAATTCTTCTTCCCCTTGTGCCTGTGTTTGCTTTTTCAACTAAATGATTAAGTGTCTTAATTTCTAGGCTAAGATACTTCTTTCCTCCTTCTTCCCTAAATTCACTTACTCTTTCTCTGCGCTGAAAGAAAGGGTTAAGATGATGAGTACCAAGAATAAAAGTATTTGGCTTCATCTGGGAGGCCAGAGAAGGCTTCCCTAAGGAGGATACATTTAAGCAAAAATCTGATGGATGAATAAGAGTCAACTAGGAGAAGAGGAGGAAGAAATAGCATTTCAAACAGAGGAAAGAAAGGGCATGGGCAAAGACCCTGTGGTGGGAAGGAGCAAAGCAAGCAGGAAGAATTGGAATCAAGCCAAGTGGAGAATGGGCTGAGAGAACCAAGGGAATATATGGTATGAAATTAGACTGGAGAGGGAGGCAGAGTTCAGACCTTATAGAGCTTTTTAGGTCATATTTAATAAAGATCAGTGCTTATTCTAAGACCAAGGAGAAACAAATAAAAGGTTTTAAGCATGAAGTTGACTTGACCAGATTTGCAATCTGTAAAGATCCTTTTGGCTGCAGCGTGGATGGTGCTTTGCGGTAAAGGGTGGAAGTGTCTTGACTGGTTACAGGCCATCTTAGTGGGGTACACTGGAGAGGATGGAGCTTGGGGTAAAGTTATAGTGGTACAGTTATAGAAAAGATAACAGATTTAATCCTTAAATCCCAACAGATATGTTGTATTAGAAATGGGAGAGGAAAGAGAACTGTATTAAAAATAACTACTGATTACAGCATTTAGACAGCGAGGGAATTCCAGCAGCAGATCACATTTTGGGAACATCATGCGTTTCAGAGGCAGAACATTTCAGATGGCTGTGAGACACACAAGAGGAAAGGTCAAGTAGTAATAATGATAATAGCCAATATTTTTGAGCATTTACAGTTATTACAGCATTTTTTAAGCTGAGGACATGGAAACACAGAAATGTTAAGAGACTTGTCCAATGTCAGACAGTAAGTGGAAGAAACAGGATTTGAATCTACATAGTTCACCTCCAGAGCCCATGCACCTTATCATTCTGTATGCTGCCTGTGTAGACAGATATGGACCTACAGATATGTAGGTGTGGAGCTCACAGAAGGGGTCTGGACTAGAGATTAAAAGTACAGAACAAAAAAGTTCATTTTTATTTATGTCTCTGTGAAATGGATGAGATATCCTAGGGAGAGAATATAAAGTGAGACATGATGTTTACCTTGAGGATCTTCAGCATTCAGTGGCCAAGGATGGCAAGATAGGCAGACGGAAAGACCAGGGACTTCTGGTTGATATAAAATAAGAGAAAGGGGATGTTAAGGAGATAATGAACAATGGTGGTTTTACTGCTAACATGTCCAGTAAGATGAAGACTGAATGGCGTCTGTGGACGACTTTGACAGAAGGATCTTGGAGGAGTGGCATAGTGGGGCTCAAGCACATATGAGGAGTGAATAAGATATGAGGACATGAAGTCAGAACATTTAGGCAACTCTGTAGAGAGGTTTATTTGAAGCAGGAAGTGTCTAGATAGGCCTGTGAGCTATAGCTGGAGGGAGATGTGGGGCCAAATGGTTTTGTTTTGCTATTATTTTAAAGGAAGAGACTAGGGTTTGTTTCAAAACCAGTGCAAAATGATCTGCGTAAGAAGAAGAGGTTGAATATATAAACAAGAGAAGGAATAATATTTTCACGTTGTTGGGAAAATGGGAGAGAATGGGATTAGGCATAGGCAGAGGGTCTGGCATTTGGAAGGAGGAGGGGCACCACTTTGGTGTGTCAAGTCCAGAGTAGGAAGGACTGGAGCCACTTTGGTAGGTTGTATGTGATACCAGGAAGGAGAGTGACTTTCCATCAGATAACTTCTGTTTCCTTTGGAAAATGAAGGTAAAATGATCTAGAGAGAGCATGAAGAGGAGAATAGTACTGAAGGTTTGAGGAGTTAAGGAGAGCAGGTTTAGTGTCAGACATCAAAGAGGCTGGCTCTTGTGTTTCCAAAAATGATCTGGGCAGTGAGTTTCCTATTTGACCACAAACATCCTTTTCTGAGCAGTTGCAGAGTTTGAGGAGATGAGAATTTGTAGGACACAGAGACTTAGGCTGCTCTAAATGTGGTTTCTGTATTGTATGTGTCCATTTCTCCTGAGAGTGAGGTCAGTATTAAAGCTGAGAAGGAGACGGGAGGCATGAGATGTTCTGTGGAAATTTGTAAACACATTTTTTTAAAGCAAACATTTGTAGTGATTTAAATTATTTTATTGAAAGCGTCTTCTGACACATCACATGTTATCTTACATTTTACTTATTTTAGAAAGCAGTTTATTCACCAGCCAGGCTCTTCAACTGGCTTTTTAAGGACAGGGCCCCTATCTCACTAAGCAAGCTGCTGAGTGTGTGTCCCACAGGTATTCACTAAATAAATGGTGAGAAAGTGCTAGATATTGCAACTCTGCTGGTACTGTGGCTACATTTCATTTGGCCAAGGGATTTTTTTGCTTATATTTTTTTGTAAACCTTACTAAATAGATGTTCTCATTTGAAATTATAATGATCTCCATTTTTTTAACGTGCCAAGAGAGTGATTTTCCCTTACCCAATTAAAAGTTTGATTTATTTAATGTAACTGGGAAGGGTGAATCATAAATGAAACATTATATGTATTTATTTTTCATATGTTTTAAGTTATGAAAATGTATTTGCTTGAACTACCATATTCTAAGATTTTGATACATTTTGTAGTGACTGTTCTGGATGTTTTCTATTCCAGAAAATATGAAATTTTAGTTTCGATTTTTCATAAAAAGATATATCAAATATGATAGCTTTAATTTTAACTCTATTAATTTAGATTGGCCTAGGAACAACAGAATGCTTGCACAAAAATCCTAAAGAACATACTAAGAAATATTTTATTTTTACCATAGGTAAAAAAGATGATGAGTTTCTCTAAATATAGGTGGCTTTTTTTTTTTTTTTTTTGGCCAATATACAAATAAAGATTCATCTAAAGCAGTGGTTCTCTAAAGGGGTGGTATATCAATACTAACATATAACGTTGCTTTCTGCCCCTGTGCAAGATTCTGTTTCCGTTCTTCATGGTACCATGCCCCTGCTGAGACCCTCTTCATACTGACTAGATTGTTTTCTGCTTCAGTCAGGTTTTGAAGTGTTCGCATTTTTTTCTACTGTATCTTTGCCTCCTTGTCCATCTATGGCTATAGGAAGCTCATCCTGGGAGTGGAGGAAAAGATGTTCTGTCATTGCCACATTCTTCTGGACACAGAATGGAGGACTATAGGAATGTAAGCATTTGCTGAAACATAGTACTCTTTTCTGTTTCTAAGCACCTATTCATTATTGCTGTCATCGACCCTTATGTTCTCCATGTTTCCCAGGGTTCCTTGCTTCCTTCAATCTATGATCACTTTAAGTATGATCTTTCCTCTCCCCTGCACCTATAGTCTCAGGTGAATCTTCTTCCCCCCTTACCAAGTACACAAGGTAATTGTACTCTTAACACCCTAGGAAAACCTGAAGTCTTTGTGCAGCCAGCCTGACCTGGACAAGGGCAGAGAGCTTCAGGAGCTTGCTTTTCAAGAAGTGCCCAGTTGAACCTAGGGAGCTTCAATCCTCAGGAACAAATGTGAAAGAAGATCTAGCTAGACAAACTGTGAAAACAATACATTTACCTGCCATGACCTTTACGTTGGTTATGAGGATAGCTCAGAAGTCTCTTTGCATCACTATATGTACCCTACTTGTGTGGATATTTTGTGATATGGTCTTCAAAATTGGAACAAGCCATGGCATACCAACTTGAAAGAATATTTTTAGATTCAGGCTCCATGGTGGTTACCATACGACTGCTTAAGCCACAGCTGCTTCTAAAACACCTTTGCCATACTTAACTTTTTCTGATTTAATTAGATCATATAGTTAGTGTCATTAATTTGGGATGGAAGCACCCTTCTGTCATGACTACTGTCCCTCACAAGTTTGAAAATGATTCACCATGCAGTATTAAAAAGTAAAATGCTTTTATTACTTTCATCAAGAGGCCATATGATACAAAGGTAGCTGTTCGGGATAAAGATGAAAAAGCAAGTAGGAAAAGAAAATTAAAGTAAAAAGTTATTTCCTGAGATTTATTATTTCTGGCACTATTTTTGGATTTTGGGTTCTATATTTTAGAAGGTAAAATATCAGTCAAGAATCAGGAGTCTGTGTTTTATTCAATTAGAAAGTTTTGATGTATTTGGAAAGTCATGTAATTTTCCTATTGTCCAAGTAAAAATGGCCATGATTCCATAGTAGAAGCTTATGGAGAATATGTGTGAAGGTACTGAATGATGAATCAGAAACAAAAGTTAAGCATTTCTTTGGTTTTGTAACTTCATATAATTCAAGAGATAGTATTTAAGTCATATTCATGTATACATTTTAAAAATCTTAGTACTTTACTAAAGTTGCAAACTTTCATATTACACAGTTCAATAAGGCAAATATCTTTATGACTTTTGTGTAAGATCCTAAATACTGTTATTTTTTCAAAAAATATAGATGTGGCCTTAATGATATGCTAGTAATACTGTTTTGTGGTTTTCTCTTAAAAGTTTGTAAATCCAGTTTTCTTTTTTTAGGTGTGTTGAAGAAAGTATGCACATCTTATCGTCTGAACATTTTGATGGAATTAACCACAAACTTCATGCAAGAACAGTAAAAGGTATTTTGTTAAATAATTTTTGCATATTGATGTAGTGCTTTTAATTTCTAGATTTGCCTCACAAAGGCCTACCTTAAATCAACTGCAATGGATACTAATTCACAGTAGATTTTGTAAGAGAAGTTTCTTAATCATAAAATATATTTCTTCTGTACCAAGTCATATGATATTTCTTTCAGAAAGTGCTTGTGCAGACTAAATTTCAGTATTAGTAGTTTGAAATAACATCATTTATTTTCACTGTGCAGTTGTATGTATTTTTATATGCAGAGTACATTGTAGTCATGTATTTAAAACATGCCCATGAGATAGATATGAAATTAATCAGGAAAGATAGGACAGCTGCATTCATTTCCTACCTTGCTCTCCTTGGAGTACTTCAGAATAGATGTGTTTAAGAGCAAATCCAAAGTGAGCACCTTACTGGGCATACCTGTTACCATTAGGATGATATTAAATGGCATGGTGAGCCCTTAAAAAGGTAAGCACCCTCTTGAAAACGCCAGAATAGCTTGAGCTCCATTCCCAGATCCAACACTATAAGCCACATAGACCTAACAGACATCTGTAGAATACTCCACTTAAAGAACAAAACACACATTCAAGTGCATATGGAACACTCTTCAGAATAGATTATTAGGACATAAAATTAGCCTCAATACATGTAAAAAGGATTGAAATGATACTGAAGTATGTTCTCTGACCACTATAGAGTACAATTAGAAATAAGTAACAAAAGGACATTTGGGAAATGCACAAATATGTAGAAATTAAATGATATACTCCTAATTTGGGAAATGCACAGATATGTGGAAATTAAATAATATACTTCTAAATAATCAGAGTCAAAGAAGAAATCACAAGGGAAATTAGAAAATATCTTGAGATAAATTAACCTAAAGCACTACATACCAAAATTTATGGGCTGCAACTTTAAAAAGCAGTGTTTAGAGAGAAATTTATAGCTATAAATCCTTATTTTTTTCAAAAAAAAGAAAGATCTCAAATTGATGACCCAACTTTTCACCTTAAGAACCTAGAAAAAGAAGAGCAAACTAAACCTAAACAAGCAGAAGGAAGAAAATAATAAAGATGAAAGTGCAAATGAATGAAATAAAGAATAAAAACAATAGAGAAAATCAATAAAAGCAAAAGTTGGTTCTTTGAAAGATCAGCAAAATTAATGAACCTTTAGCTTGACTAACCAGGATAAAAGAATAATCAGCAATGAAAGAGGGGATATCACTACTGACTCTACAGAAATTTAAAAAAGGTAATTATATGCCAAAATATTTGGTGACTTAGATGAAATGGATAAATTCCTAAAAAACAAAAACTACCAAAACGGAGTCAAGAAGACAGAGAAAATATGAACCTGTAACAAGTTAAGTGATTGAATTATAATTTTAAAAATTTCCCCCCTCACACACACAAAACCCAGGCCCATATGTCCTCACTGTGAATTCTACCAAAAATTTAGAAAACAATTAATACCAATCCTTTACAAACTTCTCCAAAAAATACAAGAGGAGAGAATACTTCCTGACTGATTCTGTGAGGCCATTGTATTACCCTGATAAAAATGGACAAGACAACAACACTAGAAAACTATAGAGCAGTATTTTTGGTCTATAGTTGTGATGTAAAAATTCTTGGCCGGGTGTGGTGGCACACACCTATAATCCCAGCACTTTGGGAGGCTAAGGCAGGTGGGTCACCTAAGTTCAGGAGTTCGAGACCAGCCTGGTCACCATGGTGAAAGCACGTCTCTACTAAAAATACAAAAATTAGCTGGGCGTGGTGGCGAATGCCTGTAATCCCAGCTACTCTGGAGGCTGAGGCAGGTGAATAGCTTGAACCCAGGAGACGGAGGTTGCATTGAGCCAAAATTATGCCATTGCACTCCAGCCTGGGCGACAAGAGCAAGACTCTATCTTAAACTAACAAACAAAAATTCTCAACAAAATACTGGAAAATTAAATCTAGCGACATATGAAAAGCTTTAAAACCAAGACCAAATGGGATATATGTAAGGAATGCAAGATTGGTTTGACATATGAAAAATCAGTGTTGACACCACATTAATAGAATAGAGAACAGAAGCCACATGATAATCTTAATAGACACAGAAAAAGCACTTGACAAAATCTAAGCCCCTTTTATCATACAAACACTGAACAAACTAGGAATAGAAGAGAACTTCCTCACCCTGATAAAGAGAATCTACCAAAACTACACAGCTAACATCATACTTAATGGTGAAAAACTGAGAGTGTGCCCTCTAAGATCAGGAACAAGACAAGAATGTGTTATCTTACTGTTTCTATTTAACATTGTACTGGAGGTTCTAAGCAGGACAGTTAGGTAAGAAAAAGAAAAGCATCCAGATTGGAAAGGCAGAAGAAAAACATTCTCTATTTGTAGATGACATCTTGTATGTAAAAAAATCTTAAGGAATCCACTAAAAATTTCTTAAAACTAATTAATGAATTCAGCAAGGTTGAAAGATACAAGATCAGTATAAAGATCAATTGTATTTATATATGCTACCAAGGAACAATCTGAAAATTAAGAAATAAAACTGAGAAATTAAGAAAACAATGACATTGGCAGTAACATTAAAGAGAATATATACTCAGGAATAAATATTTACAAATAAGCAAAAGGAGTGCAAGACTTGCATACCAAAAACTACAAAATATTGTTGTGAAAAATTAAAGACCTAAATAAGTGGAAAGACGTCTGTGTCTTTGAATTGGAAAACTCACATTGTTAAGATAGTAATACACCCCAAATTGTTCTAGTTTCAATGCAGTCTCTGTGAAAATTTCAGCTGCCCCTTTTGTAGAAATTGACAAGCTGACCTTAAAATTAATATGGAAATACAAGGAATCCATAATAGCCAAAATAGTATTGAAAAAGAAAAGCAAAGTTTGAAAACTCCCCATTCTCAATTTCAAGACTTACTACAAAGCTATAATAAATAACAGTGTGGTAGTGGCATAAGGACAGACATACAGATCAATGGAATAGAATTAAGAGTCTAAAAATAAACTGTTACATCTATGGTACACTGATATTCAACAAGGATACCAAGGCAATCCAATAGTCTTTTCAGCCAGTAGTCTTGGGACAACTGGATATCCTCACACAATATATAAAAATTAATTCAAAATGGATCAAAGACCTAAATGTAAGAGATAAAAACAGTATGAAACTCTTAGAGGAAAACATAGACTGAAATCTTTATAACCTTGTGATAGGCAGTGGTTTCTTAGATTGATACCAAAAGCATAAACAACAAAAGAAAACTATGTAAGTTGGACTACACTAAAATTAAAAACTTTTGTACTTCAAAGGACACCATCAAGAAAGTGAAAAGAGAGCCCAAAAAATGGGAGAAAATATTTGCAAATCATATATCTGATAAAGAACCTGCATCCAACCTATATAAAGAACTCTTACAACTCAACAATAAAAATAACCCAATTAAAACTGGTCAAAGAAATTGAATAGACATTTTTCCAAAGAAGATCTGCAAATTGCCAATGAGCACATGAAAAGATGCTCAACATCATTAGTCATTAGGGAATAGCCACAATGAGATACTGCTTCATGCCTCGTGGGATGGCTGTAATTTAAATATGGACAAAAACAAGTATTAGTGAGGATTTGTTGACATTGGAAACCGTGTACATTACTGGTGGGAATGTAAATGGAAAACTTGTTTGGAAAACAATCTGGAAAATCCTCAAAAGGTTAAACATAGAGTTACCCTAAGAAACAGCCAGTGATATATTGTAAACCTCTTCCATTCCTATGTGTAACACTGTAAAGGGGTAAATGTTACAGTATGTGAAGTATATCACAAATAGCTCCTCCTAGATGGTCTGTTACTGTGCCAAATTCTTAGGGTACCATATGAACACAAAGGGGTGTGAACCCTACTCTCTAGAGCTTCTTGTCTGTTAGGAGTATGAGGCATTACAATTGTGGTAAGTACCATCAGGGAAAGATACAGGGGCCACTAAGATTATTAACGGGGATATCTGAAACTAGGTCAGGTACAGTTCTCTTAAGGAGGTGATTTTCCCTTGTGATCCGAAGGATGAATCCAAGTTATCAAGGCAAAAAGGGCATAAGATAAGAGGGATTAGAGGAAACGGGGGGGCCAACATGTGTAAAGACTCTGTTGAGGGAGTCACGGGGTGCTCAGGAAATGGATGGAAGGTCAGTGTGAATGAGACAAAGAAAGTGAGGGGGTGAGGAGTGCAGGGTGCATCTGAGAAGAATGTCCAGACCAGAGGGTGCACAACCTCATCAACGTGTTACGACTTTGAAAGGTTTTCAGTCTGGGGTGACACATTCTAATTTGTATTTTGAAAACATCACTCTGGCTGTGTCAGTTAGAAAAGGGGCAGGAGTAGAAGTGGGAGGGACCAGTGAAGAGTACTCATGGTCTAGGCAGGGACTGATAGAGCAACTTGCACCAGACAGTTGGCAGTGGAGATGAGGAAAAGGGGACATGTCTGAGGGCTTTTTGGAAGATAAAATTGATACTATTTGGGAAAGCCAAGATAGGGGAAGTAAGGGAGAGCAGTGTAAGGCATGGCTCCCAGACATTGGACTTTGGAAAGTGAATGAGTTGGAGGGCTGTTTCTAAGCCAGAGATTTTCCTTCATGATAAACTTTGTTATGAACAACTTCAAGTAACATGAATGGATTTTGTTCTGTTGATAAGTATCTCTTTCTTACCAAGGCAGTCACATATAATACAGAATTATGTGATTTGCTGATAGCAAATATTTGGGGAGAGTACAAATTTCGGAAAATTAGACAATGTTTTTTATTTGCCAGATGAATTTTGTTCTAAGAGTCTCTGTTGTACTAGTCTGTCTCCTGTGTTGTTGTTGTTTTTTTTTTTACTGTGGCATGAGTTGTTTTTAATTTGTTATGCTGTTACTAAAGTTCTGAGGGCTGCAGTTAAAATATTCCAATTTCTCCCTTCCATCTTTATTGATTCGCCAGATTTTGCATAGAAAACTCTTTGAGGGCTAGAACAGCAGTAATTGCATCACCCTGTTTTCAAGACTTCAAGTTTCAAAAGCAAATCATAAAAAAAAAAAATACAGTTCCTGATTTGAGTTAGATACAGGGACAAAAAAGTAGCACATACTTGAAGGTTACATGGTCTACAAATGGCGGCTATATTTTCCTTGGGAGAGTAGTTCTGTTGGTATATATTTTTTAAATACTCAAAAGGCTGAACCTCAAGCAGTAATAAACACAAGCAAAAGTCCTGTGTCTTCTTATGATGTGTTTGGCCTTGCTGATCCTCCCCTAGTGCTGTAGCGATCATCTGTCATGTGAGTGTCCTCATTTTTATGTAAGTAATGAAAGTAGACTCTGAAATAATTTTCTGGCAAGTAACTACCTTCCAATGAGAAATACCTGGACTGAATGTAGTTTTAGAAATTTCTTATTTCCTTGGCCAGCCAAAGTCTTAAAATGCCAAGTTCTTTGGGGATGCTTTTATTCTCCAGTTATGTAGAAGTGATGGTGTTTTCTTATAACTTCTAAAAGCTAAGAAGTGACAGCGTGCTGGCAGCCCTTGCAGCCCTCGCTCGCTCTGGGTGCCTCCTTGGCCTCGGTGTCCATTCTGGCCGTGCTCGAGGAGACCTTCAGCCCACCGCTGCACCGTGGGAGCCCTTCTCTGGGCTGGCTGAGGCCGGAGCTGGCTCCCTGGGCTTGCAGGGAGGTGTGGAGGGAGAGGCACGGGCGGGAACCAGGACTGCGCTTGGTGCTTGCGGGCCAGCTAGAGTTCCGGGTGGGCGTGGGCTTGGCGGGCCAGCCAGCCGGGGCAGTGAGGGGATTAGCACCCAGGCCAGCAGCTGCAGAGGGTGCGCCAGGTCCCCCAGCAGTGCTGGTCCACTGGTGCTGTGCTCGATTTCTCGCCGGGCCTTAGCTGCCTCCCCACGGGGCAGGGCTACCTGCAGCCCGCCATGCCTGAGTCTCCCCCCTCCACTGTGGGCTCCTGTGCAGCCTGAGCCTCCCCGAGGAGCGCCGCCCTCTGCTCCAGGGCGCCTGGTCCCATCGACCACCCAAGGGCTGAGGAGTATGGGTGAATGGCCCGGGACTGGCGGGCAGCTCCACCTGCTGCCGGGTAGGAGATCCACTGGGTGAGGCCAGCTGGGCTCCTGAGTCTAGTGGGGACTTGGAGAATCTTTGTGTCTAGCTAAGGGATTGTGAGTGCACCAATCAGCACTCTGTGTCTAGCTCAAGATTTGTAAATGCACCAATCAGCATTCTGTGTCTAGCTAATCTGGTGGGGACTTGGAGAATCTTTATGTCTAGCTAAGGGATTGTGAATGCACCAGTTGGCAGTCTTTGTCTAGCTCAAGGTTTGTAAATACACCAATCAGCGCTCTGTGTGTAGCTCAAGGTTTGTAAATACACCAATCGACACTCTGTATCTAGTTAATCTAGTGGGGATGTGGAGAACTTTTGTGTCTAGCTCAGGGATTGTAAATGCACCAATCAGCACCCTGTCAAAATGGACCAATCAGCTCTCTGTAAAACAGACCAATCTGCTCTCTGTAAAATGGACCAATTAGCAGGATGCGGGTGGGGCCAGATAAGAGAATAAAAGCAGGCTGCACGAGCCAGCAGAGGCAACCCGCTCGGGTCCCTTTCCGCGCTGTGGGAGCATTGTTCTTTTGCTCTTTGCAATAAATCTTGCTGCTGCCCACTCTTTGGGTTCAGACTGCCTTTATGAGCTGTAACACTCACTGCAAAGGTCTGCAGCTTCACTCCTGAAGCCAGTGAAACCACGAACCCACCGGGAGGAATGAACAACTCCAGAGGCGCCGCCTTCAGAGCTGTAACACTCACCGCGAAGGTCGGCACCTTCACTCCTGAGCTAGCAAGACCACAAACCCACCAGAAGGATGAAACTCTGAACACATCCGAACATCAGAAGGAACAAACTCCGGACACGCCGCCTCTAAGAACTGTAACACTCACCATGAGGGTCTGTGGCTTCATTCTTGAAGTCAGTGAGACCAAGAACCCGCCAATTCTGGACACATTTTGGCGACCACAAGGGGACCATCGCCTGTCGCCGAGCGGTGAGACTGTCGCCGAGCGGTGAGACCATCGCCTATCGCTAAGCGGGGACAGTCGCCTATTGCCAAGCAGTGAGTACCATTGGACCCTTTTCGCTTGCTATTCTGTCCTATTTTTCCTTAGCATTCTGGGGCTAAATGCCGGGCACCTGTCGGCCAGTTAAAAGCGACTAGTGTGGCCTGCGGACTAAAGACATGGGTGTCAGGCTTTCTGGGAAAGGGCTCTCTAACAATCCCTGACTCTTCGGAACATCAGAAGGAGCAAACTCTGGACACGCCATCTTTAAGAACTGTAACACTCACCGCGAGGGTCCGTGGCTTCATTCTTGAAGTCAGTGAGACCAAGAACCCACCAATTCTGGACACAAAGCCACATTGGTAACTTTACACTGAAATAAATTTTAATTTATACCCTAAAATCATTTTCATATGATCCCTGAAGAGTTCCACTTGTATTTAGGATGCCAGCACACAGAACCAACTGACCAGTAAAGATCTCATGAGAAAAAGAGTGTGCAAATGGATTGTGATTTCAGTTATAACTGTTATAAGAAAGGTGGCTTCCTGATTATTAGTGTTTATTGCTAATGTGTCAGTAATGGGCAAATATTATAAATCTGTAAATGCCAAACACAGCAAAGCTAGAGGAGAATTTGTATTAGGAGAATCAGGACAGTCATTTAGAGAAAATCATAGTGACTTGCCTTTTGCATTTTTCTCCTGGGGCATTTTCACTAACATTTGTTCTCCTGAACCAGCACACACAGGAAGGAATCAGGGACTACTATTCCTAATTTTTCAGTGAGAATACTGATGCTTGCATCTATTTGAATCAAGTTTCCATTTTTCTTACTGCAGTATAGGCCATCTAAAAATTAGCTTTTTATTATTGGGCATTAACTCTCATTGTTTTTCATGTGTACTTATTCTGTTGTGCATTTAAATTTCTGAGAATACTGAGGGCAGAACCCAGTACCTGTCTTCAAACCTCAGCTCCACATTTTACTAGCCGGGTGAGCTTAAATAAGTTACTTAATTTCTCTGTGCTTGAATTTCCTTGTATGTAAAATGGGGATCATAAAATATCCATCTGAAGGCTGTGATGAGAATTAAAGAAATTAGCATATACTTAAAATGCCTAGAACACTGTTTGGAGCCATAGTAATCTCAAAATAAATGTTAGATGCTGCTGCTGTTATACCAATAAAATAGCTCTCTAGCTCCCACCTGCTAATTAAGAGGTTAATTCAGTTATGGTTATTGGTGGTGGTGGTTTTCTTTCTTGTTGGGGCTATTTTGGTGGAGTAAGGGCAAGGTTACATAGCTAGTAAATGGTATAAACCAGGTTTACTAAGTCATTGGTTTAGAGTAGGGATTAGCAAACCAAATTGGGCCTGGTTTTGTGTGGCCTGCAAGCTAAGAATGATTTTTATATTTCTAAATTGTTGGAAAAAAAACAAAGGACAATATTTTCGGATCAATGAAAATGATATAAAATTTTCAGTATCCATACATAGTTTTTATTGGAACTTCGTAAATAACCTTATATATTGCTTGTAGCTGTTTTCTTACTACACTAGTAGAATAGAGTAGTTATGACACAGATGGTAGGGTCCACAAAACTAAAAATATTTACCATGTAACCCTTTACAGAAAAAGTTTTCCAATGCCTGCTTTGTGGGGTTATCAGTTATGTTGATTAGAGTGAATGCCTGCTTTTTATACTGCCCTACTTTGACAAAAGATGGTTACATAAGAAAGTATATAACTTTAATTAGCTATCCTTGTGGCCAGAAAACTTTGGTTTGTTTTGTTTTCAAAAGAATAATTTTCTACGTTGGTTAAAATTTTCTTGAAACTGGCATACAAGTTCATAAGTAGAGTTAATTCAACTCTAGTAGATTGTGTAAGTATATACATGCCAAAAACTATACATATTCACTAGAGTATTAAGATTTGGATTAGTCTCAAGAGTTGTCAAAACAAAAGTCTGACTTTATGTGCCCTGTGTGTGGGGGGGGGGGGGGGGGTGGGGAGGAGGTTCAGTACATTTGCTATTCTGTGTTTCATTTTTAAAAGATTATTGAAATATAATGCATTCTGAAACAGCCTGTTAATGTTTTTCAATGATAATGTACCTTAAGAGTATAGTATTATAATCCCATTTTGGAAGTTACTTGTGATTATTTCTTTAAAGCCTTTGCTTTTGTGACTGAAAGCCTGGTATTTATAAGGTAGCCAAACTCTGGAGGCTTTTAGCAGTTGTACTTGGAGAACATGTGCTTTAATTTTGTCATACCAATCATTTAGGCAAATAACCCTTTCTTCTATCTATGTGCTGTTTCTAAGTATGATGTGGATCTTTCTTATTTGGTTAGTTATATAATCTTTATTTAGCATCTTCTTTCCCCTTGAATATTTGCAAAATCTTGTAACTCCTTTTTTTTAAGGTTTATATCATTCAAAGTTAATTCATCAAATAGTTTTGAAAGACTTCGTCCAAGGTCCTGAAGCTAAGAACACATGGACACAGGAAGGGGAACATCACGCTCCGGGGACTGTTGTGGGGTTGGGGGAGGGGGGAGGGACGGCATTAGGAGATATACCTAATGCTAAATGACGAGTTAATGGGTGCAGCACACCAACATGGCACACGGATACATATGTAACAAACCTGCACATTGTGCACATGTACCCTAAAACTTAAAGTATAATAATAATTTAAAAAAAAAAAAAAAGAATGTGACAGACTTCCACCCTGCCCCTGTAGAGTTTTGAGTCTGGTGAGTAAGATAGATGTGAAGTTAATATAAGTGTGATCAGTTTTGGGAAAGGAGAATTAAATTGTGCAAAGAAAATACAGAATAACAGGACCTTAACTAATCTGAAGAAGGTGGAGAATATTCTTCGGATTTTTTAAAAAATTTGTGATGATTTTGAAGATCCATCCTTAACTAAAGATCTGTTACTAAGTTGAAATTATTTTGAGTTTAGAAAAAGTATTGAATGAGAATTATAGGAAATTACATACAGTGTCACTCTTATTGATACAGGCACAATCTACTAAATTGCTATGTTGGATGATTGATGGATGGACTTTACACATTTGATTTTGCCAGGAAATTATATATTGAGTGTAATGGTCACCCTGAAATTGGAATGCAGAAAATACCAAAAGTGGAAAAAAGACTACTTGAAAATCAAAATACCTGTTCTTAAACAGAAATATATTTTTAAAGTGGAATCTAACTAGGTGTTTTCCCTCCTTTTAGAATGGTTATTATTTTAGTATGAAAATAGATGGTTATGTAGTTACGTATGTATTACATAAATATATACAATATAGTTATATATGTGTGTGTTTATGCACACACATACATGTATTATACCCAATTAAAGGTGGAAGTGCCACCAAGTCAAACCCCAAAAGTAACCACTGTTGATAATTTGATGCTTCTCTGTGAGAATACAACTTTTTTTTCCTTTAAAGGCAAAGGAGATCAGAATATACCTACTGTTCCACAGCTTGCTTCACTTAAGATGATGTTATGGACATCTTTCCCTAGCAGTGTTGATTGAGAACCACCTCTCTCCCTTAGATCTACTCTATTCTTGCTGTTCTCATTGTTGATACTGCTGTTTTAAGTTGTATTCTGTAAGGTAGAACATTCAAAAGGTTTACAAAAAAGTATACATAGTCATTTTTCTTTCCAATTCTTCTTTTTCCAGAGGCTACCACCCTTAGCAATTTCTTACCTCTTGAAATCATCCTGTTACTATTATATGCCTTTACTTAGACTAAAGTTAACCCCCCAAACTAATCATTCATGAGGAAGCCAAATGCTTAGTGAATTTACAGCAGCAACAATTGATTTTGTAATATTATATTTAATATTGTATTTAATTTTATTTAAGATTGTATACCAAAATGATAACAGATTTCGCATTCGTTGTATTTCAGTTTCAAGTTTAATGCTGTGTGATTGTTGTTAGAGGATGCAGTCTGGAGGTGAACAATCTCTGTCAGCAGTTTAGATCCTTCAAGTAACTGTTTCACAAGCAACCCCACGAGGCCCTGTGTGCCCCAAGGCACTGCCCCCACATGTCCTCACCACTATCTGCTTGTCTCACTGTCAGTGTTGCGAGTACAGACCCAGGTCTTGAAGACCCCAGGAGGAAATGACCTTGCTGCTTTAATCTCAAAGCTAATTTAGGGGTTTACAGCTCATCTCTGTGATCTCATATTTTCATCTGATAATTGTAATCTGGAACCACTGGGTTAACCTCCTGTTTTCAGGCCAACTTTGTTAATGCCAGAACCTGGGGAGTGGAGGTGGCTGGGTGGTGGTAGATTTAAGGGAGGTCAGGAATCTCCTCTGCCAGGACCAATCTGGAGCTGAGAAGATGTTATTTGTTGAAGCACTTGCTCTATAGCACTGGATCTTTTGTTAGCTGCTAATACTAAGATGGCCTTATGAACAAGATTACCTGAAACTCCCTGCCTTTCTGATAAACTCACCAGAGAACATGGGGTGATAGTATTGGGGGGAATATAGAAAGAAGTTAACCAGATCCAATCTTCAGAGTGGCTGTGTTGATATCCTATGGCCTGAAAAGCTAATACTTCTATAGGCAGTATTTACTTTTGTATAAAATATGTTCCTCAAAGAACTACCCAGATATACAGTGTGTAAACGTAAAACAAACAAAAAGACATATGCTAAGAAGATACTCCTTTACCAGAGTACTAGTAAAACGTTATACAATTCAAAAATAATATGTCATTCTTTCTGACATAGATGTATGTCTGTTATAAATATTGTGTGCTTTGTAAATGTTCTCTAGTCTTATCATTTTTCTTTACAGTTGAGCACATGCCTGGCTTAAGTCAAGTATGCTTCCAGTAAAAGTTAAAGACTTGCCACATAAAACGCCCTGAGTGATTGCCATTTTTGCCTAAATTTATATTGTTTACAAGACCTATGCTTCATATCACTACTATGATCACATTTACTTTTTTTATTGTGGTAAAAAACACATAACTTAAAATTTACCTTCTTAACCCTTTTTAAGTGTACATTTCAGTAGTGTTAATTACATTCACATTGTTGTGCAGCCAAACTCTAGAATTTTTCATCTTGTAAAACTGGAACCATGTACCCATCAAACAACTCCCAATTTCTCCCTGGTTTCTTCTCTTCTGGCCTCCCCTCCTCCCCACAACCCCCTATCCCCCAGAAACCATTATTCTGCTGTCTATCTTTGAATTTAATTACTCTAGATACCTGATATATATGGAATCATACAATGTTTGCCCTTTTCTGACTGGCTTATTTCATTTAACGTAGTCTTCTCAAGGTTCATGCATATTGTAGCATGTGTCAGAATTCCCTTTCTTTTTAAAGTTGAATAATCCATTGTATGTATGTATCACATTTTGTTGATCCATTTATCTGTCAATGGGCAGTTGAGTTGCTTCACCTCTTGGCTACTGTGAAAAATGCTGCTATGAACATGGATGTGCCTATATCTCTTTGAGATCTTGCTTTCAGTTTTTTTGTTTTGTTTTGTTTTTTGTTTTTTGAGATGGAGTCTCACTCAGTTGCCCAGGCTGGAGTGCCATGGCATGATCTCGGCTCACTGCAGGCTCCACCTCCTGGGTTCATGCCATTCTCCTGCCTCAGCCTCCCAAGTATCTGGGACTACAGGCGCCTGCCACTACGCCCGGCTAATTTTTTTGTATTTTTAGTAGAGACGGGGTTTCACCATGTTAGCCAGGATGGTCTTGATCTCCTGACCTCATGATCCGCCCGTCTCGGCCTCCTAAAGTGTTGGGATTACAGGCGTGAGCCACTGCGCCTGGCCTCAGTTCTTTTTGATATTCACACAGATGTGGAATTGCTAGACCATATGTTAATTCTATTTTTAATTTTTTGAGGTATTGCTATACAGTATTCCATAGTTTCTGCGCCATTTTACATTTCCAATGGTAAATAAGAGTTTCAATTCCTCCATATCCTCACCAACATTTGTTATTTTCTGGGTTTTGTTTTTTAAATAGTAGCCATCCTATTGAGTGTGAGGGGATATCTCATTGTAGTTTTGATTTGCATTTTTCTAATTAGTGATGTTGTACATCTTTTAATATGCTTGTTGGCCATTTGTACATCATGTTTAGAGAAATGTCTGTACAAATCCTTTGCTCATGTTTAAGTTGGGTTATTTGGGTTTTTTTGAGTAATAGGAGTTCTTTATATATTCTGGATATTAATCCCTTATCAGATAATTATTTGCAAATATTTTCTTTAATTCTGTAAGTTGCCTTTTCACTCTGATTGTATCTGTTGATACATGGAAGTTTTAAATTTTGATATAGTCCAGTTTATCTATTTTTACCTTTGCTGCCTATGTTTTTGGTGTCATCTCAGTCACATTTACTTTTCATCTTTTCATCTCCAAACACCCAAACTAATTTTTCTAAAGTAAGAACAAAATGTAATGAAATATTTAAATAATTGTAAAATAACTACTGCAAAGACAAAGATGACTACTTCCTGAAAGGGAACTCTTGGCTAGCACCATCATGCCCTAACTTGAAGTGTTGCTTCATCCACTAATGTGAAAATGTACACATTTGGAGTACAAAATGCTGTTGGAGGAGTGGATCTAGAAATAGACTGTGGGGACATGGGCAAATATAGGAAAACAAAGGAGGAGGAAAGCACACCTAGTTGTATCCTTTTAATTGGGATCCTTGAGTATCCACAAGTAAACTATTTAACAAATCCTTGCAAGAAAAAAATGGTCCTCTAGGGCCTTCTGCATTCTGATTTTTCTCATCTTTCCTATGTGGTAATGCCTCATAGTCAGCTAACACCTCTAAACAGAGACCAATTAGAAATTTTTGTTCTAAGGTTAACTTTCAAATTTAGAGAAATAAAGATGCTCTTCAAATATTTAACTTTATCTCAACCTAAATTTTAATAAACTATTGCAGTTGACTAGCAACATGGCCATTTATACCAATTAGTAGTTATAAACTATCAAGACTATCAGCCGTGCACAAAAAGTACTATAAGCATCTTTTCTAACTGCAAGAGTATATGAACCAGTGCTTGAATGGTTTTTTGTGTCTTCTGAGATATTTAAAGAAACTGGAATTTAAGTGATTTTTTTCTTCAAATGCTATTTCTCCTTGTATAATAATGTTGCCGTTGTTCCTTTTTTCTTCCTACTTTTTCTTGCTTTTGTGATTGCGACTCACTCATCTTTCTCTTGATCCTTAGTCCTACACAGATGTTGATAGTTCTCCTTGCCTAATTTTTCTTCCCCACCCACCCAGGCTCAGTATTCACTGTCCTCAGCCCTGATTGCTGTCCTCCAGCATTTACGAGGATCACAGTGAGCCTGCCAGAGTCAGTGTGGCTATGATTCTGGTTTCCGGGCACTAAAGGACATACACATTAAATACTTCCCAGATGCTGGGTCGGTGGCTTCCTCTCCTACCTGGTGCTCAGGCCAGGTGTCGGTAAGACGGTAGGAACCTGAACTGGCAGGAAATTATTAAGCTTAGATGTTGCCTCTGGACCATCTTGTCCTCCAAACACCCGAAGCAGTTTGATTCTTAAAAACTTATTCAGAAAAAGAAGCTACTGAGGTATTTTCCCTCTTTATTTTCTTTTGGGTTTAAATAAATAGCAATGGTTATTCTACCCATGTGAAGTTTTTACTTCTTAAATAAACCTGTGTAACAAATAGAGCATCTTCTGCAAAGAGAGTCCATGGATGCTTATTAATACATTAAACGTTCCAGTTAAGCTCTAGGTTAATGAAAATTCAAGTTTTTGAGTGGTTACTTTGTTCTAGTCCTCTGATGTACCATTTTGCTGTGTGCAACAGTACAGTATTATTTGAGTAGTTTTATTCATTAACAAAATGTACCAAAATAAATTTAGCTAGGGTCACAGTGTTTAATTTAATAGTATTACAATAATAACTACCATAATGAGTTTCAGATTTGCCTTCCTTCCCAGAGGATAAGACTTTTTTAGTTTTGAATGCCTTCTGAAGGTATGATAATGACAGCAAAATTAATGTCATGACCTTTATAGCCTGTTTATGGTTTTTCCATGTTTTACCCTAAAGGATTTAGGGAGCAGTGTACATCTAAAATAAACCACTTAGTATGGACAAGTTAAAAATTGGGTTAATTGGGTTCACATATCCTCAGCTGGTAGCACCTCAGTCAAGACATCATTCATCTTAGATAAAGGAACATGATTTTTACACTATAAAATCATCTTAAAACTATACCTGTAATGTTTTAAAAAGAAAAACATTTTTAAAAGGCTACTTTTTCAAATATGTAACAATGTTTTCTCTTATTATGTTATCTGGTTTGACTTTTTCAATTAGGAAATCAATTTGTTTTCATTTTCATAGCAAGAAAATGTTGATACAAACTAATGGGTCATGCTGCATGAACACTAATGCTCACTTCCATTTGGTGATGTTGGGCAGCAGCACTGTCTCTTGCAACAGACTCCTTTTCCCATTTCTAGTTTGTTGGTGGGACTTCCCATAAACAATCACCCTTCTAAGTCCTGGAGATGGGAAACTTGATTTTCATGGTTTATATATTTCAACAAAATGCAATGTTTGCATATTCAGCTAAAGTTGAGACAATTACATAGGCATGTTCGAATCCTTAAACATTTTGAGTATTTGAAAAATTCCTAAGGCAATTTTTGCAAGTGGTAGTTTTGGGGCACTTTCATGCGTTGTTGGATAAATCAGTGCAACTTCTTTGAAGGACAGTTTGGCAAAATCTAGAAAAATGTTAAGTCAACCCAGAAATTTTTTACTGTGACTTCCTGCAGATAGACTTCCCACATGTTAGCAAAGATGTACATGCAAGGGTACAGACTGTATGTAGCTTTGTAAGAGCAGAAGGCTAAGAACAATCTAATTGTCAACCAGTGGGTTAAAAAATAATGGTTCCACACAATCAAATACTATGCACTCTTTAAAAAGAATGAAGATGCTTGATGAGTGCTGAGATAGCAAACTCTCAAAAATATATTAAGTGAAAAAAGAACAGCGTGTATAATTTGCTTCAGTATGGAAATGCGGACAGGGGACAGAGCTTATTTCTATGTGTTAGTTTCTGTAAACATAAAACCATTTCTGAAAGGATGCCCAGAAAGATGCAAAGAGCTGTTGAGCTGTTGCCTCTGAGGAGGGGAACTGGTGGAATAGAATGAGAAGGAGGCTTATTTTTCAATTTATTCTTTTTTTTAGTGCTTGAACTTTTTTTTTTTTTTTGGACTGGTACTTATGTTTTTAATCAATATACAAACAGAATGTTAAAAAGCAGTTTTTGAAGACTGTAGCAATGTAAGTAAATGCTTAATATATAAATGCAATGGTCTTCCCTTATTTGTGGTTTCTCTTCTCATTTCAGTTACCTGAGATACAGTATGATGAGATAGAGTTTTGATAGAGAGACCACATTCACATAACCTTTGTATGTTGTTATATATGTGTTCACATTCACACATTATATGTTGTTATAATTGTTATATTTTCTTATTAATTGTTGTTAATTTCTTCCTGTGCCTAATTTATAAATTAAACTTCATCATAGGTATGTACGTATAGGAAAAAATACAGTATATATAGGGTTTGGTACTATCCACAGTTTTAGACATCCACTGGGATCTTGGAATGTATCCCCAGCAAAAATGGTGGAAATGTGATCATTTCAAAGCAGTGAATTAAATCCAAACTGATCAAAGCACTGCCAGCCAGATTGATTGAGGAAAACAAAATAAAGAACAATTTCACAATACATGTCTATATTATGGAAGTATAAATGACAGCCTCTTTATTTTATGGTTTTTATTTTGCTGCTGAGTATCAGTTATTAGCAAATAATGCAATTCTTTTTTGAAAAGCGTTCATCTTTGTTGTGATGGTAACTTCACTGGCCTGAATGCCTTCTGAACATTTTGTTAGCATTGAAAATCCAGGCTAGAAATTCCAAGGATGTTCTGCTTGATGTAGAAAGAATCAAATCTTTTTCTTATATCTGTATCCTAGACATTCGAACAAATAAGAAAACAGAGGATAGGCCTGTTTGTTAAAATTTGCCACAAACGTGGGTCTTTCTAGACTTAACTAAAATGCACTATGGCAGCATAGTCACTGTATTGTATTTATAGATAATATTGGAAATCAGTGTTTCCTAGGACTTGTCTTTAGTTAGTGAAACTTAATATTGATATATCTGAAAGGCCCCCAAACCTGATGTTAGATAAATTCAAGAGACTAGGACAATTTTTACTTTTACATAAAATAAATTTCTTAAATTATTTTAAGAGTGCTGCAGTCCTTCTAAAAACACAACCAAGCAATCTATACAAATCAAATAAACTTAATTATCTGTCACTTTTAGTTACAGAAAAGTATATTAATGGCAGAATTAATAAGACATTGCTTCAAATTTTAAAAAACACAGATGGAACACATTTTTAACACTGGGAGGTAAAGTTAAGGAATTTTTCCAGAAAGAGCAAAAATTAATAAATAGAAAACAAAACATAATAAAGAGGAGAAAAGCATAACCAGCCAGGGAAGCCCAACATTTCAATAATAGGAATTCAAGGGGGAAAAAAAGAGAGCAGAGCAAAGTAAATGAGGAAATCTTTGAAAAATAATTGAAGAAAATATCCCAGGAATTGAAATGTACAAATTTTCTGATTAAGAGGCCCCACCAAACACTTGGAAAGTGGAAGAAAATAGACTGAGACACTTCACTGTGAAGTTTATAAACATTGTTTCCACAATAAAAGCAAATTATATACAAAGGACTACTCACCGTGGCTTTGGATTTCTTCACATCGACATTGGAAACCAGAATACAGTGGAACATTGGCTTTAATTTTCAACCTGGAATTGTGTACTCGCAAAAATTATCCGACATTTTTATTGATGAGAGAGAAAGTAAATCTTCATCCTCCATTGTGGGACATCAGTTGATAATGCCCCAAATTGAACAATCAAGAAGTGAAATTATGAGCATGTTATTAATGATAATGGAGGTATAAATGCTGGAATAATCAACTCTTAAGAATTCAGAGTGCATGTCTCTGAGGAAGAGGACATGATGACTGCATTTTCAAAATAATAAGCTGTATAGAAATGTTTACTTGACTTGAATTTTTTTAGATTGCAAGGTAAAAATGGAAAGATTATTCTAGTTGCATCAGAGAAAATAGATTAGACTGGAGGCAGGAAGACAATTTAGGAGCGATTGTAATACAGGCAACAAGCAGTGAGGACCTGACCTAAGGCAGTAAAGGTGCCCATAGAGCAAAGACAATGGCTTTAGAAAATAGAGGAGGAGCACATTTGGAGGCAGGAGCTGCCTTGAGTTTGGAGGTAGCCATTTAGAGATATGTAGGAAGGAGAGAACATTTCACCCTGGAACGTGGGAATTGAAATATAAATTTGCAATTGTAGTTAGAACCAGATGAGTTGGAAGAAAATGAATAGAAAACCTATGAAGGAAAAATGAGGATCTAGGCTAGAACATATTTTCCTAATAGATTTTTATTGAGGCAGAAAAATGCCCTCTTAAACATTCTTAACCTACCAAGTTCAGTCATACGTGCAATACATGTTAAGGAACACAGGTGCCTGTATGTGCATGTATTTTATGACGGTCAATGATTAGATCATACAATTGGAAATAATGTTTTTTGTACTTCTAAGTATATTCTAGTACATTTCTTTTTTTTTGGGGGGGGGGGGGAAATGCCAAAGATGATAATAAACATTTCTTTTTAAAGAATTCTGGAGAACTTTATTAACATGTAATGTAATATGCTGTTTTTTGAGTAATGTTTTTACAAAGCATTGCAGCATATAGTATCCAGTTTAATCCTTTCTCCAGCAAAAAGAGTTAAGTATTTTATCTCTTACCTTCTATGAGCAGAAACTGAAATGGAAAAAAAGATTAAATGATTTGTCCAAGATCATACACTAAGAAGTTTCAGTTAGAAATGTACATCTCCCCACTCAGTTCCCCAGGTTTTTAACTCATTACATACCTGAGATTGGGCAGGAATACGATCCTTAAAATTAAGGGTGAGTCTAGTTCATTGGCTGACGTTCAGAAATATATGTTGATGCTGGACATGGTGGCTTGCGCCTATAATCCTAGCACTTCAGGCGGCCGACGCAGGCAGATTACTTCAGGTCAGGAGTTCAAGACCAGCCTGGCCAACATGGTGAAACCCCATCTCTACTAAAAACACAAACACTAGCCACGTGTGGTGGCACACGCCTGTAATCCCAGCTACTGGGGAGGCTGAGACAGGAGAATCAGTTGAATTCGGGAGGTGGAGGTTGCAGTGAGCCAAGATGGTGCCACTGTACTCCATCCAGGGTGACAGAGTGTGACTTAGGAGAGGAGAGAAGAGAGGAGGGAAGTGGAGGGAGGGGAAGGGAGGGGAGGGGACGGGAGTTGTTTTTAATCAAACCCGTTAGCGGCATGCAGCCATTTAGGGAAGGAAGATGATTGCCAAACATTGATACATTGTATTAATGCAAATTTCAATATAAGCATTAAGAATTTACTACATGGATTAAAATTTATTCTGTAGATTAAGTTTTAGCTCCTCTAAAGCTTTAGTAACATTTTGAGAATTTTGTTTTTATTTCTGAAATAGGACAGATTGAGATAAGTATTACAGTTGAACCAATGAAGAATACTGTTATTACAATTGAGCAAATGATGAGTACTATTATTAGTCAAGATTTATGTACTATAAGCTTCTATTAGATATTATCGTATATATGTGTGTGTGCATGTTAGATGCTGACAAGGTTGCAGAGAAAAGGAAATGCTTATACACTGTTGGTGGGAGTATAAATTAGTTCGATCACTGTGGAAAGCAGTGTGATGATTCCTCAAAAACCTAAAAATAGAACTATCATTTGACCCAGCAATCCCATCACTGGGTATACCCCAAAATGAATATAAATAATTCTACTGCAAAGACATATGCAGACATATGTTCATTGCAGCACTATTCACAATAGCAAAGACATGGAATCAACCTAAAATGCCCATCAGTGGTAGACTGGATAAAGAAAATGTGGTACATACACACCATGGAATACTATGCAGCCATAAAAAAAATGAGATCATGCCCTTTACAGGAACACGGATGGAGCTGGAGGCCATCATCCTTAGCAAACTAATGCAGGAACAGCAAACCAAATACTGCATGTTCTCACTTATAAGTGGGAGCTAAATGATGAGAACACGTGGATACAAAGAAGGGAACAAGAGACCCTGGAGCCTACTTGAGGGTGGAGGGTGGAGGGTGGGAGGAGGGAGAGGAGCAGAAAAAGTAACTATTGGGCATTAGGTTTAGTACCTGGGTAACAAAATAATCTGTACAGCAGACCCCCATGACATGAGTTTACCTATATATCAAACCCGCACATGTACTCTTGAACCTAAAATAAAAGCTAAATTTGTGTGTGTGTGTGTGTGTGTGTGTGTGTGTGTGTGTGTGTGTGTGTGTGTGTGTGTGTGTGTGTGTGTGTGTGTGTGTGTGTGTGTGTGTGTGTTTATAATATATAACTAAAGTGGGCCTGAAGCTGAAGGTATTTGGGTTCTCTTGCTCTTGAGAAACATAAATTCCATCATTGCTTAGAAGAGGTAGTTCTTTTAAATAAATGAAATATAGTACAACCACTATGGAGAACAAGCAATCTCTTCTAAAGTTAAGTGGTCCATGCTTAATAGACCACTAAATAATTCCACTCCTAGGTTTTTACCCAAGAGATATTAAAACATTTATCTATACAAAAACTTGGACACACACATTTATATTTATATTAATTCGTGATAACCAAAAACTGGCAGCAACTCAAATGCGTATCAGTTAATGGATTAAAAAATTGTGTTATATTCATATAATGGAATATGATTCAGCAACAGAAAGGAATGATCTACTGATACACATCATAAGTGAATAGTCACTGTTTGATGTATATGAAATGACAGGAAATTCTAGGACAAGCAAAACTAATTTATAGTGACAGAAAGTATCAGTGATTGCCTGGGGCCATGGGTGAGGGATGGAAATTTATTACAGAAGGGCACAAGGGGACTTTTTGAGATGATATTATGTATTTTCAATAGGGTGATTTTTTTAAAATGTACTTGGGTTTGTTTTAGTCAGGTGTGGTAAAGTGACAGGAGATAACTGCCTTTGAAAGAGGAGTTTAGGCCGGGCGCAGTGGCTCACGCCTGTAATCCCAGCACTTCGGGAGGCCGAGGTGGGCGGATCACGAGGTCAGGAGTTCGAGACCGGCCTGGCCAACATGGTGAAACCCCGTCTCTACTAAAAATACAAAAAATTAGCTGGACGTGGTGGCTGGCATCTGTAATTCCAGCTACTCAGGAGGCTGAGGCAGGAGAATCGCTTGAACCCAGGAGCCAGAGGAGGAATCTGGGCTGGAGTACAGTGATCCGAGACCTTACCACTGCACTCCAGCCCCGGCAACAGTGTGAGACTCTGTCTCAAAAAACAAAAGAGTTTATTACTTACAGTCCCTTAGAGGAGGGGGCACAGCATACCATTCAAAGCCATGGGGAGAAGCACCTGGGTCAGTCAGGAGGCAGAAGGAGCCAGGGGAAAGCATGGCCCAGAGCCTTTGTTGTAGTTTCCCCGGGAAAGACAAGGTAGGATATGAAAAGCTGTTTAACATTGGCTAGCTTGAATAATTTCAGTGGTCCCTGGCCTATAAGGTAGTCCATATCACTCCAGTGATTTAGGCTGGAGAAATATTGACTTGGTGTGAATATTGCTTAATTTTCTTTGAGCACCTCAGTTTCTTAACTTGATAACAGTGCAGATCCTCATATGAGGATGAGGTGTTTGTGAATTACCTAGTGGTAGGTCTAGCACATAGTAGCATTTGTTGCAAATGAGCTACAGTGTAGAATACAATCTAGGTGAAGCTGTCATCTATGGCTTCGCTGACTGGTTCTAGCCTGAAACTAAGGTCTTGTGTGATTATCAACCTGTTACACTTGAAAATCAGGAGGCACAGCATAACAGTAGAATCAAAACTGGAAGATGGCCTGTGAAAAGAGCAGCTGCCCAATCAAAGTAGGTTAGTAACATTATCTTAATATATAAAGAAAATCCTGTTATGAATTACCAGCTCTGAGACATTAAAAGACTCATTACCTTTTTTACATTTGCATGTTTTAAGTTATCCTGGCCAAATTTATTATATTATGGCATTTATCTGAATGACAGTATGTCAGTGTGATGATATATGACATGTTTATTCCCTAGGAAATAGTTTCCTAGAAATAATAATCTAGATTGACATCTACATTGCAACTCTGTGACTGGTGGCCACATACACATACAAGAGCATGCACTTATACACGTACTCACAACATGGGTTAAAGTTAATCAGCATGTTGAGCATGGAGCAAATTATTTTCTTTTATTCTCTTATGTTTCTTTATCTACATTTATTTTTAGGAACCTTAGCAAAGCAGCATAACAAAGACAAAGCAGTGTCTGCCTTAGGTTTCTTCAATAAGGAATAAATGGAAAAATTTTCATTTATAGCACCATCAAGCTGTCACTTTGTCAAGTAACCAATTCACCTAATTTTCATTTTTAATCAACTCTCTTTAAATATGGCCTATTAACTAAAATGAAAAGTAATCATGTAACAGTGATTTACAAAGCACATTGTATTAGATCTTGCTGTAATTGATTGTATTCGCTGTTCGCATTCTTTAATTTTATTCCTTTCTGATAGATTTTTCTATTTAATATACTTTTCAGCAATTTAAGTAAGAAAAGTCAGATTATAATTTTCAGAGGTTTTTCCTTATAAACTATGAAGGATGCAGTGGCTGTTAGTGCTATACTATGATTCCTTGAGTAAAAATGCACACTTACTCAAGGAATCATAGTATAAGGTTTATTAAATACTATTAGATTTTATGTAACTATTTAATGCATATTTTCCTCTAGTATATTTATACTATTATCCAGTCAAATCAGAGGATCAAATCAGAGGATGCAATATTGTAACTATCCAAAAATTTTTTAATGAGTGTTAGGTATATGTATTACATAATTTATTCATGTTTAATAATTATAATAGAATTAAATGCAGCAATGCTTTATGTCACAGCAAAAGACAAAAGACAATACAACTTCATTTGAGTGGGTGTCCTACATGAAATACCAAGATACTAGGAATACAGTTAAAATTATTTTGATGGCACTCCTAACATAGTATTTCAAAACAATGAAAATAAAAACATTTTTTTCTGATTGCAAAGGCAATATTTATTCATTGGGGAAACTTTGTAATATCACTTTATAAGCATAAAAAGGAAGATTATGTAGCACTTTAGTGCCCCACTGAGAGATACATACTTTTAATATTGGGTAATTTTTCTCTTGAGTTATGAAAAAAATAACTGAACCATGCTGCTCTGTAACCAACACTTTTTTTGGAGTGGAAACAGGGTCTCAGTCTGTCACTTAGGCTGGAGTGCATGCAGTGGCACAGTCAGGGCTCACTGCAACCTCAACCTCCTGTCGTCAAGGGATCCTCCCACCTCAGGTTCCTGAGTATCTGGACTATGGATACGCACCACCACACCTGGCCAATTTTTGTATTTTTTTGTAGAGATGGGTTTCACTGTGTTGCTCAGGCTGGTCTCAAACTCTGGGCTCAGGCGATGCTCCCACCTCTGCCCCCGAAACTGTTGGGATTACAGGTGTGAGCCACAGTGCATGGCTATTACCAGCCCTTTTATACAAAAACATGTCATAAGCAATTTTTGTATTTCTTAATATTTTAAGAAACATTTTTAAAAATGGCTTTATTATAAAAAATACACCCTAATTCTAAGTTTTACATTTTTTGTATATTTTAAATAGCACCCTTAACATTTCTTTAAAGGTAATGAGGATGATGATAATGATGATGGCTTTACACATTACAATGATGATTTTTTGAGCAAAATTCCTACATGTGGAAGGAAGGAAGGTCTGGGCCAAAAGGAATGCAGAATTATAAGGCTCAGGATGCACATTGCCAGAGAGTTTGTACCAACTATAATACAGGAAGTAAATGAGCATACCCCTTTCCTCAGACTTCCCCCAAAGTTTGTATTATCATTTTTCTGCCAATTTAGAGGCAAAAAAGTAGTAGTAGTTTAGAAATTTGCAATTCTTTGATTTTTAGTAAGTCTTAACATTCTTTCTGATAATTACTTGTTAAATGTTGTCTTTTATAAATTTTTTAAGTCCTTACTCATTTTTATAGTGGAGCATCATCTCATTGTTATTTCTTTTATATTAGACAAGAATACAAGAACCATGTCTAGTATGTCTTTTCCAGAGTGCATAGTAATACTGCAAACAACATCTGTTAAATGAATAAATGTATGTCTGTAGGTTTATTAGAATTTTTAAATGTTTTCCCAATATTTACCTTTTAATTTTTAACAGCTATATTAAGATATGATTGGCATACAGTCAATTGCATATATTTAAAGTACAATGAGATAAATTTTGATATACGTATATACCCTTGGAACCTTAATCACAATCAAGATAATGAATATATTCTTCACCTCAGTGGATGGATATATGTTTCTCAGGTCTGCTTATAGAGTCTCTCCCCCAACCTCTGTCTCCCCTGTCCCCAGGCAACCATCGATCTGCTTTCTGCCACTATAGTTTACAGTCTCTAAAATCTTATACAAGTAGAATCATAGAGTATTGCTCTTTAATGTCTATCTTCTTTCATATAGCATCATGTTTTTTCATTTCTGTTGTGATGTAGATCAACAGTTCCTTTAAAATGCTGAATAATGTTCCATTGTATGTTTATATATTCCATCTGTTGGTGAACATTTGGGTTGTTTCTGGCTTGGAACTACTACAAATATAGCTGCTGTGAACATTCTTTGTACAAGTTTTTGTATAGACATATGCTTTCGTTTCTCTTGGGTTGGAAGGAAGGGATTAGCTGGATCCTAAGGCAGGTGTATCTTTTCTTAATAACCAGTGATGTTGAACATCTTTTCATGTTCTTATTTGCAAGCCGTGTTATCTTTTTTGGAGAAGTGTATGTTCACCTCTTTAGCCCATTATAAATTGGGAGATTTGTTTTCTTATTTAGTTTTGAGAGTTTTTATATACAATTTCTTTACCAGATTATTTTCAAATAGTTTCTCCCATTTATGGCTTGTCTTTTCATTGTCTTATTGGTATCTTTTGAAGAGCAGAAGTTTGCAGTTTTGATGAAGTTTAGCATATTAGTTTGTTATTTTATGGATTATGTTTCAGATGCCATGTCTAAAATACCTTTGCCTGACTAAAGGGCACAGGATTTTCTTTTAGAAGTTTTATATTTCAGAAGTTTTGTGTTTTACATTTGGGTATATGATGCATTTCAAATTTTGTATATGGTGTGAAGTCTGGCTCAAGGTTCTTTTTTGTTTTTTGCATATAGAGAAAGCATCATCATTTGTTGAAGGGACTATTCATGTTCCACAGCTTTCCCTTTGGACTTTCAGGAAAATACATATCTGTGTGGATATATGTATGGACTCTCTATTCTGTTGCATTGATCTGTATGTCTCTTTCTTGAAACTAAAGTAGCATTAGTCCTATTTCTTTCTTCTTTTTTAAGAAAATTTTGATTATTCTGAGCTCTTTCTATTTTCATGTGAATTTTAAAAATTCAATTGGTTAATTTCTACAAAAAGTACTGGGATTTTGATTAGGATCACATTGAATCTATATCTATTTGAAGAGAATTGCCATTTTAACAACATTGAGCCTTCCAACCTTTGAATGTGGTATGTATCTCTTCATTTGTTTAGATCTTTTAAAATTTCTCTCTATGAGTGTTTTTTAATTTTCAGTGTATAGATCCTTCACATACTTTGCCAGGCTTATCCTTAATTATTTAATTTTTATGCTGTTATAAATGGTGTCTCAATTTCTGACTTATTGTCTCAATTTCTGATTATTTCTAGGATACAAAAATATAATTTATTTTTGCATATTGATCTTGTATTATGTAACCTTGCTAAACTCAGTTATTAGAAGAGCTTTTTTTGTAGATTCTATTGAATTTTCTAATTAGACAATCATGTCATCTGCAAATAAAGACCATTTTAAGTCTTGCTTCACAATCTGAATACATTTTATTTATTTTTGCTTTATTGCACTGGCTAGAACTTCCAATACAGGGTTGAGTAGAAGTGGTGAGAATAGATAACCTTTTCTTGTTTGTGAACTTAGAGGGAAAGCATTCAGTCTTTCATTATTTAGCATGATTTTAGTTTTAGATTTCTCGTAAGATATGTTTCACCAGAGTGAGGAGTTCCTTTCTATTCTTAATTTATAAAGGGTTTTTTTTTTTTTATCAGTAATGGATGTTGGATTTTATCACATACAATTTTTGTGTCTGTTTAAATAATCATGTAGTTTTCTTTTATAACATATTAAGATGGTAAATTACATTTATTTTGAATGTTAAACCAATTGTGTATTCCTGGATAACTCTACTTTGTCATGATGTATTCTCATATTGTTGGATTTGATTTGCTAGAAGTTTGTTTATTACTTTTGCATCTGTGCTTATGAGGGATATTGGGCCATAGGAATCTTTTCTCATAATAGATTTGTCTGGTTTTGATATCTAGATAATGCTGACTTTTTAGATAGTAAACATTTCCTCCTTTTCAATTTTCTGGAAGGATTTATATATAATTGGTATTATTTCTTCCTTAAATATTCAGTAGAAGTCACCAGAGAAGACATCAGGGCCTAGAGTTCTAAGAATTCTAGATTACAGTTGTTATTATTGTTTATTGTCTTCAGACTTACATTATTTTTGTTTTTGTTTTTTTCTTTTTCTTTTTTTTTTTTTTTCAGATAGAATTTTGCTCTTGTTGCCCGGGCTGGAGTGCAATGGCACGATCTCGGCTCACCGCAGCCTCTGCCTTCTGGGTTCAAGCGATTCTCCTGCCTCAGCCTCCCGAGTAGCTGGAATTACAGGCATGCACCACCACGCCCGGCTAATTTTTGTGTTTTTAGTAGAGACGGGATTTCTCCATGTTGGTCAGGCTGGTCTCAAACTCCCAATCTGAAGTGATCCGCCCGCCTCAGTCTCCCAAAGTGCTGGGATTCCAGGCGTGCGCCTCCGCGCCCAGCCAGACTTGCATCATTTTATTAATAGTAAGAAATGTGTTGTTATCCTTATCATTGTTCCTTTATATGCAATGTGCCTTTTTCTCTGGGTGCTTTAAAAACTTTTTTTTTTTTTCCCCTAGTTTTGAGCAGTTTGGCAATGATATACCTTAGCATGGTTTCATGTTTCTCATGAATCAGTGTTTTGAGATGTTTGGATCTGTGTGTTCACAGCTTCATCAAATTTGGAAAATGTTCTGCCATTCTTTCTTAAAATAACTTTTTTGCCCTTCCATCTCTCTCGTCTTCAAATACTAGTATATTAATCTTCTTAAAGTTGGCCTGCTGCTCACTGATGCTCTCGATTCTGATTTTTGTTTTTTGTTTTTTTAATTTTACTGTCTTCTCCATTCTGTGTAGTCTCGATAGCTGTGCCTTCAGATTTGCTAATATTTTCTTCTGACATGTCTAATGTGCCATTAATTTCATGCAGTATATTTTTCATCTTATACATTATAGTTTTTATCTCTAGAAATTTTATTTGAATTTTTTCATATCTTTTTTACCTGTACTTAACATTTTGAGCATATGAAATCTAGTTATACACTTAATTTCCTTGTCTGCTAATTCTAACATATGTCAGTCCTGGTCAGTTTTGATTGTTTTCTAAATTATGGATCATATTTTTCTGCATTTGTGCATGCTTGATAATTTTTGTTAGATGTCAGTCATTATGAATTTTACTTTATTGGGTGGTAGATATTTTTGTATTTGTATAAATATTTTGTGATCTGTTCTGGTACATAGTTAAAATAGTTTGAAACAGTTTGATTCTTTCATGTCTTGCTTTAAGATTTATGTGAAACCAGAGAAATGCACAGTCTAGAATTAACTATTCCCCCCTACTAAGGCAAGACTCTTCTGTGTACTCTACCCATTCCTTTGTGAATTATGAGGTTTTTTACCCTTGCTAATGGGAACAGGCAATATTCCTGTTCTTCTGTGACTGTAGTATACCTTGGATCTTTCCCTGGTCTTGGGGTGTTTTCCTCACTTGCCTGTCCTGATCATTACAAAGGTAAATAACCCAGGGAGGACCCTCTCTGTTGTGATCTGTCTGTATGTAGCTCTCTTTTCCAGTATTCTGGAAATCTCTGCAAGGATCTTTCCTCACATAGAGCTCATCGCAGTTGTTTCCATAGGGCTCATTGCAATTGTTTCCTGGCTCTCAGGGATTGGTTTTTCTTGACCTGATGATGCAGGATTTTTCTCGACCCCTTTGTCAGATTTGCAATGGGGGTGCCCTGTTTACTCAGCCTGCCACACCCAACCCCTTGCAGGAGGGAGCATGTGAGCAAATGAGCGAGATCAGGCTGGCTGCTTTGGGTGCCGGCAGGAACAAGCTCCATGCACACCCTGCGGTGGTGCTCAGGTGGGAGTGCCTGTGATACCCAAAATCCCAGAGGGCATGCTACAATGCCCTCTTAGCTTAGCTTTGCCATTTGTGGACAGCAGTGTGTTATCAGCTCAGTGGGCCCCTTGTCTTGTCACGTGGGGCATCTACACTCTGCCAGCAAGGGCAAAGGGCGGGTGTGACAGCCTCTTTTGGGTACCTACATCCAGTGGGTCCCAAGCCCTTGTGTGGTGTCCAAGAAGAACGAGGTCGTGCCAACACTTGAAGGATGGTGGAGGCAGATAATTTTATGTAGCGATGGACGGCTCAGTGGAGAGGGGAGCTGGAAAGGGGATGGGACGGTCAGGTAATCTTCCCTGAAGTCAGAGCGTCTCTCCGAAGTTAAGCTATCTCTCCTCTGAAGTCCAGCTGTCCCTCTGAAGTCAAGTTGCTTCTCTCCAGTCAAGCTGCTTCTCTCCTCTACTGACTGAGTCCAGGGTCTTTATAGGCACAGAATTGGGGGTGGGGGGCAGGGCAAGCCATGGGTAGTTTTGGAAAAGGCAACATTCGATTGGTAAAAAGACATTATTCAGAAAGAACCAATCAGGAGACAACAGGCAAACAGGGATAGAAGGTCTCACCTTGGGCAGCAGGTTTCAGGCTACTTTGACTTGAAGGTGCTGTTTCACCGGGGACCCGCCCCTGTCTCCCTAGAATTTCTCTGCCTCCTGCATCTATCACTGATGTTCAGTGTTTTGAAAACATTGTTTCATATATTCTGTCTGTGTTTTGGTTGTTTCAGGCAGAAGCATGAATCTGGTCTCTGTTACTCCATCTTGGCTAGAAGTAGGAATCATGCCTTTTAATTTTGTCCAGTTTTCTTACTTTAAAAATATTTAAAATTTTAAATAGAAATATTCATCAGTCTTTACCTTAATGGGCTCTGTACTTGGTGTCATACCTAGAAACACTTTTTTGTTTAAGAACTTATAAAAACATTTACTTCTATTTTTCAAAGATTCGAATTGTCTTATTCAGATGTTTTATTAATATGGAACACTACATTAAGAGTCCTCTCTTAAGAGTAATTAAATTACCCTCACCATAAAGGGTACACTCTAACCTCAGGGAGAAATACCAGTCTTTCCCTGCCCCATCTAGTCTCTTCCACACGGAAGAGAAGTTCTGACATGTGTGAGAAAAAAGGCATATCTTTAATGAGGCAAAATTAGGCTGCCTTAGTGGAACATGTAGCTTTTAGTGAAAGAAGGGAATTTGTTATGAAGGACCCTTAAATAGAGCAATTTTGAAAATAGCTAAAATGTGGGGAATGGGGGAGAACACCTGTAATTCCATCACCAAACACACTGTAAATTTGTATATTGACATATTTTCTTCCATGTGTTTTCCTGTGCCTTTATTTTTTGTATATTTGTAATGCTGGTGTCCGTCATTTAGCATGTTCATCCATGTTCATCCAGTGCATCGCATCATTAACATTTTTTATGTTGCTACATAATCTTCACAGTTGCATTTTAATGACTGAGTTATATTTCATCAAATGATTATATTGCAATTATATTACCTTTATACTGTTAAGCATTTTAGTTATTTCTTCTTAAAATATATGAAGCAATTATCAGAGAGTACATATTCAGAGAATCCTAACTTTGCCTACTTACACATGACCCCATGAAAGCAGAAATGTGAGTAAGGCCCCTGATGTGTCATTGCATCTGTCTCCCAAGCCCATTCTAGTACATTCAATAAAATCCTGTTTGTAGAAAAATGAGAAGAAAATAAAAACATCAATTCTTAAGAGCTCAATCCATTTCTTATTACTCATGTAGTTATAAAACAAACTTTAAAAAACAGCTTACAATTTCTATATTTAGTATGCATTAACATGCTCTCTCAATTACTTTCTAATACTTATTTGTGCTTGCTTATTTTTAGGAAAGATACTATTCAAGTCCAGTACATCATAATGCAGAATTCTTTATCAGTACCACCAAAAGATGAAGGTAAGATAAACTGCTGAGGAAAATGGTGATGTGTCTGTTACAGTTTTAATTTGATACATTGAATGTCATTGGCCTCTAATCATAAGATAACTTATTTCCTAGAATTAAAAACAAAAATTATAATTATATATGAAAACTCATTTCTTTTGGTAAATAATTTGAGTGTATATGGATTCCTGGGTTTTAAGTACCTGTCTCCTTTTCTAGGCTATAGTGCCTTGAGAGCCCGGCCATCTCATTCCACCCAAAACTCACAGAGCCCTGCTTATTCACTGGCAGTTAACTGGCACTAACAGATATCAATAAAATTAAAAAGTATTGGCTTTATTGAAGCAAAATAACACAAGTATTTTAGTGAGTAGAAGAATATATGCATATATATTCATACACACATCTGTAGACATACACTTAGAGGCTACAGAATTTGTGTATACATTTCTTTGACCTGTTTCCCCTGATAATCCATTTAAAAAGAAATAGAAAAACTATTTTACTCTACACAATGTATAAAAAATAAAATAATGATTTTTTAACAGGCACTTCTGGACCTTCCAGAAGAACCTGGACCTCCAGGTAGAGGTAGAGTCCTTTCTTAATCAAGAGTAATTAAATTACCCTCACCATAAAGGGTACACTCTAATCCCAGGGAGAAATACCAGTCTTTCCCTGCCCCATCTAGTCTCTTCCACACGGAAGAGAAGTTCTGACATGTGTGAGAAAAAAGGCATATCTTTAATGAGGCAAAATTAGGCTGCCTTAGTGGAACATGTAGCTTTTAGTGAAAGAAGGGAATTTGTTATGAAGCACCCTTAAATAGAGCAAACACTCTTTGATCTCTCTATCAATGAGAAATGTAGTATCATAACTCTTAAGCGCATGGAATCTGGATTTGAAACTCAGTCCTACCACTTAACTGTAAAACCTTAGGTGTATCACTTGACCTCAGCTTCTACATCTGTAAATCTATAAAATGAAGATAATAAGTTCCACTCTACAGGATATGTGGAGACTAAAGGAAATAGCATATGTAAATCACCTAGCATATTGTTGTTTGCATAGTCGGCACTTATATGATGATAAAACTACCATTCTTAATGGTTATTATTAATATCTGGGACCTCCTCATCTTTGAGACTGGTCAGTGAGATGGCCATGAGGCCGCCTCTTGCTTGGGATGCCTAATGGCCTTGGAAGGCCAAACATGGTCCAAGGGGACCCATGGGGGAGTAAGCAGGAAGCAGACCCCTTGGTTTGATTCTTATCCGGGAGTTGATCTGAAGAGAGAGTGAGAGTCCTTGAGACTCACGCAAAATCCAGCCAGGAACACTAAGGCAAGAAAGGAGATGGGAAAACCCCAACTAGAAATAAAGAGCATGTGTTTTCCTTGAGTGTTCTCTGGTATATATGCTCTGGAAGATTTGTGCACCACTAGGTAGCTGATCAAGGGTTTGAAATTCAGTGTCCTAGCTGGTATTACCTTCTTTTATCCAAGCAAGCAAGGAGAGGCTTAGGAGAAAAAATAATGGAACAAGTATCAGGAAAGCTGGACTCCATTCCATACCTGCCTCCAACCAGCTGTGGAACCCCAGGCAAAGTTATGTTGCCCCTGAGCCTCAGTTTTCTCATTTAAAAATCGAGAATGACTAGGTGTTCCTTTCAGGCTCTAGAAAGGTGAGTCTATGTGAGTAACTAAGCAACGAGGTACTTGGCTCTGGCTGATACAGAGGGAGAAAGCACTCACACCTGTTGGCTGCTTTGCTTCTCATCACAGTTTGTTTTGTTCTGATGCCTTCCTCTCTAGGCTATCACATAAGCTTGGATTCCTCCATTGACCAGAAAGTAAGACCCCTTGGCCCTACCCAGAGCTGAAGTAAACCTCCTCACCAGTCTTTTCTGGGACTAAAGATGCTTAAGCCCAATCCTGGAATTTGACAGAGGATATATAATAGCTTAAAAAAACCTCAATCATGTGCCTCCATTGTGATAATCATTCTACCTACAACTTTACATCCTTTATTTAATCTTCACAATAAGTTAGACGTAAACCTTATTTTACAAGTTCAAGATTAGGTACTTTTTGCCAAGACCACCAACCAGTAAGTGACTGATCCAAGATTTGAACTCAGATCTATCATAAAATTTATAAAGAATATTTATATAAATTATAGAGAATATATATTTATAAAGAATATTTAATTTATAAAGAATATTTCTATGAGAATTTATAATTTGTAAAGACTATTTCTAATAATTTTTGATCATCTCCTCTTTCTGTCATCAAACATACTATGCTTAATTACACATATGAATGCTTAAAGCCATTTTAAACCAAAGTGAGCAGAAATTATAACTTAAATTATGGAAAATTACATCAATAAGGAAAAATAATATATGTGAGTATGTGTAAGTCCTAAGAATTGCCCAGTTATTCATTCATTTACTCATTCATTCATTCAAATGCCATCTGTGTATCTTAGATTAATATTAATATTTTTTAACAAAAGCATCAGATGTATTAATTATGATTCTGTTTATGATCAAATATCATTTATGGCCAGGTACAGCAGCTTCCACCTGTAATCCCAGCACTTTGGGAGGCTGAGGTGGGAGGATAACTTGAGGCCAGGAGTTTGAGACCAGCCTGGGCAACATAGCAAGACTCCATCTCTACAAAAAAATTTCCAAATTAGCTGGGCGTGATGGCTCATGCCTGTAGTCCCAGCTACTTGGAAGGCTGAGCTAGGAGAATTGCTTGAGCCTAGGAGTTTGAGGCTGCAGTGAGCTATGATCATGCCATGGCACTCCAGCCTGGGCAACAGAACAAGACCTTGTCTCTAAATATATATATCTGTGTATATATATATACACACACACACATATATATGTAATATGTTACATATATATTTGTTTAATTGCACGTACATAATTTGACATGAGAAGTTTGCTGGGCACATGCTATTTATTAATTAAATGCAGATTGATTTCTTTAACAAACCATTGATGGCTAGCTATAAATTATGATACCATTGAATTTCCAACTTATAAACACATACACACATATTATATGCATTTCTGTATAAAATTCAGATAAGACATTACCAACAGAGTTGTAAGCCTTAAATTAAGGAAAATATGCTGTACTAACATACTGTCCCCAAACAAAGTTCATATGGTAGAAGCAAGTTTAATGATCACCAAGGTAATTCATACGAGGAACTATCAGATGCTATGAAGAATCCAAAGGTAAATCATACAGAGCCTGTATGATTTTAGGCTCTAAAATCCTGTTGGAACAGCATATATGCATGTCCTTAATTAGAATAAAGCATGACTAATGCTGTACTAGAAGTGAGTATGACATATTTTGAAAATCAGAATGAAAGGACAGTTTTGGTTAAGCCAGAGATTTTGAGGCTGGTCAGGAAACACAATGGAAGACATGACATTTGTTTAGGATATTAACATATATGTACAAGTCAAGCAAGTGGAATTTAAGCCAGGGGGTTTAAAGCTGGGAAGAACTGGCAGCATTATTAATGGAGAAAACAAATTTGAAATTCTGGTTTCTTCTATTTAAATGTTACCTAATTTCAGATAAAGAGATTTAACATTGTACTATCACTCTAACGATAAGTTATACTATATTATAGATTTTTCTATTATAACCTAGTGTCATTGTTATTCCTTTCTGTGTGAGAATATAATTTATAGAATTTTGAGAAGTTCATGAGACTTATTTTGTTGCAATTTTCTATGTCATTCTTTCAGGATTTAGGGATAGGATTCAGTTTTCCATAACCTCCTTTTTTTGTCTGATATTTTCAAATGATGAACCAAACTGTGTTTTTCAAAAAAGAGGCATGAAAACAACATAATAAGGCCAACTATTTAGATTTGGTGAAAGAAAGACAAAGTCACCACACTGATTAAAAATGCAAGTGAATTTATTTACTTGCCATGTAAGAAAACTCACACAGGTAAGCAGTATCACCAAATGATTCTCTGACAGGGACAATGTATGTGTCTTATGTGCTAAGAAGTAGTTCACTGTGATTATGCCAATTTACCATTGAAGTTTGTACCTTGGGTAGTCAGAATGAAGTTTAAGTTCCTACACGGTTGGTTAATGCAAGTCACATTGTTCATTGGTCAGGAAGGAATCTTCATTTAAGTCAAGTGAGAGTCTGTTTTACTGGAGTCTCTCAATTCTTTTTTTTTTTTTTTGAGACGGGGTCTCGCTCTCTCGCCCAGCCCAGAGTGCAGTGGCGCAATCTCGGCTCACTGCAAGCTCCGCCTCCTGGGTTCATGCCATTCTCCTGCCTCAGCCCCCCGAGTAGCTGGGACTACAGGCGCCCGCCACTGCGCCTGGCTAATTTTTTGTATTTTTAGTAGAGACGGGGTTTCACCGTGTTAACCAGGATGGTCTCAATCTCCTGACCTCGTGATCCGCCTGCCTCGGCCTCCCAAAGTGCTGGGATTACAGGCGTGAGCCACCGCACCCAACCTTTTTTTTTTTTTTTTTTTTTTTTGAGATGGAGTCTTGCTCTGTCACCCAGGCTGGAGTGCAGTGGCGCGATCTCATCTCACTGCAAGCTCTGCCTCCCGGGTTCATGCCATTCTCCTGCCTCAGCCTCCCGAGTAGCTGGGACTACAGGTGCCCGCCCCCACCCCTGGCTAATTTTTTGTATTTTTAGTAGAGACGGGGTTTCACCATGTTAGCCAGGATGGTCTCAATCTCCTGACCTCGTGATCTGCCCGCCTTGGCCTCCCAAAGTGCTGGGATTACAGGCGTCAGCCACTGCACCTGGCCTCTTTTTTTTTTTTTTGAGACAGTCTCGTTCTGTCGCCCAGGCTAGAGTGCAGTGCTGCAATCTCAGCTCACTGCAATCTCTCCTCCCGGGTTCAAGTGGTTCTTCTGCCTCAGCCTCCCGAATAGCTGGGACTACAGGAGCGCACCACCACGCCTAGCTAATTTTTGTATTTTTAGTAGAGAGGGGGTTTCACCATGTTGGCCAGACTGATCTTGAACTCCTGACCTCGTAATCCGCCCACCTCGGCCTCCCAAGGTGCTGGGATTACAGGCCTGAGCCACCGTGCCTGGCCGAGTCTCTCAATTCTTAGTCACTTGTCAGCCTTACAGTTAAGTTTGCCATTTCCTAGACAAGTCTTCTGCAGGTAGAGAAGTTTTCTTACACAGTTCTTCTACCACTTTTCTCAACTCTGTCATAACATTTGTATTATTTAAAGGTAGCTTTCAAATTGTGAGTGTCATTTCTATTTCATAAAAGTAAGAAGTCGGGGTGGAGAGAGCAAATGGTTTGAGGCAGACACATAGATGGCCCCCTTTGTGTTAGCTGCCCCCTTTGCCCCCACTGCAGTTAGCTGGACATGTGCTGTACAGCTACTACTAAGTTCCCAAATCTTTACATGATTTGACTGCACAACCACAGCCATTACTGTCTATCATGTGAATTCATATTTGAATCTTTTTAAAAAACCCCTAGATTTTCTGATTCAATAAAAAATGGTTATGATACTGTCTAAAAATGTATTCTATGTCTTGCAGACATAAAAGTATATACTTACAGCTTACAGACCTAACATTTTGGTATTCGTGAATAAGGATATTAGAACTCAAGTAAGGCATACTTAGGGAGGAGCTAGTTAATACTCATATCATTCTTCAAGTTTGAGGAAAAGACCTTACTTATTTTGGACTTAGTATCAGTTAGGTCTTTTATAAAGTTCTTGATGAATTTCCTATCTTTAGCAGGATTTAAAGCATCCCGGCATGTAGTAGGCTCTCAAGTGCATATTAAATTATGTATAAAATGCTTTAAACTCTCAAAGAGTTTTTATAAATCAATCACACCTGTTGCTGTGAAAACATTGTAATTTTTTTTAATGGAACACCAAAGTGGATGGAATTCTAAGGCCAATGAAAGCAAATGTTCATTTAACAAGTATTTATTGCCTTTGAAGAGACAGTGAGCAAAAGAAGCAAAAGGTGGTAAAGTAAAACCAAACTAAGCTCCTCTCTTGCAGCTGTTGTAATTAATAACACTGGGCTGCCTATCCAAGGAGGGGTTTCCTTTTATGGGGATTTAACCTGAAAGTGGTTTATTCTTGTTATCTAATCGTAGTTTCACTCTTTCGAACATGGTATGAAAGCTATTTTCTTAAGCTCTCTATTTTTTCTTTTCCTCCTTGCCCATATCTCCCCTTTCCTCTCTATCTGGTGAAAGAACACTGATCTGGACAGCTGAGCTCTGGTCATTGTTATGTGCTTCTTTTTAGGCTCTGTGATCTTGGCCAAATCAGTAAACCTCAGTCCCCTCATCTTTCCAATGGAGATAGTAATTCTCATCCTGTAACAGTCAAATGCAGTAGGTATGGTTGATTCTCATTATTTGTAGTATTTATATTCTAGAAGGCTGTTAGGAACACCGAATTAGCAAATACTGAGCCATTTATTCCTAGGCAATATTCAAGGTTAGGTTCTTGTGAGCCTCTAGTCACAACATTTTGGTCAACAACTGATACATGACCTTGTTATAAGTGTATTTCTGTTAAAAGATACTTTATTTAATAGACAGGGTTAATTTTTTAACATTGAACTCAGAGACACAGCACTATAACTCACGCCTCAACAAAGCTTCTCTAATACAAGTGTTTTCTCCGTAGAGCACATCACAGTTGTCTTGTGTGTAGGAGCACTAGACAGCACCCAGCACTATGCTGGAGACCCTAAGTAAACAGTAAAATCACCAAGAAAAAGAAGCACAAAAAATGCAAAAAAAAAAAAAAAGTGGCAGATTTTGAACTGTAAAAAGGATGTGTGTTTACAGTATGAGAGCTGAAAGAAGAAAGCAGGACACCACCTTGTTCTGCCTCACCTGGGAATTTGCGTGTCAAGTGGCTCAAACTTTTTTTTTCTCCACACATGTCCATGAGTGACCGTGAAAGCACCACAAGTATTGATTTTGGGGTTAAAAATAAATTTTAGCAAGTAGGCAAATTCACAAATACAGAATCTGCAAATAATGAGAATCAACTGTATATGAATACACCTTGTAAAAACTTTGAAAGCACAGTAGAAGCCTCAGGATAATTTACAGAATAAAAGCTATTTTTATGACGTTTTTCTCAGATAAAATGACTTTGTGCATTATAAATTTCAAGTTAATAAAGTAACATATTATTCGAAGGTGACCATAAATTCTTGGTTCAGTAAAGCTACAAAGAAAACTACTATTGCAAGATCTGTGACTCTCCAGCCCTCACACTGAACACACAGTAGCAAGGAGTACCACTGTAATTCGATGCTTTGCATTTAGTGGTTAACATTGCTTTATGACCTCGTTATTGGGGGAAAATATCATTCCCTATGTATTACCAAAATATTATGTTTCCAAATATGTGATATTCATATGGAAACATTTTGATCTTAACAAGTGCAGCAAATGCTGTTCTTGGACTTTTGGTACCATTTTATGCTGCAGAGCAAGTACAGATTGACATTTGCAAGCTGGTTTTGGTTAACTCCTTAATGTTGGAAATTGGAACTTTCCGATGTAATAACTTCTACAAAATACCATTGTGCATTATTAGTATGTTATACTGTTGACAGAAGAACAAATGGAAAACACACACATGCCTGTAGAAATATCCTTTTAGAATAAATGGAAATGACCTGGGTGGCCTAAAACCATAAAGTAGACCAGCCATATATGGAAGTTGAAATAAAATATTAGAGTTTAAAATATCAGTAAATTTAGATTATGAGTATTTTTGTTGTTTGAAATAGCTGTATTTCTTTCTTCTTTTTTCTTTTCTTTCTTTCTTTCTTTTTTTTTTTGAGATGGAGTTTGGTTCTTGTTGCCTAAGCTGGAGTGCAATGGTGTGATCTCGGCTCCCTGCAACCTCTGCCTCCCTGGTTCAAGCGATTCTCCTGCCTCAGCCTCCCAAGTAGCTGGGATCACAGGCACACACCACCACACTTGGCTAATTTTTTGTATTTTTAGTAGAAACAGGGTTTCACCGTGTTAGCCAGGCTGGTCTCGAACTCCTGACCTCAGGTGATCTGCCTGCCTTGGCCTCCCAAAGTGCTGGGATTACAGGCATGAGCCACTGTGGCCGGCCGAAATAGCTGTTTTTCTATTGCTTAAAAAGCAGGCTGGTAATCAGATAAGTTGCTTGGGTATGTATCATTGTCAGTGTGGCCGTTTGGCAGCAGAGTCTCTCAGAAATTCCAATTAACCATGTAAATATATTTCATAGCATCACATCTCACTTTGTCAGAACCCCTGCTGCCTTTATATCATTAACATAAATGCAGGTGCAAATAGCATTTATGTACTTTTGATAGAAAGCAGTTGGAGACATTTCACTGTGGGACACAACAGTTTCAGATTGTGTACATCTGTTCAAATAATGTATCCAGCCCCAGTGACATGAACACAAGGATGGAAACATCTGCCCCTGAGACCATTTGCAATATAGCAGATGCTTGCATCTTTATTTATGCAGATGGTTAGTGTGATGGCTTGAGCAGGGATAAAAGCAAAGTAGTTTGACAGGGGTATTTAGGATGTTATGCAAGCCAAAAATAAAGGATAGGCATTTTCTGTTTTTAAAAATCTAATAACAATAGGAATAGAAATTCATAAATCTAGTAATGCTTTTAATAGAGTAAATATATTGTTCTTGTCTTTAAATTTTTTTTTTTAGGGTACATGTCACAATGTCAGGTTTGTTACATATGTATCCATGTCCATGTTGATTCTGCACCCATTAATGGTCATTACATTAGGTATCCATGAGTTCTCATTGTTCAATTCCCACCTATGAGTGAGAACATGCGGTGTTTGGTTTTTTGTCCTTGCGATAGTTTACTGAGAATGATGTTTTCCAGTTTCATCCATGTCCCTACAAAGGACATGAACTCATCATTTTTTATGGCTGCATAGTATTCCATGGTGTATATGTGCCACATTTTCTTAATCCAGTCTATTGTTGTTGGACATTTGGGTTGGTTCCAAGTCTTTGCTATTGTGAATAGTGCCGCAATAAACATACGTGTGCATGTGTCTTTATAGCAGCATGATTTATAGTCCTTTGGGTATATACCCAGTAATGGGATGGCTGGGTCAAATGGTATTTCTAGTTCTAGATCCCTGAGGAATCGCCACACTGACTTCCACAATGGTTGAACTAGTTTACAGTCCCACCAACAGTGTAAAAGTGTTCCTATTTCTCCACATCCTCTCCAGCACCTGTTGTTTCCTGATTTTTTAATGATGGCCATTCTAACTGGTGTGAGATGGTATCTCACTGTGGTTTTGATTTGCATTTCTCTGATGGCCAGTGATGATGAGCATTTCTTCATGTGTTTTTTGGCTGCATAAATGTCTTCTTTTGAGAAGTGTCTGTTCATGTCCTTCACCCACTTTTTGATGGGGTTGTTTGTTTTTTTCTTGTAAATTTGTTTGAGTTCATTGTAGATTCTGGATATTAGCCCCTTGTCAGATGAGTAGGTTGCAAAACTTTTCTCCCATTCTGTAGGTTGCCTGTTCACTCTGATGGTAGTTTCTTTTGCTGTGCAGAAGCTCTTTAGTTTAATTAGATCCCATTTGTCAATTTTGGCTTTTGTTGCCATTGCTTTTGATGTTTTAGACATGAAGTCCTTGCCCACGCCTATGTCCTGAATGGTATTGCCTAGGTTTTCTTGTAGGATTTTAATGGTTTTAGGTCTAACATTTAAGTCTTTAATCCATCTTGAATTAATTTTTGTAGAAAGTGTAAGGAAGGGATCCAGTTGCAGCTTTCTACATATGGCTAGCCAGTTTTCCCAGCACCATTTATTAAATAGGGAATCCTTTCTCCATTTCTTGTTTTTGTCAGGTTTGTCAAAGATCAGATAGTTGTAGATATGCAGCATCATTCTGAGGGCTCTGTTCTGTTCCATTGATCTATGTCTCTGTTGCGGTACCAGTACCATGCTGTTTTGGTTACTGTAGCCTTGTAGTATAGTTTGAAGTCAGGTAGCGTGATGCCTCCAGCTTTGTTCTTTTGGCTTAGGATTGACTTGGCAATGCGGGCTCTTTTTTGGTTCCATATGAACTTTAAAGTAGTTTTTTCCAATTCTGTGAAGAAAGTCATTGGTAGCTTGATGGGGATGGCATTGAATCTATAAATTACCTTGGGCAGTATGGCCATTTTCACGATATTGATTCTTCCAACCCATGAGCATGGAATGTTCTTCCATTTGTTTGTATCCTCTTTTATTTCATTGAGCAGTGGTTTGTAGTTCTCCTTGAAGAGGTCCTTCACATCCCTTGTAAGTTGGATTCCTAGGTATTTTATTCTCTTTGAAGCAATTGTGAATGGGAGTTCACTCATGATTTGGCTCTCTGTTTGTGATTGGTGTACAAGAATGCTTGTGATTTTTGTACATTGATTTTGTATCCTGAGACTTTGCTGAAGTTGCTAATCAGCTTAAGGGGATTTTGGGCTGAGACAATGGGGTTTTCTAGATATACAATCATGTCATCTGCAAACAGGGACAATTTGACTTCCTCATTTCCTAATTGAATATCCTTTATTTCCTTCTCCTGCCTGATTGCTCTGGCCAGAACTTCCAGCACTATGTTGAATAGGAGTGGTGAGAGAGGGCATCCCTGTCTTGTGCCAGTTTTCAGAGTCTTGTCTTTAAATTAATGGGCACCAAAATCCTAAAAACATTTATAGAATTCCAGCATCTAACTTGTATTAATTAGGAAGAGCAACTTATGATTACTTTTGTTTGGATAAAATAATTTTAAATAACTTTGAATACTTTTTGTTGAAAAAAATACGTCAGGCCGCACATGGTGGTTCACGCCTGTAATCCCAGCACTTTGGGAGGCCAAGGTGGGCAGATCACCTGCAGTCAGGTGATCCTAGCCAACATAGTGAAACCCCATCTCTACTAAAAATACAAAACATTAGCTGGGTGGGGTGGCGGGCACCTGTAATCCCAGCTACTCTGGAGGCTGAGGCAGGAGAATTGCTTGAACCAGGGAGACGGAAGTTGCAGTGAGTTGAGATCGTGCCATTGCACCCCAGCCTGGGCAACAAAAGTGAAACTCCGTCTCAAAAAAAAAAAAAAAATTCTTTAAAAACACTGCTCTGTTTTTTGAAAAGATTATATACTACCAAGAGTATCTTAAAATTGGGGGAAAAATATAAATGTCATTTGAATATAACTTATCTCATATTCCATAAATACAAATTTAAGTAAGATAAGTTTCTGAAACATTGTATAAGATTTTTGTCAAGCATTTTATTTGGTTCATATTCTAATGTTGACAGCTAGTGATATTTTAATTATAATTAATATTTGTGTTAGGATAAATTACCTTTTAATATGTTATCAAAACTCTCTCCTATTGACCTGCCATGTTATATTCTCAAGGAAACAAAGGTGAAGAGAATAAAACCTAACAACAAAAAGTGAAACATTTCTAGATTTGATTTTCTATTCTCATTCACACAAACCTGCCCACTCACTCATCAACACACACAATTATAGAATCTCAAAAGACGTAGGAAGTTAGATTTCATCTAATTCAGTTGGTCTCAGACTTTGTAGCTTCAGGATCCTTTACACTCTCAAAAATTATTGAGGACTCTAAAGAGCATTTGCTTGTATGGGTTGTATCTGTCAATATTTACCATATTTAGTGATGATAAAAAGAAAAATATATTTATGGATTTGCTTTGAAATAACTGTAAGCTCATTACATCTTAACAAAAATAACCTAGTTTAACGAAATTGACTATACTATAAAACTAATGACAAAAATCACAATTACTTTTGCACCAACCTAAATATTTTTCCAAAGCAAAAAAATAATAATAATGAGAAGACTGGCATTGATTTACGTTTTCTGCAAATATCTTTAAATTCTGGCTTCATTGAAGATAGTTTGAGTCTCATATCTAGTCCTGCATTCAGTCAGTTGTGGTGTTGTATATGTTGACATATTTTTTTAAAAGCCAGCTTTTCAGTAGTCAGAAAGGAAGAGGATATTTTGGTAGGCTTTTCAGATAATCATGGATATTTTTCTTTGATACTACACCAAAATTTGTCAGATGGAAACTTCTTTCAGTTTAGTTGTACTGTGAAATTTGAAACCCTCTCCATGTACTTTTGTATTCTATTAGATTTTGTGTCTCATACTTGAGTGATTCTTTTATCCATGCATGTAACATTAAACTAAACTGGTCATTTAGAAAACACTAGTTAAGTGAGTTATGCAAATCTTCCATATACTTCATTGTACAATATTTTGAAAATCATTCATTAATGTAAGCACCAGTTTTTTGTTGTTGTTGTTGTTTGTTTGTTTGTTTGTTTGTTTTTGAGACGGAGTCTCGCTCTGTCACTCAGGCTGGAGTGCAGTGCCGCGATCTCGGCTCACTGCAAGCTCCGCCTCCCGGGTTCATGCCATTCTCCTGCCTCAGCCTCCCGAGTAGCTGGGACTACAAGTGCCCGTCACCACGCTCGGCTAATTTTCTGTATTTTTAGTAGAGATGGGGTTTCACTGTGTTAGCCAGGATGGTCTCAATCTCCTAACCTCGTGATCTGCTCTCCTCAGCCCCCAAAAGTGCTGGGATTACAGGCGTGAGCCACTGCACCCGGCCCATAAGCACCAGTTTTACCTGAAAAGTAACTACTGGGAAACTTCAAGTTGCTGGTGGTGAATTCAAATTTTCCAGAATTCCAATTGCCACTTGAAAGAAAATGACTTTTATCATTGGCAACAAATACTGTTAGAAGTTATTTCTTGTAATGCCAAGCTCCATTCATTCACTTTTGAGAAAATGTCTGCCAGATACCCAAGTCTTAATATGTTCATTCAACATATTTCAACATATGTCTGTCAGCCATTTTTTCAAGTAAAAATGGTATTCCATGAAAAAAGTAGCCAGGTCAGCTTCATGGCTGAATCCAGTATTTGTCCTCAGGACAACAGTCCTATTTCCATATGCAGCAGACATGTACTCTGACTGTGAACGATTTCATCACAGAATATTAAAAAGGCATGTACTCAAGGATCAAAATTTTATAAAACTAAAATTTTGCACTGCTTTTTTGTTGTTCCACTGTGAGAGTGCCACAGTGAAGAATATGACTGCTTGAACAGTTTGTGGGCACTACCTTACTTGGCTGAGTTGCTAGAGAAGTTTTACCCCATCAGCGCAACAAGTGCAAATGTCGACACAAGGCAAATGACATCTTGATATGAGTATGAAAAGAGTATTTGGGACCCTCCCTGAGGTTCTGCAAACCCTACTCTCAGAAACACTAATCTAATCTAATCCTCTCTTGCTAAAGAGAGGAAACTACGGCCAGGAAGGCCGAAGGATTATTATCTTGCTCAAATTCATTCCAGCAGTATAATAAATAGAAACACCAAAGCCAGACGTCTACTCTCTATCATACACGTAATGCAGTTTGTCTTGTTTTCTCTGAGGAACTCCTCCCCCAGCCTCCCACAAAAAGAAAATTCCTCAGATCCAAATCATTACACCATAGCACTGATATATTATCAAGTTTACTAAAGGATCAAGACTTGCCACATAAGGAATTTAGAAATTCTTTTAGCATTTTAGACTTTTCTTTCAGCCCTAATGTTCTTTAGTGTCATCAGTTTTAGAAGAAGGTGGTGTAAGATTAAGAAGTATCTAAGAAATGTATATTATTTTTAAAATTATAAAAGGCCTTTGTCATTTTTTTCTTGATTTTTACTCATTGAAAAATTACTTTGTCACTGCTTAAAAGTGTCATTAAATGTATTGTATAATTGTTGCTTCAGAAAAGTCAGATTCTGGTGTAAGCCTGATTTGGTCACCAGAAGCTCTGTTAAAAGAAGGCCATAATACGGTGCTGTAGGGCATTGCGCATTGCTATGTGTGAGTTCATTAACTACCCCTCCAGTGACCATGCTGTAGATTTCTCTTAGAAGAAAGACATGTTCTCTCTCTCCTAACAGTTGCACTGTGATTGGAAAAAGGTTGTTCAAAAAGATCTTTCTTTTCTCAACATTGAGATGGATTATGTGGCACTCACCAGTCACTGGAAGAGACTGACATGTAAACAGATAAATTGCTAAACAACTTAGTTCTAAGTTCAGTGTGTTGGAATGGAGAGAGAACAGCTTTGGTGCCAGACAGACCTGGGTTAAAATCCAAGTCTCAATACCTGCTTTGTGATCTTGCAAGAAGTGTTGTTTTCACATCTATGGACTGGAGGTGTTAATACCAAGAATTGGTGGAGGACTTGAGATAGTAGATTAAGCATTCAGTCTGACTTCTGACTGAGGGGCATTTTAGTTCTTCAAAATAGAACTTCAGGGTTCTAGGGGTTCGAGGGAAGAATAGAAATGGATGAGTAGAGGCGGTGTATATGTACACATCTACCATAGATTGTCTCAGGAAGAAAAAGAAGGAGATGGGGCCTAACGACTCTTTCTTGTTGCTGTTGTTCTTCTGTTTTTGTGTTCAGCAGTAGCATAGCAGAAGGAAGCCATGTCAATATGGTTGAGAGTTAATAGTTCGTTCCTTCAGTAAAAAATATGTTGTACAACTGCTAGCTGCTGATCTGGAGACTGAGACCCTGGCAGTAACAAAACAAGCCCCTGCTCTTTTGGAGCTTACATTTTAGCGAGGAGACAGATAATGTAATATCATCGTGAAGGTAAGTAACCTCGAAGGACAGTGAAGCAGAAAAAGAAAATAGCAAGTGATCACATGGGGCTGAGCAGCTCCTTTCAGATAGGATGGTCACAGGCCAGCCTCCCTGAGAGCTGGGGAGCTCACCAATGGTGCAGTATCCCCGAGGCACAAGGGGCATGGAAGGAAGGGTAGCCTCCAGACCAGGGTTGGGAATACTCCATTTCCTTATTTTCAGATGCACCTTTTTGTACATTTTAATATATCAGGATTTGAGCATTGTATATTTAGAGTTATAGTACTTCTCCTTTCCCCCATCACAGAAAATGTTTTTATAAATTTATTTGTGTGGCATAATCAAAAAGGGAGTTTACAAATAAAAGGGACAGTGAATGAGTTCCCACATAATAGCCTCTCTTTTTTCCACGAAGTCAATGTCAAAAAACATTGGCAAGAGAGAGATGGCCCTGGGGATAGAGCAGGGGTGGGGCAGAGGGAGAGTGCCTCAGAAGAGCAGGGGAAGGAACCTGGGCCACCAAGAGTCTCTTAGGGACAAGTAAATAGACTGTGGAATTGGTTTTGAACTAGAAACTTTAAACTTAGAACATTGTCCAGCGTTCACAATAGTTGGATTTCTCCAGCACCAAATAACAGGCAGTGGAAGTGGAGAGCACAAGGTGGGGCCAGCTGGGCAAGGTTCTGTAGGAAGACAGCAAGGGGGCAAACCTACAATATGAGGGGAGTGCGTGTGGATGGTCAGCCAGGAGGCCGGCTCTGGAATGGGAGGATCTACCTAAGGAGACCACTCACAGGCACACATAGCCTCGGGGCAAGGAGAAGCAGTGGGCTGTGTCATCACTCCATCTCCAGGGAGGTGGGAAAGTTAACTCTGACATATTCTTCATCTGTGGATGAGAGTAGATATTCCCTTCAACCCAGGTTTCGTAGTCATCGCTAAAAGACAATAAACATATTGATGGAGAAGAAGGGTGGCAGAATTCAAAGGCAAAGGAATCCAAAGTAGTCACCACAACTTTCAAACTCCGCTGGCTTCACTCTCGGTACTGGCTCAGGTCAGAATCTGATGGCATCAGTCACACGACAGGATCTGTAGATGCCAGCTAACTCATAGACAACTAACCTGATCAGCTCCTCAGAGGTGACCAGCACAAACCAGTCACCTCAGTACCCACCAGTGCCTGGGACTTCATGTTCTTTTTTATTATTTTCTTCAAAGTGTCAGTATTGTAGATGGTCCCTCTATGTTGAGGAAAGGTGTGTCTTCATTAAAGAAATAAGGAACAGTCAAGACTTACCAGCAGAAATGTTAGGGAATAATTATCAGCATAACAAGGGAATACTTGACTTCTTAAAGATCTGTGGCTGTCCAACCTTGTGCATTTGTACTTACAAATAATGAACTATTTGACATAAAAGCTGAGGTATAGAAAAACGTGCAGCAAAAAAATGTTATAAATCACTGTGAGTTAAAGATAAATCAGCAGTGAAGATAAAGCATTTGTAAAACTCTACTATAAAGCAGTGAAACAATTCATTTTTTAAAATGTAGTTTGCACATTCCTCAAAAATACCTCTTTTAGATAAAGTGAACTTACTTTTGAAATTATAGTATAAAAATGATACCTTTGTAATTTTGGTTCCCTGCTTTTTGAAACATTGTGATCTTTACCACTTTAGTTTCGTAATCATAGTGTTTTGACCAAAGGCAAGAAACTTCCAGCCTTTTGCATGTGTCCTAGTTTAATTGTTCCAACTGACTTCACATTCTGATGTTGAAACCTTATCTTTCTGTTTATCCCACTGAGGAAAAGGTTTTCTTCACCAACTGTCATCTTGTTAGTCATCAAAGATACTTAACTGTTCCAACTGCTATTGAAAAATAAAAGTAGGCCGGGTGCAATGGCTCATACTTGTAATTCCAACACTTAGGGAACTGAGGTAGGAGGACCTCTTGAGCCCAGGAGTTTGAGACCAGCCTGGGCAACATGGTGAGACTTCAACTCTACAAAAAAATGTTTAAAAACTAGCCACACAGGGTGGTGTGCATGTGTTGTTCCAGCTACTTGGGAGGCTGAGGCAGGAGGATCACTTGAACCCAGGAGTTTGAGGCTGCAGGTGAGCTATGATCATACCATTGCCCTCCAGCCTGGGTGACAGAGCAAGTCCCTGTCTCAAAAGAAAAAGAAAATATAAAGAAAAAGGTCCCATTTTTAATTTGTTGGTGGAAGATTTCTTGCCATGCCATATCTGTGCAGCTCACTAAACCTCTTTTGTGGATGTGTCCATGTTCACCAGCCCTATTGAGAAACAGCTGACTCGGCAAATGTCTGAATGTCCTGGAAGGACAGTGTGCACAGGTGTTTGTGATGGTGATAGAAGGTCAAATGAAACGACCTGCTGCTTTTCACCATGTTGGAGTTCAGTTATCAAGGTCCAAATTTCAACTGTGAGACTCAACTGAGTATTAACAATTTTAGTGATAATAACAACAAAAAGAATATTGAGAGAATGGGGTTAACAAAGCATTTCAGAAGTTTCCATTTGCCTGGCTTAGTGTCCTTGGAAGGTCATTAGCTCTTAGTTAACTTCTTATGCTCCTCAGTCATTCTTAGATTTGAGTGAAGATACTGGCTTGAATGTTTTGTAATAATGAATAAAATCTTATGCATGCTACAAATTATTTTTGCCAAAAAATAAACAACTTTATCTTTCTAAATGTATTAAAAACAAACATATTTCATATGGCTTTCAACCATTTTTTATCAGAAGCATTCCAAATCAAAAACAATTCCTTCCAGAAATAAGAACTAATAAAAGCTTCATAATTAGAATGAAGAAGAAATTCATTGAAATTGAGAATCATTAAAATATATTTTAAATGGTAAAGCTTTTTAAATGTACTTTTCCCTTGGGACATTAACTATATGGCCCTGAAAGAATAATTAGTTACTTCAGTTTATCAACCACGTTGCGTTATTTTTTTTAATTGCCACTAGTATTCTAGGTAATTGGCTTTCAAATTCTTTCACAAAGAATGCTTGTTTCCTCTTGCAGCATGATGTAGCCGGCCCTCTGCATCCTGGGTTCTGCATCTGTGGGTTCTGCATCCATAGATTCAACTAACCACAGATTGAAAAAAAAATTTCTAATTGCATGTATATTGAATATGTATAGACATTTTTTTCCTTGTCATCATTCCCTAAACAATACGTTAAAACAGCTATTTACATAGTATTTACATTGCACTAGGTATTAAAAGCAGTCTAAAGATTATTTGGGGTATACAAGAGGAGATATGCATAGGTTATGTGCAAACACTGTGCCATTTTACATCAGGGTTTTGAGCATCTATGGATTTGCGTGTCTAAAGGAGGTCACTGCCCTGTGGAGGAACCAATCCCCCACAGATGGTAAGGGACAACTGTATTTATATATCTCATTTAGTCCATTTTAGGGGCTATAGTTCCTCTTTCAGTGCCTAACTTTTGTTTTTGTACTCAGGCTGTCTTAAAACTTATAAGAATTTATTCGGCAAAATACTAAAGTCTACAAGGCAAGTGTCCCTGACCCCACTCTGGGCCCCATCCCCCACCGCAGGGCCACTGAGATCTGTACTTACCCCACTTTCTTGCACAGCTACTAGGGTAGTTGCTTTCTTCCCTGCTAGGTTTAAGACCAACAATTGGCCTCACTACTTACTAGGTATAAACAAAAGTGGGAAGGAGTGTCTCCATAAAGTAGCTCTTTAAAATGCGTGTATGTTAACCCTATTCACATTGAATTGTTAATCCAATTAGTACTTCATCAATTGGGATACAAAAATTTACAGAAGGGCAAGTGGGAGTGGGGTGTGGACAGGGAATCAAAGAGCCTGGCAAGACGGATTGGATTAGATGTTGGGAAAGATTGAGCTACCGGTATGAGTGTCAGGAGAGAGGCACAAGATTTAAAATACAGTTTCATTATTTACAAGCGTAGAAGCAAAGAAAAACTTCCTCTTCACCCCTCTAAAGGTTCACTGATAATGAGCTGACAGATCAGCAGATTAATTGGAGAAAAGTTATATACATTGAATCAGTTGTGTTACATGACACGAGAGCCTTCAGAATGCATACCCAAAGATGGGAAACTGTCGTTTTCATGCTGAGGTTCAACAAAACATGGATAGCTGTGGAGAAATGTAATTGAACAAAAGGGATGTGATCTAATGCTAATGGAGTGAGTGAGGAAACCCACCAAGGCTTGTCTGTTTTGGATTGCTGTTGACCTCTCTGTGCAGCATCCCTTCCTTCTGGGTATGAGGCAGGACCCTCTCTGGAATGGGGGTCCAGTGACCTACAATCAAACAAGTAGGTCAGATCATTTCTTTATGGCCAGGGTTAGAGTAATAATTTCAGGTTTTATGGTTGGCTTTGGGGAAAAGTGGTTCTGGTTTCTATGACTCACCTTGGGGAAGAGAGATTCTAGATTCTATGGCTAATCTCGGGGGAAAATGAAGGGCCAGGGACAGAAGGGCAGAGAGATTTTTGCTTCTGAGGTCTTCATTTTGGGAAACTATCTTTTGAGGCCAGCACAAGTAATAGCCATTTCTTTTCTCTTTCCTTCATTTACCTTTCAAAATAGAAACACTACTTTAAGGATTCAGAACTACTTCCATATGCTGAGCATTCAAGATTTGTGCCCTTCTTTCCCACCAAAAATAAATGTCAACAACCTGATAGTCTCTTGCAAGAGAAAGTGGAAAACTAGCATATCTGCTGAGCATCTAACATGCAGCAGGAACTACTTGCGCCATCATGGGTATTTTTCTCATTTAATCCTGACAGGGACCTTTGTAGGCAGATATTATTATGCCCATTTCATAGATCCTAACATGTAGGCACAGAGAGTGAAGTGCCAAAGCCACAGGTACATGACAGAGCCAGGAGTTGAAACCAAATCTGTCTAAACCCCAAAACACACAATCTTTTTACTGAAGATCAGATAGTGGCCATAACCACACGTAGTAGCCTACAGTCAGCATGCAGAGGCAGAAAGAGCCTTTGGAATAAAATGGGCTAGGATTTGAGTTCCGGCACTGTTACTTATGAGCTTAGAAATCCTTGTAAAACAGACTTGGCTGGGCACAGTGGCTCACGCCTGTAATCACAGCACTTTGGGAGGCTGAGGCAGGTGGATCACTTAAGTCCAGGAGTTCAAGACCAGCCTGGACAACATGGCAAAACAATATATAAAAAATACAAAAATTAGCCCAGCATGTTGGTGTGCACCTGTAGTCCCAGCTACTTGGGAGGCTGACGTGGGAGGATCACCTGAGCCTGGGGAGTTTGAAGCTGCAGTGAGCCGTGATTGCACCACTGCAGTCCAGCCTGAGTGACAGAGTGAGACCCTGTCTCAAAAACAAACAGATACAACAGTGGTTCCTAATTCAGGTTTTTTGGGTATTAAGTGAGATAATGCACGTTATATATTTTGCATACTACCTAACCCATAAAATCTGCTTATCATTGGGATAATATTAAAGAAACAGTATTGATAAAGAAGCTCAGCTTCTCAGAAAATGAGAAGTTCCTTCCCTGCTAAGTGAGGTGATGGATGCACTGTTTGACAAGACAAATCTCAAAGGCCTGTGCTGAGTGGAAGTTGCCTGCATGTCACTGGTGGTGTTAAGGAGGAAGAGGGGAGTTAGCTAAGAGCAATAATTGAGCAGAACACAACAAGTATGTCAAGGAGAGTGGACTAAACCAGACTCAGGATACAAGATCTCCAGTTAGGAATGTGCTTATTTCCTTTGCATTGTCTCAAATTTCCTGAAATTTAGGTCTGAGACATGATGACTCTAGAAGGTCTCCATGCTGCAGATATGTGGACTAGAAATGCATTTGGCATCCTGAGTCCTTAGAAACAAAAGAACACTTGTGCCTATTGCCGGCGCGTTTTACATTGCACGCTCTATAGTCAATGCTCAATAAATTCCTGTTGACTCTGTCTGCTACTGCAGACCCTGGACAGTGGCTTGGGGAGAGGATAGGCAATGGCTAAAGGTGTTTTTAGGTTTTTCAACAAAATTAAGTTGCACTCCCTTGTGTTATGAGACATTGCTTTTATCCCAGACCTCTCCAGGGTTTTACCATATTTATTTTAACTAGAGACCATCTTGGGAAACAGTTTGAACCCCCACTGGAATTTATTATTTGAAAGCCAAGTGGCAGGGAAAACAGGAATAACAATGAATGAAATTGAAAATAGAGTATTTCAGTTTAATAAAATTAAAACCAGAACAACACCTAAAATTTTTGGCTCTTTAGTGACCAAGACTTGGCAGAACTTTCCTCGTGAGCCTGGATCCAGGGGGCCTGTTTCAAGAGCAGGGGCACTCCTCTCTTTCTCTGCCTGCTCCCTTCTGCACTCTTAGCAGTAGGCCTGTGGGCCCCAGCAGATGGAATAATGGAACTTTGCCCAAACCAGCGACCAGATGAGGTTGAACAACTTTATTCAGAAGCAACAAAGCAGGCTTTGGTTCTGCCAATGGAAATCAGGAAGTGAGCTGTTTGTAGCTATCTAGAGAATTGCCTCATGTGCTTGTCTCTTAATACTATTTGTGGTAGCTGCATTGTGAAACAGTTTAATAAAGCTGGGAAAGACATTGGCACCTAGTGCTATTGAGCCCTCATTCTTTCCTCCACTGCCTTTAACATGTAAATGATATCCATCAGATCCAATCCTTTGATGGCAATGGAGGAGGAGGAGGAGGACACACGTTGCACAATCTCCAAATATCCAGCAGCCTTTCTGGATTTCTGAGTCCTATGGATAGTAAGTGGCAAATTCAAATATAAAAATATGCTTTTGCTTTCAAACGACTATTAATTCTCTGTGAGTTATCTCTAATAAGTGGGCTTTCAGAAAGTTAGTATAATTTAATGGTAATAGAGATTTTAGGCCAGACGCGGTGGCTCACGCCTGTAATCCCAACACTTTGGGAGGCCAAGGCGGGTGGATCACTTTAGGTCAGGAGTTCAAAACCAGCCTGGCCAACATGGTGAAACCCCGTCTCTACTAAAAATAGAAAAATTAGCCGGGCATGGTGGCACATGCCTGTAATCCCAGCTACTCGGGAGGCTAAGGCAGGAGAATCACTTGAACCTGGGAGGTGGAGGTTGCGGTGAGCCAAGATCTCACCACTGCACTCCAGCCTGGATGACAGCAAGACTCTGTCTCAAAAAAAAAAAAGAAGAGAAAAGAAAAGAAATTTTAGAATATGACAAGCCATTTCTATTTCAAAATTTCTTTACTTTTTTCTATTTAAAATTTAGACATGGTATTATATTTTGTGATAAATTCAGACAACTTTACATATAATCCCCCCACCCCTTTGAAGGAAAATGAAGAAAAAGGTCATTGCTTTGAATTGGAGTGGGACAGCTCTGGGTTGTGTGGACTTTGGCAGATTATTTAACTTCCTCAAACCTCATTTTTCTTAATCTGTATAAGGGGAACAGTAATACTTATTTGCAGAGTTTGGATGAAGATTTAATTAAAAGACCTAGCACCAATTCTAGACCATAATAAGGGCTCAACACTTCCCAGTTTCCCTTTAATCCCAGCTAGATCAATTTCTCACCCACTGTAAATGTCACTTTTCAAAATCGTTATTTTAGTATGCTTAACATATTAAAAACAGCCCATATTTAAGATCCTAATATTAAGTATTCCTGTTGAATAATTGTACAAAATTAATTTTACTGAGCAATGCTTTTATGTCTTCAGTTAATAAAAGTCCATGTTTAGTACCCGAGAGTCCTGTGAGTCTCTTTAACTGTGTTACGGGTAGTTTTGCAGGATTTTCAGAAATTAGGAATGTCAGTGGAAATTTTTACTTCTCATTATTTAGTGCACGGTTCTGTAAGATCTGTAATTTAGTGGGTGCAGGTGAGAGTTTTTAGATCACACCATCTGTGAAAGGCCTTGTAAATGTGTAGTGGAATAAACCACTGTTGTATAACTATATTGCCAAGAAAGACTTTCTGCAGCCATACTATCTTAGTATGTTAGAGTTTTTAAAAACTTAATGGCATTTTCAGCTTCTCTAAGGACTCCTGTTGTTCAGACTACTAAAAAAAATAAAAAATAAAATAAAAATTAAAAAACATGAGTTATTCTAGCATAACTGACCTTTATTGCAAATTGCCTTATTTTATCTTAAAGAGCAAATGTTTGGAGGAATAATTCATACAACTCCGCTTGTCCTTGGGAGGTAATGAGCTCTAATACTTCTCAGTGCTTAACTTTGGTGGATAGTTACGCACTGCCTGTCAGATTACTTACTAGATTACTTCCCTGATCGTTAGCAATTCTTGTCATTAAGTAGTCAAGGAAAATAAAAGACATGAGCCATTCTCTGTGTGTACATCTAGACAGTCATTTATGCATAGACACACACTCATCACAAATATCCCAAAAGATACTGCTTTTTAAAACTGATTCAACTAGGGAAACTTTCGTTTTCCTTTCATTCATTAAACAAATATGTCTAAGCACCTCCTGTGTGCCAGGCACAGAGGGTATTTAGTGGGAAACTAGCACTTATCCCATTCCTGACTTCTTAGTTCCCCCAGGTCCCTCCACCCAACAGAGGCCACCATAATCCTGATTTCTTTTGTTTCATTTCAGAGATATTCTGCACATATAAAGGATATATTGGTGTGTGTATCTTCTCATTTTTGTTAATCCAAGTGATAGCATACTGTACATCTCCCATCTTGGAGAGTATTCCAGATCACCCTGATTCATTCTTTGTTTTTATTACTGCATGGTATTACATTGCATGGTTGGATGATTGTCTTATTAGCACCCTGTTGGTGGAGACTTAAGTAATTAGCAGGGTTTTTTCTCTTCTGTTTCTGTGGCCTTGCTGTCTTTCTCCTGCCTTGCGTTTCTACTAACACATTGGTTTCGTTTCCTATCCTTAATGATTCTGAGAAATTGCATTCAACGCCACCTTCATGGAGACCCTCACCCTTGTATGTACTTCCTGATAGATCCAGACAAGCATAAGTATGTTAAATGTACTCAACAAGACCTTATCTTTTCACCCCACAAACTCTTTGTGATTAGCTTGTGATATTGATCATGAACTGCCTTTCAACTCCAGCATCCACTTCTTTAAATTGCAGGGACCTTGAGGAGCACAGACTCAGTTTGGCAGACATCATACCGGTCGTCTGGGCCTCTGTCACTTCAGTTTGCCCACACTGCTCACACTGATCAGTGCTCTCGCAGCTGGGACAGAGCTCAGGAGTGTCCTTTTGTTCCCAGGCCACAGTGGCCTCCTTTTCCTTTGAATGCCCTTTTATTTCCACTGTAATGTGGAGACATTTGAAGATCAGTTGAAGCACATTAACTTCAAATATATCATAATTAGCTCACTCCCTTTTGGTATGGCTCTATGAAGTGTATCTGGTTTCATTTCTGGAAACCTTAACTGTCAGAAGGTTGCTTTCTCACACTTGGTCATAAAAAATAGGAAGCCCCTTCCCAACTTAAGTCTTTAGAGACTTTGAGGTGACCTTGACCACTGTTGTTGCTTCAGCTGCATCTTCTGCTGTCTGTTGTTTCTGCCTTTCTTCATGTTGACATTACCATGCTCTGCCTCTGAGGTTCGGTTTCCCTTTCTATTGTTCCTGTCTTCGCTCTAATCCCCCCACTCTTCCTCTCTGTGTGTCTGTTTTCTGTAGAGCTTGCTTGTTTCTTTGACTATTTCAGTTTATGCCCCAGCAGCATAATTTACCATTCTGTTTTGTTATTTCCTCAGATAGTTAGTTGATTATTAGCTCCTTATTCTGGCAATAAATAAAATTACATTTAAAAATGTCTCAAAGAAATATCCTCTGTTTCTTTTTTAATTTTCAAAATATTGAAATGTTAAAGATCATTTTTAAATTGTGTTCTTTTTTTCTCCACTGTTTACAAAATTTCCAAGGCTCAACCTCTAAATTATTTATTTTTCTCATTGATCACTCTATTACCACTTAAAAAATTCAACAAATATTTAGTAAATCTCTGTCACGTACTGGACACTGTAGGCCCTAAAAACACAGACCAACTCCCTGTCCTCTAGGAATTCTAGGGAAGGCAGGCAATATATGTGATACTTTATTTTTTATTTTTTGAGATGGAGTCTTGCTCTGTTGCCCAGGCTGGAGTGCAGTGGCTCTATTTCGGCTCACTGCAAGCTCCCGGGTTCATACCATTCTCCTTCCTCAGCCTCCCGAGTAGCTGGGACTACAGGCACCCACCACCACGCCCAGCTAATTTTTTTGTATTTTTAGTAGAGACGGGGTTTCACTGTGTTAGCCAGGATGGTCTCCATCTGCTGACCTTGTCATCCGCCTGTCTCGGCCTCCCAAAGTGCTGGGATTACAGGTGTGAGCCACCGTGCCCGGCCTATATGTGATACTTCATTCATTCATTTATTCATTGGAGATGTAGTCTCACTGTGTCTCCCAGGCTGGAGTACAGTGGCACGATCTCAGCTCACTGCAACCTCCACCTCCCAGGTTTAAGCAATTCCCCTGCCTCAGCCTCCCAAGTAGCTGGGATTACAGGCGCTTGCCACCACACTTGGCTAATTTTTGTATTTTTAGTAGAAACAGGGTTTCACCATGTTGACCAGGCTGGTCTCAAACTCCTGACCTCAAGTGATCTGCCTGCCTTAGCCTCCCAAAGTGCTGGGATTACAGGCGTGAGCCACCGTGCCTGGCCATAGATGGAGCATATGTTCTAGAGAAAATGAAACAGGAAGAGGGAGCAGGGAGTTCACAATGGGATATAGTTTTAAATAAGGTCGTCAGAGAAGATGCTCGTTGAGAAGAAGCCATTTGTGCAAAACCTTGAAGAAAATGATGCAGCAAGTACTGGGGATTTACTGAAGGAAGAGTGTCCTGGGCGGGTGGGAGTAGCCAGTGCTCCTCCCAGCCAGGAGCCACCTCTCAGGAGGTGCATGCCCAGAGCAGCAAAGAGGCCACCATGGCTGGAGTGGAGCAAGTGGAGGAAATAGGTCAGAGAGGCTCCCAGGAACCTTTTTAAGCATGAGGCCTTTTAAGCCATTGCAGGGATTTTGGCTTTACTCTGAGATGAAGAGCCATTGGATAGATTTGAGATGAGGGAGTCATAGATCTTGTGCTATGATGTGTCATTGTCACATATTCTTTCAAGAGGGTGAATTACTAAGCCTTTGTTCTAGCTCATCTTGCAGTAAATATTTTCTGCCCAATTAGGAGGAAGAACTAGTGATAAATGACCCAATATTTTCTCTTCTCTCCCTTCCACATCCCAGATCTGTTGTGTAAATGCAAAGAACATTATTACTGTTAATGTAATTATTAAGCCACATCTCTAAGTAACCAAAAGCCATCAGTAATTTTAGGCTTTCTGCAAAGTCTCTCGATCCTGATTTAAAGTATTTATTTACAACTTATTTTGGTACTTCTTCCAAAAAAAAAGATGAGAAGGTGAGGTTTAAAATGAAAAACATTTAAATTTAAAGGCTATGAAAATAAAACTTAAAAATTAAAATTATGTAGGAAGAAGTAGCAATCCATACAGATGACTATTGTGAAGTGATTTACCACTCAATTTACCGATAAGCGGAATTCACAGTAACCAAACTCAGAAGGAAAACAACAAATAACATAATTATCTTTGTCTGATTTTTCCAGACAATAGCACTAGTCCTTGTACTTCTTACTCTAGTGCAGGCTATCCTGTGAACTTATGTTTCATAATGTCCTTTTTCTTCGCAAAACAATTACTTTCTAAAAATAAACTGGTCAATATAAATTTCACCGTATTTCTACTAGGTTGCTTGTTTATTTAGGGGGTGTCATTTCTGCTGACCTGCTAAAATTGTTAATTCACTCACCGTAGGCATTAAAATCAAGGTTGACGGGCCGGTCGTGGTGGCTCATGCCTGTAATCCCAGCACTTTGGGAGGCCGAGGCAGGCAGATCACCTGAGGTCAGGAGTTCGAGACCAGCCTGACCAACATGGAGAAACCCCGTCTCTACTAAAAATACAAAATTAGCCGGGTGTGGTGGTGCATGCCTGTAATCCCAATTGCTTGGGAGGTTGAGGCAGGAGAATCACTTGAACCTGGGAGGCAGAGGTTGCAGTGAGCCAAGATCGCACCATTGCACTCACCTAAGCAATAAGAGCAAAACTCCTTCTCAAAAAAAAAAAAGAAAAGAAAAAAGAAAATCAAGGTTGATGTTACATTTTCTTTTCTTTTTTTTTTTTTTTTTTGAGACAGAGTCTCGCTCAGACTGTTGCCCAAGCTGGAGTGTAGTGGTGCGATCTTGGCTCACTACAACCTCTGCCTCCAGGGTTCAAGTGATTCTGCTGCCTCAGCCTCCCCAGTAGCTGAGATTACAGGCATCTGCCACCACGCCTGGCTAATTTTTTTTTGTATTTTTAGTAGAGACGGAGTTTCTTCACGTGGCCAGGTTGGTTTCAAGCTCCTGACCTCAAGTGATCCGCCCATCTCAGCCTCCCAAAGTGCTAGGATTATAGACGTGAGCCCCCATGCCCAGCTGATTTTACATTTTCAATTGTCTGTTTCACTAGATTGTCTGCTACCTACCTTGTATCCTCTAACAGATAGTGTTCAGTCCCCTACCCCAACTCTAAAATCTAAAAAACTCTAAAAACAGAAGTTTATGAAAAGTTGTTACAAACTCATTCAGAAGCAAAAACTTGAACTGAAATAAAGATAATTTAAAAATCTTCATTTGTCCAACTTGCGAATATTTGCATGTTTTGCTACAGAAGTGGTAATAGGTTCAATTATGGGTGCCCTGCAGATTCCGCTGGGAGTTATGTAACATTTAGTACATGCATCTTACTACTTTTCCAAAATTTGAAAATATAAATTCCAAACCACATCTTCCTCCAAAAATTTCAGAAAAGGGATTGTGGGCTTGCAATAGCCAATCCTGGAATAATAATGATTGGAATAATGTAGGTGCCTAGTAAATGTGAATTGAAGTTTGATTAATATGAGATACTTAGAAATTAGAAACATTTCTGCAGCTGGGTCTTGTGACCTTGAGACCTCAGAGAATAAAATAGATAATTCAGTCTTTAGAAGCAGGACACCAAAATGCTTCCTTAATTGTTCTCTTAAGGTAGTAGTAATTGGTCTTAGGTCAGGCTAATAAATCCAGAAAGAAGTGTTACCCTATCAGTCAAAATTGTTCCTATTAGTATCCTAGAAGGTGCTTTTTGTGCCATTCACATATTTTTCATGTTGTCTCTGTATCTGTACTTATCACTTTGTATCTTTCTGTTTTTTGTTCAACATTTTTTAAAGGTGTCACATCAGCTTTTTTAATGCTGGTGATTTAATTGCAAAAGCACACATAAACAGTTTGAAAGGTGTGAGAAGAAATTGGCAAGTCACATGGGGAAACAGCAACAAAGCTAGCATTCAGTCTGGAATGCATCCACTGTGCAAAACAAATTCAACTGCCAGTGGGTCAAATGGTGTATCCTGAGATTGAGTGAAAAATGAGTTTGATACAAGAAACGCTTGTTTCATACAAAGGATACAGTGGGAAATATCAAAATGAATTGAATATAGGCTGTACTCTCACAAAGCTCAAGCTTAATAGGGAAAGCAGAACATGTATATAAAATAATAAACTACATAGCAGAACATACCAGACATCATGTGAAGATGAGTGGGGCTAGGTGAAATGGAGAGGATGGACTTGCAGAATACATGGATGAGAAGGACGGAATCTTCGCTGTCAAGCAGTGTTGAGTAGTAGAGATACACATAAACACATAAATTATTATGGAAAATGGTAAATAACATAATAGGAGCTAAGGAACCATAGATAAGTATAGTAGTCCTTGGGGAAGGTAGGCAGGAATTGATCTTCAAGCTGGTCTTGAGGGACACAAGAGTTTGCCCAGAAGGCTTGGAGGTAGGTCAAGGAATCTGTTCTGGGCAGAATAAGATGCTTGTTGTTTGAAGTATCACTAACAGGACAGTTACATACAGTAACTCTTTATATTTTATTGTCATTGCAGGTGAATCAAACATCCCTTCTGGAACAATACAGAGTAGGAAAGGTTTGCAGAATAAGAGTCAGTTTAGGACCATTGCACCAAAAATTGTGCCCAAAGTCCTAACGTCCAGAATGCTGCCATGTCATTCACCGTCACGCTCTGATCAGGTGAATCTGGGACCCTCCATCAACTCCAAGCCGCTGGGGATGTCCACCCAGAACTATGCTCTCATGCAGGTTGCTGGCCAGGAGGGGACATTTTCTCTTGTTGCTCTGCCACATGTTGCCTCAGCTCAGCCAATTCAGAAACCCAGAATGTCCCTACCTGAAAATCTGAAACTTCCTATTCCTCGATATCAACCCCCTAGAAATAGCAAAGGATCAAGAAAGAAACCCATGCTGATCTTTCCTAAGAGTGGCTGTAGCAAGGCTCCTGCCCAAACCGAAATGTGTCCTCAGATGTCCCCTTCCCCATCTCACCACCCTGAACTCCTGTACAAACCCAGTCCATTTGAGGAAGTGCCATCACTAGAACAAGCCCCAGCCAGCATTAGCACAGCTGTGCTGACCAATGGAAGTGACCATGGGGACTTGAGACCACCAGTGACCAACACCCATGGCAGTCTGAACCCTCCTGCCACCCCAGCATCATCCACACCAGAGGAGCCTGCCGAGCAGGACCTCACAAATCTTTCAGGGAAAGCACACTTTGTAAGCAAGATAACATCTAGTAAACCTTCTGCTGTTGCCAGTGAAAAATTTAAAGAACAAGTTGATCTTGCAAAAACCATGACCAGTTTATCACCAACCATTCTTGGCAATGCAGTTCAGTTGATCTCTTCAGTCCCCAGAGGGAAACTGCCAATCCCACCCTACTCAAGAATGAAGGCAATGGAGGTTTATAAAATCAAATCAGATGCTAACATTGCAGGTTTTTCTTTACCAGGACCTAAGGCCGACTGTGATAAGATATCCTCCACCACAGAAGGCTTTAATGCAGCCACCAAGGTGGCAAGCAAGCTACCTGTTCCACAAGTGTCACAGCAGAGTCCCTGTGAAAGTGCCTTTTGTCCACCCACCAAACTTGATCTCAACCACAAAACAAAACTGAACAGTGGAGCAGCAAAGAGAAAAGGAAGAAAACGGAAGGTACCAGATGAAATTTTGGCATTTCAGGGAAAAAGGAGGAAATGTATCATTAGTAAGTGTAGAGATGGCAAAGAAAGAGTAAAAAATGATCCCCAAGAATTCAGAGACCAAAAGCTGGGGACCCTGAAAAAATATCGTAGCATTATGCCCAAACCTGTCATGGTCATACCCACTTTGGCCCCCCTGCCTTCTCCAACTACACTACAGTCCCAGATGCTTGGGGGCCTAGGACAGGATGTTTTGTTACATAATTCACTCACTCCTAAATATCTTGGCTGTAAGCAAGACAACAGCTCTTCCCCTAAGCCCAGCTCCGTGTTCAGAAATGGATTCTCTGGCATTAAGAAGCCTTGGCACAGATGTCACGTCTGCAACCACCACTTCCAGTTCAAACAGCACCTTCGAGACCACATGAATACACACACCAACAGACGCCCTTATAGTTGTCGGATTTGTCGCAAGTCCTACGTACGTCCTGGCAGCCTGAGCACACACATGAAACTTCATCATGGTGAGAACCGGCTGAAGAAACTCATGTGTTGTGAGTTTTGTGCAAAAGTGTTTGGCCATGTCCGCGTCTATTTTGGTCATCTGAAAGAAGTGCATAGAGTTGTGATCAGCACTGAGCCCGCGCCCAGTGAACTGCAGCCAGGAGACATACCAAAGAACAGAGACATGAGTGTGCGAGGCATGGAGGGATCATTGGAGAGGTGAGTACCGATGGAATGGAGACCTGGCAAGAGAGTCTGTTTTGATTTGGGGAAGGGGGGAAGATATCATATTCAGAAAGGAGAGTTTATAAAACATCCCTTGGATTAAGATTTCGTGAAGTAGCTATGTATACCTCCTAGTTCTGTGAAGAATAATCTTGTTTCTCTCTGGTTTCTGATCATCCATATTTGGAATTACCCTAACCAATCTAGTAAAGTATTGTATATAGTTCCAGTGGTCTTTACAAGTAATTTCCCCCAAAATCACATCCACAGAATTTGCGTTATTTTAAACAGCATCGTTTGCCCCAAAATGCAGCATGACCCATGGTTGGGGACCCAGAGTGGGTGGGTCTGTCATGTTGACCCTACCTTAAGATACCCAGACCCCACCCTCTTCATTTGCCCTGTCTTTCCCATCAGTTCGGGTTCACTCTTTCTGGTGTCATTCCTTTTTGCAAGCACTGCTTCCTAGTATTATTGCTATGGGATCCTTGGGGTGTCATTTCACCAGCCAGAAACCTCTGTGGCCAGTGGCGCCTTGGCCTGAATTTTGCTCTGGCCCGTTAGGCTCGTTCCACCCACTCGGCCTGGCAGGCTGCACTCAGCTCATGCTACCGGCCTGGATCCCACGCCTGCCAAGGGCGAGCCAGGCACAGAGTGGTAAGGGATGTGTGAGCGAGCATGGGGTCTGGCCACTGCACATAGGCAGGCACGCCGGCTGCTGCTGCAGGCCAGGCAGCTCCAGGTGCCACCTCCCTGCAAGGCTGTGGCTGGACCAGGCACATCACAAGCAGCTTCCACGGCTGGCACCAGGAACATAATGTTGCCCAGAAGCTTGGAGACTAGGGAGTCACTGCCCTGGCTCAGGGGGCTCCCGGGTCAGAGCTCCCCAAAGGGCTGCAGCTCTTCTCTTCACCTGCTGTGTGGCAAGCAAGGGGCGTGTTTCAGCCTATTTGTGTTACAGCTCTCTTAGCCCCACCATTTGGCAGGTCCCGAGTTCTTGTCCTGTGTTCAGGAAGAATGAGGTACACAGAGAAGTAGAGGGTAAGCAAGATGAAGAGGAGCTTTATTGAGTGATAGAACAGCTCAGAGTTGAACTGCAGGGGGCAGTTCCTTTCTGCAGCCAGGTTTTCCCAACTAACATTCAGCTCTTAGCAGAGAGGGTAGCTCCTCTCTGCAGGCAAGTCATCCCCATCATCTCTTCTGCTCTCAGGAGAGAGGGTAGCTCCTCTCTGCCACTGGTCGTCCCATTGTCTCTTCAAGTCTGGCTAAGTCCGGGGCTTTTATGTGCCTCAGAGGAGAGGAAATGCATGCAGTTGGTCCATGGGCGGTCATGGACAGACCCAGAAAAGCACCACGAGTTCCCACTCCAGTCCACATGACCGGCAGCCTGGCCCCCAGGCTTCAGGGCTTCCCTGGCTTGAAGGTGGGACTTCACCGGGGACCTCCCCCTTTCTGCCCAGGAGCTTCTTTGCCCCCTGCTTCTGTTTATGGCACCCAGGCTGTTCATGCTGAGGGGGCACCTGCAGGCCGGCACCAAGCTGTCCTCAGCGCCCCTTCCTCAGCCTCCCTCCCATGCTTATCGGCACCCAAAGTCTGGAGTGGGCCGATGGGGTAGGGGGTGGGCATATCAGCACTGCCTCGAGCGTGTGCACACCCAACCAGGTTACAGCAGTGCCCAGGCTCAGCCCCAGCCTTGCTTTGAGACTGGAGCAGGTGCTGACAGCAGGGAGAAGCCAGGCAGCAGGAGCAGGTGCTTCTTGAGCCTGTGGGGGTAAAGGGGCCTTTCTGGACCCCTGAGAGTGCAGACATGCCTGAATCCGCAGCCACAGCAGGGTAGCTACAGTGATGCCTGGGAGGGCAGGAGGGCTCCTGCCTGCTCCCAGCTTCCAAGAGCACAGGGGTGCCTGGGTCACAGCTGCGGCTTGGGCAGCTGCAGGCAGTTGTGCCTGGGAAGCTCCCACCCCGTCAACTTGGAAAGTGCAGGGCTCCTGCTTGTCCCCAGCTCCCACCGGCTCCATGAAGCGTGGCACCGCCCCTGGCCCAGCTCTGCCTCAGGGCCCCTCTCTACCCACTCCTGCATGCCCTAGTGTGCTGTTTCCCCTGCCAGCAGGTGACTCAGCCTGGCCCCATCGCAGTGGCTCTCAGGGTGGCAGGTTTCGGGGACTGCCCACCTCCTCTCTATGTTTTCCCAACAGCAACAGCAGGCAAGGTGCACGTGGCGCAGTGGCCCTGGCCAACCCCGCACAAATGAACCTGACACTCTCAAGGCTAGCCCCACAAGTCCTGGCTGCACCTTCAGCCGGGTGCTTACTGGCTCCTTTCTGAATATGAAATCTTCCCCTCTTCCCCAAATCAAAACAGACACTCTTGCCAAATGTAGTTTGGACATTGTACCTAAAAATCAAAATCTAACTCTAGGAAAAGGAGGAAGAAGTGAGATTTCATGGTTCGTTAGTGAAAGGCACAGAGGTCTTAAAGGGGACAGAAACGTCTAAGAAAAAGGAGAAACTCTAGAAAAGCAAGGAAGAAATAGGATAGGCACCCTTTATTTTTACTGAACATGACAGAGTGAGCCAAAATTGAATAGAAGGTATTGGTGCTCAAGGTTAGGGAGAGCCACAGTGGGTAGGGTGGGACCGTTACCTTCAACAGAACCGAGAGTGTTCCCGTGCCCTTCACGCGCTCTTACATGACTCTTCCACGTGATTGCTCCTGTCCCTGTGGTAACCAAAGACGAGTTAGCTCGCCTGGGACAGATGCGTGAAGAGGACTGTTGACTAAATGAACCCTGGTAGCTGGAGAAATGTGTGGCCACAAGCAGGAGTGACAGTTGGTATTCACCGCGGTCCTTGCAGAAGGTCTTCCCAGGCGCTCTCTGTTTACCCCAGCCCTTGTCTTTCTCATCAGTATATGTTTTAGATCGCTGAAGGCTGACAACTGAGAGGAAAGGTTCCAATTGCATTTTTCCATGAAATCTTACCTTCACTATTTTTGGCCTTTTCAGGGAAAACAAGTCCAACCTGGAAGAAGACTTCCTTCTAAACCAGGCAGACGAAGTCAAATTACAAATCAAATGTGGTCGTTGTCAGATTACTGCTCAGTCTTTTGCGGAAATAAAATTTCATTTACTTTATGTTCACGGAGAGGAAATTCAGGGCAGGCTACAAGAAGGGACCTTCCCAGGAAGCAAGGGGACTCAGGAAGAGTTGGTGCAGCACGCTAGCCCCGACTGGAAAAGGCATCCTGAGAGAGGGAAGCCGGAGAAGCTTCATTCCTCCTCCGAGGAATCACACGCATGCCCGAGACTGAAAAGGCAGCTCCACCTTCATCATCAGAATGACGTGGAAATGTTCATGGAAAATGAAGGACCCCAGTCAGGAACCAACAAGTCAAGGGAAACCTGTCAGGGCCCTGAGTGTCCCGGCCTCCACACGGTTCTCTTGTGGTCCCGTTCAGGCTTTAACTGCCTGCTTTGTGCAGAGATGCTGGGACGGAAAGAGGACCTCCTCCACCACTGGAAGCACCAGCATAACTGTGAGGACCCTTCCAAACTGTGGGCTATTTTAAATACAGTCTCCAACCAGGGAGTGATCGAACTTTCCAGTGAAGCTGAGAAATGAGACCCCAGGGCAGCCCGGGGTTAAGGAGAGAGCTCTGCTGCCACCTTCCTTCAGAGCTTCGTGCTTTATGGTGGTGCTTAGTCACAAAGATCAAACAACAGGATTGGTGTGAGTGAACAGAAATGATTTTTGTACATGGTTTTATTTTCTTACGAAATAAAATATGTGTTCTCAAGCATATTTTTCTAACTATATGCAGCCTTATTTTAAAATATGCACTGATTCTTAATATCTTAGACTTTCAGAATAAATAAAAAGATCAGAATTTGGAGATTGAAATTTAGAAGAATACAGGCTGTTCTTCAAATACAGCTCTCAGTGAAAACGTGTGTGTGTCCTTCCTTTTGTTCAGATGTTTTCTGCTTATTTAGATTGACAAATGTCAAAAATGTCCAGGCAGCAAAACCCTTTTAGTCTCAACCATGGTATCAAGTTAGATGGTAAATGCTGATATTTATTAAAGTCTCTGGTTTATTTGAATATGATATAGAGCAGTATTTTAATAAGATTGTCATCTACAATAATTTAAAATCCATGTTTTCAGGACTCAGATTTTTGTTTCTTGTAATTTTGCTGTTTTCTTAAATGCACATTTCATTGAAGATTAGTTGTTGGCAAGTCTTATAGCTGTAGTGTTCCATATCAAAATAATTTTTTAAAAAATTTAGTACTTCAGCTAATAAAAAGTCTACTTGCTTGGTAAAAAGTTATTTTCAAGTAGTCCTTAGGGCCAGAAAATTTACAACCTGAAAAATGAACTAGATAGTTCAGTCCAGATGTGTAGGGGTCTCAACTGCTTTCCCTCACTCCCAAGTAACTTCACAGGGTTGTCGCTAGCTGATCAATTTTAGATGGAACTGTGCTTTTCAAGCCCAGGTTCTCTTTGAAAGTCAGAAGTAAATGATTGCCTCTTAAATTCCTGGGAAATTACTTCAAATCAGTAAAGTTGTCATTTGAAGTTTCTGGCCGTACTGGCGGCAAAATCATTTTCTTAGAAAAGTGGAGTTTCAGCACTCATCCTACTGATAATCTCAGTCTTGCATGAAAGCACCATACGTGTGGCCAGCTCTGTTTGCTGAAGCTCAGCCCAGGTATGGTCGTAATATTTTGTGCTCAGGGAAGTTACCTAAACAGAGAAGGAACTAAATTCTAATTGATAAGCTGGTGGATCTTACATCTTTTTTTTAATGTCTGGTTTTAAAAGCCAGTGTTTGTAGACATGATTTGCCTCAAATAGTACAAGAGAAAACTTAATCTTTGTCTTTTTGCAAATAGTTTTGTAAATTTGGGAATAAGAGAGTAGGGATAGAAATAGCTAAAAGATTGTGTTGTGATTTGTCCGTTGATCACGCTTTACCCAGTTTCAAATAGGGAATATCAGACCTCCACTGTTTGATAGTTTTAGAACTTCTTGGTTAATAATGAAGTCGCTTTACCATTCAAACCAGTTCCCAGTTTGTTTTTTGAAATATTGGTCTCAAAGACATTACCAAATGACTTCTACGAAGAATACTACTTGAATTCAAACCATGAAACTTGAATTCAAACTATGAAATAATTCATAGACTGCTCAATCCTCAGATGCTAAGTCGTATTTTAGAAACACTGGCCGGTTGGCCAAAGCAGAGTGGAGTGTGTGGAGACAAAGGTGTGGGACAGAATACACCCACCCAGCACTCGGGGAAAGTCGGAAGTCCCCTAGGCTATGGAGGAGCCCACCTGTGGCATGTATCTCCCTACATATTCTTACGGCAAGGCCATAGGCAGTCTCCAGAAGGGAGTACAGTGAGGAATGGGGAAAAGAGCAAAGGTACAGAGAAGATATAATTGTCTCATGATTCAGCGCTCTGGCTGGATCCCCATTTCAGAGCAGCTGCATTTCCGAGCATTTCAGAGCAGCGGCCCCAATGTACTAACTAAATTTAGATGACTCAACAGAGCACTGATCCATAGGGAGAGGGAGGGCGCAGGTGGGGAGCCATGGAAAAGTGACATTCATCTTTAAGAAAATTCTTTTTCTTTTTTTTTTTGAGACAGAGTCTCGCTCTGTTGCTCAGGCTGGAGTGCAGTGGTGCGATCTCGGCTCACTGCAAGCTCTGCCTCCCGGGTTCATGCCGTTCTCCTGCCTCAGCCTCCCGAGTAGCTGGGACCACAGGCGCCCACCACCAAGCCTGGCTAATTTCTTTTTTTTTTTTTTTTTTTTTGTATTTTTAGTAGAGACGGGGTTTCACCGTGTTATCCAGGATGCTCTCGATCTCCTGACCTCGTGATCCGCCCGTCTCGGCCTCCCAAAGTGCTGGGATTACAGTCATGAGCCACTGCACCCAGCCGAAAATTCTTTTTTTAAGACAAGGAAGGTTGGGGGGCATAGGACCCTCCCTGGATGTCAGTGTGTATGGGTTCATTTGTGGTACAGTGTTACAGTTCTCAGCTTTTGAAAACTCCCCTGCCTTACAATGCAGACAGCCCCAGTGCCACCTAAAATAAGGAGTTTCTGGCCCTTACTAGTAGTGCTTCATCGAGAATGGTGGGAAGAGGGCCTCCTACTGGGGAGGCAGGAAGACGAGAGAGAGTACTTAGCTAAAGTTACTTTGGGAACAGCTCAGAGCCTTTCTTGGGTGTAGAAATGTTACTGGAACAGTCCCAACCTGTATACTTGGGCCAGAGGTGGTGTGGTGTGCAACAAAGCGCTCCAGTACTTACTGTGTGTGGCCTTGAGAGAGTGTCCCCTCTTAGGCTCCCTTCTCTCCTCTGTGAAATGGGGGTGACAGTCCTACGTCAAGGCACTGTTGTGAAGAGTAAAAGAGACACACATGAAATGCCTGGCACCCGTGGGCCATGTGGTAACTGGTGGCTGGTATTTATTAGGCTTTTGGCCAGACTTGGGAGAAGAGGTATTTTGTACCATATAAAAGATTGTAAAAATCTCGAGTAGACAGATCTTAAGTGCAGAATTCAAGGATGGAAACTACTAGGAACCACAGAAGTTGGCATTTTTGCAGGAAATACATTTTATTTTTATTTTATATATTTTTTTCGAGATGGAGTCTTGCTCTGTCATCCAGGCTGGAGTGCAGTGGCGCAATCTTGGCTCATTGCAACCTCCACTTCCCGGGTTCAGGCAATTCTCCTGCCTCAGCCTCCCGAGCAGCTGGGATTACAGGCATGCGCCACCACACCTGGCTATTTTTTTCTTATTTTTAGTAGAGATGGGGTTTCACCATGTTGGACAGGCTGGTCTCAAACTCCTGACCTCATGATCTGCCTGTCTCGGCCTTCCAAAGTGCTGGGATTACAGGTGTGAGGCACCGCACCTGGCCATGAAATGCATTTTAATTTTTAAATAAAAACTAGGGTTTGGATTGCATGGAGGTTTAGTAAGTGTCTATTCAATCAGAACAGAAAGCAACATTCACTAAATTATTTCCACGCCAGGCTTCACTTTGGGGCCTGTATTCCGTAGGTCTCAGCCCATGCAGCACCTCATTCCTGCAGTTGTCCCTCTGCCCTTCCCTTGCCCCTGTTCTAGCTGTCATCATAGCACCCACTTTGCTGTCCAGAAGCTGAGGGTGGACTTGTCCATCTCTCACACTAGATAATAATAAGCCTCATGAGGGCAGGAACTGTGCCTGTGAACAGAGGTTCAGCACAGAGCCCTAGAGGGTCCAGTGGCTGACATGGAATAGTGCACAGCAGATGTTTGTTGAAAATAGAAAACAAAAGGATACATCAGCTAAATACAAACAAAATTAACACTTTTTATGAATAAACCAGCCTTAGAAGCAACCAAACTTAAGGCATGGAGGCAAACTTGGTCTTAAATTCAGCACATTCATTTTGCTTCATGTCTTTTGCTTCTTGGAAAATTGTCCCAATGCCAGCAAACCTAGATTTTTTTCATCTTCTTTTGGCCCTAAATTGTTTCTGAAAGTTACAGCATTTTAGATTTGTATTGTTTTATTACCTGTCATTTTTATTCACGTCCGCTTTTGTTTCTCTCTCTCTCTTTCACTGGACCTTTTCCTAGTTTAGCTTGACTATTCCTCTGTTAAGCTGTTCCTCATATGGAAAGTTGCCTCTTCATCAGCACACCATAAATAATCCAACCTGGGTGCGTTCCACTGCCTTCTCTGGCTACAGACTCCTCCCCTCCCCACTGCACGGCTCCAGTTGTCTGTGGCCCCAGTGACATGGTTGTTGGCAGTAAATGTTCAACTTCATTTATTTCCTAGAATTCTCAGATCTGGACTGGTTTGCTCCATTCAAGCCGCTGACAAGCTTTGTTAGGTACATGTTTTATAGCATCTCCCCTTTCCACTGGGCTCCTAAGAAAAAGTGTCCGGGTGAGTAGGACCTGGAATTTAGCAGAACAGGTTTTTAGCTTCAACTTTATTCTGACTTCTCTGACGTTGGACAATCAGAAGCTTATCTAGGTTTGTGGTTTAGCCTAATGTATATTTAAACAATATCCACCTCTTCAGGAATATTACTTCTAGAGGTGAACTGTTTATTGTGTATTATATTTGGTCACGGTCATGGTTATTCCTATAATAAAACTATAGCCACAATTTTGGAGGCACATTTTAAATTTGTGTTTAGTATGCAGACATTGGCTTAGGAGTACATCACATTTTCCATGCTCTGAAGTGTGAATATATTTCAATGCATTGCTTAACTGTAGGAAAAATGCTACCCATTGAAGGAAACCAAATGTGACAACTAAAAGGTGTACAGATTGTTCCTTCTTATTTTAATGTGAAGCTAAATTTTCTTTTTCAGTTACATTTGCTCCTATCTTCAGAATTGCCCCACCCCCTTAGCTTAAGAAGAAACAACAGGATGGCAATTCTTGCCATTTTAAGTATGTTCCAAAAACAAAATCTCAACTTATTAGAATTATAATAGATCATATTTTTTAATAAATAGCCACTGAGCACCCCTCAATAAAAAGATTGTGCCTTCTTTCATTAAATATGAATTTAATCTCTGCCTAGGAGTTGCAAAGAGACCACCAGGCCTTTGCAGAGACAAAGCACCGAATTTAGTCTGATTGCTACCTGAATTGTAATGCATATCTTACTACAAAAATTCACCCATGGAAGAGACCCAAGTAGCTCAAATACATGTACTGAACAACCAGCCCTAGAGCTCTGGCTGTCTCTGAAAGATAATTTAAGTTTTCGTGCTTGGGAAACTAACATGCTATCTTCTCCCAGTCTAATGCAAATTAAAGCACAGTTCAGGTTTTCATAAGTTATTCATTGAACCAAGCCTTTTTGACAATGGTTACACCCAAGGAAAGTTATTCTAAAATGTCCAAGAAAACTAAGTCTTTCATATGGTCTTTATTCCTTCTGGAAGTAAAGGGCAGGCAAAGAGAAGCAGGAGGATGGGAATAGTGTGTCAGATGTGGCATGAGGAGCTTTCTGATGATGGAAGGCCCAATGGGGCACTGTAAGGGTAAGGGGGGAACATGTCTCTAGTGTCCAGGTAGCACAATGCCATTAATATTTTGTTGTAATGGAAAGAAATTTTACAATGCTTATCACAATCTAAAATGCACATTTTGACCCAGGATCTCTATTTCTAAGAATTTGTCCTATAGATAGTACCACACAAGGACACAGGTAGATGAGCAAGGATGTTCACTGCAGCATTGTTTATAGTTAGCAAAAGACTAGACCCAACTGAAATGTCTATCAGAGCTGGTAAAAAACATGACAGTACACCACATAATGGAGTACCATGGTGTGGTCGAAAAGACTGAAGTGGCACTTCATGTGCTGCAATAAGTATTGTGTGAAGGAAGCAAGGTACAGAAGAACATAATACCGTGTTCCCCATTTGCTGTTTAAAAAGGGGGAAGAAAGAGGGAGAGAAAGGATATATATGTGCTCATATATGCACAGAAAATTTACAGAAGGTGACTGCACTATTGGAATGTTTTGTTGCATTTTCTTTAAAAATTTTTCCTTATATTTCATATATATGCTTGGCATAGCAGAATTTAACATTATTTACAATCAAATCTGGCAGTATTTTCTTGCATGGCCTTTGCATTTGGTAATATGCTTAGAAACTCCAATGCTTACTCAAGTGTTCATGATTGTTTTCGTCTAGTATCATTACAGTTTCCTTTTTTTTTGGCGGAGTCTGGCTGTGTCTCCCAGGCTGGAGTGCAGTGATGCAATCTCGGCTCACTCCACCTCCTGGGTTCAAATGATTCCCGTACCTCAGCCTCTCAAATAGCTGGGACTACAAGCATGTGCCACCACGCCTGGCAAATTTTTGAATTTTTAGTAGAGACGGGGTTTCGCCGTGTTGGCCAGGCTGGTCTCGAACTCCTGACCTCATGTGATCTGCCTGCCTTGGCATTCCCAAAGTGCTGGGATTACAGGCGTGAGCCACGGCGCCCAGCCTATTATGGTCTCCTTTGTATATCACAGTGGTTAGAAACATGGGCTTTGTTGTCTTATGGTTTTAGATTTCATTCCTGATTCTACCAACTATTTAGCTCTGTAATTCTGGCAAGTTCCTTCATTTTTTTTTAACCTTAAATTCAGAGGTACATGTGCAAGTTTGTTATTTAGGTAAACTGGTGCCACGGGGATTTGTTGTACAGATTATTTCATCACCCAGGTATTAAGTCTAATACCCTTTAGTTATTTTTCCTGATCCTCTCCCTCCTCCCACCCTCCAACCCACCCTCCAGTAAACCCCAGTGTGTGTTGTTCCCCTCTATGTGTTCATGTGTTCTCATCATTTAGCTCCCACTTGTAAGTGAGAACATGTGGTATTTGGTTTTCTGTTCCTGTGTTTGTCAGTTCCTGTGTTAGTGTGCATGGCTGCATAGTATTCAATGGTATATATATACCACATTTTCTTTATCCAGTCTACCATTGATGGGCATTTTAGGTTGATTCCATGTCTTTGCTGTTGTGACTAGTGCCGCAATGAATGTGTGTGTGTGTCTGTATGATAGAACAATTTATATTCCCAGTGATAGGATTTCTGGATCGAATGGTAGTTCTGTTTTTAGGTTTTTGAGAAATACCACACTGTTTTCCACAATGGTTGAACTAATTCACACTCCCACCAACAATGTATAAGCGTTCCTTTTTCTTTTTTTTTTTTTTTTTTTTATTATACTTTAGGTTTTAGGGTACATGTGCACAATGTGCAGGTTTGTTACATATGTATCCATGTGCCATGTTGATTTCCTGCACCCATTAGCTCGTCATTTAGCATTAGGTATATCTCCTAATGCTGTCCCCGCCCCCCCCACCCCCCACCCCACAACAGTACCCGGAATGTGATGTTCCTCTTCCTGTGTCCATGAGTTCTCATTGTTCAATTCCCACCTATGAGTGAGAACATGCGGTGTTTGGTTTTTTGTCCTTGCGATAGTTTACTGAGAATGATGTTTTCCAGTTTCATCCATGTCCCTACAAAGGACACGAACTCATCATTTTTTATGGCTGCATAGTATTCCATGGTGTATATGTGCCACATTTTCTTAATCCAGTCTATTGTTGTTGGACATTTGGGTTGGTTCCAAGTCTTTGCTATTGTGAATAGTGCCGCAATAAACATACGTGTGCATGTGTCTTTACAGCAGCATGATTTATACTCCTTTGGGTATATACCCAGTAATGGGATGGCTGGGTCAAATGGTATTTCTAGTTCGAGATCCCTGAGGAATCGCCACACTGACTTCCACAATGGTTGAACTAGTTTACAGTCCCACCAACAGTGTAAAAGTGTTCCTATTTCTCCACATCCTCTCCAGCACCTGTTGTTTCCTGATTTTTTAATGATGGCCATTCTAACTGGTGTGAGATGGTATCTCACTGTGGTTTTGATTTGCATTTCTCTGATGGCCAGTGATGATGAGCATTTCTTCATGTGTTTTCTGGCTGCATAAATGTCTTCTTTTGAGAAGTGTCTGTTCATGTCCTTTGCCCACTTTTTGATGGGGTTGTTTGTTTTTTTCTTGTAAATTTGTTTGAGTTCATTGTAGATTCTGGATATTAGCCCTTTGTCAGATGAGTAGGTTGCAAAAATTTTCTCCCATTCTGTAGGTTGCCTGTTCACTCTGATGGTAGTTTCTTTTGCTGTGCAGAAGCTCTTTAGTTTAATGAGATCCCATTTGTCAATTTTGGCTTTTGTTGCCATTGCTTTTGGTGTTTTAGACATGAAGTCCTTGCCCACGCCTATGGCCTGAATGGTATTGCCTAGGTTTTCTTGTAGGATTTTAATGGTTTTAGGTCTAACATTTAAGTCTTTAATCCATCTTGAATTAATTTTTGTATAAGGTGTAAGGAAGGGATCCAGTTTCAGCTTTCTACATATGGCTAGCCAGTTTTCCCAGCACCATTTATTAAATAGGGAATCCTTTCCCCATTTCTTGTTTTTGTCAGGTTTGTCAAAGATCAAATAGTTGTAGATATGCGGCATCATTTCTGAGGGCTCTGTTCTGTTCCATTGATCTATATCTCTGTTGTGGTACCAGTACCATGCTGTTTTGGTTACTGTAGCCTTGTAGTATAGTTTGAAGTCAGGTAGCGTGATGCCTCCAGCTTTGTTCTTTTGGCTTAGGATTGACTTGGCAATGCGGGCTCTTTTTTGGTTCCATATGACCTTTAAAGTAGTTTTTTCCAATTCTGTGAAGAAAGTCATTGGTAGCTTGATGGGGATGGCATCTTTGCAACTTGCCAGCACCTGTCATTTTTTTACTTTTTAATTATAGCCATTCTGACTGGTGCGAGATGGTATTTCATTGTGGTTTTTATAAGGCATTCATTTGATTTGCATTTCTCTAATGATCAGTGATGTTCAGCTTTTTTTCATATACTTACTGGTCACATGTATGTCTTTTGAAAAGTGTCTGTTCGTGTCCTTTGCCCACTCTTTAATGGGGTTGTTTTTTTCTTGTAATTTGTTTAAGTTCCTTAGAAATGCTGGATATTAGACCTTTATCAGATGCATGGTTTGCAGATATTTCTTCCCATTCTGTAGGTTGTCTGCTACTCTGTTGATGGTTTCTTCTGCTGTGCAGAAGCTCTTTAGTTTAATTGGATCCATTTGTCAACTTTTGCTTTCGTTGCAGTTGCTTTTGGCATCTTTGTCATGAAATCTTTGCCCGTTCCTATGTCCAGAATGGTATTGCCTAGGTTTTCTTCCAGGGTTTTTATAGTTTGGGATTTTACATTTCAGTCTTTACTCCATCTTGGGTTGATTTTTGTATATGGTGTAAGAAAGAGGTCCAGTTTCAATCTTCTGCATGTGGCTAGCCAGTTATCCCAGCACCATTTATTGAATAGGGAGTCCTTTCCCCATTGCTTGTTTTTGTCAGCTTTGTCGAGGATCAGCAAGTTATAGGTGTGTGGACTTGGCTTTACCAGATTAAGCTGAAGTCGTGCTGTTTTCATTAGGGTAGGCCTCAGCAAAATTGTGAAGGAGGGAACATCTGTCCTAGTCCCTCAATTGTGGCACCCCCATGCATTTTCTGTCTTGAGTCCCTACTGCCTAACAGTCCCAGGAAGATGACAACCCACAAATAAAAAAGATATATTTACAACCCAAGACACACATTAATACATACATACATATACTATACACAGATACCTATACAACTGAGACAAAAGGTTTTATTTTATAAAAATAATACAGTATACAAAATAATTTACATTGTATTTAGATATGTCCTGTTCTAATTCGTTTTTAAAGGCTGGATACCTTGCACTAAGTTGATTTCGTGACCCACTAATGGGCAAATAAAATCTGAAATATTTGGCTACAGACTTTTGACTTTCTGACCCCTCCCCTACATCATGGCCTTTCTGGGCTGTCACCCAGTTCTCTCAGATCCCTGCTATCAGAGGCTTGATGAGTGACGCTCATCTCTTCCCACAAACTTAAATTTCATAGACCTTTTGAAGGATGACCTCACGCCAAAGGGATAACTAATGCTGGAACTTCAGACATCCCATGGCCGACCATAAGGCCTCTGGGGGATACTTCTGTTAATGCCCTGGGTGGCTCTCCTCTGCCCCTTTGGAAAAGGGACATTGCCACCCATCTAGGGACTTACCCCAGTAAGCTGCCAGGCCTTGAAATCCTTTTCAAAGTTTTACTTGACTAGAGTTGCCAACTCTTTGGGTTTGGGCTGGGTTTGAAATTGTCTCTCATTTTTTTTTTTTTTGAGATAGAATCTCGCTCTGTCACCCAGGCTGGAATGCAGTGGCGGTATCTCAGCTCACTGCAACCTCCACCTCCTAGGTTCAAGCGATTCTCCTGCATCAGCCTGCCATGTAGCTGAGACTACAGGCTTTTGCCACCATGCCCAGCTAATTATTGTTTTGTCTTTTTTTTTTAGTAGAGATGGGGTTTCACTATGTTGGCCAGACTGGTCTTGAACTCCTGACCTCAGGTGATCTGCCTGCCTCGGCCTCCCAAAGCGCTGGGATTACAGGTGTGAGGCACCACGCCTGGCCTAAATTGTCTCTCATTTCTTATCCTAATTCAAACAAAATGATGTGGCAGAAATTAAGTCCTCAGAAGAAGATACAAATTCAGGCAGCATTGGAGCCAGCAGCCTTCCTCTACTCTCCACCCTCTCCTCCTACGCTTTCCTAGGAAGCCCATATCGGAGCAGTTTTTCTGGGTGTATGGATAGGACCCCTCCCTTCTCCTCCCCCGGCCTCACTTTCCTGTGGAATGTTCACCTGCTGTTCACCAGGCCTGCTGGGTCACAAAGGTAGAACGTGGTCAAAAAGCGCTCTTAGGCTTCAAGATAATCTTTGTCTTTCCATCATCTCTCCAGGAACAGATTCTGAAAAGAGTCTGAAACTTCCATTGAGGGAAACTAATGCTATTGTCTCCTCACAGGTCAGATGCCCAGGGCCACTGTGAAGAGAAAACACCACTTTTCATTTAGCTGTCACTTGGCCCAAACCAGTCAAAGGTAACACCTAGTTAATTCACATTCTCCCCTGTGGATTCCTCCGAGGTCCTCCTTTTTCAATTTTAGTGTGTTGGCTTAAAGAAAGTGGGTCTGATTTCCCTTTTAATAGCAACTTAAGTCCATCCCAAGTCGCCAAAAGACTGTTTATGGAACGACTCACAGGTCCTCCAGGGGTCTCCCCAAATCCACACGCAGGTCCCAGGTGCCCCGGTCACGTGGAAAACCAGGCATTCAGCGTGCCCACTTAGGGGTCCCGGGTGTGAAGAGCCAGCCTGGCACAGAGCCGTGCTGGCCTTGGGAGGGTCCTGTAGGCTTCCGGGCAGATGGCTTTACCTGGGAGCTGCTGCTGCTGCTAAGCCGTACTTTTCCATTTGCACGTTGATGGGAGAATAGAATCTGGCTCTTGCAATGATAATAAAAGGCACTAGGGGAGAAGGAAATTGGCAGGTATTAATGAATAATTGAATGTTTTCATTTTGCTTTGATTTTCATCAGTGTGCTGAAATACTACCTCAAACGTTCATTGTCTTATATGGGAAATGATAATTATAGTAATAATAATTGTTATAACTCCAAAGGCCTTTATTGCTGAAGAGAGCAAGCTTAGGCAATTATCACAAAGAACTCAAATGCTTTCCTGGGTCCTGTGGGATTAATTGGGGATTTCAGCCCAGTCACAATTGGGGAAATTTCCACATCACAAAATCCATTGCTATAATGGACACTAATTGGCCTCCTTGTTGACAGTCCCAGAAGAGAAAGCCCAGAGCCCTAAAACTGAGCGATTTGCTAAAGGGTTGAGACAGTAGATAGGAAATCATGCTGCTGCAACCTTAAGTTTGCTCTTTTCCAGGGATAAGGAGAGTGTGTTGGGCTGCAGGGCTGTCAGTGTCTCAGGTAATTGATTCAGAAATAGCCAAAGGCCTTCTAGTAGTACAAGGAACTTATAATACGTTCGGCAAGACCCTAAGCTACTCCAGCATTAATATTCTTTTAACTTAGGAAAGAAACCGCTGAATTTTAGTTGGTGGCAAAGCAGGTAGAGGTGTAGATGAAAGAGCTCGTTCTCCTTATGTGAGAGTGTTTGACTACCTTTCAGGAAAACAGGCTGACTGCTCTCTTTCTACACCAAGTGGCTGGGAGGTGTGATTTGCAGGGACCACATTAGTCCTAGGTAAAGAGAGCAGGCTCTGGCACATTGTGAGGCTGAATTAAACCTTTCACACTCTGAAGCACTGCATTCTCAATCACATCCAATCAGTAGCTAATACCTGCCAGATTTCTACTAAGTGCAGTCTGACATTGGTGCCAGTACACCATGAGCAAGCTCTTAGATCATCCCAATATTTTCTGTCAGATTCATCAACATCGTTGCGAAAATGTCTTAAATGGACAATTCTTCTAGAAGACAATTAAAATAAGACAGAAAAGATGGGCAACCGCTGAAAAGTAAGTTGTACCTGAAGCACGAGGAAAACCTACCCCCACCCGCTCCAAGAGCTATCTTATTTCCCCCAATTTTAAACTAATATTTATGGTGCACCCATGGCCCTACCGGCCACACCATCCTGAATGTGAACCGCCCAGGGAATAGGGCTGAAAATGGCAGTCCTCTCATGCCAAGGTCTCACCTTGGAGCTGCCCGCTTTTGTGCTCCCAGCCCAGTCTTGCCAGCTTTCTCCTCTGGAGATGGGGCTACCCTGGCCCCACTCTGCCGCCTCAGCTCTCCCATGTCCCCAGTTCATTTGCTTACTTGTATTGTCACTTCCCATTCCCTAGGAGGCCCCAGGCCCTGGGAGGTCCCAGCTGTTCTCCACTTCAACCACATGGGGCCGAGTCCTCCCCTTCAAAGAGGGACAGTTTTTTATTAGGCCCCAAACTTGGAGGTAGCCCTCAATTTCTTACAACAACCTTTTGTTCCTTGTTTACCGTCTTTTTCTGCCCAAAGTTAAATTAAGCTCCACAGGAGCTTGGTGAGAAGGCCCTGTGACCACATTCCTCCCCCCAGCAGCCTGCAAGCTCCACGCAACCTTCATCACTTTGGGGCGAGCTCTCTGCAGCTGGATCCCCTGCCTGGGGCTGTCTCCTCCAGCTGGTGTCAGTTTCCCCCACCCGAGGCCTGCTGTCATTCCCCAGAGCACCTCCTACCCTGCCTCCTGCTATGGAGTAATGTCTTCAAAGTACACAGTAACATGGTTTCCAGCAGAACATAGGCAAAGCAAAAGTTTACAGGATTCATCATTAGGAGAGAGGGAGGCTGAAGAATGAAATTGTAAAAGGAAAACATTAAACATTCCCTGAGTGAAAGGTAGGGGGACCCCACTCACTTAGGGAACAGCTGCGCCACCTCTCCAGACCCTGGCTGAGTCCAGACAAATTCCATGGGTGAGGGGGGCATGAAGGCATGGCCCATGGTACTTTAACTGTGGTGGCTGTCCCTGGCTTGCCCACTCTCTTGCTGTCCAATCACGTGCAGTTCAATTCTCCTGAAAAAACTGCAGGTGCGATGGTTCTCCACCAATTGTCTTTGTTGCAGTCCTTGAACTCTCAAGGTTGCAGGAATTGCTAGGGTTCTAACTGTCGAAGTGAATCATGCTCCTTGGTGTCGAGGGTCAGTGTGCACTGTTTTTTTCACAGAACATGATTAACAACTAAAACAAAGGAAAGATCAGACCGGGTGTGGGGCTCAGGTGACAACGGGGTTCCTGTTCAGGTCAGTTTCCTGCTCTTCCTACCAAACTGGTCAAAGCAATTAAATGTGTGAACTGTGTTATTTATGAGTTTCCAGGGCTGTAAAAGTCATGTCTGTGCTAAGAGACCAAAAATACATACCCCTTGAACACCACAGCAAACACCCTCTTCTGTCAAACAAATAGATATTCTCTTCTCCAAAATCAAAACCTCCACCAACTCAGAAAGTTAGCACGGGACGGATTTCTTGCAGGGAGTGCCTCTCTAGGCAGGTGAGCCATGCATGGGGCCCAGCAACAATTGCCGATTGTGATTTATTACTGGAGGAAAATTTGGAATTGGACTTTACCTTTGGGATTTACTTGCATTTGAAAGCAATGCAGTTAGCAGTCCATCTTTCAACACTGAATGTATTTTCTCTGCTTTTATATCTTTCTGATGAATTAAGCGCTTATGTGAGGTGAGGGATTGAAAACACTAGCAGCCTAATCTCTCAGTAGATCTGCTTGCCAGATACGGCTGTATGGAAAAACACGGGGACCAATTTTACATTGTTTCTCCACCAATTCATACCAACCATGAACTGTGATGCTCCCCCCAATTCTACAATGGGGAGATAATAAGAGTTCCTTGCCCTCCAGTTCTCCAAACAGTTTTGAAGAAGGCCTGCTAATTGAATTCAGTTGTTTGCAGTTTTAAATGTTCATGCTTTCCACAAAACAAGGATATATTAAACTCATTTCATCTGTCATCCAAGAAGAATTGGAGCCTGCATGTTTATTACCAACTGACTTGTGTGTTCATCTTTATCATAGATTTTTTTTGAAATGTTTACAATGTAATTAAAAACAATCAAGTCAAATGATGTATTTGAATTGTTCCCTTTGGGGGAAGATAAAGGAGGAGAAAAGATAGCTACAATTGCTTCATTTTTGCTGAGTATTTCTGCCTTCTCAACAGAAATGCAGCATGTATCTTCTCACCAAGAGCATTTTGTAATGTCACTGGTGATTTAACAATTACAAAATATTGTAATTAAATGTTCGAATGCTCTCTTCTGTTTTCCCATTACAAATGATCATGGAACTTGATTAATTTCAGCCAGGACCTGGCTTTGATAATATTGTTTCCTGCAATGCACACCTCCAGGGAAAACTGTGATCTGAATCCTGAAGTCAGAACCAATTAAACTCTTCCATTTTCCCCACTGCAGCCTGAGGATGAGCCACATTTTTCAGGCATGGCTCAAACAGGCTTGTCAGGTCTCTGGGGCTCAGTGCCCCTGGGCACTGCCTGCCTGCTGCCAGCTGTGAAGAGCATTCTGTAGGTACAGGCGCATAATAGGGAAGAAAATGATAAATCCACAAAGGCAGAGGCCACAGTGGACAGTTCTCAGCTGCAACACTTACTCAGCATTAGGGTGGCCTGGTCCTGGTCTGGACGCCCTGCCTACGGGCACAAGAATCTGAGGCTGATGGTCAGAAAGAGGTGGACAGCTAGGCAGTTGTGGAACAGAAAAATGAAACCATGGTATTCGTAAATTTCAGAAGGGGAGAAACGCTTCAAACAAAATTAGCCTTTGGGCTGATGAAAAGCAGGAGCATATCCTTAGGTATTTTTTCCTTAGGTATTATAATGGAATTTTTATCCCAAAGCACCAAGATGGCTTACCTAAGGCCTGAGAGCAAGTACCAGGGAGAATTTCAGTGTCCAGAGCTCTGCAGGCCAGCGGGAATGTGATGGGAGGCACCAGAGGCTGTGAAAGAGAAAGAAAAATGGGTAGAGAAGTTGGGGGTTCTCTGGCTGGAAGAGAGCTGGGATGGCTTGAAAGGAAAAGACCAGTTTGGAAGGAGGGACCCTTCCCAAGCCCTGCAATGGGCTCAGCCCTAGGCAGGTTCAGGCAGAGGCCCTGATGGCCAGAGCCAGAGGCCGCTGGGCCTGCAAATGCCCCTCCAGCCTCCTCCACCCAGGGAAGTAACAAAGGCAAATGCTGCTACACTCGGCACTGTTCCTGAATGTAAGGGATGCTTGAGCTAAACCAGATTTTCCATCTTGGTGCTTCGGGTAAAAATTCCATTATAACTTCTGAAGCCCCGTCAGATTTATGACTGGAGAGGGCTGCATGCGTGGGAATTGAGCTGTTTGTTATGCCTGCCCTGACTCCCTCCCCCAGCCATCGCCCCGTAACGACAGGTTTACTCTCAAAACCCCTGAACTGGTCAGAATGCACCTTGCTCTGAGACCGTGGAGATAAAACAGGATTTAAAGGCAATGCATTTTCAACTGGGCAACCTTATCTGGATTGACCACTCTGGGTTTTCAGCTAAGTGTGAATGTGAAGGATAATTACTATCGTGTGTTACCTGAGATTACAGGGTTGTGTTCCAACTAATGACACCGCGAGAACCAAGCAGTTGTTAATATTTAATCAGTCTCTTGGCCTAACAATTGGATAAATGAGGTGTGTAATTACACAATTATAAAAGACATTTCAGATAGGAATGGTACTGTTATTAATACTGAAGGTGAAAGATGGGAGAAATAGACCACTGGGTCATTTCAGAAACGCCACCAAGGAAGACCCTTCGAGGGGGGCCTCCCTTATGGAATTTTAAGGGCAGACCTCAAATGCTTTTCCAATATGTACTTGTTCTGTTCCTTCTGGGGCTCTCAATATTGAACATCAGGCCAGATGTTTTGTTGATCTCACAGATAACTACCATCAGAGTCTTCAAATGGGACACGCTCCAGAGTTGCATTCTAAAGGTGAGTCATGTTTAGTAGCTCTGTGTGCTGGTGGATTTCTGCTTGCTGTCTTATTTTTTTATTTTTGGTTGATGACACTGAGCCAAAGCCCAGGACAGTGAACCCCAATGTCACCTTCTGGGAGCGGGTTTTTTTTTTTTTTTGCCTGTTTCTCCTCATTAGTCACTCAGTCTGTAGCACCGCTCCCTACCCTGGGTGGCACTTGCCCACCAAAGGGAGCAGCTTGCACCATCCTTGCTAGAGGATGCTATTGGCAGGCAGTCATCCTGTGACCCACCTGGGTGTTCCATCTTCTCTCAGGTGCTGACAGCTTCTCATGGAAAAATGCCATTTTCTCATTCAGGGGCTCAGACAACCAATTAGCTGAGAACTCCTCCATGGCTAAGGCCTGGAAAACACAGTCAAGAGCCATGAAAAGCACCTGGCACATTTCAGCACCCACACGAGAGGTGCTGTCCACCAGGATGATGGCAGTTGCCTTATATGGATCAGGGTGATATGTGTGGAATTTTTTATGCTCTGATTCATATCCCTCAAGGATCATTTGTCAGAGCTGCAAGAAAGCCCTTATCCCTTTGCACACGTTGTTGATCATTTTCAGAATTGCTGGATTGACACATCTGCTGTGCCCAGCAATGCAGTCATGGCGACAAGGGTCGCCGCTCCTCATCTCCCCTGCCTAGCAGCCCAGCCACCAGCCACCAACCTCCTCCTCCAGGAATTAGGCCCAGGTTTCATGGCCTTTCCTTTCTTTCTGGGCTGAAGGGATGGATCTTTTAAGGAGCATCTCTTGCACCTCACCTGTCTAGCAGCATCCCTTAGTATCCAAGGCCAGGCCATTGGCGTGAGCTCCAGCGCCTTCTCCAGGGGCGACCACTATGACTCCAGGAGATGGGAAATGAGTGGAAAGGAATCTGGAGACAGGGAGTCAGTTTGTGTTGCAGTTCAACCATCACCCTCTCTTTGTGGCTTTCCCCAACTTCCCTAGATAGGGAGTCCGTCTCCCCTTGCTCTGGGAACCCTGACTCCTGTGCAAGGCTGACTGGCCCAGGAGACAGACAGACGGATCTGGATTTGCATTCTGGCCCTGCCACTTACTATCCGTGTGAACTGGGGGTGATTCTCCTTTGTACACTTCCATTTTTTCACATAGGCTGGGGTGAGGCTGCACTAGTCGGAGTTTGTTGTGGGGGGAGATGAGAGAAACTCAGCCCTTGGCAGGCACCCCGCACTTGTTAGGCTTTTTTCTCTCCTTCCAGCACTCCTCATTCTGGCTGAGATTATTTATTAATGCCACAGACTACAAGTTCCTTGAAGGCAACAAACCAAGGCTGTTTCAGCTTTGGATTTCCAGCTCTTAACACCATTCAAGGCCACAGTCAGTACTCAGTGAACCCTGGCAATAATCCTAGGGTATTTTGTGTTTTTATGGGGCTCCTCTATCTTTCCCAAAAATTAAAGCTTCACATTTTACTATCTCTTCTTAAGAGCTGAGAGGAAACGCCCAACGTGAGCTCCACTAACTAATAGTTTGATGAATAATGAACTGGGCTGAATGCTTGGTGCAGCCACACCCCTGTCACTTTAGCACCATCGAGGTTGCACCGTGGAGGCTCCCTGCAGGCCATCACATCTGCAGGATCACTGATGTATGGGTGGTAGAGCCTGTACCATGACAACTGTCCTTGGACCAGGCTCTCAGAGACACACCATGGGCAAGTCCATCCACGGCAGGCACGTTATCAAGTTTGCAGAAAGAATCGTCCAGTTCCATATGTTTTGGCTTCACATATGAAAAGAAGCACATTCAGCCTCTTTGGAAACTCAGGTATCTGGCACCAGAACATTTCTTAACACATTTGCACTTCAGTTGTTGGGGATGCAAGAGAAGTATTTAAATCATAATAATCACTATTAACTATTTGGAAAAAGTAAGCAGGTGGAAGCCTCTGCTGCCCGAGGGCGACATCGGTTGCTGATTATGTGCCTGATGAGGTGGTTCTTTCTTACAGAACACAAGTGAAGCCCCCCATTTCTCATGCCCCAGTTAGAGGGCTGGCCGAGTAACAGACCCCTCCGAGAACCTCGCCATGGCTGTGCATTGCATCCTTGTCGGCCCCCTCTCCTCCCCTGGCGCCTCCCCGGCACTCAGCCTGGCTTCCTCACTGGCTGGTGTTGAAAGGCAGTTCTCAGCTGAGTCAATAATGTTGGTACGAAGCCAAGGCTCTTGAAAGTGAGTTAATCCTTTCTCCGTCAAAATCCCCAACAACAATCTGGGTTTGTTTAACCATTTGGTGTTAGTACTTCAGTGCTTTTTAACAAACACGAAGGGAATCACCCACTTTGGCTAGTGTCCTGAGTGGCCATCACAAATGCACATGTAGTGACTACTCTTGCTCACAATGGATGGCCACATCACACCCTTCATACTAGAGGAAGGTGGCTGGGCATGGATCACACCTGTAGTCTCAGCACTTTGGGAGGCTGAGGTGGGACATCGCTTGAAGCCAGGAGTTTGAGACCAGCCTGGATAACATAGCACGAGCCTATCTATACAAAAAAATTAAAAACTAGCTGGGTGTGGTGCCACGCACCCATAGTTGCAGCTACTAGGGAAGCTGAGGTAGGAGGATCACTTGAGCCTAGGAGTTTCAGGCTGCAGTGAGCTATGATTGAGCCACTGAAGCCTGGGTAACAGAGCAAGACTCTGTCTCAAAAACAAACAACAGCAACAAAAATAGGAGAGTGGTCATTACTCTGCACGGTCCAAGAGCGCCCAGGAGGTCATTGTAGAGAACTTGGTTAGCGCTTCACATGTGCTGAGCACAGGACTAAGCTTTTTGCATATGGCAACTCCTTTAATCTCACTACGTCTCTTGGAGTTATAAGGAGGTAGGTATTATTATTATGTTCACTTTACAGATGAGGAAACTGAGGCACTGAGAGGTTACCTAGTTGTTACTAGAGTCAAACCCAAGAGCCCATTGTACAGATATGCCCGTTATAACACTGAAGCTTCCCCAACAAAAACACCCTCTCTTGATGCCACATACTTGCTGGTCTGCAGCTGTTTCCAAATTCTAAGTCTCCAAGCAGGCAGGGGCCCAGGGTGGGGATCTTGGGATGGAAAGCCTGACCAGGGTTTGAGAGGCCTCTGTCACTGTGTTCTTGCCACCTGGGGACATGCTCTCCTTGCCTTCTTCCACTGCCGCCTGACCGGAGGTTACTCAACATCACAGACACAAAACTCTAGACTGGCCTGCACGTCTTTGTCCCAGGTCATCATCCATTCATCCATCTCTCTGCAGGGGCTTGCACCCTGCCGTCACCTGGTGTGAGGAGTGAGAAGGGGAGGCAAGTGTTTGCAAAGTGACCTACCAGCTTCCAGTTGCAATATCAATGAACCTATGCTGATGCACTACAGCATAGGAATAGCTCCTTGTTTGCATCATGGAGCTGGGAAATGGCCTCTTCCTGCTGGTTCTGCACAATGCTGAGCTTTCCTGAGTAATTTTCTAGAGTAGTGCAATTTGCATTTTTGATGACTACACTTTGAAGTAAGTTTTCTGTGTTTCTCTGTGTATTTATTTATTTTTGAGACAGACTTTTGCTCTTGTTGCCAAGGCTGGAGTGCAATGGTGTTATCTTGGCTCACTGCAACCTCCGCCTCCTGGGTTCAAGTGATTCTCCTGCCTCAGCCTCCCGAGTAGCTAGGATTACAGGTGTGCACCACCATGCCAGGCTAATTTTTGTATTTTTAGTAGAGATGGGGTTTCACCATATTGGCCCGGCTAGTCTCAAGCTCCTGACCCCAGGTGATCCACCTGCCTTGGCCTCCCAAAGTGCTGGGATTACAGACATGAGTCGCCACACCGACTTGTGTATTTATTTAAACATCGACTTGTGCTTAGTTAGGGTCCTTTGTCATGGTTGCCATTTGTGTGTTGATCTCTTCTGCAAGACAATGAGCTCCCTGGGAAAATGTATCTTTTGCATTTTGGTGGCCTGGTTTTGAGCTTGGTACCCAGGAGGTGCTCAGAAAGTGCTTGTTAACCAGAAGATAAGGCTTTATGTGATACCTGAGATTAAAGTGGCAGAACGGGAGAGGAGAGAAAAGGGGTCACCAGCAGATATTTAAAAAAGGAAAAGGAAAATTCTCTCTTGTAATCATCCCCAGACCTAAACCATCAACCCAGGAGCCACAAGTAATGCACGATTTAAAAAGTCAGAATAAAGTATCTCTTTACTACCTCTTTCAATGCCGCCATATTGCCTCTTTCAATGCCGCCATATTGCCTCTTTCAACACTGCCATATTATCTCCACTCCATCATTCCTCACTCCAGTTAGACACCATCCCTCCTTTCCAGCTTTTCCATCTGCTCACTGATCCTAACTCCAGATTCTGTCTCATCCTGCACTGGCTGATGTGATGTACAGTTGTTTATCTCAACTCTCCTTCCCAGTGGCCTGTTTTGGCATCTGTTAAGGGATTGTCATCATTTGCCCATGGCTAGAAATAAAGGGATCTCTTGCTATGAGCTTCTTAAGAAGGATCAGTGTGTCAGTCCACACAGGTTGTCAGTGACAACAAACCAATTCAGCCCACCTCAAGCCAAAAACAATGTGGGGTGGGCAAGAAGTTGGTCTACCCCACCCAAAATGTTCAGGCAACTGCCTCTAGACACTCAAACGATGTTATCAAGGTCCCATGTCTTGTTCCAAATGTCTTTGGGACAAAGTTTGGGCTGTGTTGGGTCTATTCTCCAAGCAGACCCTGCATGCAGAGATGGGATGGATGCTGGTGGCCCCAACCATGTCCTATATCTCACAACTGCACAGAAGGGGAGATGGCATCCCCAGTGGCCAGCAAAGTCCTAGGGAGGACATGGTGGGTGGTGATCATGGGTTTAGGTGGTGTGCCCATTCTTGTCCAAGTCTAGGTCACAGGCCCACCCTCGGTTCACTTGAACTTTGTTCACTAGAACAAAGAAAGCCCCACCAGAAGCCAATGGGAACATACACACTATAGAGAGCGGGCTCAGGCCCCCTCAAGGAAGACATGCCAAACAGACAAAATCAGAGCTCCTTTCCAGTAGCACAGTCCCCTACGTGTCCTCCTGCTTTCTTGGATCTAACACAGATTTCCTGCAAGAGGAGTTCATCTTTCCTGCCCTTGTTCACACAGCCAGGTCTAGAATGCAGGTTTCCTAACTGCAGGTGCGGTCCCCATTCCTTGTCCCACACCACTCCTTCACACATAAAGACACAAATGCACACAAACGTGCAGTGCACATTCACCGTTGATCCCTGGTCAAAAGCACCCACAGCACAATTCACCATTGTGAAGATATGGAACCCACCTAAGTGCTCAATGGCCAATGGTGGATAAGGAAAATGTGGTACATATATACCATGGAATACTACTCAGCCATAAAAATGAACGAAGTCATGTCTTTTGCAGCAACTTAGATGGAGCTGGAGGCCATTATTCTAAGTGAAGTAACTCAGGAGTGAAAAACCAAATAGTGCATATTCTCACTTGTAAGTGGGAGCTAAGCGATGGGTACACAGGGGCATACAGTGACATAATGGACACTGGAGACCCAGAAGAAGGAGGAGATGGAGGGGAGGGATAAAAAACTACATATTGGGTATGATGTACACTATTCAGGTGATAGCTGCACTAAAATCTCAGACTTCACTGTAAAATTCATCCATGTAACCAAAACCCACCTGTACCCCAAAAGCTATTAAAATAAATATAAATCAATCAATGAAATTAAACACCCATGTCAGCAGCAGCTACGTACATGAGGTCCTGGGGGCTGGGTTAGCAGGCAGGCTCTGCTGACAGCTCCAAGCACAGGCCCTCAGCCTTGCTGCACACGGGGATCTCTGGGGGAGTTTTCAAAACCCTGAGCCTGGTCCCACCTCAGAGACTTGGATCTACTCGGCCTGCACTGCTGTGATTTTTAAAGTTTTCCAGGTAGTTCTGGGGTGTGGCCAGAGTTCATTAGCACTGCCTTGGGTGGAGTTGACTGGTCTGTAGAAATGAGATCTCAAGTTCAAAGGGGGCTTGGCATTCTCCATCTGGTTCTCCAGTCCCTCACTCAAGCTCCGCCCTTCATCCTTTCCATGCACCAGAAAAGGACTTTGCAGCCAGGAAGGGAAGGGCCAGGGTGAAGCAGGGCTCTTGGACATTTGAATAAGGTGTGTGGGAGAACAGAGGAAAGATTGGTTAACTCTGCCCTGGAGACTTGGGGAGGGCCTCCCAGAGGAGGTGGCATTCAAGGGGGACCTGGAGGCCTGTGCGCAGAGTCAACAGCACAGGTGATGGCACAGAGGTGGGCCATGCTGATGACACGAGCTGTGGGGGCTCAGGGTATGTGTGCAGGGGAGACAGGCTGAGCTGGGTCCCCCCTTATCCTTGGGGTCATGGAGAGCATGGGGGATTTATTTTTGTGAGTAGAATGTCAGGATCTGTTTGGTATTTTGTTAATTTGTTTTATTATTATTATTATTACTATCTTAGAGACAGGGTCTTGCTGTGTAGCCCAGGCTGAAGTGCAATGGCATGATCACAGCTCACTGAAGCCTCCAACTCTTGGGCTCAAACCATGCTCCTACCTTAGACTCCTAAATAGTTGGGACAATAGGCATAAGCCTGGTTTGTTTGTTTGGTTGGGTTTTTTTGTTTTGTTTTGTTTTTTGCTATTTTTGTCAGCAGCAGCTAAGTACATGAGGTCCTGGGGGCTGGGACAGCAGGCAGGCTCTGCTGACAGCTCCGAGCACAGGCCCTCAGCCTTGCTGCACACAGGGATCTCTGAGGGAGCTTTCAAAACCCCGCGCCTGGTTCCACCTCAGAGACTTGGATCTACTCGGCCTGCGCTGCTGTGATTTCTAAAGTTTTCCAGGTCCAAAATATATTTTGACCTCAAAATATATTAATTTGTTTGTTTGTTTGCCCTTGACAATGTTAAGGTTGGATCATCAAAGGCAAAGAAAGCTTTTAGGAGGCAGCTACTTTAGTCCAAGCCAGAAATGACAGAGGCCTAAACTGAGAGGTGAATTAGACACATTGTTGATTGACAATTCCTGGGTGTGGGCCATGCACACCAAGAAGGACACACAGGTGGGAAGGATTGAAGGGGGATGCAGCAGGGCCTGGGGACAGATGGATTTCAGGAATTAAGGAGAGGAAGGAAAGGGGGCCCACTTCCCCACATCCAGCCATGCTGATAGTGACACCATTAACAAAGACCAGCAATCCTAGAGGCTACTGGGCGAAGAGAAGGCTGACGAGAGTGCCTGTGACATGATGAGGTTGAGGTGCCTGTGGTCATCTGGGTGGAGAGATCATCTTTTTCCTTTGCGTTCTCTTTCCTTCTAGTACCCATCTGTCACCCTTTTGTCAATGCCACCCTTGGAGGGATTCAGAAGGGGCGATGGGTGTTCAGAGTGAGGGGGACACCATTCTCTGGCTTCGTGTGGGTGCCGCGGGTTCATCCCAGGACCCTCCTAGTGTGATGAGCGCTGCGGCCCCTTCTGCCCCCACTGTTTGCTCCTCCGGCCCCTGAGAAGCCCTGCACCCACACTGGCCAGCCCTGAGAGGCCAGCAGCACCAGAGGGTGGCTAAGGAGTCCCGCAGAGCAGGGAGGATGGCACAGAGGCCGCAGCAGATGGCCACAGTGGCACCCAACATGGGTTTATTTAAAAACGTGAATTGTTCCAAGGATGGGGCTTTATACCTTCAGCAGGGAGGGCACTGGAGCAGTTTATGGGCTGTGTCATTGTGCATGCATGATCTCCATAGAGATTTGCTTTTGTGTTTGGTTGAAACAAGCACTGCTCTAGCTTCTGCATTAGGCCTACTCCTCTGGAGGGAGGCAGAACTACTCCTGAGGAAGCCTGCACTGCCACCAGGCAGGGACAGGGGAAAGAGCTCAGGGGATAGAACTGAAATAACCTGCACCACCTTGAAGCTCACCCATGGATTGCAGAGGGCGGGAGTGGCTCCTTCCCTCCCAGCTGACGCCTCTGACTCCCTCCTCTCTCCCCACCTGCTCCCCTCTCTCCTGGCCCCCTCTCTGAATCCGTCTTCCTCCTTCCCCTGTGGCTACCCCATCTCTTCTCTTCTCTCCCTCAATCTTCTTTAGAGAATTTCCAACACGGAAAGTTGCTGGGGGTGACACCTCTCATGCACACTCCTTTTCCTCATCTCAGAAGAAAGCCCTTGGACTAGGTCATTTCTAAATTCCTCCCCAATTCCATCACCCAGCCCCTGCTGGAGCCCTGCCCCGTCGCTGGCCCCTAGCTCTAAAATTATGTTTTACAAGTGCTGTCCCCCAATAATTCTAGATTCCCAGTAAATCCCTAGTCCCCCTAAAATATCTAGAAAAGTTTCTTCAGCTTTTTGGTAGGAAAACTTTACTGCCATAGGCACACAATTTACTTGCTTGTCATTTTTCTTTCCTGGCTAGGCAAGAGCAAAGGAGGTAGCACTTTTCTTCTGCTTCACTCCTAAGGCACCCATGTCACTCGTAACACTCCCAGAAAGTACCCACGTCACTGGATACAAAGCCACCAATGCACGGAGGAGACTTATCTTGACTGGGGTCGCCTTATCTCTGGCCACACACCAAATGCTGTGTTGTGATCTTGTTTCTGAACTTGCCTGAACTTGAGAGACTCAAAGGGAAGCTGTTTCTTTAATCTCCTGTTGCAAGCAAAAGGCATTTCACTCCGGTCGTTCTTTGGCGACATCGCTGTCGAAGGTCTCTTAGGAGAGGGACTTCCAACAGGAGTTAAGAAGCCACACTAGCAAGGTTAGTTCCAGGCCTTTTGCTTTGAAAGTGTCATGGGCTGGGCATGGTGGCTCACATCTGTAAACCCAGTGCTTTAGGAGGCCAATACATGGGAGGATCACTTGAGCCCAGGAGTTCGAGACCAGCCTGGGCAATATAATGAGACTCCCATCTCTACAAAAAAATTTAAAAACTAGCCAGATGTGGTGGTGCACACCCATAGTCCCAGCTACTCAGGAGGCTGAGGTGGGGGAATCACTTGAGACCAGGAGTTCCAGGCTGCAGTGAGCTGTGATCACGCCACTGCACTGTAGCCTAGGCAACAGAGTGAAATGCTGTCTCCATAAAAATAAAAAATAGAAATAAAGAAGATTCCCCAGGAGGAAGCAGATGCTAACATGGGATTCCTTCTGAAATTCTCCAGGAGTTGGTGAATGATAAACACAGCTATAGCAAGGAGTTGTTAGAGGGAGGGCTTTATCAGTCACACACGTTATCAGATTGAACATTTCTACTCTGGCCTGTTGGAGTCTGTTCCTAAAACATACCTCAAAATATATTAAGAGAGGCATGTCTCTGAATAAAAAGTTCAATCCAAAATTGCATTTAATCAAACGCAGTCACTTTCGAGGCTGGAGGTTGAAGGCATACCCAGAGAAGGGGGAAATGGGAAAAGTGAACTCAGTTGGCAGGAATGAACCATGACTAAATCCATCTCATTTCAGTAAAAACAGGCATGAGAGTGAAAGCAAGTTTTAAAACCGAATTTTCCCAGCATGACTCAGGGATTGTCTTTATTATGCCAGTTTTCAATTTGTTTTTACAGACAGAGGAATGGGGGCTCACAGCCTAATCTAATCTCCAAATGAATAATGGGCCCATCTGACATATCCTATGAGCAAAAAGCTTAGGGGACTCTTCACCAAAACCTAGACAAATATTTGAATGCATTTTTTTTTTTTTTGGAAAGGGAGATAATGTCCAATGGGTCTGTTTTATAATGCATTTGTGTAAGGGGAACAGGGGAGGAAATGGGATTTAAAAATAAAACTGTTTACTTCAGAGTCTTGGGTTATAAAAGCATAGGTTTCTCTTTCAGGACTCTCTGAAGCTGGAAAGTATGAATTACACATACTCATTAAAATGTTTTATGTTAAATTCGAAGTGTAAAATTAGAAGCCATGTTAATGATTCTACCATGCAACAACTGGTCAACAGATGTTGGAACCTTACGGTTAAGAGATTACATGGTTTGAGCTGACAATTTACTGTATGTGTCCCTGGCAGAGACGAGGTATAACAAACATATTATCAGACACAGAAAGTATGCAGCCCCAGAAAGAGGGGTCGTGCAAATCAGACTGCCTTCGATGCTTTCAAAGAAGCACATTTTCCCCCTAAACTGATATTGCAGAGAGCTGGGGGGGTTTTCTTTCCTTAAGAATGAAGAGTTAATCTTATCCAAGTTCACAGAGCCAGAAACCTGTCATATTAAATCCCAGTGAAGCCCGACATTCTTTCCAACTTGCTTGCTTGAAATGTAGTTGAGTTTTCCAGTGATCTGCTCGCTAACTAGCTGTCATGCAAAATGGAGCCATTCCTCATGGCTTTGGAGGTCTCTGGGATTCCAAGCTGGGGACTGCTCTCATTTTGGGGAAAAAGCCTAGGACCATGAAGGGAGGAAACCGGAGAGAAAGGCCAGGATGGACGCTGGACGGCTGGGCAGAGACTGTGTGCAGGTTCATACAACTCCGGGCGGTTACAGTTCTGGTCCCCGGCAATGCCAAGCACCCTGTGGAAAAGTGGCCCAGGTTTCAAGCTTCAGAATCCGACTCCTACCCCTTAAAGCTGCAAGCCAGCAGGAAGAAAGAGAGCTGCAAGGGAGCTGTGAAGGGGAAGGGGTCTTCTCCGGAGGGAGAGACGACTGGGATAGCCTGTTCGGGACTGAGTGTGGGGAAATGTGACAAATCCAGCCTTTTCATCGTGCGCCCTGAGCCGAGCAGAAGGGGGGCGGTAGGAGATGATTCCGCTTGCTCCGAGTTTCCAAGCTCCTTGCTCCTTTCCAAATTGCTTGCGGCAATGTAATTCTTTCCTTCGGGGACAGGCAGAGCTCCACTGTTTTTCTGGTTTCCAGGGTGTGCCCATGGGTTACCCAGAGTGGGTGGAGCGGTGGGGCCGCTCTGGAATAGCCTTGCGGCAGACGCAGCTGACTGCCCTCGAACAGAACTGGCGGATCCCAAGAAACCAACCACGCGGCAAGATTTGGGGAGCCCACAGCTTCTACTCAGGCACCCCTGCAGAGTGTTTGCTCATTGCTAAAAACGTGCAGGCGTAGGAAGTGTCCCCAGAGGCCATTGCCTAGCTTGCCTGCAAGCCCTTAATGAGCACCTGCCCTGTGTGAGGTTCCGAGCTCAGCTCACGCAGGTCCTGCCCTCAGGAGCTCACTGTATTGCAGAGAGACACAAGGGGACAGCAGGGTGGCTGTCCGCTCTGTGCTGGGGGAGGCCAAAGGACTCCTCACCTGCCCATCTCTCAGGAGTTTCCAACCTTTTCCCACCAGTCCAGTCTGTGACTGGCAAATTACCAACCGCCCCTCTTCCTTGAAAAGAGCCACCTTCCTAGGTGGCTCCTGGGTCTCTGAGCTTTCCTGAGATCTAGAGAGAGGAGGAAAAAGTGTCTCTGTCACAGCTGGGGCTTCCCTAGCTGACCCTCCTCCTCCGCCACCTCTGGAGCTAAGGTTAGCAAAGCGGTGCCTACATCAGCTGAGCTGGGGAGTTTGCCGGATAAGCAGGCCTGGTGCCGCGGTGACGGTTGAAGGTGTCAGGTGGACAGTTGTCTGTCAGGAGGCGAGAAGAGAGGGCTTGGCTGGAGAGATCAGGTTGGATTCACCAGCACTTGGAGCACCCAGAGGGAAGGGGACCCCTCAGAGAGGGTGAGGCCAGAGGAGGCCAGGCGAGCCCGAGGGCAGTGAGGTCAGCCCCTCCACCCGCCAGCCTGCAGGGATGCCTACGGGTCAAGGCTGCATGAGCAGGGTCCTGCTTGGCCACTTATCAACTCCTATGGCCTTAATAGCCAGGCCCCAGCCCACTTCCTCCTGTCGACAGCACTGGCTGCAGGCCAGTAGCTGTAGTCATGGCCTATTGACCAAGGGCTACACGGGCCAGTGGCAGGAAGCTTCCGGTAACTCAAGGAACAGACACCAGAGCTTGTAGAGTGGACTCCACAGCCTGCCTTGATTTCAGGTCCAAAGGACAGGTCCAGAACTGCGCAGTACTGCAATTCTGCACAAAATGGGTCCCTCTGCACCATGGCTGGGCTGACTTTGAGGAGCGAGTTGAACCAGCTTCCCTCCAATACCCCAGTACCATGCATGGGGTTCCCTGGCTGCTCACCGGACAGAGCTTTGGACCGGTTCTCTCTCCAGCATCTAACCCTAACATGAAGGTTGAAGAAGGGATTTCTCAACTCCTGAGCTCCCTTCTCCCTCTCTCCTGGCCCTCTCCCCAGTGGGGGGTCTCGGGGATCACAGACACATGCCTCAGTCTCGTTTTTTGAGGTCCATGGTCACATACCTAAAACCCAGCCACCTGGAGAGTCCTCTAGATGTTGAGATTCCCATGTTATTCTAGAGGAACTTTGTTTATTTGTTTGTTTTTTGAGACAGAGTCTTGCTCTGTTGCCCAGGCTGGAGTGCAATGGCGCAATCTTGGCTCTCTGCAACCTCTGCCTCCCGGGTTCAAGCAATTCTCTGCCTCAGTCTCCCGAGTAGCAGGGATTACAGGCACCCACCACCACGCCCAGCTAATATTTTTGTATTTTTTAACAGAGACGGGGTTTCACCATCTGGGCCAGGCTGGTCTTGAACTCCTGACCTTGTGATCCACCCGCCTTGGCCTCCCAAAGTGCTGGGATTACAGGCATGAGCCACCGCGCCTGGCCTCTAGAGGAGACTTTTTGGTCACCTCAATCCATAAATCCATACGGAAAAATATTTGACTGAAAATCCACACGTCTGGTGTTTTTGTTTTGTTTTGTTTTGTTTTGTTTTTTTCTGAGCATATGACCAGAAAGGATACAGGTCTTAAACCTTCTCCCCAAGGAGGCTATGTAGTGAGTTAATGACTTGAAACCCCAGCTCTACACCTTGCTGGCTGTGTGAACTTTGGTGTGATTTAGCCTCTCTGTAAAATGGGAGTAGTAACAGTCCCTGGCTCACAGGGTGAAATGAGTTAATACGTCAAGTTCTTAGAATAGTGCCTGACACATAATGAGCCCTCACCAAGTCCCAGGGACTATTATTACTCTCTGCAGGAGAGTGATAAATGTACACAGCCCTCTTGCCTAAACCAGATTGGAGCCATAGTCAGAAAATAGAACGTTTTACATTATTTAAGCCTGGCCACTTGCGTATGCAGAGAGTCTTGTGTCAAACTGCAGCATTAAGGGGTCAAAGGGAGACCTATTTTGAGTTAACTGAAGGAGTTCTCTCTTACATTTTAGTTTAAATACAGCTTCTGCCAAAGGTGTACTTGGGAACAGGACGTATTAACATAATCTCATCCAGTGAATTAAATCCAGGCCTTGGAATGCAAAGAGAAAGAAGCCAGATGGGAAGCCTGGGTAGGGAGATACGCACAGCTTATTTGCTCTTCATCCTTAGACTATGTTACATGTCCGCAGGCCTGTCACTTCAGGGGACCATCAGCTCCATCTCTGAGCCCCGGTGACCTGCTGTCCGGCGGTCAGGAGGCACACTTTCCAAGAATTCTGGATTTCCCTGAGTCTGTAACTTCAGTCCTCCTTTACTTGCTGATACAGTTTGGATGTTTGTCCCCTCCAAATCTCATGTTGAAATGTGATCCCTGATGTTGGAGGCGAGGCCTGGTGGGAGATGTTTGGGTCATGGGGGCAGATGCCTCCCTCCCATGGTAATGAGTGAGTTCTCGCTCTGTTAGTTCACATAAGAGCTGGTTGTTTAAGGGAGCCTGACACCTCCTCTTTTGTCTCTCTTGCTCCCTCTCCTGTCATGTGACAGCCTGTTCCCCCTTCCCCTTCTGCCATGAGTGGTAGAAGCTTCCTGAGGCCTCACCACAAGCAAGTGCTGGTGCCATGCCTTTTTTTTTTTTTTTTTTTTTGAGGTAGAGTCTCACTCACTCTATCACCCGGGCTGGAGTGCAATGGCACCATCTCAGCCTCCTGGGTTCAAGTAATTCTCCTGCCTCAGCCTCCCGAGTAGCTGGGATTACAAGTGCCCGCCACCACACTGGGCTAATTTTTGTATTTTGAGTAGTGATAAGGCTTCACCATGTTGGCCAGGCTGGTCTTGAACCCCTGACCTCAAGTGATCCACTCGCCTCAGCCTCTCAAAGTGCTGGGATTACAGGCGTGAGCCAGTGCACCCAGCCCTGGCACCATGCTTCTTATGCTCTTTGCTGAACCATGAGCTAAATAAACCTCTTTTCTGCATAAGTTACCCAGCCTCAGGTATGACTTGACAGCCACGCCAAGCAGACCAACACATCTGCTTACAGATTTTGCTGCCTCTGCTCCTACCTGGGCATGATTCTGGAGCTGAACACAGCCAGGAGCCCCAGGTCCACCTGCATTAGCCTCCCTCAAAGCACAGACATCTGTGAAAGCAGAGGCTTGAGGGACCATTCACCTTTGTTTTCTTATAAATGGTAAAACAAGTACATAACCACTAAAATAAAAAAAAGTGTGTGCACCTAGACTTCTAATGTGATGGCATCACACTTAGGACAGGCTATTCTAGCAGCTTTGACTGTCAGACCTGGACTGTCCTTAGAGCCATCTCACTACCTTGTTTGGGAAGTGGTAGACTAAGGCAAGAGGGAAGCTGAAGGGGACTAGATACACATCTAGGTCTTGCCCAGTCTGGGCCTGCATGGAACATCCATGCATTGCCCTTCCCCACGAGCTCTCCTTCCTCCCACACAAGCAGAAGGCTCCTGGGAGCTCTGCACACTCTCTAGCAGGGGCAACCCCTCCTTGCTGATTCCCCACATTCACCGAACCCACGTATGTAGACGGCTCCCTGTGGGACACTCTGGGGACACACGGGCGATGAAACTAAGTCCCCACCGTGCACCTGCAGGACTGTGGGATGATTCCTAAGTCTTGGCCACTGAGGTGACTCTGTAGCTCAGCCTCTGCACCAAACTCCCAGGGATGGTCCAAGTCTTAGCCAAAAACTTTCCAGAACTTTCTAGAATTTTCTAGAACTGTAATTCCAGTGATGGAACGTCTTGATGTCTGATCATTTGGGGGAACTAGCCCACAAGGAAGGTGTTTTCCCAGGTTTAGGGATTGAATCAGGCCTTCTAGTCTTTGGTCATACCACCCTGAATGTGCCCGATCTCGTCTGAATCTGGTGCTCTAGAGCTGGGGTTTGATCAGCTGCTTGCAGAAGTCAGATTCCATGGACTTCTAGCATTCCTCAAGATGTTCCATGAAAGTGGACTCTATTTAAGGCAGTTTGGGAAACATTGCAGACGCTTATTACCTCTGGGGGAGTTATAACCATATTATCTCATAAAAGGTTCTAAGAAATCCTACAGGAGAAAAGTTTGTTTAACACTGCATTTTCCTAACACACTTGATCACAGAATTCTTTTCTTGAAGAACACGTAGGGAGAACACAGGATTATATTCAGGACCTTCCCATTCAATGCCCCAATATCTTGTTTTCTATGGTCTAGTGGTGAGCTCTCACTCAATAGACCGATTTTTCATGATTGCAATCTTGGAAGCCTTCCTTACCCTTCCCTCCCACAAAAAACTTAAACACAGGGAAAAAAAATAAGTTTCTGGCCTCAATGGAAGTAAACAGCTGGAACTGATGAATTCCAGAAGCAAGTGTTCTTTTTTTCTGCAAGAATCTATGAGAGAGAGAGAGACAGAGAGAGAGAGAGAGAGAGAAGGATTGGGGGGAGAGAACACAGAGGCTATGTGAATATAATTATTTCTAAGTAGAGTACCTTCAACATTTTCCATTAGGTAGCAGTGAGGTCACTGTAAGGCCAGCTGTCCAAATATGGGCACTGATTCCCCTGAGTCAGCAAAGCATATAAAAGAATTTCTCTTTGGGGACAGAAATTTCTTGCCACACATTAAAATAACTACCTCCAAGTGCATGGGGTATTATATTTAGGGTTGCGGCTTTCAAACTTCTTTTCAAAGCAGGGTAAACCCTTTTTTCCAAGAGAAATCTGATTCAGAAACCCCTTTGCACAGCCCCCCAGGCCAGCACCTGAGTCACCTTCAGGAAACCCGGGAATCTAGTCAGGAAACCTGTGGTCTAGGACCCTGCTACTCAAAGTGTGGTCCACAGACCAGAAACTTCTGTGTCACCCTGGTTAGCCATGCAGAGCCTCAGCCCCACCTGGACCTGCTGAATCTGAATCTGCATTCCCACACCATCTCTAGGGGATTTGCATGTACATTAAAAGTTAAGAAGCAGGTCTAGGGGATTTACTTCTGAATATTTCTTCCACCATTGGCTCATCCTAAGTACTTGGATGAAGCTTCTTGAAAATTAGTCTGAAAATTTTAGGCTTCCAACCCATCTACGCCTCTAAGTAGGGTAATCCAGGATCGTCATGTCATTGGCTCAGTGCTTCTCGCCTGTAAAATCTAATCCTTCCCTCTCCCTTCACAGACACAGCGGGAGAAGAAGCAAGGCGTGTTTGGGACGAGGCAGAGAGTAAAGCCGAGACTGTGAACAGAGGCCCTGGGTTTGAGGCTCAACATTCCTGCCTCTCCTCTGCTGACCTTGCACAGGCTAATTAAAGTCTCTGCCAGTTTATCCTCGTAGGTCTACAGGGGTGGGAGATGACCATGATGATGGTGATGGTGGTGGTGATGATGATGATGATGATGATGATAGTGGTGGTGGTGGTGGCGATTATGGTACCAGTACCCATTAAATGCCTGGATGGGCCGGACGCACTTAGAATCACAAGCTACCTGGTAGGAGCTTTTATTCCCGAGTCAGTAGGAGCTAGCTTCATCCAAGGGCTTCACTTCAAGGAATGCACAAGGGAAAATCTGGGTCTATCAAACAGATAAAATAGGAGTAATAGAGAGTCACCATAGGTGATTTGCAAATAATCCCATGCTTAAAGTGTGATGGAAAGAACGAATGCAACTTAAACTTTCTGATTTACATTGTCACTTTTTTTAGACTTAGAAAAATCTGTTTCTGCTTGGACTGCTCTACTGATGAGCTCCATGACCTTGGACAAGTCCTTCAGAGCTTTGATCGCACTTTCCTCATCCAGGGTCGGGTAGGAATCCTGCCCTGTCCAGCTTGTGAGAATCTAGGAGGAGGGCCAAGGGAGAGAGTGGGCATGCAAGGGCTGGAAGTTTCTGAAGCTCACATTAGAAGCGAATAGAAGCGCAACTGGTGCCCTAGCCTTCCAGTCTCTGATTCAACCTCTGCAGAACTGGAGAATGAGAACGTGCAGAGGTCCTTTCCTGCTGGGGCAGGGCAGTGGCAAGAAAGAAAGAGCTCAAAATAGGAACGTGCTCTCTGAAGAGCACAGTGCAGGCAGGAAGTCTTATCCTGCCAGTGTTTCTAGCACGAACACGTTCACTTTATTCTATGGGACACCAGCATGAGGTCACCTGCATGCTGAAACAAAAGGAAACCGTACCCCCCCCCCCCCCGCACCGCCCATTGGAGCTGAGGCTGGGGAGGCAGCCAGGCCAGGGCATAGAGGGGTCCCTGGGGAGTCAGTTGTTGCCAACACTGAGCCAGGCGTCCTGTTGGGCCTGGGTGTATGCATGGGCCACCCTGTGCTGACCCCAGGGATCCCATGTGCCAACTCCAAAGGCAGCCCCTCAGCAGGGGCAGTGGTGGACGGTGCTGGCAGGCGGAAAGCTCTCTTCCATGGCGCTCTGAGCCTCTGCAGCCTCTCTGGTTTCTTGGCACCATAAACTGCTTGATCTCCGTCCAGTGATTTGCTCCTATAAACAACGGAGAAGCAGAAAAAAAAAATAGTAAAGTTGTGAAAAACAGTTACAGGGAATTAGGTCACCCTAGAAATTCTAAAACATCAGCAAAGCTCTTGTTTAGCATGATTCATTCAGCGACCTCTGACCACAGCCAGGCCTTGAATGTGGAGGCAGAATGTAACAGTGGAGACTGAATGGAGCAGACTGGAAGAAGGTTAAGGTGATCCTTGGCTCAGAGGTGGGGGAAGAGCTGCTGACCGCTTTTGTTCTGATGCATGGGTCTGCTGGAACCGGGGAGCAGAAGGCAGGGGGTGCTGGACGTTCTTTTGGATCCTGATGTAGTAACTGATGCAGGCTGGACCTCTTCATGCAATTCAGCATCAAGCTCTCCAACTTACAGAGCACCAAGCCAAGATGTTTGCATGGGAACACACGCCGCCCCCATCTTTGCGAACTTCATCATTGCACTTCCGTTTCCTTGATCTTGATGCCAATGTGGTGTTTACCGGAGACCAAGCAGTCACCGGAGATTTATGCGGCAAGAACACCTCCACTGATGAAAGCAAGCCTTCCGCTCGGCTGCAGCCTGGAAGCCACTCAGAAGACTATTTATTCTCTACGCGTCCCTCCATAGACAATCACCCATCGTGGGGAGCACATTTACACCTTAGGCAATGGAATGCATTTTAATTGCGTTAATAAGAGTTGGGATAGGACTAAAGACAAAAGGCTCACTCTGTGGAAAATTAAAGACTGTTGCTTGTGCTCAAGATCCTGTGGCTAGAGGAGCTTAGACAAAAGGACTGCCTGTCTCCTGGGAGCCAAGAGCAGCAAGGAAAGGGATCTTGTTTGCCTTGAGAGAAAATGCAGCCAGCGGCCTGTTGCCTGGCTGCTGAGGGTCTGGAAGGGGAGGGGGCTTATTGGTGGAAGTTGGATTTAACCTAAAGGGAAACAAAGGAAAAAAGAATTGTAATGTTGTAGAATGGGCACTCGTCTTAAGATTAGCATGGAGGCAAGCTATTTAACCTTTCTATTTCCTCTTCTGTAAAATGGGTATAATGATATTTATTTACTAATGTGAGGAAGGTGAAGTAAGAGGAGGGATGGAAACATGTAATAGATACATAAAGTAGAACATACAGATGATCCCCTTCTTCAGCATCTACCGCATATCCTGCACTAGCTCTGAGATGGGCTCTGTGCTCATGATTTTACAGAGCTTGCCTCTTTGCATGTTTACAGCAATGCTGAAAGGAAGGCAGTAATTGTCATCCCCATTTTGCAGATAAGTAAAGCAGGGAAGTTAATTTCACATGCCCAGGGGCCCATGGCTGGTACATGAGAAGCTGAGCTTTGAACGTGGAGCTGCCTGGCTGCGTTCTTCGCTTTAGGGAAGGACGGGTTCATTCTGTGCTTTTCTAGTGACTGTTGGGGATACAGGCCCAAGTGCCACAGAAGCAGTAGCAGAGTCTACGGAATGCTATCCTCTTCTGCATAGCTGTTTGCCCTGCCTCCAGTGCCTTCCACCTGTGAGTGGTCAGAGGCTCTGATGTTGCTCCCTGTGCTGGCCCCCAGCCAGAGCAATGAGCTTGACTTGAAAAAGCCCTTCAAGAGCCACTGTTCCTGGCTCGGCTAGATTTCAGATGGGACCAGGGAGCTCAGGCTTAGAAGGGCACTTCACTTGGTCCCTGCACAAACTTCCCCTGGCATGGAGCCAGCTTCCCTGGGGGGTCTGCATTTCCAGAGAGGAGATTGCAAAGCCTCCCCCACATCCATTCCAGGGTCCCTCACTCCCTTGGGCACAGTGACAATTCTTTAGTCATTCCCAAAAAGGTACTTAGCTTGAAGACAGCCTTGTCCCCATTTTCCATGTAAGGAGATGAGAAAGCCACCTGCATCCAGGCCCCTTTAAGTGAAACCTCCCTTTCCCTGTCTGTGGGGTTTAGGGGACCAAATTCTCCAAGAACAACCTCTGCAGCGGGAACATGAGGATGGCCTCCTGCATGCAGGGCTCCTCTTCTTGCCCTGTTCACCACCAGGCCTAGTCTCCATCCCTACCAGCCATGCCACTAGAGATGACCCAACCTCTCTAAGCCTCCACTGCCTCACCTGAAAGGTGAGGATGCTCAGCGGCAGCAGGAAGCTAGGAGGGCGGGATGCTGCAGACACAGGAGCCGTCACCCCAGCAGGAAGATGGACTTTCCCATAGTTGTCACCTCATGTTTCTGATTCTTCACCTGCATTTACAGACTACCCCCCCAACCCCCTGCCCACCACTTCTCCAATTCCTAGGGAGCCTGGAAAATCTGAAATTCTTATCTGAAATTCTATCAACGCTTTTCCTTCCAGAGCCCATGAAAGCAGTGGGCAAAGCCACCAGCTAGGCCCCTGTGCTCCATGGCTGTGTGTGGGGCGACTTCAGGTTTATTGAGCGCCTTCTGCATTGGGGGTAGGGGAATGCAGAGAGCAAGAGAAGAGAGAGATTTGCCCACAAGTGAATGAGCTGGAAACTAAATCAAGGCGGACTCCAAAGCCTGTGTCTTTTGCTCACACTCCAGCTCCTATGGCCTGTGAAATTCGTCTGTTTAACGAGTAGCATCAGGACTAAGTCATATTTGGGAGGGGGGCTGGCATTCCATGACCCTACAGTCTGCTTTGCCACCTGAAGTGGAACAGGGTCTTCTTTCTCCTCCTCCTCCTCCTCTTCCCTGCCCTCTTCTCAGCGTTATTAAAGCACAATTATATAATTAACACACAGTAAACTACACACTTTAAAAAAATTGTTAATTTTGTTTAGAAACAGTGTCTTGCTCCATCATCCAGGCTAGATTACAGTGGTGCGATTGTAGCTCACTCCAGCCTCAAACTCTTGGACTCAAGCCTCAGCCTCCAGAGTAGCTGGGACTACAGGTGTGCACCATGCCTGGATAATTTTTTAAAACTTTTTTGGTAGAGATAGGGTCTCACTGTGTTGCCCAGGATGTTTTCAAAGTCTGGACCTCAAGCAATCCTCCCACCTCAGCCTCCCAAAGTGCTGGGATTACAAACATGAACCACTATGCCCAGCCAAACGACACCCATGTAAAGTGTTCAGTGTGCTGAGTTCAGGGACCCCTCCTGGCACATGAAGCTGGCAGGCCTTGTCCTTGCCCTGCCCCTGTCTGCACAGGGCTTACAGTCCTGGAGGGGACCAAGAAGGACGAGGGATCTGGACAGGACTTTTTGAGACCAGACTTGGAGAACTCCCAGAAGAAACTGCACCCAAACTGAAGCCTGCAAGGAAAGGGTAAGAAGAGGAGAAAGCAGGCCAGGCACGGTGGCTCACCCCTATAATTCCAGCACTTTGGGAGGCAGAATCAGGTAGATCACCTGAGGTCAGGAGTTTGAGACCAGCCTGGCCAACATATTGAAACACCATCTCTACCAAAAATACAAAAATTGGCTAGGTGTGGTGGCACGCGCCTGTAATCCCAACACTTCGGGAGGCTGAGACAGGAGAATCGCTTGAACCTGAGAGGTGGAGGTTGCAGTGAGCCGAGATGGCGCCACTGCACTCCAGCCTGGGTGACAGAGTGAGACTCCATCTCAAAAAAAAAAAAAAAAAAAAAAAAGGCAGCGAAGAAAGCAGAAACCACGAGAAGGCTCATACAAAAAGAAGAAAGGCACACGTCATGTGGATCCAATTAAACTAGAGCTTCTTTCATTTTGGTCAAATCATAAGTTAATTCCTGCCTTCTGGAGTATTTAATTAAAGGCAAATCCCATAGGCCACCTGTTGTTTTAACCATTTTTTTTCCTTTGGTGGAGTCACTAGGACCCTTTAGAACAGGGAACATTGAGCAGTAACCAACCATTGGATTCTCCTGGGGGAAATAGGGATTAACAGGAATGATCAACATCTTCTCTTCAGAACATCATAAATTCTTCAATACCAGACCCAAAAAGCATTAGATTTATATCCTTAATTGGAATGCAGGCTATTTGGTAGCACAGCTCAGACTTCCCACTTGTGTTTTATTTTCTTTATGGGGTCAAGAAAGAAAAAAGCAGACAGACCTCTCCCCATCCTGCTTCCTTCTGCACAGTATGGCTGTCAGCTGGTTTTCTTTGATTAAATCATTATCTCCTCTCTCTCGGCTTCTTTACTCAAGGGAGGGACATGGATCAGGTTTCTGTGCTTGCATACCTGATATAACAATTAATTGTATTTCTCGACTGTTGTTGCAGCTTGTGCCTTGGGAGATAATTCTCCAACCCAAGGTGTCCATGTGTGGCCCTGGGGCTGGAATTTCCAGCTAGAAGGTGATCAGCCTGACAGCCACCCTGGGGACCAGGGGACCAGGACAATTGGCTTCAATATTGGTGTTTGTATTACTTCGCTTCATATTGTCAATATCATCCTATTATCAATCAGCAGCTACCACGACCCCAATAACTGGTATAAATTCCAATTAAATGACATAGATTAAGTTCCTGATGCAGGCTGGTCATTGTGCCAGGAGAATGCAAAGGCCATATTCCTGTTTCATTCTTACAACGAACTTCCAGGCCCAGAGAAATCAGGCCTTCTGCGGCAGCTTTGCAGAAAAGAGCTGCACCAGGCCTTTTGGCTCCGGTTCCAGAACCTTCCTCCACCAGAGCTTTGCCAAACTTCACTCATTCAGGGTCATTATTTGTACTCTGTCCTCATTCTACCACGTACAGTTTTAACGATTTTCGCCATGGCCACTATCACCTATAGTCTGTTTATTCAACCTTTAAAAAAAAATTGACTGACACTTTACTTAAATCGTTTACTTAAAACTTTCCTATGATATGCTAAATGTGAAAAGTAATGTCATTTGCCAGACCATTAAAAATGCAACATAAATTCTAGAGATCTGCTGTTCAACATAGTGCCTAGAGTTAATAATATGCATTGTGCCCCTACAAAAATTGTTAAGAGAGTAGGCCGGGCACAGTGGTTCATGCTGTAATCCAAGAACACTGGGAGGCCGAGGCAGCAGGAGTTCAAGACCAGCCTGGCCAACATGGTGAAACCCCATCTCTACTAAAAATACAAAATTAGTTGGGCATGGTGGCAGGTGCCTATAGTCCCAGCTATCGGGAAGCTGAGGCAGAAGAATCGCTTGAACCTCGGAGGTGGTGGTTGCAGTTAACGGAGATCATGCCACTGCACTCCAACCTGGGTGACAGAGTGAGACTCAGTCAAAAAAAAAAAAAAATTGTTAAGAGAGTACTCTCATTAAATGTTCCTACTGCACAAACAGAACAAGACACAGCCCCCCAAAATGAGGAACCTTTTGGAGGTGATGGATGTTTATGACCTTGAGTGTGATGATCTTGCGGGTGTTTGTGTATGTCCAGACTCACCAAATTGCACATATTAAATAAGTGCAGTTCTTTCATATGTCAGTTACACCTCAGTCAAGCTTTTTTAAAAATGCAATGAAGACAAAACAATGTCATTCAAATGTAGCTGTTGCCAGCCGGAGCCTGGAGGCCCAGGACCTGCTCCTGCCAGCGATGAGGAAGGTCGGCCAGGAACACACTAGTGTGAGGCAGAGGCTTTGCTCTGATGTCACCAGGGGGACTGGAAGAGAGCCGAGGAGGGAGCTGTGTCTCATCTGGAATCTTGGGTCCCTGGAGGCCCACTTTCTACTCCTAATGCTGGGGATACTGGTATCCCCAGCATCCCAGTCCTTGCTGTCCTGGCCGCTTGCTTCCCTGTGTTGGACGCAGTGGTCGGCCAGGGTATAGGAGATGCCTGTTCACCACCAGGATGTGCTTCCCGAGTGATCATCTACCCTCTCAGGGTGCAGCTCAGCCTGCACCCTTCTGGCAGGGCCCAAGGCCCTATAGAGGTTTTCTCTGGACAGACAAAGGTGCTGTCCCCTCTTCTGCTCCCTCCTCACGGTGGGGAATTCTCTTCAGGCAAACACACCAGCTCTAAGGTTCTCAGTTTTCAAGAGTCTTAGCATCCACACCTCCCACTGCCCTAATGTGTTTTTTTAACCAGGAATGTTCTGGAAACAGATCAAGAACTCCAAGGTGAGGCTTTCTACTTGCCCGGTGGGAGCGGGTGGTCAGGGGACAGGTCAGCCTGTCCCTCTGTGACCTGTCACTGTCTTGAGGCAGCACCCCCTCTGCCCTCCCTGTCTCCAGCCAGCTGAGCGTAGGGGACCTCTGCCCTCAAATTCCCAGTGCCTCCCCACCTACCCCAGAGGCCCTGCAAGGTTGGACTTCTGCCTGCCCCTCAGCACTTCCTGGGGGTGAGGAGGCCCCTTTGCAAGCAAATGTTTTCAGTGTCCCAGGTGGTTTCATGCTCCGTCAGGGACAAAAAATGTGATGTCCCTACTTCACTTAGGCCCACTCCCAGGTGAGACCTCGTTGTGTCTTGCTTAAATTGGTGGGAAATCTTGAACCCACGTCCTGGGCCTTTCAGAGTGGGAGATGCACAGAAATGAAACAAAGGTCAGTTCTGGGGTGATGGTAGGACCTCGGACAAGTGTTTCCACAGCCCTTTACAGTGACCACCCCTCCTCGATACTGAGGGGTGTGTGCCTCCCAGGGGCTTGTTGAGAGAATGAGGAGGTGACTCCCCAAATTGACAAAGTCAGACCTCCACCCCAGCATTGGATTCCCAAGCCCCTGCTCTCTCACTGAGGGGCACACAAACTCACTCCACCTGCAGGTCATGTTTTAGCTCTTAGTGAAATGCAAACACGATTCCCTTAGATTATGATGCCAAGCAATTAGACGAACTCCATTTTTCCTTGTCCAACAGGTGCTTTGCTAAGATGATCTGGCCCATGGGTCCCAGGCTTGCCTCAGAAAAGAGAAGGAGCAGAGGCCAGGCCAAGAATCACAGTTCTTTTTGATTGAACTTGAGACTTTGAAAATAAATAATAATGCCCCCCCCCGCCCTTTTAGTTTTTGGTTTTTTTTTTGGAAATGGGGTCTTGCTCTGTCTCCCAGGCTGGACTGCAGTAGTGTGATCATAGCTCACTGCAACCTTGAACTCCTGGGCTCAAGCCATCCTCCTGCTTTAGCCTCCCGAGTAGCTAGGACTACAGGTACGCACCACCACACCTGTCTAATTTTTTTTTAGTTTTAGTTTTTATAGAGATGAAGTCTTGTTTTGTTGCCCAGGCTGGTCTCCAACTCCTGCCCTCAAGCAATCCTCCTGCCTCAGCCTCCCAAAGTGCTGGGATTACAGACGCAAGCTACCGTGCCTGGCTCAAAAATGACTTTTCCTGTCAGTCTTAGGTCAGTCGCATGCTGAGGGCTTGGTATGGGGGACTGGATGAATCTGGAAAATGTTGGTGTTGTGAAGTCTGCACCAAGCGCCAGGGCCCTGTAGAATGCTCACCTTGATCCACCAGAGCCACACTCTGCTCCATGCCAACCACCCCAGCAGTGACAATGCAGACCGTGGGCTCAGCTGTCCAGCAGATGCCGGGTCGACCCAGGGAAGCCTCCAGGACCCCTGGAATGACTTGTGCTGAGGTGGGAAATGGAGGTGAGCAGGAAGCCCCAACATGCAACTGTTCTGATTTATAGTTCCAAGACTTTAATAACGCAGCTCTTTGACACAAAACATAGTAATGGCTACTTGGATCTGTTTCAATGTATCGTGTCACCTTTTGCTTTGGAGATGTTACAAAGTTGTTATGGACACCATCCAGGGTCTGGTTTTACAAGTGTGTTGCTTAGAAGTGCAACTGTGTGTTGGCTCAGCTGATGTTCAAATCTTTGGAGGAGTTTAGTGGGGAGGAAGACTAAAGTGACTATAAAACCACAAACTATGTACAAAATGTATCATGGATTTTAATTTGAGAGCTGTTCTTTTTTTTTTTTTTTTTTCCTCTTGCCTCATATAGCTTGAGGCAATGGTTTCTAGAAGAGTCTTTTGTTTGCATTTAAAGCTGCTCTGGAGAAACACTCTGTTTTCAACGTTTCTGTGGGTCATAAAACAGTTGGTCTGAGTCCTGGCTGGGTCCCCTGGGTGACGCAGGCGTGGGTTGAGGGCTGGAGAGCACATGTTCTTTGTGGAGGGGTCCTCACCACAGACAGGAGTCTGCCTGGTGGTGACGGGGCCCTGCCGGGGCGGCCCAGAAGCTGCAAATCATGGAGCTCCAACCCCTCATATGTGCTGGGTGCCATCTCCCTCCCTGGCTTCAAGTTAAAGAAATTTGGGTCCTAGGGTTTTGTTTTGTTTTGTTTCATCCTAAAATGTGAACCTTCCAGTGTGGCCTTTAGACATGAATTTCATAAACGATTCTGACCTTCTGAGTCTCCAGTTGCTACGAAGGGAGTTTGGAGCATGGAGGACAGTATCGGGAGGCCACAAGGGCAGGAGTGTCAGTTTTCTGTTGATGATGCCAACACATCATGCCTCTGCACATCCTGTCCTCTTCTGGTTCCGTGGGAGGTGAGATTCCCGTATGCGATGTATTGCTGTTGCATATCAGGCTGGGCGATGGGTCTTGCTTCACAGGCAGAAGGTTAGCTTTACCAAGCCAGACACCGTCCCTTCCATCTCCTTTTTATGCCCAAATGGTAAGAGGACTCAGTACACAATCTGGATTGAATTAGAAGTCCAGGACCCAGCGTTCCTGCCTGAGACATCTGGGCCTGGAGGAGGAATGCAAGCACAGCTGCCAAGTGCCTGGGAGAAGAGTGTGGTCAACACTTGCTGTTTCTGTCTTCATTAGAAAACCCTACACTGGAGGGCAACCTGCACTCTTCAAAGGCTGCATCCCACAGCCTCAGAGGCTGCCCTCCTGCTGCCTCTAACTCAGATGAGAGGACCTTCAGCACCCATTTCCACCCTCATGGGTTAACCTGGCAATCTAAGCCCCGTGGGACCCTTCAATTCCAGTCCAAGTTCCGATCTCAGCTTGGCTTGGAGTTCAGAGTAAGTTCTGTCCTGAATATGAAAACCACAAAAATCTCCATCCGGAGAGGGTTCAAGAATTTATTTACTCAGGAAACGTCTACTAGACGTTGCAGTATGTTAAAAGACCTCCATGCTGGGCTGAGAGTCAGCTCACCTGAGTCCAGTTCTGCTTCCCACCTGTATTCATTTGCTAGGGCTGTCATGACAAAGCACCAGAGATCAGGGTGTTAACCAACAGAAATTGATCGTCTCAGGTGTTGCACGGTGGGTTCCTCCTGAGAGCCGTGAGGGACAATCTGTTTCATGCCACTGTCCTAGATTCTGGTACTTTGCTGGCAATCTTTGGTATTCCTTGGCTTGTAGAAGCATCAACCCAACCTCTGCCTTTGTGATCACATGTTCTTCCAGCAAGCATGTCTGTGTCTGTGTCCAAACTTCCCCTTCTTGTGAGGACACCAGTCATATTCAGCCAGTCAGTTGGATTCAGGCCTGTCCTAATGACCTCACCTTAATTAATTACATCCAACAGTGACCTTATTTCCAAATAAGGTCATGTTCTGAAGCACTGGAGGTTAGCACTTCAACGTATGAACTTAGGGGATGCAATTACATAATGCCACCTTATCTCTGAGACCTTGGACGAGTGGGTGAATATTTCTTTTCTCCACCTGTGACATTTTTGATCTTTAAGATTCTTTTCTAGTTCTTAAGCACAGTCACTTTTAAAGTCTTTAGAGTATGATGGTCTTTTTTTTTTTTTTTTTTTCAAGACAGAGTCTCACTCTGTTGCCCAGGCTGGAGTGCAGTGGCGCAATCTCGGCTCACTGCAAGCTCCACCTCCTGGGTTCATGCCATTCTCCTGCCTCAGCCTCCCGAATAGCTGGGACGACAGGCGCCCGCCACCATGCATGGCTAATTTTTTGTATTTTTAGTAGGGACGGGGTTTCACCGTGTTAGCCAGGATGGTCTCGACCTCCTGATCTCGTGATCCGCCCACCTTGGCCTCCCAAAGTGCTGGGATTACAGGCGTGAGCCACTGCGCCTGGCCTGATGGTCTATTTCATTTTCACTGTCAATGGTCTCCAAACAATTCTTTTCATGGAATGTCACTTTTAAAAACACTTTATCCAGGCTTTAAGAAATTTATCATTTCCTTCCTTTGACCGTAGTTATTTGCATGAATGATATTAAATATATTTAATGATCTGTCAAGAGTCCAGCTAATCAAATGGCCACTGGTCATGTTGGCCACCCTGGGGCATGATTGAGTCTCCTGGTGTGTTCTGACTGAATCCCAGTCCTGCTCACTTTTGTATTTGCCTTAGCTGTCCTTTTAGACTTAATATTCTTCCTTCAGAAGTTAGTTTTTTTCTGATTTTAAAATAAATATGGAATTATTATTTAAGGTTTTAAGGAATAAAATAAAAATCTAGGCTGCGCACGGTGACTCACACCTGTAATCCAGCACTTACAGAGGCTGAGGTGGGTAAATGGCTTGAGCCCAGGAGTTGGAGACCAACCTGGGCAACATGGTGAAACCCTGTCTCTACTAAAAACACAAAAATAAGCTGGGCATGGTAATGGGCACCTGTAGTCCCAGCTACTTGGGAAGCTGAGGCAGGAGAATCACCTGAACCTGGGAGATGGAGGCTGCAGTGATCTGAGATGGCGCTACTGCATTCCAGCCTGGGCAACAGAGCGAGACCCTGTCTCAAAAAAAAAAAAAAAAAAAAAACTAGAATAACACTTTACTGATACATTTGGTATCAAAGCCTTTTAATATATATTCTGCTTTTTCTGTATTCTTTCCTGAATATTTTTGTAGACATTAAGTACTTTTCAAAAACGTGATTTATATTTTTGCAAAATATTCTATTCTCTAGATGAGTCATTTCCATATTTTTAGTATTGCAAATCACGCTGTTGCTAACATTACTGTACTCAAGCTGTCTGCACATCTCTAATTGCTTACTGAGGTGAAGCTCTTTAGGGTGGAATTATTGAACAAAAGTTTACATAGTTTCATATGTTTTATCAAACTGCCCTCCAGGAAAGTGGGGAAAATGAATACTCATACCAGTGACATCTGAAATTGCTTTTGTTTTTTATAGGGATATTTTCTCTTATTGATTTTTAAGATCTCTTGTTGTATATAGTTAGGATATTAAGTGTCTTTCTATCATACATATTGAAAATATGAACTTCAAACTTCTTAAAGGGCCTGTGCCTTCTCAAATGTGTCTCTCCCACAATATTGAGTTCTATGCCTTGTGCATGTAACACCCAGCAAATATCCAAAGAATGTAAAGGAACAACTCTTGCCATTAAGAGGCGAGGCTGAAGCAGGAGAATGGCTTGAACCCGGGAGGCGGAGGTTGCAGTGAGCAGAGATCGTGCCACTGCACTCCAGCCTGGGCGACAGAGGGAGACACTATGCCAAAAAAAAAAAAAAAAAAAAGTTTTATTGCAATATAAAACACACTCCATATAATGTACCTCGTTAAAGTACACAATTCAATGGCTTTTAGTGTATTCACAGAGTCAGGAGACCATCACCACATCAATCAATTTTAGAACACTTTTTTCCCCCCAAAAGAAACCTTGCAAGCAGTAGCCATCACCCCTCCCCAGCCCCCCATCTCCTCCAGTCGTAGGAGACACCACTCCTCTTTCCATCTCTATGGATTCGCCTATTCTGGACATTTCCTCTAAATGGAATCACACAACCAGTGGTCTTTTGTTTCTGGTTTCTTTCACTTCCTTAGTGTTTTCAAGATTTCTCCACACCGTAGCGTGGATCAGCGCTTCACTTCTGTCTACGGCTGTTTATCGCATTGCATGGATATGCCACATTTTGCTTATCCATCAGTTGATGGACATTTGGGTCATTTCCACTTTGGGGCTCTTCTGAATCATGCTGCTGTGAACATCAGAGACACTGTCTCCCATTGAGGCTTGATTTTTTATCCATCGACCAAATGTGGTCCTCCATTATGTGGCCCTGCAGTGTTCAGCCCCTGTCCCCTGAGAAGCTCCTGGCATAATCTGAGCACCTCCTGACCTGCACCACAGCTGTCGGGGCTCCTCTTGTGATCCTTCTCAGGGCTCAGCCCCTGAGAAGCACCTGTCATACTCCCCTGTCTCTAACCCACTTTGGTGGTATCTTGTAAATTCTTTGAAGAGGTGCTAGAAGAAGGCAGAATCGTCTCTCTGAAATGCCAAAAACCTTTCTCTTTGAGACAGGCAAATTGAGATGTCTGTATGGCAAAACCCAAAGCAAGCCTGGTTGTGAGGTACCCTGCTTTTTCTCTCCACATTCAAGAAAAAGAGACTCATTCAAATTAAAATTATTACCCAATAAATGCTCGAGGTGACAGATACCCCATTTACCCCGGTATGATTATTACAGGCTGTATAAATATTCCATATATGGCTGGGTGTGGTGGCTCACACTTGTAATCCCAGCACTTTGGGAGGCCAAGGCGGGTGGATCACCTGAGGTCAGGAGTTCGAGACCAGCCTGGCCAACATAGTGAAATCCCATCTCTACCAAAAATACAACAATTAGCTGGGCATGGTGGCGAGCACCTGCAATCCCAGCTACTTGGGAGGCTGAGGCAGGAGAATCACTTGAGCCCAGGAGACAGAGTTGTTTGTTTGCAGTGAGCCAAGACTGCACCACTGCACTCCAGCCTAAGCAACCGAGAGAGACTCCATCTAAAAAAAAAAAAAAAAAAAAAGAAGTTAACGATGCACATGGCCAGTGTGCAATGACCCTGCACTGTTGCCTTTTATCTGGGGTCAGGGGCCCTTGTGGGAAGGAGGCTCTCACTGCCTCTCTCAGGTGTCTCCTCTTTGCTAGTAGCCGTCTTGTCTCCCTCCTTTATGTAGTGTGTCTCTGTCTTAAAATTATCTTCTTCCTTCTCTCTCCCCACTAGAGCATGGAGCGCAAGCAACAGGGAAGTAGATCCAAACTCAGACAACTGGGTTTGAATCTCTCATTTTCCAGCCATCGTGACCCTGAGCCAGTTATCAAATCTCTCAGGAGTGGCGCTTGTGAACCCTAACCCTAAATGAGAATGCTAATGCTGACCTCATTAGATCATGGCTAAACCCAAGGAGGGGCACACTGCAGACACAGGGAGGCAGGTGTGTTGTGTGCGTCCCCTCTTCTCTTTATTTCTCAGAGACAGGTAATTAATTACCCTGTCATCTCAATTTCCAGAGGACATTACCTTTCAACTCTCTTTCATTATTGGCTATGGCCCCTGTGGGCAGAAACCCCTCTTCGTCTGACTTCTCTGTCTCCCCCAGCCCCCAGCACGGCCTGCGCACCCTGCAGGCAGACAGGGACCTCCTGCCACCAGGTGACAGATGACCTCCTTCTCCTCTATCCCGGGGGGGGGGGGGGGTCCCTGCTTAATGTCACCAAGGGCAGAGAGTACTCAGACATAACGACCAAGCCACTGTCTGAATCAATTATTTTAACAGGATTCTAGGGTATCCGCATTCTGTCCTGGCTTCCTTTTATAGTTAGGAGGGGAAAATTCTCTAATTCATCTGTGTGCTGTTTCACGCTGCTTTGAGGAGAATGAGAATGATGAACGCGCTGCAGTTCCCCTGGAATAAATAGTTCTTGTAAAGCCAAACTAAGTAAGGTCATTTGCAATATGGATTTTTTCCCTCCAAGTTATGAGAATATGTTCCATCAGCACATTCAGACTCTGCCTCCAGCGATTCATTCAATGCACAACGCTCACCTCCAGCCCCGTCTCAGGTTCAGGATGGGGCCCTGCATTTGTCTTGGCCGTTTGAGCTGGGAGAAGCGGGGCTGTGGAGAGGGGGTTTTGGAGTGGATTATTGGAGAGGGCTCATGCTCTTCTGAGTACACAGCCTGGCTGGGAGCAAATAAGGGGTAGCTGGATTCAGCAGCTACCAGGCCCCGCAAGGCCTGTGTCTCACCACAAGGCCTTGCACATATGTGGGTCTGAATCGTCCCATGTCCCTCTGCTTGCCTGAGGGGGACCACAGCGGACTAAAGGACTGTGTAGGGGACACTCCAGGCATGTCCACCCACCGTAATTGGCCTGGAGTCAAATCCAGTGGCCAAGTCTTCAACAAGAAGACCTGATGCATGAAAGTCCTGCTTGGCTCTAAAGTAAGGCCTTTGGGCAGGTGCTGTGGCTCACATCTGTAATCCTAGCACTTTGGGAGGCCGAGGCAGGAGGAGCTCTTGAGGTCAGGAGTTCCAGATCAGGCTAGGCCACATAGCAAGACCCCATCTCTACAAAAATAAAAATTTAAAAAGCAGCCAGGCGTGGTGGCACACACCTGTATTCCCAAGTAACTGGGAGGCTGAGGTGGGAGGACCCCTTGAGCCTATGAGCTTGAGGCTGCATTGAACTATGATCATGCCCCTGCACTGCAGCCTAGATGACAGAGCAAAACCCTGCATCAAAAATAAATAAATACAGACATAAAGCAAGGCCCTCTGTAGATACTTACGGAATCTGTGAGCTCTAGAGAGCCAAGTGCTGTAAGGGGGGCGAGCAAGAGGCTGTGGGTGCTCCTCTCTTGGGGCTGACCCCCATCCATCTTTCCACCTCCTGTCTCTCTGAGCAGGGTGAGTTTGGGCTCCCACACAGTGTCAGTTCACTTACTTCTAGCATTACTGTATGCTGAGCTACATTTTTTGCTCCTGTCAGTCAGAGTGGCAGGTGCTTTTCTTTGCGTTCGTGGAAATGATCCAATGGTATACACACAAGCATCATCACTACCATATTGGAAAAACCTGTGACTTGGAGGATTCAGGTTGGAGATGTCTCATTGACTAGGTGATTTGGGAGGCTCACCTGCACACCCTGGGCCTGTGCAGGTCTTGCAATAATCCTGTTGTCACCATCCAAGGACATGAGGGCACCCTGCAAGCTAGAATATTTTAGGTGTCTTTGAGTGGGATCCCAGAGGCCTCTCCACCTCTTGCACTGCATTCTCTGCTATCATAGACTGTTTGATCAGCTGTGGCCAGTAAATTGCCCCCCGATCTTCAGAGCTTTGTCAGAGGTGCCAGGCATACTGGGTGTCAACAGGGACTTGGTCTTGTCCTGTGGATAGGAGACCAAATGTATGATCTGTCATTGGGTGTTCCATTGACACCAGAAGATAGCTCTTGGTGGTTGGAGGTAGGGCTGGAATGGTAGGTTCTGGTGGGGGTAAGGGAGTGGAATGGTGGATTCTGGGGAAGAATAAAGATATATGAGAATAATGTGAAGACTGCCTTTCTCCAAAACCCTAGTGGTCCGTGCTGTGACTTTCCTACTGGCGCTTGGCAGAGGCTCCGAACAGCATCTTTGCCCATCCCAGATACCTTGAATTGAACAGCATCACACCTGCTGGCTGCAAACCTGTGAGTGAGTTGTAGGGATAAACAGGATTTGCAAATGCAGTATATGCCATCTCCAAAATCCAAAGCGGCCCACCAAATGCTTCATCAAGCAAGGAGCCCCCTCTTAGTGGCAAAGGGTGCAATGTGCCACCATTTGTCGTTTATCTTATGGGGAGTATTCTCGTGGGAGATACACCTGACTAAAGGACTATGAGAGCCTCACCAATGCGAAAGGATCCTGAATATTTGTTTCTCTGGCATCCTTTGGCACACCTGTGTTTTACCAGGGTATTCGGAGTGCTTGTCACTTCCTGCTTACTGGGTCCAATTAGCAGGATGTCATCAATATGGTGGAGCTGCAGGATGTTCTGTGGGATGTCAAGATGCTCAAGGTCCCCTTGGCTTGTGCTGTGTCAGAAAGGTGGAGAGTTCGCATAGTTCCAATTTTGCTCTTCCTCACTGGTTATGACGGTAAAGAATGCAATTTGCCAGATGAAAGAGCAACACACAAAAGGCCAGAGGCTGTGACAACACATGCAGCTTTACTGCAGGAGGCACTTGGTTGGCACTTGTAATAGTTCACTGTCATCCTCTGTGACCCATCTGGTTTCTATATGGGCCGAAATGGTGCACTGAGTGGAGAAATGATGGGGACCAACAATTATGCATCTTTTAAGCTTTTTGCCATGGTACTAACCACTGAAGTTCCTCTGAGACACTTCGGATTTACACAGGGTCAGAGGCGCCAATGTAGCCGCTCCTACCACTGCGAGGGTTCTGCCAGCTATTGAGTGTAGCTGTCCCAGCTCTACTCAAGTCTGGGAAAGTAACCGCAGGATGGATAGTTGAGTGCACTGAATATGAGTCAGTCTGAGGCTGGGACTCCATTGATTGCCTGACCTCCATGACTCCCCTCCTCGGTTGGAGGAACTTGATGGCTCTCCTTTTTCCTTGGTATCAGCATCAGCCCAGCTCCTAGACCCAATAGTCCAATAGTCCTTGAAAGACTGAGTCCCTTTCCCCAGTGCACGGTTACCTTGGTAAAAGCTCTTTTGGGAAAGGCTTAGGGGAATATTTATTGCTTATACTTGGGGTAGTGGTGCCATGACCTATTTCAAAAGTACCTGGCCTCAATTTTAATTATTGGGCTTTGGGTCTGGGAACCAACTCAGATCCAGAGACTTGGGAAGGGCTGGAATTTTTCCACTGTGATACCTGATGTAAATTTCCTGACTGTCACCTCTCAGGCAACCCCCTAGGCAGCTATGCATGTAGCTGACCTCAGAATACCAGGGCCTATTGGCTTGTAGGTCAAGTTACCCTGCCTGCCTCTGGCCTCACTGACTGTTAAGGGATTTACAGTCACCTCGTTTCTGTCATTCCAGAATCCTATCATGCCCCACCTGATATTGTTTGGATTTGTGTCCCCGCTCAAATCTATTTCATGTCAAATTGTAATCCCCAATGTTGGAGGAGGAGTCTGGTGGGAGGTGACTGGATCATGGGGGCAGACTTCCCCCTTGCTGTTCTCGTGATAGTAAGTGAGCTCTCATGAGATCTGGTTGTTTAAAACTGTGTAGCACCTCCCCCTTCACTCTCTCTTCTTCCTGTTCCCACCACATAAGATGTGTGTACTTCCCCTTAGCCTTCCGCCGTGATTGTAAGTTTCTTGAGGCCTCCCCAGCCATGCTACCTGTACAGCCTGCAGAACTGTGAGCCAATTAAACCTCTTTGCTCTATAAATTACCCAGTTTCAGATAGTTCTTCATAGCAGTGTGAGGGCCGGGCATGGTGGCTCGAGCCTGAAATCCCAGCACTTTGGGAGGCTGAGGTAGGCAAGTCCCCTGAGGTCGGAGTTCAAGGCCAGCCTCGTCAAACATGGCGAAACCCTGTCTCTACTAAAAATACAAAATTAGCCGGGCATGGTGTTGCGTGCCTGTAGTCCCAGGTACTTGTGAGACTGACAGGAGAATCACTTGTACTTGGGAGATGGAGGTTGCAGTGAGCTGAGATCATGCCATTGCACTCCAGCCTGGGTAATAAGAGCAAATCTCTGTCTCTAAATAAATAAATAAATAAATAAATAAATAAATAAATAAAGGCAGTGTGAGAATGGACAAATACACCACCCAGCCATCCTCACCCCGACCACCCATATATTCCTTATTGCTTTAGTGAAGGAAGTGTCCTTTTGGGCAGTCACAGAGAAGATGATCAAATGAGGAATTAACTAGCTTAACTTAATAGTTGCATTCTAACCTCCCCACATTCCTGTGCCTTCCAACTTTTTCCTCAATATTACGTAAGGGCAACTCCAGCGTCTCCACCTCAATTATTAAAGTCTACCATTACACCCAAACTTCAAGAAGTCTTCCCAGGCCAGGTGCAGTGGCTCACACCTATACTTCTAGCACTTTGAGAGGCCAAAGCAGGAGGATCCCTTGAGTCTAAGAGTTTAAGACCTGCCTGGGAAACATAGGGAGATCCCATGTCTAGAAAAAAAAATTTTTTTTGAGACGGAGTCTCGCTCTGAAGCCCAGCTGGAGTACAGTGGCATGATCTTGGCTCACTGCAACCTCCACTTCCCGGGCTCAGGTGATTCTCCTGCCTCAGCCTCCCAAGTGGCTGGGACTACAGGCACATGCCACCACACCCAGCTAACTTTTTTTTTTTTTGTATTTTTAGTAGAGATGGGTTTTCACCATGTTGGCCAGACTCATTTTGAACTCCTGACCTCAGGTGATCCACCCACCTCAGCCTCCCAAACTGCTGGGATTACAGGCGTGAGCCACTGCATCTGGAGAAAAAAAATTTTTTTTAATTAGCTGGGTGTGGTGGTTCACACCTGTAGTCCCAGCTACTCAAAAGGCTGAGGTAGGAGGATTGCTTGAGCCCATGAGGTTGAGGTTGCAGTGAGCTCTAATTGCACCAGTGCAATCCAGCCCAGGCCACAAAGAAAGACCATGTCTCAAAAAATAAATAAATACATAAATAAAAATAAATAAAAGAAGAATAAGAAGTCTTCCTGGCAGTATGAGGATTGGCTCAGGTGTCTTTACCAGGAATTGAACCCAAATCATGAATGACATCCCCAAGTCAATACATTCACTTCTTTTTTGACATTTACTCCACATACTAAGTCCAGTGTCATTAAGAGCTTCTCCTATACCTGTTCCTCGTATTCCTGCTAGATTTTTAATTCCTTTGGCATATAAGCTATTTTCTCCCAAAGCACAGACTGCTTCCCCATTTGGGCTGGGCTGAAACTTGAGCATAATTATCATCCTGAAGAAAAAGAGTTGAGGTGAATCTTGAAAAGGATAAATGAATGTCATCTCATAAGCTACTTACTGCAAGTGAGGTCTTACAAGGTTTCCAGGCAAGGAGAGGCTATTTTCCTCTAGCAGATGAGAGCTTGGAACATTCAGGGGAGTTGGGTTCAAGATTTTTGGGGAATATCTATACAAATGTCCTCATTCCAAGCCTCAGAGTCCTACTATTTTCCTATCAGTGTTCCGAATTTGACATGGGAGACAAAAGATTGTGGTTTGGCCAGTCTCACAATTAGATCATGGACCTAATTTTCAGCACATTCTGCCCTGCAGACTGCAGGTGATAGTCATCCCCTTAAATGCTGCCACAGAGGCTCTTTGGCTTCCACAGTGTACCTTGAGTTAATACAATCTGCGTGCATAACATTTTGGTCAACACAGACCACACATACAATGTTGCTCCCATAACATTATAATATCATATTTTTACAGCACCTTTTCTTTGTTTAGATATATTTAGATACACAAACACCATTTTGTGACAACTGCCTACAGTATTTAGTACTGTAACATGAGATACAGGTTTGTAGCCTAGGAGCAATAGGCTATACCATAGAGCCTAGGTATGTAGTAGGCCATACCATCTAGGTTTGCATACATAGACTGTATAGTGTTTGCACCATAAAATTGCCTAAGAATCCATTTGTCACACTGTATCCCTGTCATTAAGCAACATACGACTATAACTGCCTGTCCTAAACTTATCTGGCAACAACACCTGGCCAACTTTGCAATCCTTGTAATTACCGTTGTCTCTATGCTGCTGAGATGCCACAGCTACCACATATCCCAATACTTTACCTTCCAGCTACACCTCATCCCAATCCACTACAGGTAACCATTTGAATAATTATGATGCTATTGCACATCAGATGTTATCACCACCTGCTTACCACTTGGCCATCAATATAGGCAACTGCTGCTCCTTTCTAGGGTACCTTCTGAGGAACTTAGGAGTGGCTCTCCAAACTGCCTGCCAGGGGACAAAAGGCAGAAGCCTTTATCCATCAATTTCTCTCCCCATTGGTTGAGAATGGACCCATGAGCATTAAGTCCCCACATTTCCAAGTTGCACATGTGTAAATGCCAAGCAGTTTTCTGTGTGCTAGTAAAAGCTCTGAGCCAGGAATGAAGAGGTATAATGCAGGGGCCTGAGGTGGTGTTTTCCAGTGGCTCCTGGCAAAGCTAGTCAGAGTCTACCGGGAATTGGCCACTGCAGCAGGGCCAGGATAATTTGAAGTATGCACAAGGGATGTCTGATACAACTCCATTAGCGTGAGCAAATACACCATCACAAACAATGTATTGCATTTGATTTGGGAATATCTTTAGTATTTTTCTATAACTTCTGCCTTTAAAATTCTGCTTAGCTCAGGTTAATATCAGAATGAGATTGCATTCCCTAAATACACCCAGACAGCCAGGGTGGGTGTTGGAAGGAAAGTCCAGCCTACTATTTGAAATGCTCTGTACAGAAATCCATATGTGATTCATTCATTAATTCAACAGATAAGCACTGTTTTAGACACTGGGATTACAGCAGTGAACAAAACAAAAAAAATCTCTTGGGGAGCTTATAATATGGGTAATGGAGACAATATATAACACAAGTAAATTAAATGGTACGCTGGAAAGTGAGAAACGCTATGGAGAGGTATTAAGGCAGGAAGAGGGTAGGAAGTAGAGGTGGGAGGGGACTATGTTGTAAACAGGATGCTCAGGCACAGTCTCCTGAGAAGGTGACATTTGAGAAAAGACTTGAAGGAGGGGAGAAAAACAGATATCTGGAGGCAGAACATTCTGGGCAGAGTCATAGCAAATGCAAGCCTGCCTGCTGGCAGAAAATTGGCATAATGGTTAGTGTCTGGAGTGGAACAGGAGACTGAGCCAGAGGGTTGGCAGGGACCACGGTGCATGGCACCTGAGAGCCATAGGAATGTCTCTGCTTTTACTTGGAGGGAGGGGGAAATGTACACAATGGCGAGTTGGGAGCAAAGGAAAAGGTGATGTTCTCACTGTATTAGGTTGGGGCAAAAGTAATTGCAGTCTTTGCCATTAAAATGAATTAATTAAATTAGGTTGGTGCAAAAGTAATTGTGGTCTTTGTTAGTTGACAATAATATATGAATTGTGTACACACTCACACATGAGCGTGAACATACCCAGGTCTCCCCATGGCTGAGTCTGATATTCTGCAGGTTTGACATCCGTGGATGAGTAAACAAACATAGCTACCACAGAATGCAATACTGAGGGTCATGATCTGGGTGCTTAGACAATGATGAGATTTTGGTCACAGATGAGACAAAGCTGATGGTGGAGAACCCAAGTCACAGAGGACCTTCCAAACTGCAGATGGTCTATGAAGAGGGAGCTAGATGTCCAGAGGCACGCAGGGGCCCTGGCCACCCCTGACACTGGATGCAGGCATGGAGGTTCTTGTCCTGCCCATGCTTTCCTGTCCTCGGCAGGAGGCTCCTCCACCCTCCAATGTCCCACAGTGTGTCTAGCACAGGCTTTTAACTTGTAAACTCCACGCCATTGACAAGCATGGCAATAAAACTTCATTGTTCCTGATGGCAGTAGTCTGTTTTTCTAACCTTTGGCTTCCCATTTTCCTGGTACATTTATACATCTGGTTCTGGTAAAATAAAAAGATTCACTCAATTTACAACTGTACTTTTTGTCCAGGGCTAAGTTCTCTTCCTCATGCCCCCTCCCCAGCGGAGGCAGAAGTGACAGAGCCTATTTCTGGAATCAGCCTTCTCCAGGCAGGACAGTGCCCCGCCGTCTACCAAGGTTCTATCAGAGGTGATCCTTCCTGGGCCCTGGCCAGAAAGTCTTCTGAGAGTTACTATCCAGGAAGTGACATTCCAGGAGGCCAAGCGGTGCACAGGATCCCCCTCCCCAGTTTTACCAGGACCCTAGGTGGGACTCAATATGGAGAGATACTCCATGGGACAATGATGCATCCTGAGAATGTGGGCTTGTGATCATATGTGGCTTTCACTATTTTCTGTGTGTCTTAATCCCTTCTCTGCTGCTATGACGGAAGACCACAAGCTGGATACTTTTTAAAGAAAAAAAGTGGGCCAGGAGTGGTGGCTCACACCTGTAATTCAAGCACTTTGGGAGGCTGAGGTGGGAGGATCACTTGTGGCCAGGAGTTCAATACCATCCTGGGCAACATAACAAGATCCTAGCTCTACAGAAAAATTTAAAAATTAGCTGGGCATGGTGTAGTCCAAGCTACTCAGGAGGCTGGGGCAGGAGGATTGCTTGAGCCCAGGAGTTTGAGGCTTCAGTGAGCTGTGACTATGCCACTGCACACCAGCCTGGGCAACAGAGCAAGACCTTGTTTCTAAAAAAAAATAAATTAAAATTGAAAAATAAAGAAAATTAGAAACAACCTAAAGTTCCCACACCAGGAACTTAGTTAAAGACCAACTGCCTGGTTGCTCAAATAAGAAACCTTGAGGCCTGGCGTGGCAGCTCACGCCTGTAATCCCAACACCTTGGGAGGCCAAGGTGGGCAGATCACCTGAGTTCAGGAGTTTGAGACCAGCCTTGCCAACATGGTAAAAACCCCATCTCTACTAAGAATACACACAAAAAAATTAGCTGGGCATGGTGACGGGCACCTGTAATCCCAGCTTCTTGGGAGGCTGAGGCAGAAGAATTGCTTGAACCCGGGAGGCGGAGTTTGCAGTGAGCCAAGATCGTGTCATTGTACTCCAGCCTGGGCTACAAGAGCGAAACTCCATCTCAAAAAAAAAAAAAAGAAAGAAAGAAACCTTGAAGTCGTCCAGTGTTCCCCCCTCACATCCAAGTCTTGTTTCTACCTCCTCTGTCAGGAGTCGGACCGCTTTCTGCATTTATTCCTCAGGGCTCTGCTTCAGCGTGATTTCCTCTGAGAAGCCACCTGTGCACCTGCTTCTGACTTTGCTACACGCCAGTGTGACACTCTTCGTGTTCCGCCCCACTCATCCCCCTTGTGATGACTGCTTCTCCACTTCCGCCCCTCCCTCCAGATTATAAGTCCCATGAGGGCTAGGGCGCTGGCTGTCTTGTTTACTATTGTGTCCCCCAGAATGTCTCCAAAACCTACAACAGTGCCTGGCACACCATATTCCCTGACTGAAGAATAAGCACATGAAAGAATGGATGTGATCCAGTCTTAAACCATATTCTCTAAGACTCCATATGGCAAAATGCTCACAACCCAATATTAAATTAGAAAAAGTCTGCAAAATTGTATACACAGCATAACATTAACATGACTATACACAAATACATGTTAAAACCCAGACCAGAGGCACTAAATTGTTAGCAGTGGTTGGTCCTGGCCATTTTAGTTTTTTTTCTTTATACACATATATATTTTCCAGATATTTACAATAAACTTCTATTTCCTTCATAATCGTGAAAACAGTGAGTTAAGAGAGACGGAAACAGCAAAGGATCCAGGACTTCTGGAATGAACAATGATTTAAGTCCAAGGTCTGGATGGTCGGGCCATCCTGTGAAATATCCACATTTGAACTTGGCCACAATGGATATCTATTACAGCCATCATTTCCAGACCGGCTCTACACAATCACCAGTGGTTCCTTTAATAAGAGCTCCCTTCCTTTCTCATGGGGACCCATTAGGCTGAGTGCAGCAGAGATGACAGGTAGGATTTCATGAAGATGACGTAAATTTCCTTCTTTTTTCTAACAGAAAAATTCAGGGTAAACAACCCTTTTCCCCACTGTCACCACGCTCACATTCAGAGCAACAATTTAGAGGCTCGTACAAGAGGACTTGTTTACCTCTGTCCCACCTGAAGCATCTGTAACTGTCTGCAGTAACTGTTGAAGGTGTCAATGTGAAGCTCGCCGGGCTTGGGACCCAGCACACAGATAGGTGGTGCGTTAAATGGGCCCAGAGAGGACAGATCTCATGGGAGTGGCATCCACAGAAACTCAGGGACAGTGGTTCCAAGTCTTGATCCGGACTCTGGATTTCTTCTCTTGCTTTGATTTCTCCGTTTTCCCATCAATCACATTGGAATGTGTATACACCCCTCTGAGACGGTTTCAGGGAGTAGTGAAATTTACAGCACTGCCATCTGGGGATCCGTCCCTCTACCCTCTGCCAGTGGGTCTCTCTTAAGAGATCACCATATGAGGAACAGAGTGGAGAGATGGGATGTTCAGCCTCAAGAAGATGAGAAAAACCACAGAAGAGTGGAACATTAAAATTGTCATATGCATGAAAATCAGATTCATTCTATGTGGCTTCCCAGGACAGAACTCAGGCCAGAGGTAGAAGTTCTAGAAAGCTAGGTTTCTGCTTCACCTAAAAAAAGAAACTCCCAAGAACGAAAAGTGATCCACAAGGCTGCCTTGTAAGGCAGTGCTGAGTCACCCATCCCGGTGAATGTTTCAGTGGGGCTGACCCATCATAGGGCACTTTTGGTAGACGGGATGCCTGTGTGAAGTTGGAAACTGGACTGATAACCTTTGACTTTTCCTCCTGACTCCAAGGACCTATGTTTCTGCCACTTGGCCTTTTGCTTGTGCAAGCTTGGACATAGTTTATAACTCATCCTCAACAACATTTTACCTAGGCCCAGCCAGAGCTGCAATAGCCAGGGGCCTCCCTCTTTGCTCTCCTCCAATGGGGGACATTTGTCTTGCTCATGGATGCCATCTATCACCTGACTACAGGACAAGCTCACGATATGAGTCCCGCCTTCCCAGAGTAAAAGTCAGAACTCAAAATCCCAGGATCCCTTGCAGGAAAGAAGAAGTCTTGTGACCTAAGTCTATCTTTCATTTGCTCCTGTGCAAGACATGAATTTGGAAATTAATAACCTGAAGGGAAAAAAGGTGCAGGAGGGAATCTGCCTGGTGCATTAATTTTCTATTTTGAGCGACGGCAGAGAGATTGGCTTTTAGGCTATTTCCCAGACAGTGCAATGTCATGTCTCAGGACTAAAAGTATCATTAGATCTAGCAGACGTGGCATTTGTGATGAAGCGGATTTGTGGCATTTCGTGCTTATGAGTGGCAGAAACCACTGCCGTTTCCTCAGCAAGTTCTGTGGTGGGATTGAGGGATCGCTCCCGGACGTTTAGCTTCAACTCTGACTCCCAGCTGCCCATGACTCTGTGAGCTTGCTCTGATCTCCCAGGAGAATGGCTCAGGGCTCACCAGTCCCATTTTGTCCCCGTTGTCAGGCACACACAGAGCCGAACTGCCTTTCCCAGCCTTCCTTGCCCTTAGGTGTGGCCACATGACTGAGTCCCAACTAATGAAACGTGGAGAGAAGCGACAGACATCCATGCCTGGTCCCTAAAGCCTCTCACAATCACCCACACACTTATCGCCTAGCAAGGCGCAGAGGATCTGCTGGGAGATCACAAGAGCCCTAAGCCACGAGAAGACAGGAGCCTGGGCTCTTGGATCACTAGCCTGCATGGTGACATGAACAAGGAATAAACCTCCTATTGTCTTAAGCCACTCTGAGTTTGCAGTTGTTATAGGGTTAGCGCATCTCGACTAGTACACTGAAATCCCTTTTCTGATGGACTAGCTAAAGTAGATTTCCTTTTTTTAGGATTAAGAACTCCGAGTATTTCACTTCCCGATTCGGTCTAATTTGTTGATTTGGTAGTTGCATCTGCAGGTAGGCCATGGTTCCCCCAGAATGGGAGGCACAGGGCTTGCCTTAGACCTCTCATCTTAGTTCAGGATGGAGGGGAGCCAGCGGGAGCCCTAGCATGGTAATCTCATCACCCATAGGCAGGCCCAGCCACAGAAGTGTCTCTGATGGAGAGTGGGCTCTCTGTCTGCTTCTCTGGTCGTGGTGGGCCTCTGACTTCATCCCTGGCTCCCTGCTAAGAAGTACAGGGAGGTCAGGTATGTTCTTCCTGGTGCCCCTGAATTCTGCACTGGGAATTCCGTCCACTTCTTTTTCTTATTAGGTGAAGCCATGGTCAGGTGAGGTGGCTTACACTTGCAATCCCAGCATTTTGGGAGGCCAAGGTGGGAGGATCGCTTGAGGACAGGCATTCAAGACCAGCCTGGACAACACAGCAAGACCTCACTGCTAAAAGAATTGTTTTAAATTAGCCATGCGTGGTTAGTGCCCAACTGTAGCCCCCCTACTCAGGAGGCTGAGGCTGGAGAATCACTTGAGCTCAGAAGTTTGAGGCTGCAGTGAGCTATGATCACATTACTGCACTCCAGCCTGGCAACAAAGTAAGACCTCATCTCCACAAAAAATAAAAATAAAAAATAGCCAAGTATGGTGGCACACATCTATAGTCCCAGCTACTCAGCAGACTGAGGCTGCAGGATCCCTTGAGTCCAGGAGTTCAAGGCTGTGGATTGCGCTACTGCACTCCAGCCTGGGCGACAGAGTGAGAGCCCATCTCTGAAAAGAAACAAAAGAAATAAAAAAGGTGAAGCCAACTCTGGGTCAGGAGCCCAGAGAGCTATCTATCTCTGAAAGAAATTACCTTGCACCTGCTTGAAATCAGGCTTGAGTTCATGCAGAAGATGTTCTTAGCCATTTCTGGCCAGCTCACCCCTGATTCATCCCCTACCCACAGGGCAGTCCCACGGTGGCAGTGAGTATGATGTGGCTGGCCCTCTGCTCTCAATTGGATGGACCAGAGCTGGTCATGTGATCTAAGCTGGGCCAGCCCCATATTTTGTGCCTGAATTCTGGAGATGCAGTTTCAGGCTGGGCTCCCCTGTTGAATAGAGCAGATGTAAACTGATAAACAGTGGCAGGACCATCTTCTGTCCCATGTGGACTGAGAAACGCCTTGAGGCAGTCAGTCGGCCAATAAAAACAAAGCAGCAGGAATATAGAAGAAACGGTGAAAGAAGGAGGAAGAACTTTCTGAGCCTGGAGGTATCTCAGACCCATGTGTCCATGAGCAAAATCTCTATCCACAAAACAGAATTTTCTAGTTTGCTTAAACTAGTTCAAGTCCGTTTGTAAAATCTAAAATGTAAGGACCTTGATGGATACAGGAAGAAGTAGAAAAGGTTACCCTACAAGTTGCCACCTCCTGGGAACCTCAGAACCTGCTGGCTCCTGCAGAACTGGGAAACCTAAAAATTCTCATGCAGAGCTGGGGAAATAAGGCCACAGGAGAGACCTCTTGGGACGTGTCCCTAAGTGGAAAGGAGTTTCTCCAGCCTAACAGCCTCTTGTCATCTCAGAGCAAACGCAAAGAGCCCAGAGAGGTGGAGTGACTTCCCCGTGCCCCCACAGTCCATTGACTTGGGGCTAGAACCCAGGTTCCGGGGCCTGCCAGCTGCAAGGCTGCCTAAAACCCCAAGCCTGAACTCTCACTTGGAATTAGCATCCCTTTCCCACATTTGGCCCCAGGGAGCAGTGGCCAGGCGGGAGCCATCGGGAGAAGTAAGCTCGAGTTGCTAGGCGGGCGACAAATGACGCGGCTAATTCTCCTCGCCTGGCTGGTCCCAGTGCCCTGGGACCCGGTGTGCGCGCTCGGGGGCCCGGCCCGGGAGCAGCTGCGGAGGCCGGGCGGCCCTGGGAAGATGCCTGGCGAGTTGCCGGGGGAGGGAGGAGAGGGTACTGGGCTCGGTGCCCCCACTCACCCACCCCTGCACCGCGGGGGGCGGTGCTGGGCGGCCCGGGGAGGGCCAACCCTGCCGAGCCTTTCGGAGTTAATTAGCCTTCATGAATATGGATGCCACCGCCGATTGAAGACGGTTGAGAGGTCGTAACCTGACCTCGGCGAGGCGTGCATAAAGAAAAGCCTACTTTTCTCAGCTTGGCTCCTAATTGAAAGCCCGAGTGGTCGGGCGCAGCGCGGAGGGTGTGATCGCGCGTCCCGCTCCCTGTGCGCTCTGGGGACGGTGGCGGGGGCGCCCGGGCGCGCTCGGGGACCCGCAGGTGTGTGCGGGCGGCCCAGCGCAGCTTCGCCGCGGCGGGATCCGAAATGGGGATTTATTCTGAAAGCTTTCCTTTTCCATGATGGTTTTCATTTCCTGTAATTTAGAGCTGGAAGCATTTATGGAATATCACATGGTTTTCGTTTACACAGGAAATCAGCTGCAGTTGTGAGAAGATACTGACTTACTTTTTTTGTTTGTTTTTGAAATCCTCCTCCCCACATCCAAAAAAAAAAAAAAAGAAAGAAATTTTTGAAAAGACGAGCTGGCAGCATGTGTTGAAATAGTTCTCCTTTTTGATCCAACCTCACTGTTCTCCAAAGGGGACTGCAGTTTATTTCTGACACGTGGTAATCACTTTATGTGAAGAAACCCCAGCATCCAGCATCGAGCGATGCTTTTGGTTTTTTTCAAAGCAAAGTGGGGAGCTCAGAGGGGGTGGGGGCGGGCGGGGACGGGGGAGCGCTCACAGCTGCGCCGGCAGCTTCCTTTCTGGGATGGGAAGGATTTCTAAAGGATCTTAGGGAAAGGAGCCTGCGAACCAGGCCGCCTTTGGAGTTGAACTCACTCCCTCCCGGAGAAAGACAGCACTTACTGCCCCAGTTAACCTGCTGGGACACTGCTTAAAACCTTAGGGTCGCAGCGCCGTCCCCCCACCCAGGAATCACAGTATAAGTCTCTTCTTAACCCAGCCCCACCCCATCACCCCAGAAATCATCAGAGAACCGCAGGGTTTTATCACAGAGATTGAGGCCGAGGTGGAAGAATTTGCAATTTGTTTTTTTCATCCATGCCCCGGGTTGCCACTGAGTTGAAGTCAGCACTCTCTTCTCTCTTTGCTGGGGATAGTTCTAGCCACTTCCCACCCTCCATCCCCAGTTCGGAGGCCAGCTAGACCGCCGTGGGCAATAGCACCACCGTGTGGCCAGCCTCCCTCTCTAAGCCCTTTCCCATCCTTTTTCTGGGATCCTCCCAGGCGGTAGCGTGGATTTAGCGGGGCTGGGATGGTCCCTGCCCACTTTCTTCTCCTCCCTGTAATGAGGTGAACACACAGGGCACCAGACGCTCCCCCTTCATGCCATCTACTAAGACATTCTGCAATGACAGATCCGTTTCTTTGATTCAAGGCTTAGCTCCCAATTAAACAGAAGATACCCTTGAAGATATACAATTTAGGCACCGAATTTAGGGTGAAACAGTATATTATTGTTTCCCAAGGATTATGTGGGCTCCTAGAGAAAGGAAGGAGGCCCAGCCTGAGACCCAGAGGGACAGGAGCCAGCGCTGTGGCCATCCTTCAAGCCAGGGCCCTGGTCATTCATTCGGTGGGACTGGGAGGTGGTGGGGTGGTGGCTTTGGGAGGTGGGTAGTGACAGAGTCCTGTACACATTTCAGGGGTGTGGAGGGAGCCTTCTGAGAATGTCCAGACCTCATGGGGCCTCCAGGACCCAGGTGGCCCTCGATGGTCACTGTGTCCCCAGCAGTTGAGACCCACTTGACAGAGTCTCAGGCAGCTGCATCGTGACCATCTTCCGCTCCTCTCCCCCAGTCGGCAAAACCAACAGCCATCTGTGTGGACATAAGCTCCGTGTTTTTATGGGCTGTCTACTGGTGGCTGCAGACAAGCCAGGATGGAGGCTTACGGCTGCAGTTCTCTCAGCCTCCAAATATGAAACTGTGTAATGCGACTCATTCTCTGAAACCAAATATTTGCAGGGACAGCCAGCAGCCACCTGGCTACCACATCTTTTGACCAGGCAGGTCATTTGTGCTGTGAAAACGCCACCTGGGGATTTTTCTCAGCTTCTGAGGAGTCCGCAGGCAAACTTCCGGTCCACGACGCAGGGAAGCCCACCCTGGCCTCTCCTGCTGCCCCCCAATTGGGGTGTGCAGATGAAATCTCAGTTGGGCCTGTGAGCAGAATGAAAGAAACTCTGTTCCCTTCTGCAGGGGCTCTGGTGTCTGTCTGAGGCCCTCGTTTCCTCCCAGGAAACTGCACTTACCTTCTGTTGCTTATTACCTAATTGATGAACTATTTGACTCTGCATGGTGCTACTTTGAGCTTCCTTAGCTCGGCCACTAGCTGAGCATTAAGGAAGTTGTGGAGAGCAGTACCTTCATGCCCTGCGCAGTGATTTGGTACATTTCCAGAACGATCTTCTCCTTGTCAGGCTCCCTCCCTCCCGCTCAGCAGCCCTTATTTTTTCTCCTCTCTCTTTCTCTGGCAATGTGGAGTTTATTGGTCTCCACGGGGTGGGGGGAAATGATCAAAAACGTAATTATTATAAGCTGCAACCCCTGGCCAGCTGTTTGGGTTTCAGGGTGGTTCCCAGTGAGTCACTAGGGCACACCCTCTCTCTGCCTGGCTCCTCTGAGTCCCCCTGGCTTGGCCATCTGGAAAATGGGAGGATTTTTTAAGGGAGAAGGACGTTTGGGGAAGAAAACGATGCCTGGAAGGCTCTCTCTCTCTCTCTCTCTCACTCTTGCTCTCTCTCTTTCCTAACTCCACAAACTTCTGAGAAGCCCCATGTTCCTGGCCAAACATGGAACTGTCTGGAGGGACCTGGGCGAGCTGCAGGCCTAGGTCCCACCCAGATGGCCGCTGTGCTGTCTCTCCTAGCAAAAGCCTTCCCTGGAAGGGTGAGCAACCAGGGCCTTCTGTACAGATGACTTTACCATCCCAGACACCATTTTAAATAGATCGACATTTCAATATGTATTTATTCTTGTTGTATATACAAAAAAAAAAAATAAAAAATTTAAAAAAGCCCTGCTGATGATATGCCAGGCTGAGATATATAATGATATTTAGCAGCAACTGTGTCATTCTGTGTTGTTGACAGTAAAATAAATTAACATAATAAACATAATTTGCTCAAAAACAGCTAAGGAAAAGCAGATGGTTAGCACATTTCGGCAGGACCTGTTGGTCCAAGTTTGCACGGATGTTTAGACGTTTGTGCAGCCTGCAACAGATGCTTGCCTGGGTTCCCAGGCGCTCCCACGTGATAGGCACGGGAGGGTTCCACGCCTCTGGCCTGGGACAGGGCCACCCCACTGCAGAGAAATGGGGTCCCCAGGAAAGGGAGCTGCCACGTGCATTGCGGCCCCAGGCCAGGGCTGGCTCAGGGTGAAGAGCGGCAGAGGCACCAGGCTGGCTTTCCCGCCAGGCAGAGCTGGAGCCTGCAAGTGCCTGGGCCATTAGCATTCATGGCCTGTCGCCTGCCCAGCACCCATCCTTTGTGTGCCTGGAACAAGGGAGCTTTCTTCCAGGGAGGATGGCGCCGAGGCACTCCGGATCCTGCAGGCGAGCTTCCTGGTGGCATTGGGGACCAGTGGGCCTTGGCCCTCCCTTTGGTTCGTGCGCCCATAGCTCTGGAAAGAGAAGAAAATATTATTTTTGCAGAAGATGCCTCAGTGCCTGGGAAGCAGAGGAGGGCTGCAGATTTATTTTATTCTGCAGGTTGTAGGGGATAGGGCCTGCAGATCCCCAACATCAGGACCCCGGGGTCCCTGGCTTTACCAGGCAAATAGTCCATGTTGGTAGCCTCCTGGGAAGGAGCGTTTTTCCTCAGGGCAGAGGTGAAGGCTGAGGCCCCCAGCAATGGGAGATGGCATTTCAACCTGTCCTTCTCAAACAGGGCAGAAGCAGGGACTCATGAGAAAGACGACGTTAGGATTTCTGCTCAGAAACCTCACTACCCCACCGCAGGAGGGCTGAGGGCTCCCTCCCACCCAGCACTGGGATGCCAGGGCAGATCACTGAAAAGGGCAGCCCTTCCTGGAGTTTGAATGTGGCTCCAAAAGCTCCTGGGAATTCCTGTGCTGCCTGAGCAGTGCTGTAAGCAAAACCCCCATGGTCCATACTTGAGAGTTCACATATAGGCTAGACATGGTTTCCGGTAGAAAGGAGCTTCTTCTTCTTCTTCTTCTTCTTCTTCTTTTCTTCTTCTTCTTCTTCTTCTTCTTCTTCTTCTTCTTCTTCTTCTTCTTCTTCTTCTTCTTCTTCTTCTTCTTCTTCTTCTTCTTCTTCTTCTTCTTCTTTCTTCTTCTTTCTTCTTCTTCCTTCTTCTTCTTCTTCTTCTTCTTCTTCTTCTTCTTCTTCTTTTCTTCTTCTTCTTCTTCTTCTTTTCTTTCTTCTTCTTTCTTCTTCTTTCTTCTTTTCTTCTTCTTCCTCTTCTTCTTTTCTTCCTCTTCTTCTTCTTCTTCTTCTTTCTTCTTCTTCCTCTTCTTCTTCCTCTTCTTCTTCTTCTTTCTTCTTCTTTCTTCTTCTTCTTCTTCTCTTCTTCTTCTTCTTCCTTTCTTCTTCTTCTTCTTTTCTTCTTCTTCTTCTTTCTTCTTCTTCTTCTTTTCTTCTTCTTCTTTCTTCTTCTTCTTCTTCTTCTTTCTTCTTCTTCTTTTCTTCTTCTTCTTCTTTCTTCTTCTTCTTCTTCTTTTCTTTTCTTTTCCTTCTCCTTCTTCTTTTTCTTCTTCTTCTTCTTCTTCTTCTTATTCTTATTCTTATTCTTATTCTTATTCTTATTATAGATGAAGTCTCAGTCTGTCTGTCACCCAGGATGCAGTGTAGTGGTGCCATCATAGCTTGCTGCAGCCTCCCATGTCTCGGCTCAAGCAGTCTTCCCCACCTCAGCCTCCCAGGTAGCTGGGACCCCAGAAACCCCGGGACACCACACCTGGCTAATTTCGCTGTGTGGTTTGTGCTTGCACCGGTGCCTTGGCCTCCCCTTGCAGGCCTCCCTGCTGCGTTGAGACCCTCCCCAAGGGGCCTACCTGCCAGAGGGGCTAGAAGCAGGGACCCCAGAAACCCCGGGACCCCACACCTGGCTAATTTCAAAAAAAATTTTTTAGAGATGGGGGGTCTCACTATGTTGCCTAGGCTGGTCTCGAGTTCCTGGCTTCAAGAGATCCTCCCACTTCGGCCGCCTGAGTTTCTGGGATTACTGGTGCACACCACCATGCCCCACCTGCTAGAAAAGAGTTTAGAGTAGGAGACCCAATTGGATATAAAACAGCTGGCCAGACAGAAGCCCTGCTGTAGGACAGGTTAAGCATCTGTAGCTCCACCACAGAGTTGTTAGCATGGCACAGTTACTCAGTCTGAGTCTGGGATCCTGGGTATAGGTGTGCTTAGCACCATGCCTGGTATGTGCCACATGCCCACTAAATGGTAGCAGTTGTTAATCCTGACTGCTGCGTCCAAGACAGTTTCATGGGAAGAACAGCTTCCCCCCTGGGTCCAGAGGACAATTAGGACCTTGTCCAAGTGTCTAATAGGCCCCTCAAACATGGCCAAGACTTGAGGATCTGGCCCCAGTTCATTCCTTATAGAGTCATCCCACCTCTGGAAACAGCCCTGCCATCTATCCTGATGTTCAGCCAAAAATTGGAGGCCATTTTTTCATTCTTTCTTTTACTAACCCCCACATCAGATCTCATCAGCAAGCCTTGTCAACTCTACATCCAAAAAGCACGCTGCATCCCCCAACTCACCATCTTCCCCTTGCTCTACCACAGCCGTGGTTCAAGCCACCTTACTCTCTCCAGCTCCTGAGCAGCTGCTGATGGATTTGCTCCACCCGAAGCCCTATAATCAGAGCATGCTGATTAAAACCTGCTTGTCAGGCCAGACTCTCTGGGAAGCAGAAGGGAGGATACAGTTGGAAAGGAAAGGAGTTTACCAGGGGAGACCTGCAGAGTATGCAGAAGAGAGGAAGCACAAGGAGGCACGGATAGCCTTCAGACCAGCGTGCGAGTCTGACCCCCAGAGAAGAGAGAGCTGAAGGAAAGAGGATGGAGTAGGAAGAGCTTCAGGCCACACTGCAGCTCTGAGAAAGCCCAGCCAGCCCAGCAAGGAGCTTCCCATCGGAGTCCGGGCTCATGCACCCCTATAGAGGTTGGTCTTTGGGCGGAGTGTGGCCGCAGGTCAAACACGGCAGGAGGCTCTTGGTGGCACTGCCCTTGGAGGCTCTCATCCCAGCAGGTCCTCTCTTGAAGTGGGAGCTGAACAGTGCCCCCATGGCTCCCACATTCACCATTGGGTTTCCCTTGCCCTTGGGGCAATATAACCTGGCTCACAGAGCTCCTACCTACCTTAGTGCCCTCACCTTCCCCGCCCTGCAGTGGGGAAGTGCTCCAACCCCAGATCCTCAAACAAGCCAAACTTCCCCCAGTGTTGTGGCTTTTCTGTCTGTCTAGATCATTGATCTTATTACTCCAATGGCTGGCTTCTTCTTGCAATTCAGATCTCAGTTCAGTGTCAGCAGGGCCTTCCCTGGATCTTCCACTCTAATGCACCCCCCTAATCATTTTCTTTCATAGCATCTTATTTCAGTCTTGCAGAGCCTTTATCATTGTCTGATTTTCTTCCTCCTCCTCTTCCTCTTCCTCCTCCTCCCTTCCCCTTCTCCCCTTCCTCCTCCCATCCCCTCCTCCTCTTCCTCCTCCCCATTCCTCCTCTTCCTCCTCCTCCTTCTTCTTATCCTTCTCCTTTTTCTCCTTCTCCTCCTTCTTCTTCCTCTTCTTCTTCCTCTTCCTCCTCCTCCTCTTCTTCTTCTTCCTCCTTTCCTTCTTCCTCTCCTTCTTATTCTCCTTTCTCTCCTCCTCTTCTCCTTCTCCCTCTCCCTCTTCTTTTCTTTCTCCTCCTCCTTCTCTTCTTCTTCATCTTCTCCTTCCTCTTCCTCCTCCTCTTGTTCTTCCCCTTCCCCCCTCCTTATCCTTCTTCTTCTCCTTCTCCCCTTCCTCCTCTTCCTACTTGTCCTTCTCCCCCCATCCTCCCACTCCTCATTCTTTTCATATGTGTGTATTCAATGTCACTTTTGAGATCAGAGGCTTTCTCTGACTTGTTATCACTGTGATCCTAAAACAGTACTTAATACACAGCAGGCACACAAACACAGGCATACACAGGTGCAAATGCAAGACCTGCAAAAGCTGGAGCACCAGGATTTAGTAGTTGAGTGTTCCGGGCAAGGTTCTGGCAACTTTTCAGATGTAAAGAATTGGGTGCTGAGTGTTTGCAGGCTTCTACTCTGCTCTCCTGGGTTCCTTAGGCAAATCTAATAGGAAAACACAGGGTGCCACACACCGAAGGTATCTAAACCTTTATCAGTTCTTTTTCTGTTGATTATACCAGACTATCTGAAACTGCATAATTTACAGAGAAAAACATTATTACTTCTGAGAAGTCCAAAGTCAAGGGGCCACACCCCGTGGGGGTCTTCATGCTGGTGAGGACTCTGCAGAGTCCCAAGGCAGCACAGGGCATCCCATAGTGTGCTCATTATATGGCTGGTGTCCTAACATGCTATACTCAAGTCTTTCTGCCTCTTCTTATAAAGCCTCCAGGTCCACTCCCATCATAACCCATTAATACATCAATCCTTTAATCCATTAATCCATTATGAAAGCAGATCCCTTATGATTCCATCACCTCTTAAAGGCCCCACCCCTCAATACTGCCAAATTGGGGATTAGGTATCAACATGAGTTTTGGAGGGGCTGTTCAAACCATAGCAATCTTTTAGGGCCGTTAGCCTAACAACTAATGTGATGTGCAGACATGCTAAGGAGGGATGGATCAGAACTTCTTTCCTCAACAGCCCTTCTCTCAGAGTAGCTTTTGAAAATCCTTTAACATAAAAGGTTTGCTTTTGTTGTCTAACTCAAGAGATAGTCTCACCTGTTGGTAATTTAGTTATCAGTGGATTTGGTTCTAGAACATTCTAGTATTGCTTATGGTCTAAATGTTAGTGTCCCCTCAAAATTCATATATGAGAACCTAATGCTGAATATAATAGTATTGACAGGCAGGGCCTTTTGGGAAGTGATCACATCACGAGGGCTGCGCCTGCATGAATGGGATTAGTTCCCTGATAAAAGAGGTTGAAGGGAGCTTCCTGGCTCTTCTGCCATGTGAGGACACAGCAAAAGGCACCATCTATGAAGTGGAGAGCAAGCCCTCTCCAGACACCAGATCTGCTGGTGCCTTGATCTTAGACTTCCCAGCCTCCAGAACTGTTACCAATAAATTTCCATTGTTTATAAATTACCCAGTTGAAGGTATTTTGTTACAGCCGCCCAAACAGACTAGAACAAGTAATTTGCCCTGTGGGCTTGAGCAAGTCACTGAATCTCTCTAAGCTTGTTTCTCCAGCAGCAAACTAAAGGAATATTTATTTCATTTTTTCTAGGTCTTTATGGATAAAGGGAAGATGTGTGAACATTTTATGGGATGCTACTTTTGGGAAGCAGGATCTCATGTATTCTCCCAACCTCCTTGCCCTATTGAGGTGGCTGCCATTCTGCCTCTATCTTAATCCTTCCCCAGGGCAGTGGTGGAGATGGGGTAAGAGCTGAACAATAGAGATGGGGGAGAACAAGTCCCCTCCCACGCCAGACTTAAGTTGCTGCAGAGAGATACACTCTTCTTTCTTTATTTTTCTTTTCTTTTTTTTGTTTTTTGTTTGATTTTTAGAGATAGGGTCATGCTCTATTGCCCAGGATGGAGTGCAGTGGTCTGACCCTAGCTCACTGTAACCTTGAACTCCTGGGTTCAAGCGATCCTCCTATCTCAGTCTTCCAAGTAGCTAGGATTACAAGTCATACAACCAATGCCCATTATTGTTTTTATTTTTTAATTTTTTGGTAGAGACAAGGTCTCACTATGTTGCCAAGGCTGGTCTCGAACACCTGGCCTCAAACGATCCTCTCAAATCAGCCTCTCAAGGCACTGGGATTATAGGTGTGAGCCACTGCCCCCAGACTTGAGGTACACTTTTCCAGCATAATTCTTATTTTGTGGGGGCAGTGGGAGGGTCAATCTCTACAAAGTCTTCTTTCTGACATTTACAAAGAAATGTTTCCAATTAATATTTATATACTTAAACAAGCAAAACCTCCCCGCTGGAAGCAAACCCAGCAACAGCCTTAAAAACCCTGAAATTTCCAATTATCCCAAATCCTCTTGACTAGCAGAACACAGCCCTCTCAGCACTGTATGTGCTGTGCTAGCGAATCATCCCAAAACTATTACAAAAATCTCAGCCACGCCATGGCAGCTGCAGCACAGATGTTCTCCATAGTGGCAGGAGCATTGCTCAGTATCAATAAACACCACCTCTGAGACATAAAACGTGAGAGTTGAGCTAGAAATGGTGATAACAAGAGCCATGAAGACCATTTGCAGGGAAATGCAGTGAGACCCAGGGCTGAGAGGGAACCCCTCCCTCTCCACGCAGGATGCCCAATTTCAGAGCATGCTGTGATGGGAGCACTAAGGGCTGCCTGGCCCAGGCTCGGATCTGAGTGCTCAATGGCCAGTTTGCTCTTTGAGAGGGGTACCCAGAGCCCAGTGCTATACCTAAACCCCACAATTTGTGGGTCCCAAGCCCTGAGCCCACCCTCTGGTGTTTATCCGCCTAAAGATATAACTCTGCAGGTGCTGGTTTCTGAAGCGGCTCATGCTGTCCTCAGCTCCAGATGTTGTGGGCTGGCTGTAGCCAGTTTAAAAGCAGTAACTCCTGGCTGGGCATAGTGGCTGACACCTGTAATCATAGCAGTTTAGGAGGCCGAGGCAGGCAGATCACTTGAGGTCAGGAATTCCAGACCAGCCTGGCCAACATGGTAAAACGCTGTCAGTACTAAAAATACAAAAATTAGCTGGGCACAGTGGAAGCCTGTAGTCCCAGCTACTTGGGAGGCTGAGGCACAAGAATCGCTTAAACCTAGGAGGTGGAGGTTGCAGTAAGCTGGGATTGTGCCACTGCACTCCAGCCTCTTCCTCTGGGCCACTCAGGAGAGAATAGGGGATTGGGGCAGAGGTGTTGGCCTGGGCTCCTTGTCCCTCTGATCTTTGACCAGATTCCCATATGTGCGTGTGCCTGCCTGTTTTCTTAGCACTCATTGAGATATTTGCAGGCCCTACAGATTTCTCAAGGTGTCACCTCTGTTCTCAGAAGACAGGTGCAGCTCCTGGAGCCCTGCCCCCTCGTCTGGGCAGGTGTGCTAAGCAGGTGGTGCATCCCCAAGGCAGCACCTGTTCCTCCCTTCTGAGCACCTCTGCCTCAGGTGAGGCATGCGTTGGGGATTCCAAGCTTTCAGGTTTATTAGACTAAATGAGATTGAATTACTAGTGAGACCGGATGCCAAGGCTGGGCTTGAGGGGAGATCAACGTTTTGGTGCTGGGCATGGATTGGCTTAAGCCAGAAGCTTCCTCTCCTGGCTCCTGCTAACTGCTCTGAGAATACACATAGGTATTGGAGCCGCCCTCCTGGCCCCTGGCCTCACCCCGGGGCCTCACCTTGGGCCTAGAGCTGCGGTGCCCCTTCTTGATCTCTTGCCAAACACCAGCCTTAACAAGGGCTCCGTCAGCCTCTCGGCGTGTGTCCTGAGGGCAGCTGAGGGAACACACCCTAACACAAGCATTTTCCCAAGCCTTTTCAGATTAATAACTGCCATTTAAAAATAATTAGAAATGATTGATAATTAATTTCAGAAATAGCTCTTGCCAAATAACTCATTAAATGGAATCTCCCTGGTGCCAGTTCTGCTCACTGTCAGGCTTTCAGCCCTCGGGAAAAGGATGCTGAGTTTGATCAAAGTTTCCAGTCGGGATCGTTGACATCGCCGGCTGCTTTTGTGATTCCTGGGCCATCTGATGTCCCAGCAGAGTCTGGACTCTGCAGGAAACCTGCAGGCTGGGATTGTGTGGTAAGGTAGGGGAGGGTTCTCGCAAGGAGTTGTGGGGAGGGTTTGTGTCTCTCCTTCAGGGACTCAAAGCAAAGCTGATAAATTCTCATTTCTATGCGTGTGTCTTCCTGGTCCCTGCTTCTAATTGTTGGGCAAAATGCTGATGTGAGAATAAATATCCAAGCAGCTGGGGCATCTTTCCAATCGTTCAGCATCAGCCCATGGGTAAAGTGGCAGCTGATGCTCCCTGGGGTCTGTGGTCGGCCCGGCAGCCTGGGCTCTGGGCATCTGTCCTCTGGAAGTTCCTGGCAGGACAGTGATCCTCTGAGGATGGACTTACACCACCAAGTGTCTGCTGACTGGGTGAGTGAGAGCATGAAATGGGGCTCCACAGAGCTCTGTGGGAGACAGAAAGGAGTGGTGTGGCAGATCACCATTTTCTTCCTTCTCTTTCCAGCTTGGCCCGCGGTCAGCTCTGCTCCTGCCAGATACTGCTCTGCTGTGCCTCCTGGGAGCAAGGCCCCTGTCACTAGCGAGACCCCAGAGACCCAAAGAGCTGTGACACAGGCCCCCCGCTTGGGCAGCTCCTGGTCCAGCTGGAGAAATAAGACGTACGCATACGTGAGGAATCAACACAACAAAAGCCCTCCATTGGGGACACCCATTGTGATGTCCCTTGAGGGGTTTGGGTTCTGGTAAAAGTTCAAGAGAGGAAGAAAGCCCGTACTTTGTGATCCTGGTAATTCTTCACACAGGAAATCAGATTTGAGCTTTGTCCTAAAAGCATGGTAGGATTTGGAAGAAGGTGTGTGTGCGGGTCTATGTGTGTGTCTCTGTGTGTGTATATGTGTATGTGTGTGTGTCTGTGTATGTATATGTCTATATCTGTGTGTGTATGCATGTGTCTGTATGTGTGTGTATCTGTGTAGGCCTTTGTGTATGTGTGTGTCTGTGTGCATATGTGTGTGTCTGTATGTCTATGTGTGTATGTGTGTGTGCCTGTGTGTCTGTGTGTATGTGAGTCTGTGTGTGTATATGTGTCTGTGTGCATGTGTGTCTGTGTGTATACGTATGAGTGTCTGTGTCTATGTGTGTGTGTCTGTGTGTATGTGTGTGTATATGTATATGTGTGTGTGTGTGTCTGTGTATATGTGTGTGTGTCTGTGTGTATATGTGTGTGTGTGTTTATATGTGTGTATGTGTGACAGGGTTAGAGAAGTATAAATGCCCATGGGGACAGCACAGGGTGCATCAGGGCCGTGGGTTCACCTGTTGGGGGGTGTGAGGAATGGTGGGAATCCGGCTGGAGAGGTGGGTCAAGGTCAGCCCATGGAGGGCCTTGGAGGGTGGACTTTAATCTGACAGAAACCTTGTTTGGAAGGAAGCGATGAGATCAGGGTGTGATTCCAGGGCTCTTTCAATGGAAGGGACCACAGAGAAGCGTCTGCCAGCCTGATGTGTGATGCGTCAGGGAACTCTGGCTGTGGGGTGCAGGATGGATTATTGAGATGCACAACAGTCTCCTCAGTCTGCAACTCTGAGCTACTGAAGAACACACTGCACCCCCAAAAGCTACTGTTCGGTATTACACTACAAATGACATAAAAATCTAAAATAATAATGCCTTAAGGTTTATTTGTTCTCACATTCTGAAAGTTCAGGGGTAGGCAGTTTAGAGATGATATGGTATTCTGTGGCACTGGCGATCCATATGCTTCCAGCTTGTGGATCTGTAGTGCATGCCTTTTCTTCCCAACAGCTTCTCATGGTCCACGATGGCTGCTGCAATTCCAGCCTTCATGTTCCCATTCCAGGCAGCAAGAAAGAGGAAGGGATGAAGCAGGAAGAGTATGGAAGACTAAACAAGGTCATTAATTCCTTGACACTTTTTCCATTGACAAGTGGAGTCTATGTCTCCTCCTCTTGAATCTGTCTGTGACTACTTGGTTCACTGGAAGATGGCAGAAGTGATGTTATACCAGTTTCCAAGCTCAAGTCTTAAGAAAATGGCAGCTTCCACACTCTTTAGGAACATTCTCTCTGGAAACCATGAGGTGCCATGTGATGCACCTGACCACACTTCCAGCCATCCCCATTAAAGTGCCAGGGATGTGCATGAAGCCATCTTGGCCCCTGTAGACCAGCCCATCCATCATCTGTCACCAAGTGACCTCAGTGGAGGAAAAAAATCATATCACCTCTTTGAGCCCTAACCAAGTTACTGACCCAGAAAATTGTGAAAAACAGTAACAATGACTGGCATTTTAAACCACTAAGTAATGGAATTTTGAACATTAAGTTTTGTAGCAATAGATAACCTGAAGAGAATTTGCTAGATGGAAGTGGATTGCTGCCATAACAGAAACCTAACACATGGCCTTGGTTTTGAGATGAGGCACTGGGCAAAAGCTGAGAGGACCTCATGAAGATAGTTTTTTGTTGTTTTGTTTTGAGACAGGGTCTCACTCTGTTGCCCAGACTGGTGTGCAGTGGTGTGATCTTGGCTCAGTGCAACCTCCATCTCCCAGGCTCAAGCAATTCTCCTGCCTCAGCCTCCCAAGTAGCTGGGATTATAGGCATGTGCCACTACCACCTGGCTAATTTTTTTTTTTGTATTTTTAGTACAGATGGGGTTTCACCATGTTGCCCAGGCTGGTCTCAAACTCCTGACTTCAAGTGATCCACCTGCCTCAGTCTCCCAAAGTGCTGGGATTACAGGTGTGAGTCACCATGCCCAGCCAAAGATTGTTAATAAAAGCTGGAAGGACTCCAAAGATTCTGTTGATGAGAGCTTAGAGGAGAATGAGGAAAACATTACTGGAGGCTGAACAGAAAGCTTGGACACACTGTCACCTGTGGTAAACTGGAAAATAGGAAAGTACCTGATGAACTCAGGGATCTTCAGAGAAGAATCCAGGCAGAGACAGAAGACACTGCTGGCATCTCGTAGCTGTCTATGATAAGCTGTAGGAAGAAAGAGTGAACTAAGGAAAGAACTACCAGGGTGCAGAGCAGAGCTCAGAGCGAGTGCAAAGGAGCCAGGACCTTCTGGGTGTGATAACAAACCTGCTTCTCATCTCCATTCTCTCTCAGCAAAAGTGTCACAGTAAGAAATGGCTTCAGGACAAAGATCAACTCTTTGTACAGAATGACCTTGGAGTGAAGATTTCATTGAGTATGACTGTAAGACTTTAATAACTGCCAAAATATTTAAGGATATGACATGCCTGGATACTGGAAGGTGGGGGCTTCTAAGAGTCTTAAAGGCATGCTTTATAGACTTTCTCAGACAATACAGCTTTAAAGAATTTAATGCTATTAGCATTGCTCACAATAGCTTTGCCTATTGCTAAAGGTGGAGAAAGATCTGACATGGAAAGAAATGTGACTTTTGTTTAATGGAATTGACCACTGATTGGTATATGGGTAACCCACGAAGTTTTTAAGGGAATTGTATCAGCTTGGACTAAAAGGATAAATGTAGTACAAAATGAATTTTATCCTGCTGGAATGTTGAGCCTTTTATTCCCAACAGCTTCTCATGGTCCAAGATGGCTGCTGCAACTCCAGTCTTCACATTCCCATTTCAGGCAACAAGAAGGAAGAAGGGATAAAACAGAAGGAGTATGGAAGACTAAAGAGAACCATCAATTCCTTGACACTATTTCTATTGACAAGTGGAGTCTATGTTCCCTTCTCTTGAATCTGTGACTACTTTGTCCACTGGAAGATGGCAGAAGTGATGTTATACCAGTTTCCAAGTTCAAGTCTTAAGAAAATGGCAGCTTCCACACTCTTTAGGAACATTCTCTCTGGAAGCCATGAGCTGCCATGTGATGCATCTGACCACACAGGTAACAACATTCCAGCAGGAATACAGCTCAGCTGAGAACAGTCTGAGAAGAATACTTCCCTGTGAACACTTCTTATTTCTTATTTCGTTTTTCAGCTGCCATTTCTTATGAAGAAACAGTCAGGAGCCACTGGGAGTCACTACCAGAAAGTAAGATTTTGCTTTAATCAAGTAACTGAAGATATGGGCTTGACTGGATTTCCAAATTGCTATGGACCAATCATGGCTAATGCCTCCTCTCCCTGTCCCTTTTGAATAGATAGTGTTAATTGGAGTTTCCCTTTCCAGATACTACCCTTGTTGTTGAATGGAGTGTGGGGTGGTAGGGACATGTCATTATTTCTCTACCTCATAGGTCTTCAGAACAGGCAGAACCAGACTGTGGAGCTGCTCCTGAAGAAACACACCCAGATGGACCTGGACCTGCTCTAGGAAATAAGATCCTGGACCTTGAACCTGAGCCTGAAGCTGTAATGGGAAGAGACTTGGAAAGGGGAGAGAGTCTTTGCATTTTATATGTGAAAATAATGTAAATAATTTTCCATTCTTGACAGAGGGTGGCCTTGGTGGATTAAACAGAAGAGTGAGTTCTTTGACACTCACCCACTATGCTTGGGGTGTGGATCCCAAACTAACGGGATTTGATGGTGAGAGGTGACAAAGTGCTAGCAGCCTTTGCTCACTCTCGGCACCTCCTCAGGCCACAGCGTCCACTCTGGCCATGCTTGAGGAGCCCTTCAGCCTGCCGTTGCACTGTGGGAGCCCCTCTCTGGGCTGGCCGAGGCCAGAGCCAGCTCCCTCTGCTTGCGGGGAGGTGTGAAGAAAAAGGCGTGGGTGGGAACTGGGGCTGTGCACGGCACTCGCAGGCCAGCATGAGTTCCGGGTGGGTGCAGGCTCGGTGAGCCCTGCACTCAGAGCGGCCGGCCGGCGCGGCCGGCCGGCACTGCCAGCCCCAGGCAGTGAGGGGCTTAGCACCCGGGCCAGCAGCTGCAGAGGGTGTGCTGGGTCCCCCAGCACTGCTGGCCCACCTACACCACACTTGAATTCTCACTGGTCCTCAGCCACCTCCCCATGGGGCAGGGCTCAGGACCTGCAGCCAGCCATGCCCAAGACCCCCCCTGGTGGGCTCCCACGTGGCCTGAGCCTCCCCAACAGGCACTGCCCCCTGCTCCACAGTGCCTGGTCCCATCGACCGCCGAAGGGCTGAGGAGTGCAGGTGCTGTGGCACGAGACTGGTGGGCAGCTCCACCCGCTGCCCTGGCATGGGATCCACTAGGGGAAGCCAGCTGGGCTCCTGAGTTGGGTGGGGACTTGGAGAACTTTTATGTCTAGCCAGAGGATTGTATATATACCAATCAGCACTCTGTGTCTAGCTCAGGGTTTGTGGATGCACCAATCAGCACTCTGTATCTAGCTAATCTGGTGGGGACTTGAAGAACTTTTATGTCTAGCTAAAGGATTGTAAATGCAGCAATCAGCACTCTGTGTCTAGCTCAAGGTTTGTAAACGCACCAATCAGCACTTTGTGCCTAGCTCAAGGTTTGTAAATGCACCAATCAGCACCCTGTGTCTAGCTCAAGGTTTGTAAACGCACCAATCACTGCTCTGTGTCTGGTTAATCTAGTGGGGACTTGGAGAACTTTTACGTCTAGCTAGAGGATTGTAAATACACCAATCAGCACTCTGTGTCTAGCTCAGGGATTGTAAATGCACCAATCAGCATCCTGTCAAAATGGACCAATCAGATCTCTGTAAAACGGACTAATCAGCTCTCTGTAAAATGGACCAATCAGCGCTCTGTAAAATGAGCCAATCAGCAGGATGTGGGTGGGGTCAGATAAGGGAATAAAAGCAGGCTGCCCAAGCCAGCCCCGGCAACCCATTGGGGTACTCTTCCCCGGTGCGGAAGCTTTGTTCTTTTGCTCTCTACGATGACTTTTGCTGCTGCTCACTCTTTGGGTCCATGCTGCCTTAAAGAACTGTAACTCTCACCGTGAAGGTCTGCAGCAGCTTCGCTCCTAAAGCCAGCGAGACTATGAACCCACCAGGAGGAATGAACAACTCCGTACGGGAGGAACGAACAACTTCAGACGCTCTGCCTTAAGAGCTGTAACACTCACCGCAAAAGTCTGCAGCTTCACTCTTGAAGCCAGCGAGACCATGAACCCACCAGAAGGAAGAAACTCCAAACATGTCAGAACATCAGAAAGAACAAACTTCGGACACACCATTCTTTAAGAACTGTGACACTCACAGCGACCGTCCACAGCTTCATTCTTGAAGTCAGCAAGACCAAGAACCCACCAGTTCCGGACACAATGGGGTTGCATTTGAGGCAACTTTATAGCCCAGTTTAAATGTAAATGAAAGCATTATAGGTTAATCCCTGAGGTCGATCGCTAATATAGATCTTCAGTTCTAGAAAACCCAAGCTGGGCTCTCAGAGTCATAAGTCAACAACGTTGCATACAGGAGACAGAGAGAGAAAGAATCACCAAACAGAAGAGTGACTGATGGACTTCACTATGGTATGAAGGTAAAGTGTAAAATGAAATTAAAAAAAAAAAGTGACCAAGCCCCAGGTCTGCGTGTGCCCAGCTTGGCTTTCCACTGGGGCTCCAGGGGGTGCCCCTCACTGGGGAAGGTGACTCAACCTAATAGACTCTGCTTTGATCATTTAGGAACCGCATACCTGGAAGTCCAGCAGCAGGGGCTTGAGAGCTGCAAGCAGGAAGCAGAGAGCTGGGGAGCAGGTAATGAGATGGGGTTCCTGCTATGGGCTGGGATTTCCAGCCCCCCTGAGCTGTTGTCACGGGAGGCCACATGTGAAGCACCACATGGAGGTTGTCCCGGGGCTGGGGACCTTTGTGTGACCCTGCCACAAAGTCCTCCTCTCTTCCATCACTCTGTACTCTCACCTGATGTTTTTCTTGTAGCTCTCTGACTGCATCTTTTTTTTTTTTTTTTTTGAAACAGGGTCTTGCTGTCACCCAGGCTGGAGTGCAGTGATACGATCATAGCTCACTGCAGCCTCAAACTTCTGGGCTCAAGTGATCCTCCTGCCTCAGCCTCTCGAATAGCTAGGACCACAGCATGCATGCCCCTCTCCCTGCTAATTGTGTGTGTGGTGTGTGTGTGTTTGTAGAGATGGGAGCCTTGCTGTGTTGTCTATACTAGTCTGGAACTCCTGGCCTCAAGCGTTCCTTCTGCTTTGGTCTCTCAAAGTACTGGGATTACAGATGTGAGCCACCATGCCCAGTCCTGCACCCAATTTTATCTGTTCTGTTCTTCTAAATTAATGTTAATCTCGGTGTCCAAGCCACTGTTTAGAAATGATGATTACACCAAGATTCCAAGGTCACAGCCTATGTGAATTCCACTGTAGAGGAGGGCGATCACATGCAGGAGACAGTCCCTGAATGCTGTTTTAGCCACTTTGGCCCAGAAATTCCCTGCTGCACACTCCGTTTGCCAGAAATTTGGTTATTTGTTTAAACTCTTCAGTAACTGAACTAAATGGATTCCATTACATACAATCATAATTGCTTCAAGTTAAACAATAAAAACGTTTTACTGCTTTTCTACACCCTAGGTATTATAAAGAAAGTAAAGCAAAGGGTGCCAGTTTAAGCACCTGGAACTAAGGTTTCTTTTGGGGACAAAAGCTGGAGTTGTCAAATATGCAGACGCGAGTGGTGGCTGTTTTTCCCTATTGTGGAAGTGTGACAGCCCAGGACTGCGGCCACAAAGGAAAGATGAAGGAGAACGAGGAGGCAGGAGAGCTGTTCCTGCTAGCGAGGGGTCGCATTGAGAATTGGCCCACAAGTCTGGTCTTTATTTTGCCTTCATAATTTTTTCCTAAAATGAACAAATGCCCTGCTATAGAAATGTCAAGCATTTTCCAAATGACATTTCAGGTGGAGTCCATTGAACTGCATTTCTGAGAAGGTACTTAAAACCGAACTTCAGAAGCAGATGTCAGCATTTTGGACCCTCCTGACGTGATTAAAGGTGCAGGTGGCAGCTGGCGCTGGGGAGGGGACAGGGCGGGAGCTGGCACAGGCCAGGAGGCAACACGGTTCATCATTCCCCCCTAAAACAACCAGCGCAGTTAAGGAAGTTGGGGAAAGAAGGGCCATAAACTTGAAAACACACATTTTTACTTAAAATTAGGTATGAGCTCCCATTATAACAGGTAAACAAATAATCCCAGGCTGCCACTGCTGAAGAACCTCCCCTCCCTCTGCCAGCTCCGTGCTGATGAAGCAGTGACCCTCTTGGGCTGCGGCAGATGAGCCCATGTCTGCCACTCTCCCTTGGGTTGGTCTCCCAAATCTGGATTATGTCCAGGGACCTCAAGCTCTGATCATTCTCTCTGAATCACTGGGTCTCAGACAGAGTATGCAGTGGAGTCCCAGAGCGGTCACATGTCACCTTGGTTGGGGAAGACCGAGGGTCCCAGCCTCCTGGTGTCTCTGCTCACATTTTCACCCCGGCTGCCTCCATGGGCTGTCCTATCCCCTGACAGTGCTACCGGCAGGGGCCCATCCTGCCTGGAACAAGGGGCCACTCTATAGATCCTATTTCAGGAAGAAACGTGGCCTCTCCCCTAATTGCAGGGGTGGAAGCAGAAAAGCAACCACAGGCCTTTTGTTTGCCAACAGGAAGGCTGAAGTTTGGTTCTCCCTGGTTGCATTTCAAAGAAGTCTAAAAAAAAAAAAACCCTCATTTTGCCTAAGTGCTGCCTTCACATCGTGAACATGGACACTTTTATTTGTCTCTGCCCACTGGTTTCGCCACCCCACCTGCTTCTGAGGTGGTCGAATGGGAAAATTACTCATGTCCTGCTAATCAGTTCCAGGGTCAGGCACAGGACGGTGAAGGGGGCCAGTTACCGCAAGAGCTGATGAGTGCTTTATGACACGCTCCTCCTCCACAGGGCGGTGAACCTGGGGCCGCTCTCAGCTTCCAGTTAGGGCCTGGGCTGCAGCTGAGTGCCTTCTGGGGTGCTCCGATTCTGGGCTCACCTGGGGCTCATGTGAATGAGAACCACTAGAATAGCTTTCTACTTAGACCTGCAATTGGTGGCCAGGGTCTGATCTGGAGTAGGAAGAAGCTGTTTCTCACCACCCCAATCAGATGCTGGTGAGCACGGCAGGACCATGGGGTGGTACATGACTCAGCTGGATTATGTGTTCAAAGGAGTATTTGATTTATTAAAGTTTGAAAATGTAAAAACCTAGTCTTTCTTACGCTTTTAAGTCCAGCTGACAATAAATCTAGCAAGTGACAGCATTCATTTTCAGCTTCAACTGTTTGATCCCTTTTTGAGCTGTCATCTCACCCATATGGTCCATTTAAAGGCTTGGAAGCCTTCGTGGGTCCTACCTACTATTCTTAGCTTTCTCTGCAATTTGGTCCAGGCGGCAATTTGCCTCTCTGTCTCCCTTTCCGGCCAAATGCCTCATCATCGTAGGGGAAGATAAATGGCTTAGGAAACACTCAGGGTTCAAACGTGAAGTTACCTCAATTGTAAATATTGAGGCTTGGTTCTCAGTAATTTCCAGTTGCCATGTGTGCTTTGACTACGTGGCAGATGAGTCCAGGGAAAGGTGTATCTTTCACCACGCCTGGCAGAACGTTTCGGGGAGAGTGCCTCTCTCTCTGTGTCTCTCCTCTTGGCTCACTCTTCATCTGGAAGGCAGGTTAAGGTGGACCACAGACACTGTACACCTTGTCCTTAGGAGCCCCACAGTCCATCCAGGTACCCACGTCTGTCCATGGCAGAGCTGACCTCAGGGTCCGGCTCTGCCCTAGGTGGCCCCAGTCTCATCTCAGGCCTGGGCTCAAAGTGAGTTGACTCACTCACCTTGTGCTCCCCTGTCTTCTACTCAGCCACGCCATCTGAGCCTCCCAATCTTGACCTTGACTTGGAGCTGTCATTTAGAACTTATCATCAGCACATAGCTAGTCTTTTAGGATTCCTCCAGTCACATATTATATATTTTTGTATTGACGGATACTTCCATGAAAAGTGCTTTTTCAGGTATGACTTGGAAGAGAAATTTATTTCAGGAAAGTTAGGAAACCTTCCAACTTTAAACACACGTGCGCACACACACACACACACACTTCATGAACTTTTTCAATAATAGATGATTAAAGAAGTCTGTGGAGAGTTCTTAATGAGCCCCTTCTATGTTGTCTAGGAACAATGATCGTTAAAATGATAGGGGGGGAAGTGAATTATAAATTAAAGGTGTCCAGGGAGTCCCTGATCATTTACGGGCCTGAACCCCACTAATGACATGGGGCTGGGGCTGAGTGGCCGTCATCCGGCTTGTTGAAAACCAGTAGTTGTGTAAGACTCTGACTAGTTAATTTGAAAGCTGCCTTTGGGATCGATATATTTAATTTCAAGACCTTAATTCATGAGAAAGTTTATTCAATGAGGAACAGGCACGGGGCATTGAGCAGAGCAAAGAGAAGTGTCCACCAGGCCCACTGCACCAATGCTGCGTCTTTAACAGCTCTGGGGTTGGGCGCGTCATGGCTACGAGAAAGCGCATGACCGCTTCCCTGTTTGGTTTGGTTTGTGTTGTGTGTCAGGGCGCGGGGGTTTCTGCTTTCACTCAAGTTGATTTATTTTCCTTTTCCTTGGTAATTGTGAAAAAACAAAATAAAACCTCCTGTGAGCCTTTTGGAACTTCTGGAAAAGTCCCTTTGCTGTGAACTGCTGAATCTGAGAAGAGTTTTGAGCAGGGCTGCAAACCATTTTTCAGCAACCTTTTCTTTCCTGGGGTGTGTCTGGGTGCACACAGGCTCCCCACAAGGCAAAGGCTGTCCTTGGATGGTTGGCAAAATGCACCACACCAGAGTGGGTTGTGTTGGCAGGAGGCATGAGAAAACCTTGCTGATGGCAGGGGAGGACGGCGACACCACGATGGGAACAAAATCCTCCTCCTTACCTCTAATTACAAAGAGGAAAAAGTCACTGAAAAAAAAAGTTTAAAATGTCTTAATATAAGAGTCATATATAATCCAAAGCTACCAAAGGCCAAGTGTTTAGGGGGAAGTTTCTGGTGGTTAACCCCACTTCAGGGGGATTTAAAGTGGTTGTGGTGAGGATTTGGTTCCAGATATGCGTCCTGCCAACCTGGGTGGGTGTTCCTTTTGGTGGCGCCTCTTTAAAAATGAGGGAGTGGCTGGGTGCAGTGGCTCACACCTGTAATCCCAGCACTTTGGGAGGCCGAGGCGGCCAGATCACCTGAGGCCAGGAGTTCAAAACCAGCCTGGCCAACATGGTGAAACTTCGTCTCTACAAATATACAGGCATGGTGGCAGGCGCCTGTAATCCCAGCTACTCAGGACGCTGAAGCAGGATAATCTCCTGAACCCAGGAGTCGGAGGTTGCAGTGAGCTGAGATTGTGCCACTGCATTCCCGTCTAGGCGACAGAGCAAGACTCTATCTCAAAAAAAAAAAAAAAAAAGAGGGAGTGGCTGGGTGCAGTGGCTCATGCCTATAATCCCAGCATATTGGGAGGCCAAGGCAGGAGGATTGCTTGAGCCCAGGAGTTCCAGATTGGCCTGGGCAATGTGGCAAAACCCAGGCTGTACAAAAACCATAAAAATTAGCTGGGCATGGTGGTGCGCGCCTGTAGTTCCAGCTACTTGGGAGGCTGAGGTGGGAGAGTTACTTGAGCCTAGGAGGTTGAGGCTGCAGTTAGCCATGATTGTACCTCTGTACTCCAGCCTGGGTGACAAAGCAAGACCCTGTCTCAAAACCAAAACCGAAACAAAAAAACAAAACAAAACAAAAAAACAAATGATGGAGAGTTTTTACTAGGGTTGGTCTCATTAGAGTAGACACTGTGCCTTCAGCCTCCCTCTCTGGCTCACTGCCAGCATGTTCTTGGCTCTCTGGTCTGACTCCATCAGTGACCCCCATGGATACCCAGTCTCCTTCTGGGGCTCAAATCCTAATGCCTGTCAGACATTGGATGCTGCCCTAGCGGGACGGCCTTGCAGACTCATTCTCTCTGCAGAGCTCTCTGGATCTGCTTGGGTCATGGAAGGCATGCAAAGCCCTTGTGATGTGAGGCCGATTATGGCTCAGAATCTTCCAGACACTGAACTCTGCATGGCTCCCCGAGTGCAGAAACTTACCATTTCTTTAGAATTCCTGTCTTTTGTTTTTCTACATTCATACAGCCCTCAGCCAGACCTTCAGAAGGTGGGAGGTGATGGAAGAAAGCTCTTCCATGGAAGCTGTGTGTACTACAGGAGGACCTTGAGGTTAATAAATGTCACTCCACATTAGCATGGACCTCTTAGGTAGGAGAGATCTAAGCGGTCCCTTGGCCCTCTCATTTCAATATCTACGACATCACCTTGACCACCCCAGAACTCTCATCTTCTGAAGTCCTGCCTTGTCTGTTGTCATAGCTAGCTGTCTTAGTGGGCTCCTAGAACAAAATGCCATAGGCTGGATGGCTTGCAAACAACACAGCTGGCCTGCATGGTGGCTCACGCCAGTAATCCCAGCACTTTGGGAGGCTGAGGTGGGAGGATCACTTGAGGTCAGGAGTTTGAGACCAGCCTGGCCAACATGGACAAACTCCATCTCTACCAAAAAATACAAAAATTAGCTGGGCGTGGTGGTGTGCACCTGTAGTCCTAGCTACTGGGGAAGCTGAGGTGGGAGGTTAGCTTGAACCCGGGAGGTGGAAGTTATAGTGAGCTGAGGTTGCACCACTGCACTCCAGCCTGGGTAACAGAGTGAGATCCTGTCTCAAAAACAAAACAAAACACACACACACACACACACACACACACACACACACACACACACAACACACACACACACACACACACACACACACACACACACACACACACACAATTTATTTCTCATGATTCTGGAGCCCGGGAAGTCCTGATTGAGGCCCCAGCAGATTCTGTGTCTGGTGACAGTTTGTTCTCTGGTTCACTGACAGCCACCACCTTCTCGTTGGGTCCTCACAAGGTCGAAAGGATGAGGTAACACTCTTTTTATAAGAGAACTGATATAGATTTTCCCCTCCAAACATCACATTGAAATATGATCCCCAGTGTTGATAGTGGGGCCTCGTGGGAAGTGGTAGGTCCTGGGAGCAGATCCCTCATGAATCACTTAGTGCCCTCCCTGCAGTAATGAGTGAGTCATTGTTCTATTGGTTCATGCAAGAGCTGGTTTTTAAAAGAGTCTAGCACTTCCTCCCCGCTGTCTCGCTCCCTCTCTCGCCATGTGACACACAGCCTCCTCCTGTGCCTTTCACCATAATTGGAAGCTTCCTGAGGCCTCACCAGAAGCAGATGCCTGCACAATGCTTCTCATACAGCCTGCAAAACTATGGGCCCAAATCAACGTCTTTTTTTTTTGGAGACAGAGTCTTGCTCTGTTGCTCAGACTGGAGCGCAGGGGTGTGATCTAGGCTCACTGTAACCTCCGCCTCCCAGGTTCAAGTGATTCTCCTGCCTCAGCTTCCCAAGCAGCTGGGATTACAGGCATGTGCCACCACGCCTGGCGAATTTTTGTATTTTTAGTTAAGAAAGGGTTTCACCATATTGGTCAGGCTGGTCTGGAACTCCTGAGCTCTGGTGATCTACCACTTTATAAATTACCTAGCCTCAGGTATTCTGTTATAGCAACACCTATAGATGGATACAGACCAAATCCCTTTCATGAGGTTTCTGTTGTCATGACTCAATCCCCTCCCAAAGGCTCCCCTTCCTAATACCATCCCCTTGGGGGTTGAATGTCAGCATTTGAAGTTTGGGGAGACACAGTCATTCAGACCATGGCACTACCCCTGGGACAGTTTTCTCATAGGATCTGGCGCTGTCTGGGGACTGTCATATCTTTCTATGAGACCCTGTCCTGCCCATTTTTTGTTGCTCCCTCACCTTCTCCTCTCAACCTCATGAGACCTGGTCCAGTCTTCTGCATACCCACTTCTAGAAAGCATTTAAGGTGATTCCTAACATATAGAAAATAGAGTGAGACGAGAGAAATAATTTTCAGATTAAATAAATTCTAGTTCTTTCTAGATCTGAGAACCTAAGAGTTGATGCCTACAAGATGCCTTCTACATAGAAATACACACATGAGGCTGGGCGCAGGGGCTCACGCCTGTAACCCCAAAACTTTGGGAGGCTGAGGCAAGTAGATCACTTTAGGTCAGCAGTTCGAGACCAACTTGGCCAACGTGGTGAAACCTTGTCCGTACCAAAAAAAATACAAGAATTACCTGGTTGTGGCGGCGAGCACCTGTAGTCCCAGCTATTCAGGAGCCTGAGGCAGGAGAATCACTTGAACCTGGGAGGAGGAGGCTGCAGTGAGCCGAGATTGTGCCACTGTACTCCAGCCTAGGCGACAGAGCAAGACTTTCCATCTAAAAAAAAATTAAAAAAAAAAAAGAAAGAAATACACACAGGAGTGCATCAAAATCTCAGAAATCACCACTAAATAACTTTTCTATGTAGCCCCAAACCACCTGTTCCCCAAAAACCATTGAAAAAAAATTTTGTAAATGAAATTAACAGAACAGCATCAGGGTTTGAGATGATTGACTCTGATGTTGAAAGAAGCTCTACCGTGGATAAAATGCTGTCAGACAGCATCACCTGCTACAGGGAGATCTTTCACGAAAGCAGGAGTCAGTCGATGTGGCAAACTTCATTATTGTCTGATTTTAAGAAATGGCCACAGCCACCCCAAACTTCAGCAGCCACCACCCTGATTACTCAGCAGCCATCAAGAGAAAGAAGATTACAACTTGCTGAAGGATCAGATGACTATGAGCATTTTTAGCAATAGAGAAGATCCAGGGTCTGGCACTGCACACTTGGTTATATGGAGATGCTTGTTTTTCTCCAGTTTCATACATGCGAATCATTTTCACTCGCTGGATTATTTATATAGCAGTTAGAGAGAGGTGTCCTGAGCTACATTTGCATCCATCGTAAGGCATACCAAAACTTGGGCCTACAGGAGGTGTGCAATCCAACCTTTGGCCTGATGGAAGCCCTGCCTTGAAAATGAAAGTTGCCCAGAAAGGTTGCGGGAAATGCTATGATGTTTTCATTACTCATTCCCTTGCTGCATGCCCTTAAGTCTTTTAGAATGTTTGTAGTGTTTTATGGAATATCCAATTTCTGTACCAGTTTGAGATCTGGATTTCAAGTGCAGAAACTAACTCTGGTGAGTTTATAAAGACAAGACATTTAATGGGAAGATGTGAGGTGCCTGACAGCATCTGTGGGAGGCGTTGAGAGCCACACTCTGGAAATAAGCAGCAATGAGGGGCTGAGGGAGCAAGTTCACTCTGCAGAGACTTGGTCCCATTGCGGGTGTTTATTTCCACAAGCGGGTCCTTGTCGTAGCCATCCTGGAGACACAAAACTGCCATTTCCACAGCACTCTCTCAACCAGCTCAGTGGTGGGGCTCACCCCTTCAAGAGTTAAACCTGGGGTTTCAGTCAATGCCTTAAGAAGCAAACTTAGTGGCCAGGCACGGTGGCTTCCTTGTGTAATCCCAGCACTTTGAAAGGCCGAGGCAGGCAGATCACTTGAAGTCAGGAGTTTGAGATCAGCCTGGCCAACATGGTGAAAACCTGTCACTACTAAAAAAAACCAAAAAACAAAAAAAATTAGCCAGGCATGGTGGGGGGGGGCACCTGTAATCCCAACTATTCAGGAGGCTAAGGCAGGAGAATTGCTTGAACCCAGGAGGCAGAGGTTGCAGTGGGCCAAGATCGTGCCATTGCACTCCAGCCTGGGCCACAAGAGCAAGACTTTGTCTCACACACACGCACACACACAAAAAGAAGCAAAGTTAGTGATTTAACTTTGTTTTCCTCTCACATAAACTGTCCAATTCTATTATAGGCAGCCACCTCACCCTAGAATCCCTGAAATCCTTCGTGTCCTGCACATCATTCTATGGCAGACACAGCCCAGTCCCCCAAGCCCTGCCCTCAATAAGCACTTCAGTTCAGATGACCTCAGGTCATAATTTAGCTAGTTATTTCCCCACTGGGCTTCAGATTCCCATCTCAGCGTAAGAGAATTTTTCTGCCCTCAGCCAGATAACAGTCCAGCTTTCCCCTGGAGTTGGTTATGGGCAGCCCACTCACAGTTAGCAATGTCTCTTCTGCTAGATTTTAAACTTTGTGGGGGCAGGAGTTTCATCAGTCTTGTTCATTAGTGTGGGTGGTGCCATTGGCTAGAATATTGTGAGACAAGCAACAGGTATTTGATCAATGTATTGAATAAATGATTTGAATAGCATTCTGCATCACAGAACTATGCTTAGGAAATTATTTACTGGAATTCTAAAATCCTCTATGTACAGCCAAATCAAAGAGCACGTATATAGTTTATATTTTTTCTTTCTTTCTTTCTTTTTTGAGACAGATTCTCACTCTGTCACCCAGGTTGTAGTGCAGTGGTGCAATCTCAGCTCACTGCAATCTCTGCCTCCTGGGTTCAAGTGATTCTTGTACCTCAGCCTCCTGAGTAGCTTAGACTACAGGTATGTGCCACCACACCCTGCTAATTTTTGTATTTTTAGTAGAGACAGAGTTTCACCATGCTGGCCAGGTTGGTCTTGAACTCCTGACCTCAAGTGATTCACTCACCTCAGTATCCCAAAGTGCTGGGATTACAGTTGTGAGCCACTGAGCCCAGCCTCAAAGAACACAGATATAGTTTCTTTTCTTTTCTTTTTTTTCTTTTTTTTTTTTTTTTGAGATGAAGTCTCGCTGTGTCACCCAGTGTGGGGTGCAGTGGCATGATCTCAGCTCACTGCAACCTCCGCCTCCCTGGCTCAAGCCTCAGCCTCCTGAGTAGCTAGGACTACAGGTGCTTGCCACCACGCCTGGCTAATTTTTATATTTTCAGTAGAGATGGGGTTTCACCATGTTGGCCATGCTGGTCTCAAACTCCTGACCTCTGCCTGCCTCGGCCTCCCAAAGTGCTGAGATTACAGACATGAGCCATCACACCTGGCATAGATATAGTTTCTAAGGGAGCAGTAGCATCATAGGCAAACAGGACACATGGTTCTCTGTTAAAGGCTGGAGACCAGCCATCCCTGGCTGTAATGTCTAGACCCTCCACTGCTTCAAATCGGTGATTAAGGAAAAGGTGGGTTTGATTGCTTGAACCCATCCATGCTAACTTGGGCAAAGAGGTCCCAAGATCTGGGTTTCTTGGTCCTCAGTGAAGTGGATTCAGACATGGCCTGGGCCTGTTCACTCAGGTAGAAACTCTTCGTGCTGAGTTGTGTCCACTGAACGACCAATTGAAACCCCCAAAAGATACAAGTCTGTGAGTATTGATACAGCAATTACTTGCATGGCATTGCTTAGAAGTTTTTGTAGATAAATGATAGACTGAAGCGTTTTGTTGAGTCTTGCTGAATGATTATTTACAATGCATTGCTTAGAAATTATCCTAACAAAACTCCACCAGTTCTGAAGACACATTTATTTATCTACTACTAAGTACTAACAATACAAATAATGTTCACAGTAGTTTATTTGTTGTTACTCAACTTCTTCATTTCTGGGGAAATAGTGAGTCAAGTACTACCCAAGGGAAAGTTAGTATATGTTAATACATCTCCATATAAAGACGCTTATTGGTCAAATGGATCACAACCAAATTTAGAGAGTCTCAGACAGAGTTGACCTTAAAGGGAATGATATACTTAGGCTTTGTGTCCCCACCCAAATCTTATCTTGAATTATAATCCCCATAATCTTGGTAATCCCCATGTGTCCAGGGAGAGACCCGGTGGAGGTAACTGGATCATGGGGACAGTTTCCCTCATGCTGTTCTTGTGATAGTGAGTGAGTTCCCATGAGGTCTGATGGTTTTATAAGGGGCTCCTCCCCATTTGCTTGGCACTTCTTCTTCCTGCCACCTTCTGAAGAAGGTGCCTTGCTTCCCCTTTGCTTTCTGCCATGATTGTAAGTTTCCTGAGGCCTCCCCAGCCATGCTGAACTGTGAGTCAATTAAACCTCTTTCCTTTATAAATTGCCCAGTCTCAAGCAGTTGTTTATAGCAGTATGAAAATGGATTAATACAGGGACCTTAGAGATCATCCACTCCAACGTCTTCATTTAACAGGAAACTGAGTGGCTCACACCCATAATCCTAGCACTTTGGGAGTGCAAATTGGGAAGATCAGTTGACACCAGGAGTTTGAGAGCAGCCTAGTCAACATAGTGAGACACCATCTCTACAAAAACAAAAAAATTTTAAAAATTAGCCAAGCATGGTGGTGTGCACATGTGGTCCCAGCTACTCGGGTGGCTGAAGCAAGATGATCACTTGAGCCCAGGAGGTCAAGGCTGCAGTGAGCTGTGGTCACACCACTGCACTCCAGCTGGGCAATGGAGCAAGACTCTGTCTCAAAAAAAAAAAAAAAGATAAAAAGAGGAAACTGAGTTAACACTACTTACTGGCCTATGCTGGACTGGAACTTAGATTCATCACTTCTTAGAACTCTAAGACTGTTGGTGTAGGTTCTGGCCAAGGTAATTGGGAAATTAATAACATGAGCGGCCTCTTTGAAGCTTAGAGCCTGGAGAGTTCTCAAGCCTTTCTGACGGCTCCATGGTTTCTTCCCTTTAGACTTGCTGTTTGCTTTACTGATTGCCTTCTTCCATAACACGCTAATGCTGCCTTCATTTTGAGGAGTCCCACAAGGCTCTCTAGACTTGGCTGGGCCCTCTTGGTGTGCAGTCAGATTTCTGCATGTGGCTAAAACCCACCTGCTGTCTGTGCCTGGTTCCCAAATGCCCTAGCATTAAGGAGGGAGGAGTTCTTCCCCCAAAGTGGGCTAGAGGCAGTCAGTGGCCAGCCGTGCACAGCTGGGATTCATTCAGCAGGAGCCCGAGGCAGGCAGGCCCCACCCTAAGTGGAAACTTGTTCTCTGTCAAATACAAGCCAATGGCATCTGCCCCACACCTTCTTTACACGAAATGTTCTCTCGGCTTCTTTGGAAAGTAACTTTACACTAGCCCATCCAAGCTGAGGCAAGGAGTTGAAATCTTAGGATAGGCCCATTGGGAAGCAGGAACAAAAATTAAACAGCTCAAGATATTATCTTTTTTGCCCATTCCAACGCTGATTACACGGCCTCCAGCTGGAATGTGGAGCATGAACTGTGTAGCACAGACTCAGCAGCTGGAATTTATAAATGGACCCCATATTAACCCATTGATTCCAGGAGCTGGGATTTCCTGAACCCAAAGCAGTAATTTTGCAATTTTTTTACCTTTCCTCTCCATCTTTTAAGGAAGCAGGGAATGTGTGTGGGCAGAGAGGTCAATCTGGGTAGCAACAGATTACCTTTCCACGTGCTTTGTGCAGTGAACTTAGGAGCTGGAAGAGAAAAGAAAATGAAATTAGAACAGCCCACTTGTGTATTGTTCCTGGCTCACAGAAGGAGGCCTCTGTGGTCCTAACTTTGCTTCTAGCCTTTGGAAAACAAAACCCTGACTAACATTGACCCTCATCACCCCTCCTTGAAGGGACGAAATAAACAGGGGGATTTTGGCCTGGAGAGGTGGTATTCCGCATCTCCCAGGAGGAGCACAGGGATGGAGGCACCAGGAGAGCGAAGTTCTCCTTTCAGATGGGCCCAGCACGGGCCACGGCAGAGGAACAAGAGTCAGTGGGTACATGGGCTGGGGGTGGGCCGTGGGGCTGGGTGTTAGAATAGTCCAGAACATAGCAGGTGGACTTCTCACCCCCTGTCTCCGTCGGCCTAATATCCCTCTTGCCCCTTCTTCAGAGAGCTGCATGGAGCTCACCCCAGGAACTTGCTGATGGTGAGAATATTAAAGGAAACTAAACTTCAGCAAGGTGGAAGGTGAATTCCCACCCTCACCAGTTAATCTGCTTCCACATCTGCTAAACAGCTGCATCACCCCTGGCTCAAGGGGCCCCGGGGAGGGTAGGTGAGGGAACACACCAGACACTCCCAACCCAGGGTGGGCACAGGGTCCAGGCCATGGCAGCACCTACAGCCAGAAAGGAACATGTGCATCTCCAGCTGAAATTTCCCTACTAAAGCTCCCACCGGGTACATACAGGTTAGTTAAATGGCTGGTGAACAATCCCACGGGCATTTCTCAGTAAGTTGCGAACGTGGCTCGAAGCTCCGTGGGCAGACACTTGTATTTTGCCTCCTTTGACTTCCCTGTGGCTTTCCTGGCCACTCTACCTCGCCTCCTGTGGATCCCTGTCCTGGTCCAGGAGGTCTGAGGCCTCTGTTTTCAGCAAGCTCACCAGTTAAAAGGGACTGCATGTGAGACACTGGTGACACCCCTCCAAAGCCCAGAAGAGCAGGTGAGGCACCCAGGATTTGAGAGTTTACAGTGGGGCCACAGTACTGGCCTTGTGGAGTGTGAGGGTCAGGGAGGAGTGGTTCTCTTGCAATGGATGGGGCCTTTCTAGACATTTATCTGGGGTCTTAGGGTTGCAGTACCCACATGTGTGAGAGGTCACAGCTATCTGGAGCTAAGGACAAAGGGGAGTGTGGTGAACCCCATCTTCTGACTGCAAGCCTGGGATAAGGAGGAGGGAGAACCGTAAATTCCCTGGGGAGGGTGGGTACTCAGGGCCAATGATTTTAAAGACCATATCCTCTGAAACAGGAGCCCCGGGGTGCTGATACGGAGGAAGACAGAGAGGAGAAAGAAGAGTGTGCTGCCATATTTTATCTTCTGTACATTATGCCCTGGGCAGCCCAGGGAGCAAATGGGAAACCCATCTTAAAAAAATGTGAATAAGAAAAGGAAGGCAGGAAATCCAATGCTCTTTCCCTTAGATCTGTCTTTCATTTGCTTATAAGCACCTTAAAGACAACCCAGATTTATTTAGAAGACCAGGATGGTATATAAAGAGGAAGAAAAGCAGGTAGGAAACTAGCAGGCTTGCCAATGACACAGAGGAAATCAGAGATTGTCGCCACTGCTGGGGGCTTTGCTCCAGGCCTGCAGGGATGGACTCCATCTCTCTGTGGGGACACGAGACAGCAGAGGAGACTCCCCAGAAGACGGAAGGCCAGCCACAGCATCGACACCCAAATGCCGATAAATTAGACACCAGGGCCCGCCACCCTAATCACAAGGCTTAGCGCACGGCTGCAGGTAAAGCCCGTGAACTTGACACCGGCACTGTTCGGAGAGCTGCTCTGATCGTGAATACAAAGGAAAGGTAGAGAATATTGAATTTCTGATTAAGCCACTGCTAGATGTTTACCAGGTCCGCTCTGATTTCTCCTGGGCCACGGATCATTTTTATGACTGGTGAAAAAATGATTATTCTCTCCATCACATTGCTTCTGCTAAAAAGGGCTCAGCCTGCAGTGAGTCTAGCCCCATCCTGCAGTGAGCGGGAGGTTGGAGGTGGGCTGGGTGCTGCAGGCGCTTTATGCTCCGTGGTGGCTCCAGGGCTTCCCAACAAAGCCAGACCAGGGAACGCTGTGGATGCAGGCAGCCAGGGCCTTGGCTTCTCTCTGGCCTGGCTGGGGTGGGCAGGGTCTGGCTGAACAGGGAGAGGGGTGATGACCACCGTGCTGCTCTGTGTGGTCTGTAATTGGCATTGAGCCTGCCCATCAGGGACAGCTCTGCCCATGCTGCCCAGTCCCACAGAGGAAGGCGCAGCCACCCAACCTGTTCTGGGAGGAGGAAACAAAAAGCCCTAGCCTGTACCAAGGAATCACCCATTTTTTCCTTAGCAGAAGCCAGGCTCTCTTCTTAGCAAGCGTCCAATCAATCTCTGAGGCCGCCTGCAGGCTAAGAGGCAGGGCCTCATCTGAGCTGTGTTTGGAGTGATAAGGGGCTGCTTGCTGTTTGATAAGTGGATGGGCAGGCACCTTCCTAAATGGGCGTCTGTCACAGCATATTCCAGTCCTGTTGTCCCTCTGGCGCTGCCACTAGACCCAAGGGCAGAAGAAGCCGCCGGCTGCCCGCTGGGGCCAGATAATGCCGGCACTGTGCTGCAGTCGCATTTAATTTTCGTGAGCTGTCACATCTCATAGGTCCTCAGCCTTGGGAAGGCTCTGCTGCCTGGAGAAGATCTCAGCCTGGCCTCCACAGTCTGCCTTCTGGGCAACAAATGGGTCCAGCTCCTGACTCCTTCTTGGAGCCAACAGCTCGCTGAGGGAAGTCAGAGGAGGGACTGCCAGCCTGCAGGCTCACTGCGCCTTCCTCAATCTACAATTTCATCTGCAGAATGACCAAGGGGCAGCCTGAAACAAAGAAAAGACCCAGGAAGGGGCTTTTAAAAGTCGACACAAGCTCCATGGGCCTTGGCACTGTCTCCCAGAAAGCAGAGCTTCCTGGTCCCTGTTCCCGCTTCCCGCCCTGCAGTTTTCTTCCTCTGGTTTTGTAATCTCTGTTCATTGCCAAGGCACTTTTTGTTGGATGTAACTTCATCGTGGACATAAGCCTCTGTCAATTTGTCAAGTGGGGTCCAAGCCAAATAGTTTTCTGATCAACTGCATCCTCCAGCGAGCTCTGGCCCAGCTTGACACCAACAGACGTTTCTTTCCCTTCGCACAGCCCCAGCTCCCTGTCCGAGCCTGCGGCCCCCTCTGCTGGTGGCCTGTCTCTATGGCATGCAGGAAGTGCGTGCCCGTCGGGCCAGCTGTACCTATAGGAGATGTAATCTCAGAGGTTTAATGCACATTTTTTTTTTTTGGCACTCTGAAGTAACTGATGATGGAAAATAAATGCAGAGAATTCGTCCAGCTGGTCCTACTTCACTTCCTAACACTTGCTTTCCTAAGCTGAGCTACCAACATTTGGGCAGCCTGGGTCTGCGAGCCACTTCTGCGCGCCTGTGGTTTACAGGCATCCTCAGCAAAGAGGAGCCTCTCGCCTCTGCTTTGCATGGGGCACAACTTCCCAAGATGTGTGAATGTGCTGTGTCCTTTTAGGTCGATTGTCTCTGCTTGTTTCTTTCGCTCAGAGCTCTTCCGGAGATGCTGCCTTGAGCGTGGAGCCTGGTACCCAGCAACTGTAAATACTTATGGAAAAATGTGTTCACAACTCAGCCAATGGTTTGTGGCCACGTGGGAGAAAGATCTAGTCTACTGAAATATTGCAAAAACAAAAAGGACATGCTTCTGTCTTGCAGCGCACTGGCAGAATCACCAGTTTCTCTCAAATATTGTCCAATCTGGGACCTCACACACAGATGGCTTATGACTTTCTGAACTCTGCCAGTAACTCACTGGCATGTCCACGCTGGAAATGCTGAGAACATCTTCCCAAACACACGTTGGGTTGAAATTCTCACAGGTGAACAATGGGACCGGCATATGAGCACCAAGCAACAACATGTAGAATAAAAATAGACCAATGACCTGCACACGGCATGGGTTTTTTCGGTCTTCTCTCAGGCTGGATTTCCTGAGGAGTAGGAGTGTAAAAGCTGTGGGCATTTGCTGCCTGCCTCTGGAAGTCCTGACTCCCCAAATAGTGGTTACAGCAAACACCTCTGCACTCTCATTCTCAGAACCCAGAAGAAGCCGAATCCAGGGCTCATTTGCTTGTTGTCTTTGGAGGGCTTGTGGGAAAAGAACAATGGCTTCTGTGATACTTGGCCAAGCTTAAGGAGAAGTCATTGGCCACAGCTTCTGAGCAGAGCTGGACTCAGAGATGGACCTGGGATAGGGCTTTGCATGCAACTGCCTCACTGAGCCCTTAATTGCCACCAAGCTTTGCATACGTAGCACCTTTCTTTGTTGACTCAGTTTGTTGTCCCACCAGAAGTACTGGTGGAAAGCAGAGAAGGCACCTCCTTCAGGTCATAGGAGAACTCTATTGTTCTAATTGAATTTCTTACACCAGGCTTCCTGCACATCTACCAGACAGGTCTCCAACACCCCCACACCCCCATGACCCTGTGAGGACCAGCCTTTCCCAGCCCCGCTGAGCCTCCAGAGCCTGACTTTGTCCTGCATAAGATTCAAGCTCCTCTGACAGCTCCCCAAGTTCTGAGTCCCCTGTCCCCACGCCCATCCAGCTTCATTTCCCCTCTTCCACAGCAGAGCCCTCTATCCTCATCGCACCCCTCTATCTGTCTTCATTGCACCTTGTTCCTTCAGCTGCAACACCTCACATGGTCTTCCCTCTGTTGTATCCCCTTCAGCCTGCAGGATCCGGGACACATTCCATCTCCTTCATTCAACCGTCTTGTCTAGCCTGAATTTCATCACAAATGCCCCCTTTTCTGAACTCCTACAGCATTTATGTATCAAATAGAACTTGCTAGTATTTTTGTCTCTGCGACTGTAACAACTCCTTTGAGGAGAGGGAGGTGCAGTGGTGATAGGGGGTGAGCCATCTGCAGGTGGGGGCTCTGGGGCTCTGGGGGTCCAGCCGTGGCCTCCCTGCTCCTCATTAGTTGTTGAACAAATCACCCCCACCCAGTGATTCTCAGCTTGGGGGCAATTTGTTCCTCTAGAAGACCATAGAGACCAGACACTTTTCTTGTTGTCACAGCCGGGATGGTGCTACTGGCCTTGGAGGCCAGAGATGCTGTTAAACGTCCTGCAATGCATAGGACAGCTCCCTATAACAACAAGATTTTTCAGCCCCAAATGTCAATAGTGAGAACCCTGCCCTACCTTATCTGCTGATCTCCTCACCTGTAAAAAGAAGGGTATGAAAAAATAAACTGAGATAAAAATGTGTGAAAGCAGAGGAAAACTGAAAACATGAAAATGCTATATCCACTGAAGCTATTTATATTAGACTTCTTGCTCTCAACACCCCTGTAACAGTATTTCTTCATTTGTGGAGGAAGTTTAGTGGGATGATGGCCAGAACACCGAATGAAGGCTCATTGTGGGTGATCTCATTTGATCCTCAGAAGCCCAACTGCATTGGCACCAGCATGGGCCCTGCTTTTCTGCAGAGAAGATGGGCGTCAAGCCACACAGAAGCAGCTCAAGGGCACACACTCAGGCAGTGGTGGAGCAGGGGTTTCTTAGTTCCCACTGTGATCAATGGTCGCATCATCTCAAGACAGTGCATGGAAAAGCATTGGAAAACATTGGAATGCTGTACACGTGTCATTGCAGTTGCACGTCTGTGACCCCATCCTGATAGTATGATGTTGTACGTGCCTTGGAGATTCAGCGAATGCCTGGAGATTAATTAAATGTGAATTACGGCCAAGCACGGTGGCTCATGTCTGTAATCCCAGCACTTTGGGAGGCAGAGGTGGATGGATCACTTGAGGCCTGGAGTTCAAGAACAGCCTGGGCAACAAAGCAAAATGTCATCTCTACAAATAATTTAAAAAATTAGATGGGCATGGTGAGCACCTATAGTCCTAGCTACTTGGGAGGCTGAGATGGGAGAATCACTTGAGTCCAAGAATTTGAGGTTGCAGTGAGCTGTAATTGCAACATTTCACTCTAGCCTGGGCAAAAGAGTGAGAGCCTGTCTTTAAAAGGCACAGGGGAGGGTGGGAGTGGGGAGTTACTATATTAAGAGAGGCTGAAAACTGTGAGGCTGCTGTGTGACCTGAGAGCCACGTCACGAGAATCTACTGCTTGGAAAGTACTAGATGTTAGGATAAGTCTCTATAGCCTCAGAGGAGCCTGAGACCTTGTGAGAAGGGTGACTTAGAGCCTAGGTCCCGCCTGACTGCCATTCTCAAAGGATGCTTAGCTCTTAGCTCCTGTGCACTTTGCCAGCACGCTGTGCACAAGTTCATGTAGCTGTTGAACAGAACCAGTGCAACTAGGGTCCTGGGATGCTTTCCTTCTGGTTCCAGCTGCAGCAGAGTACACAGGCCACAGTGCTTATACCCCAGGGGTGGGCCCAGAGCCTCCAGAGTGGGAGGTTCATGACACGACTCTGTCTCCTGCAGTGATGTTATGCTCTCCTTTCAGCAAGATTTTAATTTCCAGGGCGAGCTTGCTAAGTTCACTGTCAGGATGCTTGTCCATGGGGCTGGAAGGCCCAGCCTCGATCAAGCAGCACAGCATCTACTGAACCACGATTAACTGTTGTCTTTTTGTATTCAAGGGGGTGGGGAGTGAAATCAGGCCTTGCCTGTCATGACATGGCCAGTGTTGGGAACAACGTTTATCTTGGTCATTTATCATTTCCTCTTTGTTTTTCCATTTGGGAAGTAAGAAATTGAATTGTATCTAAAGAGAATCTCCTTCCAAGGTCTTCCTCTGAAAATCATTCTGGGACTAGAAAGGGTTTTTCCTATGCTCCTGGCAATAAAGCTTTTAAGACTGATGACATTGACAAAATTCTCTGAGTGACATGCAGGAGGCAACATAATCCTTCTGGTAGGAAAAACATCAGTCCAATAAGCAGATAACATATTGCCTGTTCCTCTGTAAATAAAAGAGGCCACATCAATTTCTCTTCTGCCTGTGAATGATGACCAATTTATCAAGTGTACACTGAATAATGACTTTCCGTGGGGACAGCAGCTCTTAAGATAAAGTGTTACTGCTCTAGCTACATTATTATAAACAACATCCAATTTATGGAGTTGGGAAGCAGATGCATTTCTCGGTCATATGTCACCATTATCTAGAACGAGCCATAAAATCTAGGCTGTCGCATATTTTCTGGCTGCAAACTTCAAGCAATTAATAGCCCTATAAAGCGGTCTTGATCACAGAGCAATTTAGAAATTAGTTGTTCAATATGATGATTAAATTCTAGAGCTGGAACTTGCGATGGCCAACTGTGACAAATCTTATACAACTTTTCAGACGGAAGGAACTGTTTGAGACGCTGGGAGTTTTTGGTGAATTTCAAATGAGGCACCTTCACCTTAAGGGTGTGCTGCGATCTGGCCCAGCCTTCCAGAGGAGGATGAGTCACCGGCATCTTCCTGCATCCAAATGCCGTGGCTGGTCCCCAACCCCTGAGTCAGTGTTAGGGAGGCAGCAGACACACAGCAGACGTACCCTTCGCTCTGATGGATGACAGTCTCCACACTGCTCTCCTGCTAGTTTTTTTTTGTTTGTTTGTTTGTTTTTTTGAGACAGGGTCTGGCCCTGTCACCCAGGCTGGTGTGCAGTGGTCCAGTCACGGCTCACTGCAGCCTCAAACTTCTGGGCTTAAGCCATCCTCCCATCTCAGCCTCCCAAGTAGCTGGGACTATAGGCGTGCACCACCATCCCAGGCTAAGTGTGTGTATGTGTGTTTGTGTGTATTTTTAGTAGAGACAGAGTGTTGCCATATTGCCCAGGCTGGTCTCAAACTCCTGGGGCTCAAGTGATCCACCTGCCTTGGCCTCCCAACTTGCTGGGATTACAGGCGTGAGCCACTGTGCCCAGCCAAGAACTTTCATTACCACCCTGCCTTTTCCCCCAGCTTAGGGAAGTCATAGAAAGCTATAAGTTGGCAGGACCTTAAGTGAGAACTAGGAGACATAAGGTGGTGGGAGAACAAAGCTTAGAGTAAGATTTGAAAATGTGACACTGTGCAGCGTGACGTCTATGCCACCAGAAACAGAGTGGAAAGAGTGATAAGTGCTGGGGACATTGTTGCTCACTAATAGGTTATTTTAAACATATGGATAGGACCACACTTCGCACTGTCATCTGTAATGTGTGAACAAAAATAGTTTTGTGGCTGGGCGCAGTGGCTCACGCTTGTAATCCCAGCACTTTGGGAGACCGAAGTGGGTGGATCAACTGAGGTCAGGAGTTTGAGACCAGCCTGGCCAACATAGTGAAACCCCGTCTCTACTAAAAATACAAAAAACTTGCTAGGAGTGGTGCCGCTTGCCTGTAATCCGAGCTACTTGGGAGGCTGAGGCAGGAGAATTGCTTGAATCCAGGAGGTGGAGATTGCAGTGAGCCAAGACTGCGCCATTGCACTCCGGCCTGGGCAACAAGAGCAAACCTCCATCTGGAAAAAAAAAAAAAAAGTTTTGTTTTAGCCGGACGCAGTGGCTCACGCTTGTAATCCTAGCACTTTTGGAGGCCAAGGTGGGTGGCTCACTTGAGCACAGTAGTTCAAGACCCGCCTGGGTAACATAGCAAAACCCCATCTCTACCAAAAAAAAATACAAAAATGAACTGAGCATGGTGGCACATGACTGTAGCTCCAGCTACCTGTAGGGCTGGGGCAGGAAGATCACTTGATCCTGGGAAGTGAGACTGCAGTGAGCAGAGATCATGCCACTGCACTCCAGCTTGGGTGACAGAGTAAGACCCTGTCTCAAAAGAAAAAAATAGTTTTGTTCTGTCATTTGGTTGACAAAACCTATTTCAGCATTCCATTTGCCTTGAAATAGGTCCATTTATTTCTGTGGTTATTCAGAAGTGCTGTCTTTTGTGCATCTGTGGGCTGGCTGCTCAGGACGGCGATGCAGTCTGAAGATGGGATTTCACTATATTGAATGTGTACTATTGCATTTAAAATTAAAGAGACAAGAGAAAAGAAACCAACACTCACTGATGACAAGTGTCTGGTGAAATGGACACTTGTACAGGCTGCTTGTAAAAGTACATTCTGTTATGAGACATGGGAAAAACAATTTGGCAGTAAATATCAAAACCTATGTTATGGGTGCTCATGGAATCCTAGCACTTTGGGATGTTGAGGCAGGAGTTTGAGACCAGCCTAGGCAGCATAGTGAGACACTGTCTCTACAAAAAGTTTAAAAATTAGCTAGATGACTCACGCCTGTAATCCCAGCACTTTGGGAGGCCGAGGCGGGTGGATCACGAGGTCAGGAGATCGAGACCATCCTGGCTAACACGGTGAAATCCCGTCTCTATTAAAAATACAAAAAAATTAGCCGGGCGAGGTGGTGGGAGCTTGTAGCGCCAGCTACGTGGGAGACTGAGGCAGGAGAATGGCGTGAACCTCCGGGGGGCGGAGCCTGCAGTGAGCCGAGATTGCGCCACTGCACTCCAGCCTGGGCGACAGCAAGACTCCGTCTCAAAAAAAAAAAAAAAAAAAAAAAATTAGCTAGATGTCGCCCAGGCGCAGTGGCTCATGCCTGTAATCCCAGCACTTTTGTGAGGCTGAAGCGGGCAGATCAGATGGTTTCAGGATGGGGGCTAGTCATAGAAAGACCAAACATTGTTTAGAAACCTGGAACTTTCAGCCTCGCCCTCCAAGCTCTGGGGAGAGAAGAGGAGCAGGAGATTGAGTTAATAATCCATCTTGCGGCCTGGCGTGGTGGTTCACATCTGTAATCCCAGCACTTTGGGAGTTCAAGGCAGAGGGATCACGAGGTCAGGAGATGGATACCATCCTGGCCAACATGCGATGAAACCCCATCTCTACTAAAAAAATACAAAAATTAGCTGGGTGTGGTGGCACATGCCTGTAATCTTAGCTACTCGGGAGGCTGAGGCATGAGAATCGCTTGAACCCATGAGGTGGAGATTACAGTGAGCTGAGATTGTGCCACTGCACTCCATCCTGGCCACAGAGGGAGACTCCGTCTCAAAAAAAAAAAAAAGCTAGGTGTCATGGTGTATACCTGCAGTTCCAGCTACTCAGGAGACTGAGGCAGGAGGATCCCTTGAGCCCAGAAGTAAGAGGCTGCAGTGAGCTAGGATCATACCACTGCACTCTAGCCTGAGCGACAGAGTGAGACCTGTTTCTAAAAAACCAACAAAAAACCCTATCTCCTTTGACTCAGCCATTTCCCTTCTAGGATTTATTCTGATTTTGTTTGTTTGTTTTTTGTTGTTGTTGTTGTTTTGTTGTTGTTTTGAGACAGAATCTCGTTCTGTCCCCAGGCTAGAGTGCAGTGGCGCGATCTCGGCTCACTGCAAGCTCCACCTCCCAGGTTCACGCCATTCTCCTGCCTCAGCCTCCCGAGTAGCTGGAACTACAGGCGCCTGCCACCACGCCTGGCTAATTTTTTGTATTTTTAGTAGAGACAGGGTTTCACCGTGTTAGCCAGGATGGTCTCCATCTCCTGACCTCATGATCTGCCCGCCTCGGCCTCCCAAAGTGCTGGGATTACAGGCGTGAGCCACCGTGCCTGGCCTCCTAGGATTTATCCTAAGGAAAAAAGTTAGTGGAGAGTTGCTGAGTACAGCACCACTTGCACTGTCAAAATTTGTACAGAAAACACATGTCCAGCATAAGGGGACTGGTTAAGTAAGTATTGAGACATCCATGAAATGTAACAATACACAGTCCCAAAAATCATGTTGTGGAATGTGTTTTGGATCCATTGCTCAGTGCAAAAAGTCACTTAGAAAGCATTGTATTATGTGATCTCAATTTTACAAGAGAAGGATACACTGTGTATGCGTGGAGGAAAAGAATCACCAAAACATTTACAATGACTATCTCTGCCTGGTGAGAGAGGGCCCGATCTTTAATTTTTCTCCTTTGTGCTTTTCCTAATATTCTACCATAAACACACATTATGTCTGTTATCAGAGAGAAAGAAACAATGGGAGTGTTGAAGAACCTTAGCCAGGGAAGTTAGCAGAATTCTTATAAAGACTAGAATAATTTATACAGGATGTTGGATTATTATATCCTATTATATCCTATTATATTATATTATATTACATTATATTATATTATATCATATCATATTATATTATATTATCATGCTGTAAGGTTCTGCAGTCACAAGGGGATGGGAGGGGAACTTCTTAGCAGTTCTCTTTATGATCAGATGATCTTGGGGAAATACAGGGAAAGGAAAACCAGGGTCAGCTGAGCCCAGGGAATTTTCTAAAGAGCATCATTTATGATGATCACATCTTGGAAAGAAGATGTAAGAAGTGTACTGTATATGTTTTGGTTTGGAATTCATCATAAATTAGAGAAATAGTAGACTTGGATATCCCATAAAATAGCTCTGAATCCTGGTAGGATTAATTAAATCTCTATCCATGCAAGATCAAGTGGTGAAGCCAATCCTAACTGTGCCTCTGCTGCCTAGAATGGGTCTTGTGCTTAAAAACAGCAACAACATACAAGAAGAAAGGAACCTGGCCTTGGAGCTGGAGTTGGTGATCTATATCCACCCTGGTTGGAGGCTCCATGAGACCGAGCCCTACACCCCCAGGTCTATCTGGAAAGAAGCCACGGCAAGGATGGTAGAGGTCGTCCTCATCAAGGGGTTCCATTAACACCACCTCCTTTGTCATCCATACCCATCCACCTGTGTGTCTGCCTGTGTGCATGGGTGCCAGCCACCGGCATCACTTGTGTGTGTGTGCCAGCCATGCCTATCCACGTGTGTGTGCACATGCCAGCCACAGTCCATCCGTGTGCATGCATGTGTGCCGGCCGTAGTCCAGACTGTGTGGGTTTTGCTTTGGCACCAAACTGGGAATCCCAGAATGGGGCAGCTGTGGGACCACTGCCTTGTTCCCTTCATAAACAGCTGTTTCCTCATTTCATGCTGTGGCATGCTCAATACCTTAGAATCGTGAGTGTTGCTTAGTGGGACAAGTAATTGTGTTACTCCTTCCCCACCCACACTCTTCTTGGTATTTCTCACCAATGTGCAACTGGCATTACAGCACTGGATTGTTGCATGGGATTGCCCCAACACTGAAGCCCTTTTAGGTTCCCTGGCCCTCCTAGTGAATACAGTAGGACCCTTTCTGATCCTGTGACAGTAGGACCCTTTCTGATCCTGTGATAACCCCAAATGCCCCTACTACTCTTTCAAAGCCATGCAGGAGCCATGCTGAAATGACAGGTGTGATATCCAAATTGAATTGGATTAGCTCAAAAAGCCTTCGGGCCCGACTCCTCTCCCAATCTGTGACCTCTCCTCCAAGTGCCCGAGAGTGACTGAGCATCACACATTTGCGTGATGGCTTTCCTATTGGTGACCCGTAGCTTTGAAATACTCCATCCTTCCGACAACATATATCTGTGGATATTTGGAACGTGTGGCTTTGACCAATTTTGGGATCCCATAAATCTTAGAATATCAGAAGATGAATCAAGGACCCAATATTTTAACTCACTCATTTATTCGTTCATTCATCAGTCAGGATTCATTAAGGACACACTGTGTTAGGCACTGGAGCTCAACAATGAGCAGAGAAATGAGTCAAGCAATCACATTAATAACACGTCATTGCAAACTCGGATGCATGCTCTGAGGAAAGAAAAGAATAAGTTAGAGGGGAGTTTGTTACAAAGGAACTGCCCAGACTGAGCAGTCAGAGATGGTTTTTCACTAAGTGATGTTTGAGTGAGATCTCAAGGCAAAGCAGGGGCTGGCTAGAAGAAGGGGAGGTTGTGGTGGCATTTGATCATTCTAGATGGAAGACAGAGCGTGTGCGATGGCCTGTCTGCAAGAGCTGCCAGGGCGTGGGAGGAACTGAAAGGAGCTGGTGTGGTTGAACACAGAGAACCAGGGGCATTTGAATAAGGGCCTTATGGGCTTCTTATGGAATTGGAGTTTTTAAAAGAGCAATGGGGAGCCCCTGGGGGGCTTTAAACAGAGGTGCTAGGACCAGATATGCATTTTGGAAAGATAATCATAGATGCAGTGTGGGGATTAGATTGGAAGAGAATCTGACTAGATCCAAAGGGAAACCTTTCACCCTTTTCAGGGCAAGAGATGAACACAGCCTGGACTAAGGGGGTGGCAGTGGAGGCGGTGAACTACGGGTAGACTTATGAGATCTTGAGGAAGTAAAATGATTGGTGCTTGGAAATGCATTGGTTTGGGAGATGAGAATAAAGGAAATGATACGGATGATTTTCAGTTTTCTTGTTGGGCAACTTCCAGAATGGAGGTTGATGCCGTGCACGCCACTGGGACCTCGGAAGGGATCAATCACATGGAGCTGTCCGGGAGGGCTGGGAAGAAATCATAAGTCCACCATTGGACAATTAGGGCTTCAGTTGTCTTTGAGACCATTTAAGGAGAAGTCAAACAGGGAATTACCTTGGTGGAGGGAAGGGCAGGAACAGGGAGGAAACGAGAGAAGATATGGCCCTGGTGGACTTGCAGGTCTCTGTGAACCTCGATTTTCTGTCCTATTTCCCTTTTCTGGATGGTTCTGCTAGATGATGGGGTGGCTGTCCACTGTGACAAGCAGCAAGGGAGGCTCAAGTATCACGGGCAGGAGGAGAACAAGAACTAAAACTCCTCTTTAAAGATTGTGTGCAAAATAAGATTAAAAGTATAATTGTCCCTCCGTATCCATGGGGGCTGATTCCAGGACCCCCGCAGGTACCAAATTCCTCAAATGCTCACGTCTCTGATAAAATGGTGTCCTATTTGCACACAACCTGTCCACATGCTCTGTATACTTTAAATCATCTCTAGATTACTTATGATACCTCATAGAATGTAAGTGCCTTGTAGATAGTCGCTATACTATATGGTTTAGGGAATAATGACAAGAAAAAAGAAGCCTGTGCATGTTCAGTATGACACAAACATCCATTTTTTTCCCAGAATATTTTCAAACCGTGGTTGATTGTAGCCACAGATGTGGAATCTGCAGATACTGAAGGCTGACTGTCATATGTCCTTTGGAAACCTGAAATAATAGCATCACCTCTTGACAGTCTAGGACCTTTCAATGATCCAGCAATACTGATGAATTAGAGATGTAAATTCTTTTTTTAGTGTTTACAAGCATTCCGACTCATTAAGACTCTCTGACATGACCTAATGGCCTGGCTTGTTGGGAAAGATAGCCTGGCCTTTCCTAATATGAGGTGAAGACCTGTATAACTCCAAAGGAAGGTTCTTGGACATGTCCCTGATCACTTTTTGGCCCCTGCCTGAGGCCATTCATTAATGAGATTGTGCTGAGGAAGGAAAAGAATAGATTAAAGGAAATATCATAGATGTTTCCCTCACTCCCTGGGAGTGACTTCCTGGTCACTTTGAAGTTTAGGTGGTGGGGTATTTTCCAACACTAATAACCAATTATCTAATTCTCTAAACACCAACTGAGTGTTCAAAAATTTAATTTCGTTCCTGTGTTAGTTTGCTGAGGATGATGACCTCCAGCTCCACACATGCCTCTGCAAAGGGCACGATCTCATTCTTTTCTGTGGCTGCATAGTGTTCCATTGTGTATATGTACCACATTTTCTTTATCCAGTCTAACATTGATGGGCATTTGGGTTGATTCCGTGTCTTTGCTATTGTGAATGGTGCTGCAATGAACATATTTGTGCATGTGGTAAACTAACACAGGAACAGAAAACCAAATACTGCATGTTCTCACTTATAATTGGGAGCTAATGATGAGAACACATGGATGTATAGAAGGGAACAGCATGCAGTGGGGCCTATTGGAGGGTGGAGGATGGGAGGAGGGAGAGAAACAGGAAAAATAACTAATGGATACTAGGCTTAATGCCTGGGTGATAAAATAATCTGTATAACCAACCCCCATAACACACGTTTACCTGTGTAACAAACCTGCACATCCTGCACATGTATCCCTGAACTTAAAACTTAAAAAAAATTAATTCAATTCTGACACTAACCATCTGGAGTGAGCACAGACCCCACAGGTTTTAGGGCTCAGTCCCACAAAGCTGCACTTGCCCCTGATGGGGTTGCACATCCTGGGCTTCTAGTACTTCTGAACGACTGGCTATAAATTGAGAGTTCCCATGATGGTGGATGGAGGGTACATAGGATGAGGTCCTTAAGGGTCCGAAGCAAAGCAGCTGCTGCTCCTGTGGAGTTGGGGTGCAAGAGCCTCCTGGCACAAGAATGTGTTCACCAACCCAGAGGCTCTCTGAGCTCCATCATTTAGGAGTTTTTCTGGGGGTTTTGTTACATAGGTATGATTGATTTTTTTTTTTTTTTTTTGAGGCAGAGTCTCGCTCTATCGTCAGGCTGGAGTGCAGTGGCATGATCTTGGCTCACTGCAACCTCCGCCTCCTGAGTTCAAGCAATTCTTCTGCCTTAGCCTCCTGAGTAGCTGGGACTACAGGAACATGCCACCATGCCCAGCTAATTTTTGTATTTTTAGTAGAGACAGGGTTTCACCATGTTGGCCAGGATAGTCTCGATCTCTTGACCTCATGATCTGCCGGCCTTGGCCTCCCAAAGTGCTGGGATTACAGGTGTGAACCACCACGCCCGGCTGCAAGATGGATTATTAACTCAATCTCCAACTCCTTTCCTTTCCCCAGAGCTTGGAGGGCGGGGCTGAAAGTTCCAGGTTTCTAAGCAACATTTGGTCTTTCTGTGACTAGCCCCCATCCTGAAACCATCTAAGGGCCCACCAAGAGTCACAAAATTAGAACAAAGGTCACCTCCTCTCACCCCCATCCCTCAGGAAATTCCAGGGTTTTTAGGAGTTCTGTGTCAGGAACTGAGAAAGACCAAATATATATTATTATTATTATTATTATTATTTCGAGATAGGGCCTTGCTCTGTTGCCCAGGCTGGAGTGCTGCGATGCAATCTCAGCTCACTGTAACCTCCATCTCCCAGGCTCAAGTGATTCTCCCACCTCAGCCTCCCGAGTATCTGGGACCACAGGTGTATGCCACCATGCCTACCTAATTTTGCTTATTTTTCTTTTCTTTTCTTTCTTTTTTTTTTTTTTTTTTTTGACAGAGTTTCGCTCTTGTTGCCCAGGTTGGAGTGCAGTGGCACAATCTCGGCTCACCGCAACCTCTGCCTCCCAGGTTCCAATGATTCTCCTGCCTCAGCCTCCCATGAAGCTGGGATTACAGGCATGCACCACCATGCCTGGCTAATTTTGTGTTTTTAGTAGAGACAGGGTTTCTCCATGTTTGTCAGGCTGGTCTCGAACTCCTGACCTCAGGTGATCCCCCCTCCTCGGCCTCCCAAAGTGATGGGATTACAGGCGTGAGCCACCGCGCCTGGCTAATTTTGCTTATTTTTCATAGAGACATGGTCTCACCATGTGGCACAGGGTTGTCTTGAATTCCTGGGCTCAAGTGATTTGCCCACCTTGGCCTCCCAGAGTGCTGGGATTACAGGCCTGAGCCACTGTGCGTGGCCTATGCTTCTCATTATGGCACAGGTGGCTGGTCCACTCTGGAGGTGCTCCCTGGGTAGTGAGTGCACCCATGGGAATCCTAGCAGCGATTTGCAGCCAAATTCAGCAGCAGCTCTCTCTTGTCCCCTAGCAAACAGCAGCTTCTGGCCAGCACCCTTGCTTGCAGCAGCTGATCCTGTCCCTGCAGAGGGACTTACCTTCCCCAGACTCTGTCCAAAGCCGTTGGCTGGTCAGAAAGTTCTGAATCTGGACGGCTCAGGACTTGCCTAGTGAGAGTGTGTGGGGTAGGCAGGGGCCACATTCATGCTGCATGGTTATATCTGTGGCCAACGGCTGTCTAACAGAAGTAGGAATGCTTCCATTCCAAGAATAAGGGCGCTGCTCACCGTTCATTGAGCGTCTGCTTGGAGCCAAATATTGGCACACACACTTGCTAATCCTGAAGCCCTGGAGGAAGGCATGGGATCCCCCAGGTTGTAGGTGAGTTACTGGAGCTCCTAGAGGTTAGAAAACCTGCTCAAGGTCACAGAGACATCAAGAGGCAGAGTCAGGATTCAAACCCATGTCTGTCTGTCGGGATCCAATGTCTGCGTCCTTTCTTGGTGCATCCATATTCACGTGATGGGGACAGAAACCAGACGCAAGAGCTGATGATCCCTGGAGGCCAGCCAGACTCACACAGCAGTGGTTGACTTACCCCATAAACTAAACCAGGGGGACAATAGCCTAGAAATCCCCATGAGATTTCGTTCACGGTGTGGGCGATCTGAGGCGCAGTTGGCAGCCTTCACCAGTCAGACAAGATGCAGGGGACTTCCTCTGATTCACTAGTTCTCCTCCTGGTGTCTGTGGGACCCTGCGTGGAGACTTATGGGTCTTCAAGGATGCAAAATTTCCAGCCAGGAGAGCACCACATGGGCCTCTGTTCTCCCAAAGACACGGCCAATCAGGATAGCTGGGGAGGCCTCCAGGTGACAGCCTGGTAGGAAGTCCGCCAGCTGGTGTAGACAAGCCCAACTGTCCAGCATACAAACACTTAACCTCAACTCCCTTCGGCCCCCAAGGAGAAGGATGGGCTGCCCAGTTCTCTCCTGCGTCTGCTTCTCATGCTGCCTTTAATAGCACCTAACTCATTTCTTCAGCAAAAAAGACTGGTGAAGGGGAGGAACACAAACTGTCCCACTGGGCCAACTCTGTCTCTTTTATTCAAATCCACAAATGGGCCAGGCACAGTGGCTCATGCCTGTAATCCCAGCACTTTGGGAAGTTAAGGCAGGTGGATCACTTGAGGTAAGGAGTTCAAGATCAGCCTGGTCAACCCCGTCTCTACTAAAAATACAAAAATTAGTTGGGTGCGGTGGCGCGTGCCTGTACTGTTAGCTACTTGGAAGGCTGAGGCAGGAGAATCGCTTGAACCTGGGAGGCAGAGGTTGCAGTGAGCCCAGATTGTACCACTGCACTCCAGCCTGGGGGACAGAGCGAGATTCCCTCTCAAAAAAAAAAAAAAAATACACAAATGGTTCAATATTTGCTTAGACACCGGCACCTCTGCAAAGCCTTCTTCAGCACTAGGAGACCCCATACCTCCCTCCGTTCTCTGAACCCTACTTCCTAGTTGCACCATTGTCTTTTTAAAATACTAGGTGCTTAGGCAACCTTTCAGGGAGAAAAATAAATCAATCACCAGATGAGCATCCAACTTTAAAGTCCTTCCATCCCTCCAGGTTCTTTTTTGACCTCCCTGGGAGGCTTTACATGTATTTCCACATCTTGGGGAATCGTGTGCACATGTTGTTCTGTGATCTCCTTCTAGAAACCTTTATTTCAGAGGCACATTTCCATGTATGGACATCAGCTCCATGCCTGTTTTCAACCGGCTCTGCAGTGGTCTGCCATGCAAATATCTTGGGGTTTGCTTAGTCATTACAGGATTGCTGGGCACTGGGGTTGCTTCCAGCTCATTGCTATTATAAATAGTTGTGCTGCCTCCGGTTGCTTTTGCATTGAATCACCCACTGCTTAGCTGTTTAACTATTTCCTGGAGATAGTCCTAGCTCACGGAAGGTAGGGATGTGGTTTAACCTTTTGTATCCTGCCCACAGGAGTGCAGGGCTCTAAGAAGAGCTTTATAACAAACACGGTTGCCAGTCATGGTGGCTCATGCCTGTAATCCCAGCACTTTGGGAAGCCAAGGTGGGCGGATCACATGAGGCCGGGAGTTTGAGACCAGCCTGACCAACATGGAGAAACCCCATCTCTACTAAAATTACAAAATTAGCCGAGTGTGGGGGCACATGCCTGTAATCCTGGCTACTTGGAAGGCTGAGGCGGGAGAATCACTTGAACCCAGGAGGCGGAGGTTGCGGTGAGCTGAGATTGTGCCCTTGCGCTCCAGCCTGGGCAACAAGAGTGAGACTCCATCTCAAAACAAAAACAGAAACAAGCAAAAACAAAAAGAAAAAACAAAACAAATAAAAAAACATGGTTAGCGATAGACTGCACTCTTGCCATGTGCCAGACCCTGGGGTAAGTGCCCTGCACATATCATCTCATTTAATCCACATAGCCGCTCCACACAGTAGGTGCCACTGTGATTCTCATTTTATCAAGGAGGAACTAGCGCTTAAGATGATCAGATGCTTTCCCCAGAGCTGCATAGTCAGTAGAAGGTGGCAGGTGGCGCTGGCTGAGGCCACTGACTCCACACACCCCTGCTCAGCCTGTCTCATGGAATGTCACTGGGACCGGCAGATGGCCCCTATAGCCCTTCCAGTGCACTCCTGGCTGGTCCTAGGCTGAGGCTGGGCAGTCTTTTAAATTTATTTATATACTTTAAAATTGATTTATTATTCATTTATTTATTTGAGATGGAGTCTCACTCTGTTGCCTAGGCTAGAGTGCAGTGGTGTGATCTCAGCTCACTGCAACCTCCGCCTCCTGGGTTCAAGCAATTCTCCTGCCTCAGCCTCCCAAGTAGCTGAGGCTACAAGCACGCACCACCATGCCTGGTTAATTTTTGTATTTTTAGTAGAGATGGGGTTTCACTATGTTGGCCAGGCTGGTCTCGAACTCCGGACCTCATGATCTGCCTGCCTTGGCCTCCCAAAGTGCTGGGATTACAGGGGTGAGCCACCACACCCGGCTTTATTTATTATTTATTTATATGCAGGATCTCACTCTGTCACTCAGGATAGAGTACAGTGGTGCAATCTCAGCTCCCTGCAGCCTTGACCTCCTGGGCTCAAGCGATCCTCCCTCCTACCTCAGCCTCCTGAGTAGCTGGGACCACCGGTGTGCACCACTACACTTAGCTAATTTTTAAGTAATTCATCATAGAAACTGGATCTTGCTATGTCTCCCAGGCTGGTCTTATACTCCTGGGCTCAAGCGATTCTCCCTCCTCAGTCTTCCCAAAGTGTTGGGATTACAGACATGAGCCACCATGCCCGGCCTGGGCAGATTTCTTGGCTTGCAGCCTTCTAAGAATGTTCAAGATTTGCCCCATGCAGAATCACATGATTGAAAGTTACTTGTTTGCCTGTGCTGCTAATCCCATGTGGAAGACCATCTTCGAGTGCCTGCACCTGCTTGCTCCCAAGCTCCGTGTCTGCCATGTGAGACATCTGTCACTGTCACACCAGGCTCCAAATGGACTCAGCATTTCCATTCCAGCTCCTGGGTCCCAGACAATGTTTTCTGAACAGAAGAGCCCGTCTTCCTCTCATACCCAGTGAAGGGAGAATGGAGAAGAGGGCAGGGTTCTGCTTGCAGGGCCCTTTGCACTTCAAATATTTTAGAGGAAGGGGATTGCAGATGCACCCTCTGCCAAGGAAGCTTTGAGGGCCAGCATCACACAGCCCTGTGGTGAATGAGAGCTGGCAGGGTGATAGTCTGCGAGGAAGGAAGGATGGAGCTCCGACCTCTTTGCTTTCTGAAAGTTCTGCTGAGATAGTTGGCTCCACGGCCCTGGTAGGGCTTGGGTAGCTGCTGTGGCTGAATCAGTCCTCCGTCGTCACCTGCTCGGTGCCATGAAATGGAAAAGCGGTCTCTGCCCACCTTGTTCCTCCAAATAAGCCCATCCTAATCACACTTATCATGCTCCTTCCATACCCTGAGAAAAAATGGCCTCGCAGCAGACGTTTGAAGGCATCGGGACTGGAAAAGTCTTTCAAATGGCACCTGATTTGGCTACATGCCTGCAGACAGGTGAAAGTTAGTGCCTCCGTTTCACAGGTGAGGCCATTGAGGTTCCGAGAAGTCAATCAATGATGTGATCATGCTCACACATCCCAGCAGCGACCGAATATGTAACATTCATACACTGTGGAATAGAAACCTACTGATTATCAAATGTCTTTTATTTTATTGTGATTATTACTTTTTCTTTTTGAGACAGAGTCTCACTCTGTCACCCAGGCTGGAGTGCAGTGGTGTGATTATAACTCACTGCTGCCCTGAACTCTGAGGCTCAAGTGATCCTCCCACCTTGGCCTCCTGAATAGCTGGGATCACAAGCATGCAGCACTACTCCTGACTAATTTTTGTAGAGATGGAGAGGAGGTCTCGCTATGTTGCCCAGGCTGGTCTTGAACTCCTGGCCTCAATGATTCTCCCACCTGGGCCTCCCAAAGGGCTGAGATTACAGGCGTGAGCCACCATGCCTTGCCTCGGATGTCTTTTCTTTCTTTCTTTCCTTTTTTTTTTTTTTTTTTCTTAAGGCAGAGTGTCCCTCTGTTGCCTAGGCTGGAGTACAGTGGCTCGATCTTGGCTCACTGCAACCTCCGCCTCCCAGGTCCAAGGAATTCTCACGCCTCAGCCTCCTGAGTAGCTGGGACTACAGGCGTGCACTAGGACACCTGGCTAATTATTGTAGTTTTAGTAGAGATGGGGTTTTACCATGTTGGCCAGGCTGGTATTGAACTCCTGGCCTCAAGTGATCAGCCTGCCTCAGCCTCCCAAAGTGTTGGGATTACAGGTGTGAGCTATTGTACCCAGCCCCAAATGTCTTTTTAAAAATAGCATAATTTTTATAATTAGAAAAGTAGTACATTCCCATTTTAGAAACTGTAGAAAGAATACAAGGAAAGGAAAATAAAAACTGTGATAACTATATGTGTTTTGTTGTATATCATGCCAAACTTTTCATAAATATTTCCTTAGCTGATCAGTTTCAATTCTCTATTATTATAAGCAATGCAGGGATTAACATTTTGGGAGTAGAGCTTTTTCTGTATTTTGTGAACTTCCATAATCTAGATTTTCCAGAAGTGGAATGACTGGGGAAAATGACATAAGCATTTCCAGTTCTCATGGCAGATGCTGTCTAATTGCTTTTCAGAGGAGTCAATGCCTGCGACACCCCTACTGACAGTGCCTGTTCACCCCACCTTCTACCATTTGAGTGCAAATTAGCCGAGTGTAGTGGTGCACACCTGCAGTCCCAGCTACTCGAGAGGCTGAAGTGAGAGGATTGCTCAGGCCCAGGAGTCGTCGAGGCTGCAGTGAGCACTCTATCCTGGGTGACAGAGCAAGATCCCGTCTCAAACAACAACCACAACAAAACAAATAAATAACTTAAAAAGCCTGCCCAGGGTGGTGTTTGACATAATAGACAACAAAACACATATAGTTATCAAAAGCATGTTTACAAAGATCTCTTAATTACCAGAGAAAATGCTTATAACATTAAGTGAGAAAAGTCAGCTACAGAAATTTTTATGTAAAGGAACAAAATTCTGTGAAAATATATGCATGAAGATTATATAATATACTCAAGTGTTGACATTAGGTTCTCTCCAGGTGGTGAAATTAATAAACTTAATAAAATGATCGAAGTCCATCAACATCTTCCATCATGGTTTCCTCTATGACATCTATCTTTCTTAGTCACTTAATTGTTAATAGCTAATTTATCGAGTGTTTCCTCCACACCAGACTCTGCTAAGCACTCCTGTCCCTGGGTTCCCCACCACCAGTCCTGAATGCCAGGGGTAAGTTTGGGGGCAGGCCTGGGCCACTCTTCCTGACGTGATCTTCATTCCTGGTTCTGGGCGAGGAACCCCCGAGGAACTTCCCACTTGGCTGCATGACAGTGAAGTCAAGGGGTAAACCTGCCAGGGCCAAACCAGTGAAACCAGCATGCAACCTTCTTTTCTGCCAAAAGCATCCAGCTCCACAAAGGGTTGAACTCTGTGGTGGGCCAAGCTCCCTGTGCGAGATTAAGAGAGAATAAAACATCATTCTTTCCGTCAAAAGCTTACCAACTAGTTGAGGGGTGGCAGTAAATACACAGATGACTGTTCTATAAAGTGGAATGCAGGAAGGGCCATAGCAGATGTGAGATTGGAGGACCTTGGACACTCAGAGTAGGATGTGACAGCTGAAGGGCTCCATGGACGAGGCACAACAACCTCGCCAAAGGGCGAGGAGATGGCAGGAGGGGACCCCAGGCAGAAGGCCTAGGGCAGCCCAAAGGATGGAAGGTGTTGGAGGAGCCATGGGACATTCCAGTGGGAATGAGGAAGGTGGATCTGAAGGGCAGTGTTTGCCAAGCTCAGGGTCTGCCCTTGGTGTGGGCTGTGGAACTGGAGGTTGTGTCCACTGTTCAGAGGGGGATGATGACAAAAGCCCATGGGGATAGAGGGGGATCTCAGCTTCAGGTAAGCAGTGAAGAGGCTTGAACTAGGGAGATGGATGTGAGAATGGAAGCCAAATGACAGATTTGAGTTAACAGAGATGGAGTTGACACTACTAGATGATGGAGTGATGCAATCGTTCCTGGTAGCTTAACTCCCCACCTCCTCTTTCCTTGGCCCCCAGGTCAGCCAGGCACAGTCCCACTGGCTCCACCTCTGTAACACGTCCTGAGGTCATCGGTTCCCTCTAGCTCCAAGGCCACCACCCCATCATGGCTTGTCCACTTCACTGCATTCACCTCCAACAGACCTCCCAGCTTTCCTCATGGGCACTCTAACATCTCCTCCTCACTGTGGCCAGAATCAGGGGGTCCTTGTGATTTGTCATCTGAATGAAAACATTTTTGTAAGTGGAAGGGGGCACGGAAGATAATGACAGCAGGCAAAAGACATAAACTAGGACTGTCCTGAGCAAACATGGACACATGGACTCCCTAGCCAGAAGAATCATCCACAAACCGAAGTTACACCACATATCACTCCCCTGCTTAATGGCTTCCCTTTGCAGTTAGAACAAAGCCCTGCATGTCCTCACCCAAGGTCCCTTTCCCAATCTCACCTTCTTCTCCCTCTTGCATCCTTTCCCCTGTGCTCTGGACACACAGTCCTTTCAGCTCCAAGAACTTCCACTTGTCAATCCTGCTGCCTCTATGCCCTCCCCCGATTCAGGTCTCCTCCACATGGTGTCTCCCCAGACAGGCTTCCATGAACTTGATGGTGACTCTCTCCTTTCCCTAGTCCATTCTCTGACACTCATCACTGTCTGAAAGTAAGTTATTTATGGACTTCTGTTTGAAGCTCCAACATGCAAAGAGCTTGGGAGTCATCACTCTTGTCCTCACAACAAGAAAGAGCTGAACAAACAGAAAATCGATGACTTTTTGGAAGCACCCATTGGAGAACTGAGCTTGCAGGGCAAACTACTATCCTGAAATCTTGAAAGACAGATAAATCCAGAGTCAGAGCCAAGATCTACTGACCTAGAACAGAAACCACTGGACTCATAAACTGGTAGAAACACTTAAGTGATTATCTTAATGAATCTGGAGGCTGAGTGTGGAGTAGTGTGAGAACGACAAACACCTGGGGACTGCAGTCTTGATGGGGCCTCTCACACTTTTTTGGGCTTTACCTCCAGAAACCCTACCAAGTTTTCATGGTGAAGATCCAAGATGGCATCTTGGATGGAAGAGTAATTCTTGTGAAATATACCTACAGCATTCTCCAGAACAAAGGCCTACCCTTTGGGGAAAAGGCTTCACCAGAGCCTTGTTCCAAAGCCATGGGGGAAGGACATCCTTCTCACCCCACACCCCTCTAGCTTCCCTGCCTTACCTAAGGTGGGTGGAGGTATATACAAGAAGAAACACTTGGGTGTCACAGGCCAGGGTCACAGGGCCACTAAAAGCCTGAGATTTAATTGGAAGATTATAGAACTCTTCCCACTCCCCTACATATTACCACCACAGCAACAGGGCTGCATATAATTATAGTGAATTACAGCTGAAAGAACTTTGAGACAGAGACTCTCTTTGAGGAGGAGTATGTAGGGAAGCCTGAGGTCAAAAGGGGAGAGAAAAAACACAAACAAGGACATTGGAGGAATTAAAAGGCTCTGGCACCTTTAGTTTTTACAGAAAACACTAAACAAAAAGACCAACTTCTAGCCAGATTCTCATAAATCCTTACATAAAACGTCTATTTACCTCAGTTCCTATTACCTAATACAACTTGTCCAGCTTTCAACAAAAACGTACAAGTTCCACCAAAATAAAAAAAGAAGTCACAAGAGACAAAGCAATGATCTAAACCAGACTCAGCTATAACACAGATGTTAAAAATTATCAGGCAGGACACTTAAAGTAACTATGATTAATGTGTTAAGGTCTCTAATGGAAAAACTAGACAACATGCAAGAATACATGGGTAATGTAAGCAGAGAGATGGAAAACAGAGAGATAAAACCAAAAGGGAAATGCTAGAAATTAAAAAAACATAATAACAAATGAAGAATGCCTGTGATGGGTTCATCAGTATAATCAACATGGCTGAGGAAAGAATCAGTGAGCTGAGAATGTTGAAAGAAAATTCCCAGACAGAAATATTACAACAATAAAGAAACAACAAAAAATACAATGTCCAAGAACTGTGGGGCAATTACAAAAGCTGTAACATGCACAGAGTTGGAATACTAGAAAGAGAAGAGAAAGAGAATGGAGCAGAACAAATATTTGAAATAATAATGGCAGAGGGCCTTCTAATATTAATGACGTATACCAAACCACAGATCCAGAAAGTTCAGTGAAATTAAATTAGCTACCTTTGTGTTTGTTGCCTAATTGCAGCTTTAGTACCCTCCAATCCATTTTCTACCCTTCAACTTGAGTGGTCTTTATCAACAAAAATATTGATTTTATTTTCTAATTTCAGACGCTTCAATGGCTCCTTATTGCCTTAAGGATAAAAATCCCAATTCCCCAGCATGGCAAAGGAGATAGTTCACTATTTAATCCTCTGTTCTGGCCAGTCTCAATGCCTGCTTCAGTCTCAAGACTGGTTCCTCTCTGCCCTCAGCTGTTTGGAATTATTAGCAGTTCTGTGGAGGGGCCATCAAAAGCCTTTGGGATCTGTGAGGCACAGCGGCTCAGGCCTGTAATCCCAGTGCTTCGAGAGGCTGAGGAGGGAGGACGGCTTGAGCTCAGGAGTTCAAGACCAACATGGGCAACATAGCAATACTTTGTCGCTACAATAAAAAAAAAAAAAATAGGCTGAGCATGATGGCTCATACCTGTAATCCCAGCACTTTGGGAGGCTGAGGTGGGAGAATCACTTGAGTCCAGAAGTTTGAGACCAGCCTGGGCAACACAGCAAGATCCTATATCTAAAAACAAACAAACAAACAAAAAAACTTAAAAAAAAATTTCAGGCATGGTGGTATGTGCATGCCTGTGGTCCCAGAACTTGGGAGGTTGAGGTGGGAGAATAGTTTCAGCCTGGGAAGTTGAGACTGCAGTGAGCTGTGCTTGCACCACTGCACTCCAGCCTGGGCAACAGAGTGAGACTGTCTTAAAAATAATAATAGCAATAATTTTAAAATTAGCTTGGAATGATGGTGCATGCCTGTAGTCCCAGCTACTCAGAAGGCTGAGGCAGGAAGATCACTTGAGCCTGGGAATTTGAGGCTGCAGTAAGCCATAATTCCATCACACCTGGGTGACAGAGCAAGACGCTGTCTCGAAAAAGAAAAAAAAAAGCACCTTTGTGCTGTTTTCTCCTGCTTTCTTCTCCTCCCCTTTCCTTTGTCACACAATATTTTAACTGGCTGTTTATATATATCCCTCTCCTGACAGAATGTAACTCCCCAAGAGAAGTGTTAATTATTTACAACTTGGAAGTGAGGCATAAAGATGATTACATGCCTCTACCTGTGCATTATCCAACACGCCTGCCTACAGGTACCTGACTCTCTAGGGAATATTGTCTTTTCTGATTTACAGTTTACTATCGATCATGCCTAGACTCTAAAGTTCCATGTTAACTTATAGAAAACTGATAAACTATAGATGATTTTTTTTCCAGTAGAGGTGTAAACGATTTCTGGCCAGTAGAAAATCATAACTGTGTGTGTTACAGTTTTATTACCTTGTAGGATGTTAGCCAATTTTGAATGTCATTTTAAAATTGTATTCCATCATCCATCTACTGTCTCCCTCTGTATACATAAGTATCTACGTGTCTGTGTATGTGTATATTTTCCCTGGCTTCTTCAGAACTAATGTTACTATTCTGTCAGCTCCATCATTATCGATTTACTGATTTAAATAAGTCATTGGCACAGGCCAGGGCAGCTGAGGAAGTGGGATTGCTCAGCAAACTTTAAACGAGAGCCTGTCTCAAGGAGTGTGGTCCAGTCAGCAGGTTCGAGGTGCAGTGCCTTCTGGATTCACCACACCAGGGGTCCCCAACTCCCAGGCCCTTGACTAGTACTGATCCATGGCCTTTTAGGAACTGGGCCACACAGCAGGAGGTGAGTGGCTGGCCAACGAGCAAGCAGTACCACCTCAGCTCCACCTCGCATCAGATCAGCCACAGCATTAGATTCTCATAGGAGCACGAACCCCACTGTGAACTGCGCATGTAAGGGATCTAGGTTGCACAGTCCTTATGAGAATCTAATGCCTGATGATCTGAGATGAAAGTTTCATGAAACCACTCCAGACCCTCTCCCCATCCATGGAAAAATTGTCTTCCATAAAACCTATCCCCAGTGCCAAAAAGGTTGGGGACTGCTGCACTACACTTTTCGTGCCAAGCCAGTGACAGAGTCCAGAGGGTCCTGGGCCTGGCCATTTCTGACCACTTCCTCCAAGGGACGACTGCTAGGGCTCCCTGGGGGCTGGTCAGACCTTCTCAGAGCTGTCCCTCACTCAGAGGCTCTTTCTTCCCCATTCTCCTTCCTTCCTCTCTCCTTTCCTGGACGCTGCCAGTGAGGCCCTGCGGCTGAGTTACTCCCCTGGCCAGGTGTGGGTGGAGGAGGGCAGTCGTGGTCACAGCCACAGGCTGAGTGGGAAGGGAGCTGGTTTCTTCAGGCCCTTGGAAAATCGGGGAGAAACTGGTAAGAAATTCTCCCATAGCCTTGACAGGTAGAAAATCTCTGAAAACCGGTATTTAAAATTATATTTCTCATCATGCCATTTTCTCTGCTTGGTAATTCAGGAAGTTGAATAGATGATTATGAATCATCCCCAAGTGTGGCTAATTAAATATTTGATCAATAGAATTTAGTGCTTTTCATCCGCAGAGAGCTTTCCTGACATTAACTAATTGAGCCAAAGAAAGGTATCACCTTCATTCTGTAGATGGCAGAGCTGGCAAAGGGAAGAGGTTTAAAGAAGCCCGCAAAATAAAAAAATTAAAAATTAAAAAGCGAGTGCATGCAGGCGGAGGCAAGCCTGGCTAAGAGGAACTGTGGGTCTGCAGACTCCCACCTTGGGCACGTTCATGTCACTGCAGAATTTATCACTGCTTGCATCAGGGCAATGGGAACATTCCCAGCTCAGCCCATCGTAGAGTTCAGGTTCCTTGAACTGGAAACAAATGAGCCGGATGGAGCTGGAGTTGGCGCCTGGGGTCTTTAGGGGAAGGTCTTGGCCCAGTCCCGTGCCTAAGAGCAGAGGCTTCCTCTGCGGATCCTGACTGGGAGGCTGGAGGCGGTGCTGGAGTTGGAGCCTTGGCTTCTGCGGTGAGCAACAGCGCCACCTGCTGACCACAGCCTTCCCTCAGCGCGGCTGCCCACCGCCAGATGCAAAGGTTTCTCCTTTGTCGCTTCCGTATTTCCTTCCCTGGCCAGTCCCTGCATTTCCTTTCCTGGCTTCTCCAGCTGGAGGGAGGCAGCTGACAGGTTATAGCAAACGTGATAGAAATCTGTTAGAGAGACATTCGGATATTCACAGCAAACATCTCCCCCTAACCGTATCACCCCTGGATAAAATTAGTGTTCATGAGGAAAGGTCTCATTCCCAGGCAGGTCTTGTTCCTCAGCTTCCATTGGAATGGGTCTCTTACCAACGATGGGAGGATGAGGAAGAACTGAATGTCGGAGACCCTCCTCGCTGAAAGGCACAGCAGGTGCCTCTCGGGGCTGCCTGCGAGGATGTGATGAAATCATGCAGAGAAAGCAGCCGGTTATGGCGGGGCCTGCGATTCTTCTCCCGCCCTTACCTAAGGCTCTCCCTAAAGCAGGAGGTGACGTCGGGCGCCAGTTTACCTCCGTTATTCAGCAATAATCAGGTACAGGGGAATGCGGACAGCCACATCTGGGCGCCATCCTTAAAGAGCCTCGCCGCACCCAGCTCGCCTTGCCACACCCAGCTCTGTTATCTTAGCCGAGTCCCGTAACTTTCGTATGCCTTGGTCTTTTGTTTATGACATGCCCAATCTATCTCCCAGGGCCATTCAAAGATTTTTTTAAGAGTCAAAATCTAAAAAAAATAATAATTTAACATAGCAAGATTCCAAAACTTTCCATATTTTCAATGCAACAGAACAATTTCGTTTCCCGAGCAGCTTATAAGATCAGAGCAGCATTTGGTGGAGCTGCCTCATGGTTACTGATATCTACCAAGAAACGGCACTACTGTGTAGGAAACCCAAGTCCGCCATTTTCCAAGTGCCATGTTGTTTGCTGGAGATTTCAGAAATATCTTTACATGAAGATCAGATGAAGGGAGGGTGTAATAGAGTCAGCACCTCTAATGGTTTCAACATCAAGGTCCAAGATAGAAGTGCTAGCGCAGGGCACAGGATACTATGAAACCAGCCCCAGTCCTGGAAACACCCCGGGTCCCATGAGAAAGGGGCGCACTAGGCCTGGGGATCCTGCGGACCAGAGGAGTCAGTCGCAAGTGCTGTTGCTGGGTCATCCCCACAGCTGAAGAGCCTCTTAGCCGGGGTCCCCTGGCCCGTCCATGTCCAAGTCCACTTTCCTTCTGTGCACCCTCACCTCAGCCTCGAGGCCCTACTTGCTATGCCCTTATCCTGCCTGTGCCACACGTGGGAGACTGGGTGCACCTCTCCTATCCCTCTCCTCCTTCCAGATCTTCTCTTCGGAGCTGATGGCTGAAGGACTGATGTCCAGTTGCAGTGAGAAATCCTGCGAGTCCTTCAAGACCGACTCAGAGGACACCTCCTCCCAGAAGCCACCCTGATCCCTTCCCCTCCCTCCCACCTCCAGCCAGAAGTCCCTCCTGTGGACACGATTAGTTTCCTTGGGCTGCTATGACAAAGTACCACAAATTGGAGTGCTTAAACAACAGAACCTTTATTGTCTCGCAGCTCTGGGGGGCGGAAGTCTGAGATCAAGGTGTGGGCAGGGTTGGTTTCTTCTGAGGCCTCTCTTCTGGGCTTTCAGAGGGCCGTCTTCTCCCCGTGCATCTGCACACGGTCTTCCCTCTGTGCACACCTGTCTCCACTTCCAAATTTCCCCTTCATATAAAGACACTAGTCAGATCGGATTAGGCCTACCCTGAAAACCTCATTTAACTTAATTACCGAGGATCTCCAAATAAGATCACATTCTGAGGTACTAGGGGTTAGAACTCCAATCTTTTTTGGGGGAGTGGGTGAGGGGGAAAAAGTGGGGCACAATTTCACCCAGAACAGATTCTTGTTGCATTGCTATTATTATTATTATTTTTAGAGACAAGGTCTCACTGTGTCGCCCAGGCTGGAGTGCAGTGGTGCAATAATAATTCACTGCAGTCTTGAACTCCTGGGCTCAAGTGATCCTCCCGCCTCAGTCTCCCAAGTAGCTGGGACTACAGGTGCACCCACCATGATTGACTAATTTTTAAATATTTTTATAGAGATGGGGGTCTCACTATGTTGCCCAGGCTGGTCTCAAACTTCTGGTGTCAAGCCATCCTCTTGCCTCAGCTTCTCAATGTGCTGGGATTACAGTGTGAATCACCATGCCTGGCCCCGCATCATTATTTATGCTTCTTGGTGAATTATCATTATTTTTGCCTCCCCAGAAATGCAGATCCCTTGGAGCATCAGAGCCTAGATATAAGGTGTATTTGTGTTCTGTTGACCCCTAAGCTAAGTACCCACTCAATAAATAATTGAATGAACAAGTAGTAAATACAAGTATTCATGAATGAATGTTGACCACTGCAAATAATGAGGGGTCTGGAATGTGCAAGATGATACTAGAAATAGACTTCAGCAGATGCTGTGGCTGTCATGATAACTGTATGTGAATCTGTGGAAAGACCTCATCCAATCAAAAAAAAAATCTTCCCCACTGGGACCTCAAATGTCCTCACTGGCAAACGATGCTCCCTGCTGTATCTTTGCAGTTCCTGATTTTAATAATGGAATGGTCTCCTTCAGGAAGGAAGCATGGAGGGTGAGCGTGGAGGAAGAAAGGAAGTCATAAGGAGAGGCAGGGTCCTGCTGCATCGTCATCTTTTAGGACAGGCTCTGACACTAACCAAGTCCTGCAATCCCAAATGCACTCTTTTCGCCGTTTGCTGTCTTCCATCTGCAGAAACCACAACTAAAAATTAGGCTTGTTTTATTTTTCTTTGCTTCCATACGGGCTCTTGGTCACTAGTTGCTCAATATTTCTTTTTTTTTTTTTTTTTTTTTTTTTGAGACAGGGTCTCACTTTGTCGCCCAGGCTGGAATGCAGTGGTGCAATCGCAGCTCACTGCAGCCTCAACCTCTTGGGCTCAAACAAGGTTCCCACCTCAGCCTCCCTAGTAGCTGGGACTACAGGCACGTGCCACCACACCTGACTAATTTTTTTATTTTTTGTAGAAACAGGGTTTCACTACATCGCCCAGGCTGGTCTCAAACTCCTGGGCTCAATCCATCCTTCCACGTCAGCCTCCCAAAGCACTGGAATTATAGGCATGAGCTGCTGCACCCAGCAAATATTTCTTTAGCCTTATGGAGCTAACAAATCGTGTTCCAGCCATTTCAGGATGAATGCTAAAACGGTGTTCAGATGGTAAAGTTGGACTTAATTCGGTGAGATTTAATAATAGACAATTTATGTCAATTTCCATGTAATACAAGTCAGTTCCAATATATCCGTTAAGAGACTTCCAGAACCCCATGGTGTCAGATGTGAAGAACAATCCCCACAGCTCTGCTGAGGCTGGGAGGGCGCTGGGGCTGCGGCGTCCTCCACGCTGCCTTCCTTTCTGCTAGCTTGCATTCGCTTCTGCTCCTGCGGCTTCCTTTCCAATCTCAGCTGCGCGACAAAAGCTCAGTGAAGGCCAGTTCAGTATTAGAAACAAGGGATGCTGGTCTGTTAATCTTTCTTCTCTATTAGTCCCCAAGGATCAGCTTTAGACACTGTGAAACCAGTGGGGCATTTCCATACAGGCTCCACACTCACAGCACATCCACGGTACTGATGGTAGGAACAGAAGCCTCTGATGCTTTTCCCCTGGCAGGTCCATCTTTCTGATCTAATCCTCGGGGTGCATCCATTGTCAGAGGTCTGGAGCAGCCCAACATCCTTTCTCTGGGGAGAACAGCAAATGCATGCAGTGCAATGTATTTACTTTTCAAAAAGAGGAAGGCTTCTTTGGGCCAAATGCCCTACCAATATAGTTAATTCTCAGTTATTTGCATTTGAATTACCTTGATGTTTTTGCATTTGAATTACCTTGATATTTTTGAAAATAGAGCACTGTACTTTTTTTAAGAGACAGGGTCTTGCTCCGTTGCTCTGGCTGGAGTGCAATAACAGGATCACAGCTCACTGCAGCCTCTACCTCCTGGGCCCCAGTGATTCTCCCGCCTCAGCCTCCTGAGTAGCTGAGACGAAAGGCACGCCCCCGCCATGCCCAGCTAATTTTTAAATTTTTTGTAGAGACAGGGTCTCACTACGTTGCCCAAACTGATCTTGAACTCCTGGCTCAAGTGATTCTCCCTCCTCAACCTCTCAAAGCACTGGGATTATAGGCGTGACCACTGCACCTGGACTTGCACTGGTACTCTTTATTGACTTCTTGGTAATTGTCCCCCTTTACTAGTGGCTACATGAGTTCAGAAAGGATTTGCACAGAGGCTTGTTTTGAAACGTATGTGCTTTATTCTGGATCTGAGATCAAGAAAGACCTGTGAAAATGAATGCCAAAGTCTCTCTCTGGGCCGTGGCTTGATTGTGCTTACCCTCAGGGAGGAATGAGGAATGTCTGAGGATGGTGGGGTAGGGGCCCCGGGCCAAAAATCCCCAATCCCTGGGCCACAGACCAGCAGTATTGGTCTGTGGCCTGTTAGGAACCGGGCTGTGTGGCAGGAAGTGAGCGGTGAGCCAGAGAAGGAAGTTCATCTGTATTCACAGCGGCTGCCCATCAGTTGCATTACTACCTTAGCTCTGCCTCCTGTCAGATCCACCCCAGCATAGGAGGTTCTCATAGGAGCACGAACTGTATTGTAAACTGCGCGTGTGAGGGATCTAGGTTGCACGTTCCTTATGAGAATCCCATGCCTGATGATCTGTCACTGTCTCTCATCATCCCCCAGACGGGACTGTCTGGTTGCAGGAAAACAAGCTCAAGACTCCCACTGATTCTACTTTATGGTGAGTTGTATAATTATCTCATTGTATATTACAATGTAGTAATAAAAGAAATAAAGTGCACAGTAAATGTAATGCGCTTAAATCATCCTGAAACCATCCCCCACCTGCTGCCCATGCATGATAAAATTGTCTTCCATGAAATCCGTCCTTAATGCCAAAAAAGTTGGAGACCGCTGCCCTGGGCAATCCTCAATTTAGGTCTTCATCACGTGCCTCCTCGGATTTCAAAGCCTCACACACACGTAAGCAAACATCCAAGGACTAGTGTCTACAGCCCATTGTTAACAGAAAAATTAAGAGGCAGAACACAGTTTTTCTCTTTATTTATTATTATTATTATTATTTTTTTGAGACAGAATTTTCACTCTGTCGCCCAGGCTGGAATGCAGTGGCGTGATCTCAGCTCACTGCAACCTCAGCCTCCTGGGTTCAAGCAATTCTCCTGCCTCAGCCTCCCGAGTAGCTGGGACTAGAGGTGCATACCACCATGCCCAGCTGATTTCTTTTGTGTTTTTAGTAGAGTTGGGGTTTTACCATGTTGGCCAAGATGTTCTCAATCTCCTGACCTTATGATCCACCTGCCTCGGCCTCCCAAAGTGCTGGGATTACAGGCATGAGCCACCACTCCCAGCCTCTCTTTATTTTTTAAGAGACAGAGTCTTGCTCTGTTACCCAGGCTGGAGTGCAATGGCACAATCATAGCTCACTGCAGCCTCAAACTCTTAGGTTCAAGTGATCCTCCCACCCCAGCCTCATGAGTAGCTGGGACTACAGGTGCACAAGTTTTCTTTAAAAAAAGACAAGCATACGCATTTATGTTAGTAGATGTAAAGACAACTCTAGAAGAATATAAACCAGATTATTAAAGTACTTGTATTTGGGAAGTGGGATTATCTATGATTTTCAATTTATAGATTATATATCCTTGTAATGTTTGCATTTTTTACATAGATCAGTTGTTACTACTTTTTAAAATTGCTTTCTTGAGGCATAATATGTATATGCCATAAAAGACACTCATGTAATTGAATAAGTTTTATTATTTTTTTTTCTTTTTTGGAGATAGGGTCTCACTTTGTTGCCCAGGCTGGAGTGCAGTGACGTGATCATAGCTCACTGCAGCCTAGAGCTCTTGGGCTCAAGTGATCCTCCTGCCTAAGCCTCCTTAGTAGCTGGGACTACAGGTGCGAACCTCCATGCCTGACTAAAATTTTTTTTGTAGAGACGGGGTCTCTCTGTGTTCCCCAGGCTGGGCTTGAACTCCTGAACTCAAGGGATCCTCCTGCTGTGGCCTCATAAAGTGCTGGGATTACGGGAGTGAGCCACTGTGCCCAGCATCAGTAAGTTTTAATCCTTCATAGAGTTGTGCAACCATCACCACAATCCAGTTTTAAAACATTTCCATCGCCCCAAAAAGATCATTCATGCCATTTGCAGTCAACCTCCACTCCCATCTCCAACCCCAGCAACCACTAATCTTGCTGTGTGCACAGATTTGACTTTTCAGGAAGTTTCATATAAAAAGAATCAAACAATATGTGGCCTTTTGCATCTGGCTTCTTTCACTTAATGCTTTTGAGGAGTATCCATGTTGTAGTGAGTATCACGTGTACATCATGTATACGCAGGAATATCTGTCCCTTTGCCGTCGGGGTGGACGCCATCGCATGCAGGTCCTGCATTTTGTTTTTCTGTTTCTCAGTTGATGATCATGTGGGTTGTTTACAGGTCTGGGCTATTATGAATAATGCCACTATGAACGTCTGTGTCCAGTTCTCTGTGTGGACACACACAGCTAATTTTATAATTTAAAAAAACAGAACAAAAAGACCAAAATGAATTCTGGAACTGTTTCTGGAATACGTTTCCTTTTACCAAAATGGGAATTCTAAGAATGAGGCAGGAAATGTAAAGTAGGAGAGAAAGAAGTGGGCTCACAGCAGCCTTTTCCCTCCTCGGATTCGGGAACAAAGAGGCAGGATTGTCCCACTCTGGAAGTGACTCATATTCGCACAGTTCATCCAAAGCTTCGGAACATACTCCACATCCCATCTGCCCCGCAGCACCTCTGATATCTATCTCAACCCAAACACCCACCCGTCTCATGAGTCCCTTAGTTCAAGGGCAGCACATTAAGGACATCCCACTTCCCTGCCCCTGCTGCATTTAGTGAGAGTGGGAGTTTGAGTTTGGACGAGTGTGGAGAAAAGCCCCAAGCACCAGTGTCAATTCATGGGCTGAGACTTTAAGGTTTAGCAATTCAAGTGTTTCAGCTAGGTCCCTTCCCAGTGTACAAAGGTCAAAGGTTGCAGTTATGGAAGGAAAAAGATCAGAAAAAACATGGAAAATAGGATCTGGTTCTCTAAGCAGGAAAGAGACACAGGAAACAATTCAGAGGAAAAGAGGCAAAAAGTAAACTGGCTCTCCAACTGGGGTGTCTTATTCAACAAGAGGTGAGAAGCAAATGGACAGCACATTTTGGGGGGACAATGTTTAATACAAGTAGATATTCATGATTTTTAAGCACTTTGGGAAAATCTGGTGTTAATGAATATTAATGAGGACACCTGTCTTATTTATTCATTACAGCGGCTCTCCACTGGAAGTTCCTGTAGCAACTCGAGCTCCTTCCTGTGTATCTAAGGATCCAGGTGGTACCTGGAACGTGCTGCAGAGGTTGCAGCAACCCTGCCTGTCTCTTTCCGACCCTCAGGTTGCCCTAGTGACTTTTCTCCATGCCGCTTTTCATGCTATCTGTGGGACATAGACTTTGAACCTCTCTCTGTCCTTTTTCCTCTCCTTGCTTTGTTTAATCCATCGTTTCTAGGTGTGTGACAACATTCCCTAAGTTAACCCCCCTGCTTTCCTATTTCAGCTACCAACACAATGATCTTAATACCAGCAGGTATCTAGCACTTGGCAATTTTCAAACAGCTTCTGCTAGATCCCTGCTTGGAATTTTGTGATGTAGGCAAGATAGCTAGGAGTGTCTCCTTTTTAAAGGAAATCATGGCAGAGAAGTTCAGTGACAGCCCAGTGTTACACAATCATAAAGTGGTAAGACCAGGCGCAAGTTACAGGTCTTCATCCTTGTGCATTGAAAGGGTGGGGCACGTAAGTTCTGAAGTTTCAGGCAAATGTGCTGTGACCGAACGTGTTAAACTTAGGCTAACAGGGAATAGGGAAGGGCTGTAACAACTCTTAATAGGTCTACAGAATACCTTCAAACCCATGAATTTGTATTTTAAGAACATATATGCTTGTGAGGAGTTTTCTAACTCATTTTTAAGTTTTCTAGATGTCTTATCTGCATACTTTTTTTTTTTTAAGTCACTAAGATCTTGAAATTGAAATGTAGATAGAGTTGTGGGGTAAAGAACTTCTGTTGAGGCCAGGCGCAGTGGCTCAAGCCTGTAATCCCAGAACTTTGGGAGGCCAAGGAGGGTGGATCACCTGAGATCAGGAGTTTGAGACCAGCCTGGCCAAGGTGGTGAAACCCCGTCTCTACTAAAAACACAAAAAATTAGCCGGGCGTGGTGGCAGGCACCTGTAGTCCCAGCTACTCAGGAGACAGGCAGGGGAATTGCTTGAACTCAGGAGACAGAGGTTTCAGCGAGCCGAGATGGCGCCATTGCACTCCAGCCTGGGCGACAAGAGTGTGACTCCATCTCAAAAAAAAAAAAAAGCAAAAGCAAAAGAACTTCTGTTGAGTGATGATTTGCAAAAATATGTCTTCAATATAGTACTGAGTAATAATTTTATGGGGAAAATAGCTGTTTATTTAATCTTATGACCTTGTATAAAATCTTGCCCTAAACTAAATTCAGACGTATAGCCATTAATATTTAATGATACAATATTGGTGCTAGGTTAACATTTACCGAAAAAAAAAAAAAAAAAAGATTTCCAGAAAGGAACATGCTTGGAATTTAATTTGAACCAATAAATTAACTGTTGTGTTTATTCTGATGCTTTTATTTCCAAAAGCACAAGACGAAAGTCCTGTATCACAAAATGATGTGTAATGTTTACAACAGGTATTAGAAATTGAGATGTTTTTATTCTGGTTATCTGAGAGTAAAATTGTAGATAATGTTCCAAACCATCATCGAAGATGCAGAGCAAACTTTTCTGTATATAAACTGTACATAAAAACAAGGCATTTAGGGGGAGATATTAAGGTAGAAAGGTTGATTCGCATAGATTCTCCAGGGTCCGTGCCATTAAGTACAAATTCTTTGTTCATTTTAGCAGCAGAAGCAGTACTTAGAACAAGTCATACCTAATGCTGCAGGAAACATTTCCAAACGTGTATGAAGATACCTCTTGGTGGCAGAGCTATCCATCTACCTTTTCATATTATTTTGACACCAAAAATATCTTGAAAGTGAATGAATACATATTGCTTTGTTAAATACATATTTGACTTATATGGTGTGTAAATAAATATATACATATATTTTAGAATCCACAAACTATCAAAATAACACTTTATAAAGAGAACTGCTTCCAAAAAAAAAAAAAGCATTGCCTAGCTGGAAGAAGAAGGCAGTGCTATCTATAGCAGCTGCGGCTTAAGTGCACATAGCAGATACTTTTATTAATTCTGATAATCTGCTGAATGGTGGAAAGAAGTTTCCAAACAGTTCCCTTGAACATTTACAAAATACGCAACTCTGGGACAAGCAGTATCTTTAACAATGTCAGGTTCTGAAAACTCTGATTGAAAAATACTTTGTGAAAAACACCAGTCCAAAAATATATATCCATTTCCCTGGTGCGGTGGTATTGGACGTGACCGTGAAGCTCCTCTGACGTCTCCCCACTCAGAACAGGCCTTTTGCTTTCTTCAGGTTCACCTGCTTCCAGGCGGGCAGGGCGTTGTATTCGTCCCTCGTCATGTCTAGTGCAAACTGGAAACATTGGGAGAAGCGCCCCGCGCGGCTCAGTGAAAGGAGCCAGGCGTGCGTGTGTTGTCTTACTCCCATCCCCACCCCACTGGAAGAACCGCTTACCTCGAAGTCTTCGTCGGTGAGATAGATCTCAAGCTTCAGAGGATCGACCCCCTCCGGGAGTGGCCTGGCCAGGAGGTCAGCCAGAGGGTAAATGGTTTTACAGAGCTTGGCTAAGACGTCTTCCACGAGGGTGATCTGATTGGAAACTTCTGTGTCCTAGAGAAGAGGAGGGGGCAGAGAGGAAAGCTCCTGTCCTACATTTGAACTCTTTTTTTTTTTTTTGACTGTAGGAAATAATATTTTTATTATTATTATTATTATTTTTTATTATACTTTAAGTTCTAGGGTACATGTGCACAGCGTGTAGGTTTGTTACATATGTATACATGAGCCATGTTGGTGTGCTGCACCCATTAACTCGTCATTTACATTAGGTATATCTCCTAATGCTATCCCTTTCCCCTCCCCCCACCCCACAACAGGCCCCAGTGTGTGATGTTCCCCTTCCTGTGTCCGAGTGTTCTCATTATTGAACTCGTTTTATTAAGTGCTTGCAAACACACAGCCCTGTGCCATCTGTACACAGCCTGAGGATGCATAGCTCCATGTCACTAAGGAGGAAATGGCTCTGAAAGATAAGAGATTGCCCAAAGCCCTGTAGTTGTCTCAACTTTTAATTTTTTTAATTTTTAAATTTGAAATTAAAAAAAATAGTTTGGAGACAAGGTCTCTGTTATTCAGGCTGGAGTTCAGTGGTGCTATTATAGTTCACTGCAGCCTCGAACTCCTGGGCTTAAGCGGTCCTCCTGCCTTAGCCTCCCAAGTAGCTGGGACTACACGTGTGCATCACCATGTCTGGCTAATCCTTCCTTCCTTCCTTCATTCCTTCCTTCCTTCCTTCCTTCCTTCCTTCCTTCCTTCCTTTCCTTCCTTCCTTCCTTCCTTCTCCTTCCTTCCTTCCTTCCTTTTTTTTTTTTTTTTCCTTCCTTCCTTTTTTTTTTTTCTTCCTTTTTCTTTCTTTCTTTCTTTTTCTTTCCTTCCTTCCTTCTTTTCTTTCTTTCTTTCTTATCAGGTCTTGCTCTGTTGCCCCAGCTGGTCTCAAACTCTTGGCCTCAACTGATCCTCCCTCCTCAGTCTGACAATGCACTGGGATTACAGGTGTGAACCACTGCATTTGGCCCCATTTTTACTTTATTTTATTTTTTTAGAGGCAGTGTCTCATTCTGTCACAAGGCTGGAGTGCAGTGGTGCAATCATAGCCTTGAACTCCTAGGCTCAAGTGATCCTCCCACCTCAGCCTCCTGAGTAGCTGGGCCTGCAGGTGCATGCCCCCACGCCTGCCTAATACACTTTTCAAATATTTTGTAGAGATGGAGTCTTGTTTCTCTGACTTTTAGATGTTTTCTCACCTTATCACAGAGTTTCAAACAAATCTTGTCTCAGGACTGCCTCTGGAAAAATGTTTAGGGACTTTCCCATGAGTGAATTACAAACTAACGTTAGTAGATTTTAAGTCTAAACACCAGAGACCTCCAAATAATGGAATTTGTTTAAAAATATTTTTAAAATAATTGAACTGAAAAGAAATCACACCCTCTTCCCCTCCCCAGCTTGATTTCTTTTTTTCTTTTTTTTTTTTCTTTATTTTGAGACAGGGTCTCGCTGTGTCACCAGGCTGGAGTGCAGTGGCACGATCTCGGCAATCTCTGCCTCCCAGGTTCAAGCGATTCCCCTGCCTCAGCCTCCTGAGTAGTGGGGACTACAGGCGCCCACCACCATGTCTGGCTAATTTTTTGTATTTTAGTAGAGACAGGGTTTCACCGTGTTAGCCAAGATAGTCTCAATCTCCTGACCTCGTGATCTGCCCGCCTCAGCACCTTCTTAATCCACAATAGAAAAAGAAGGTCAGAAAGTGCATCCAGAATATTTTGGAGCAGAATCAAGTTTGCTTTTCAACCACTGTGTGCATTTAATCTGAACAAGCTATTCTGGGTAAATTCTCTTCCTCCATTAAACTTGGGATCCCAGACTGGCTTCTCTCATTTTGGGTGGGTAGATGATGGGAATGCATGACTAAGAGCTGTTGCCCAAATCACAAATATATGGGGGAACTAGTGGTCACAGGCAGGTTTTGGGCTGGCCTATAATCCCCGTACTTTGGGAGGCCAAGGCAGGAGATTGCTTGAGCCCAGGAGTTTGAGACCAGCCTGGGCAACATAGTGAGACCCCCAATCTCTACAAAAAATACAAAAATCAGCTGGGCGTGGTGGTGCACACCTATAGTCCCAGCTACTCAGGAGGCTGAGGCGGGAGGATGGTTTGAGCCCAGAAGTTCCAGGCTGCAATGAGCCATGATGGCACCAGTATACTCCAGCCTGGGCGACACAGCAAGACCTCATCTCCAAAAAAAAAAAAAAAAGAGAGAGAGAGAGAGCAAGACAAAGGCAGGTGTTTGAGTGATCCTGCCTGCATCTGAGTACTGACTTCTCCACTCGCTGAAAGTCACCTCATGTTTCTGTGCCTCTGCTCCCACACCAGTAAAATAGGAATAATAAGATAGATCTTGATGGACTGTTGTGATGATTGAGCCTGGAAGGTGGAGGCTGCAGTGAGCTGTGATTACACCACTGCACTCCAGCCTGGGCTGGAAAAGAAAAGAAAAAAGAAATGGAAGCTTACCAGGCCCCTCACCCATCATGATGCCTAACTGACTCCCTGCTTCCTGTTGACCACCTCCTCTTCCTCAACCCTCCTTCATTCCTGTTTTCCCACATATGGTTACATTTCTTCCCTGCTATAAAAAACCCTAATTTTAGTTGGTCAGAGACACAAATTTTAGACTATAAAATACACTTGGGTCATTTCCCCAATCAAAGCAGCTCTCTCACATGGTAAAAAAAAAATCAAAATGGAAAAACCCCATCTCCCATCAAACCAAAATAAATCCTCAGAACTGCTATTCCTAGCAATGTTAATAGTTCATCAATAAGAAATTCAACATCGTTATAGGTAACTTATTTTCTGTGTGGTTGGAAAACATTCTGGATAACAATATATTTTGGTAGATAGAAGTTATGATAAATGTCTCATGTGGAAATACCGGGTGGTCTCATAAAAGACAATATTAATGAGATGTTGAGCGATCACTTATCATAAATGAGTTGCAGCACCTCCATTCATTCAGTTTTCTGAACATACTAATTCATCAGATTTTGTTTGTGTCTCCTCTACACAAGGTTAACATCTGAAACATGAGGGTTTGGTTGTACATCACATGGGCTCACATGACACTGAGAGACAAGCAATGCCAAGCAACAGGTTCTTAGCAAACAGAATGACGAGTTTGCAGCTTTTATGTATATATATAGTCCTCAGCATGGTTAAACTCACCTTTGCTTTTAAGTTTTTAAAATTTGGGTATACTGTGTAGAAAATTACTAAAATAGTTCAGGTGATTTCCCGTTAGACTTCTCTTCTTCCTAAGTGAATTCTATGACATGTTATCATGTTGCAAAATAAATATTTTCCCACTTTGAAAGTGCAATTGGATGCTCTCCCCAAAGTAAAGTCAACCCACAATCCAAAAGGCACAGGAGCCACCTTCACAGGGCAGGAAAGCGTGCTCACCACCTCTGTGATCTCAGCGATGTCCTCTCTGTGCTCCCAGCTGGGAAACATATTGGTGAATGTCAGGGGCTCCAGACCAGTGTGGATAAAGTAAGACTTGGGGGTAGTTTCTTGAGATTTTTTCCTGTAGTTACACAGAATGCAACGTCAGTAGACCCAAGGGAGACCCTGTCTTTCACTGATTTCCCTTGAAATCTTTTCTTCTTTGCCAGAATTCATGACTTCATGCTTAAAATGCAAGTTACTAGTAGTTCATAACAACACATGGATAATGTTTATATAAGATGTTAGTTTCATGCCTGTGACTACAATAGTGACCTATAATCAACCTGAGTCTATACGTCTTGAACCTAACAAAACGCTCTGCATTCCTGGAAGGGAGAGAGAAGCTCTGTCTGCAGCTTCTGGGTAGAGAATTTTCTTCCTCCTGAATTCACCTGTAGAGTCATCCGTCTGCCTTCCTACCACGGGATTAACTCCAATATGACTGACAGCAAATGATAGCTTCTTATACATCCACATTCACTATAACATTGGATGGAAGTTTCATATGTTATTTATTGCTAAAGAGTTTCTCAGGAAGAGAATCAATTGCACATACTCAGTGATATTAAACTAATTCTATCAATGAAACCATAAAAATGTGATAATATATTAATTACTGGTATTTTCACTTTACATAAAAGACCAGAAATTTCATGTAGATGGTATACGAAAAACTACAAACTTACTATGGGTCTTTCTTTTAGGATATAATACTAAAAATAATAATAAGTAATAAAAAGGTTGGCAATGGCCATTCACCATTTGGGGGAAACTTCCATTCTCCAACCGCATGGTAGTGCTTGCAGATAATGTACATGGCAGAGGCCAACTTGTCTCTCAGTGTGATCAACCCCGAGTACAACAGGGCTTTAATCTGCCTGGGGCATTCCACAATACAGCCTTTATCCTTGAGGGTAACAAGTTAGATGGCCTCATAATATCAGAGAGAAAAACCAGTTCTTCTTCATGCTGGCAGCTGAGAATGCACTAATCTAAAAATTAATAAATCTCAAAAAGTTAAAGGGGAAAAAATAGGTTTCATTATCGCCTGCCAGGCTTTATAGACACTGGCTGTCCTGTGCAGAAAGGGAAAAAGGGTCTAGGACTCCAGGGAGCTGCTGGCGAGGCCTGGTCTTTGCAGTACTGGAGCACAGTCTCCATCATGCTTTTCTGGTTGGAGGCCCAGTGGATTCGGGCAGAACCAGTGATCTTGTTCTCAATGGGCCACCAGCCTTGCCAGAGGTACACCTCGTGGTGATTGTCAACAAGGAAAAGCGCTGTGAGGACAGGGACAGAGTCTGACCATCAGGAGCTCCTTCACGGACACTTCCTGTTCACTCCTCTCCAAACCTAGTAGATGTTGTCCCTCCCCACTGCTGTGTCACGGGGGAAACCCCCTTGGCTGTCAAACCAGGGGCAAAGGGGCAAACAGAGAAACCCAGCACGCCCCAGCCCTTTGATAGTTCAACTGGGAGAAGACTGTAGGCAGAGAGGTGGCGTCAAGGAGTTGGTCTCTTTCATTCCTTGTCCTCCAGGTCCTCCTCCCTTTGCCCCAGCTCAAGCCCCTGGCCCTTCTGGATACTGGCAGGGCTGTGCTAAGAGTGGAAGGGATAATTCATGTGCCACTCAAAGGACTGTTAGCACCACGTATCTCCAAAGAGCACAATCAACACTGGAGCACACATCTCACTGCAGACAGGTCAGTGGCGTTCCTGCCCTGCGCGCGACTTCTTAGCAGTGAGGTGAGCTCATGGCTCTCTTACAGAGAAATGAGCTTTAAACATCAAATCTGTGGCCAGGAGTGGTGGCTCATGCTGGCAATCCCAGTGCTTTGGGAGGCTGAGGAGGAAGGATTTTTTGAGCCCAGGAGTTCAAGACCAGTCTGGGCAACATGGTGAGAGCCTATCTCTACAAAAAGAAAAAAAAAATTGCCAGGCGTGGTACATGCCTATAGTCCCAGTTACTCAGAGGCTGAGGTGGGATGATCACTTGAGCCCAGGAGTTCGAGGCTGCAGTGAGCCATGACTGTGTCACTGCACTCCAGCCTGGATGACAGAGTGAGATCCTATCTCTAAAAAATAAAATAAAATGAAATAAAGTGAAAATAAAAATTGTTCCACTGCCTTTTCCTCCTCACTTTTTCTCCTCCTCAAATTGTCAGCCTGACTCTTACTCCAGGTGGCAAAACGCCTCTCACTCTTGCTAGTCGGCTCACTGTGTGTCCTTTCCTGGCATGTGTTTCAGGATTCTGTGAAAACTACACTTTAAAAGCCCAGTGGAGGTTGATAACCTGCCCTGAGCCCCAGGATGAAGGGCGTGGGCACAGCCTCTCTTTCTGGTGGCTAAGGTTTTCCAAGCATGACATGTGCACTGGTCAAACTTTCAGTGCTGCCCTGGGCTCCCAGTGCAAGGTGAGGTCCCTGGCTGCAGCTCCAGGCTCTTGTAATGTGAGAAGCAACAAACACAAACTGAGAGCCAGCTGACCTTGACTTCATTGGAGCATGGTGGGGAGGGATTGTCAAGCCCAGTCTCTTGTGACTTTCCCAACCAGAGGGCACAGAGCTTGGATCAGAAGACCTGGGCTGGAGTCTTGGCTCTGCTGCGGAGACTTGGTATGGCAGACCCTGTTCACTGGCTAACTTAGCCGATACCTCAACACCCTTCTCCCCGGCCATTTGCTTTCCCAGGCTCCCTTGCAGCTGGGGTTGGCCATGTGACAAGTTCTGGCCAATGGGACATAAGCAGAAGTCTGCTGGGGGCTTCTGGGAAAACATCTTTTTTATCTGATTAAAGAGAGAGATGTGGCTATTAAGTTCCCTTTTTTCCTCCCCCCTTCTTTCTCTTTCTGTCTTGAATGCAGACATGATGGCTGGAGCAATGGCAGTCGACCAGTGACCATGCAGCAAGAAGACTGAGAGGCAGGCTGGAAGAGCGGAGACGCCAAGCCTGCCACTGTGGTGCTCAACCTGTTCTTAGCTGATGTCTTTGGGTGGGTTAAATAACCGAGCCTCGTTCCTTATGCTATAATGTGTGGCTGATTTCACCCTCCTTCCTTTTGGTTTAGGGATGAGGATGAAATGAGCTAACATAAGCACATGCCCTGGGTGTGCAGAAGCACATGGAAGGTGTGTCTTCTGCTGCTCAGCATAGCTGCCTCCTGCAAGCCATACCTGACTGGAGCATGGTGTACAGATCTTCCTGCAGGAAGGGGAGGAACCGACCAAGAGGGGGTTTGGGCAGGGTACATGAACTCCGTGGCTGCAAAATCCCCAGAGGAGCTGCTGAGGACGAACAGGCAGGGTGCTAAGTTAAAACTTATAAGATCTTTGAAAGAAAAGCGTACACAGCTAAAGACACCATATGCATTAAAGTAAATTCCAGATGAAGGATGAATGTAAAATATGAAATAATTCAAAGCATTGTGGAAACATAGGTAGAATTTATCTGAGCTTCGAGCTGGAGAAGACCTGTTAAATTGTAATAGTGAAAGAACTGGCCAGGCGCGGTGGCTCATGCCTGTAATCCCAGCACTTTGGGAGGCCGAGGCAGGCTGATTGTTTGAGGCCAGGAGTTTGAGACCAGCCTGGCCAACATGGTGAAACCCGTCTCTACTAAAAATACAAAAACTAGCTGGCTGTGGTGGCACACGCCTGTAATCCCAGCTACTCAAGAGGCTGAGAATTGCTCGAACCCAGGAGGTGGAGGTTGCAGTGAGCCAAGATTGCGCCGCTGCACTCCAGCCTGGGCAACAGAGCGAGACTCCATCTCAAAATAAATAAATAAATAAATAGATAAATAAATAATAAAATAAATAAATAAATAAATAAAGTGTGGATGTGTTATGCCATCAAAGCAGTTTCAAGAATAAGTTTGGTACCAGTAATGCTATTTAGGAATAACAGAAAACAGAGGCATGAAAACTGCTCATGGTTAAGTATTCTTGCCCCAGAGCCACCTATTTATAGAAATTAAACCCCTATCATGCCCTGGAGGAGCCTGGCTCAGCATCCCTGAGCACCTCAAGCAGCTGCCTCCTGACCCTGGTGGGGCGCGAGCAACCCTACTCTGCAGGCACTGGGCCAGGATGCTAACCCTAGCAGGCCGGCCAGCATCGGCCAAGTGGAGGCTGTACCACCTGTGCAGCTGCTGCTTTTTGTTGACCCTCTCCCAGAAGTGCACCCTGAGCTCTGACTCAGTCCTGTTTGCAGGTGTGGCCCTTGTGCGCACAAGTGATAGAGGAGCCGGACTAGTGTCACCAAGGGGCCAGAGCTTCCGCGATGGCTAAGGAGTGACTGCAAGTGCCATTGGGCTGTGCTTCCCCCCTGCTGGAGGGATGGTCTGGAATCTGAACGCTCCCTGCTCTGTCTTAATTCTCCAAAGCTGGACTTTTTGAAAGTTGTAAGTCTGCTGGAAAGAGAGAAAAGAAAAGAAAAGAAAGGAAAGGAAAGGAAAGGAAAAAAAAAAAAAAAAAAAGAAAAAAAGAAAGAAAGAAAAAAAGAAGAGGAAAGAGGAGGAGGAGGGAGAGAGGGAGGGAGGGGAAGAAAGGAAGGAAAGAAGAAAGAAAGAAAAGAAGGAAAGAAAGAAATGAAGAAAGAAAGTAAGTAAGTGCCTGGGCAACATAGTGAGACCCTGTCAAGGAAGGGAAGGGAAGGGAAGGGAAGGGGAGGGGAAGGGAGGGGAAGGGGGAGGAAAGGGAGTCCCTCCCACTGGGGGTCCTTGTCTGACACCCCACGACTCCCTGGAAGGAGAGGCTGGAGCTGCCTGGGCCCTGGAAGATCCCCTTCCTGCTGTTTAAGAAGCCCCTGAAGTTTGGTGTGTTCAACGGCCCAACCTCAAGTCGCCTTGCCGCTGGTTCAACCCTGACCTGCTCCACGGTCTGGTGACTGGGCTCTTCAGCCCCTCCTTGTAGCCAAACTCACGGCTCCCCACATTCTGTGCTGGAGCCCCACTCTGACTCCCTGCGTGCAGGATGGGTTAACGGCATAGTTGGGTTTGAAAAGAGGCAGGCCTGGATGTGAGTGTCCGGCTCTGCTCCCTGCTAGCTGTGTGGCTTCAGGCAGGTTCCTTGATCTTAAGGTCCTGTTCCTCATCTGAGAAATTAGCATCACAACAGAACAAGTCTCAGAGAGCCCAGGAGGCACTCAGCTAGAGGCAGGGTAAAGCCCCCAGCATCGTGCCCTGAGAGGGCCAGGGGACCTCTGGGTCACAGCCCGGCTCTGCACAGCACACAACCCCACCGGCCATGCGCTCAGTGAGACCTGCCTGCTGGCTGTTCCTGCACCTGCTTTACATCATGGATAACTGTCTTGGAGACAGGGTCTGAAATATTTACTTGGTCCCTACAAAAATTGTCTTCCATAGAGTAGATGCTCAGGAAATGGTGTCAGTTGATGAAAATATGCATTTTGTATAAATCGGGAAAGAAATCACGTGGTTCCCAGCCTGCAGTTTTCTGATCAGCAAACAGCTGCCTGTGCTTCCTGTGGCCCCCGGGGGCAGGTGCACCTGCACAGCAAGAAGGCTGTAAAGAGGCGAAAAAACTCCCTTCTGAATTGAAATCACAGACCTGTGACCTGCATATTCTCCTAAATGGGAAGGGGTGAGGAGCGCTGTGGGAAAGGCTCCTCCTTGGCAAGGAAAGGGATGATTTCTCCAGAGTTCACCGGACTCCCCCTTTCCCCAGCGCCAAGCGTCTAGGTGAGTGTTTTGCAATGGGGTCTGTCACCATCAGGAACCGAGGAGAGTTTAGACTCTGCATTTACTACACCAGACCCACAAAGCACCACCCATGCTCTCAGTCTCGGGAGAAACGGCCTCTTTCACTTTTCAAATAAATCTTCTGTGCGTGTATTTACTATAATGTTACAGCACCATTTGGTTCCAGCTTTAAATCATGAAGATATGCTGTACTTAATGACTTTAATTGAAGCAGCACACAGCCACATGGGAAATATCATTTAGAGGCCAATCATCTCTTTCCCAGAAAAGCTCTGGGGACAGGGGCAGGGGAGGGAGAGAGGGAGCTGAGAAGACTTGACGTGCAAGTTCAATTTCTACAGGTGAACACCAGCGGCCTCGGCAATGCTAGGTTGTTAGGAATTCGGCCTTATTTCTTTTCATCTCTGTGGTTTACTAAGTGGCTCTCGAAGGCGCATGACTGCAGTGCCCCACTGCACGCACGCAGCAGAGGGCACGACAGGGTTCATCGGGGAAGCTGGCTCCTTCAGGGCTGCTGGGCTGACCTCTTTCAGCTGGAAAAAGCCATGAGCGCTCACTAACCTGCCGTGCTCACCATGAACTTCCACTTGACCACATAGGCATCCCCCTTGTGGAACTGCCCGATGCTCTGTTTGAGGAGCCTGCTATAGTCGAATTCTAGGATTGCCAGACATCCACAGAGACACTGGTGATCTCAAACTGCCTCCTGTCGTGTCCTTCCACCAGGCCATAGCCATGGCCAATGTTCACCCGGTCCAGGATGGCGCCCGCTGTTGTCCAGGGCATGGACACCATCCGCGTCACATTGTTTGGCTTGACATAGGCCCTGGAGTCTTCCTACAGGGGAACATGAAGACATCGGTTCAGTTGCCTGTTTCTGCAGCCATTCCTTGTCACACTCAATGCTGCTTCAGCTGTTCATGGGACAGCATAAAAATACAGCTTCCACACTCTGTCTCAGGATGTTTAACTGCAGTCAGGGAAAGGCTGCATTTCCAGAAAGACTCTGGCAGGTCTGAACACTCATTGGCCACATTGGTGCATGGGGTGCCTGAAAACAGGTGCAAACCAGACTCTTAGTCTGCTGTTCTATTTGTGAATCCTGGGAAGGCCTCCTAGCTTTAAGGGGTAGGTGTGTGTGTGTGTGTGTATGTGTGTTCACATTTTTTTAATTAAAAAAGTATTTTAATTGACACATTATTATGGGTATGATTTGATGTGTTGATACATGCATCTGTTTCATGGGGAAGGGGGTGTGGGAAGGAGACGGGACAGGGAGGACAGGGAGATGTTGGCCAACGGGTACAAAATGACAAGAGAGAGGAGGAATGAGCTCTGGTTTTCTCCTGCACAGTGGGGTGACTGTTTTCCAATACTGTGTTGCAGATTTCAAAATAGCTAGAAGAGAAGATTTGAATGTTCTTACAACAAAGAAATGATACATCTGAGGTGACGGCCATGCGAACTATCCTGATTTGATCATTTTACATCAAGGCCACTTTTGTTGGGACCCGAACCAAGCCCCAAGGTTTGAGACTCGGTCGCCGGAATACCTTGTGCTGGGCAAGTTCCTCGGGGTTCTTCTCATTCGGTCTCTTCAGTTCTATCCAATCCAGAAACTTCTCTTTGAACAAAATTGTCTCATTGTGTTCAGTAAGTCTCCCAAATATCACTCAGTCGGGCCGCCCCTGTCCTTTTCTGTAGGGTGGGGTGGGGGGGTGGGGGTTGGGAGAAAAGACAGGAAAAGAACCAAGATTAAGCCAAGCTTAAACAAAGGAATCTAAAACACATGTGGCTACTGGAAAAAACCTCAAAGTACATAAGTGGTGTATAGAACAAATGGTTTATTTTCCTGCATTTTACCAAATACTGACATTTTGTTATTTTAGTCTGAAGTCTTGCAAAGCTTTGTGTCCATGGAGTTTTTGATGTGCCTGAATGTGACATGAACCATGTCAGGACTAGACTTTTCTTACATTCTAGCAAGTTTTGTTTTTGTTTTTGTTTTTTGTTTTTTGTTTTTTTGAGATAAGGTCTTGCTCTGTTGCCCAGGCTGAAGTGCAGTTGCACAATCACAGCTCCCTGCAGCCTCGAACTCCTGGGCTGCAGTGATCCTCCTTCTTCAGCCTTGCAAATAGCTGGAACTGCAGATGTGTGCCACCATACTTGGCTAATTTTTTAATAGAGATCAGGTCTCGTTACATTGCCCAGGCTGTCTTGCACTTCTGGCTTCAAGCGATCCTCCCACCTCAGCCTCCCAAAGTGTTGGGACTACAGGTGTGGGCCACTGTGCCTGGCCACATTCTAGCAAATTCTTGTCTTTGGGATGCCCTGGGGGTGGCACGGTGGGTGGAGATTTCGGCAATGGCAGGAGCCGTGGGCAAACCTCACTTGTTGTCTACTCTATGCCATCTAGTCACCTGCAAATGCTCACCAAGTTTCCCTCCAATTAACTAATAGACGTAGGGAAGAGGTAGCTCCCTCCCTCTAATTCTCTACTATTTTGTTTCATGTTACAACAAAGCTCTCCAGAGTACAGAGATTCTCCCATCACTAAAATGAACACACTTTCGTAGATCTTGAAGTGCCTTTTTGTGGACTTATTTCTAGGCCACTGGCCAGGGCAGCAGATAGGGAGAGCACAGAGAGATAGGAGGTTTTGTTCGGGCTTGGGATTTCAGAATTTGCGCTGTCCCCAAGAATACAGGTAATTTAGAAAACAGTAGAGCTGAGGGCCAGGTGTAGTAGCTCACGCCTGTAATCCCAGCAGTTTGGGAGGCCGAGGTGAGCATCACCTGAGGTCAGGAGTTCAAGACCAGCCTGGCCAACATAGTGAAACCCCGTCTCTACTAAAAATACAAAAATTAGCCAGGTGTGGTGGCGGGCGCCTGTAATCCCAGCTACTAGGGTGGCTGAGGCAGGAGAATCGCTTAAACCCAAGAGGCGGAGGTTGCAGTGAGCCAAGATAGCACCATTGCATTCCAGCCTGAGTGAGACTGTGTCTCAAAAAAATAAGTTAATTAATTAAAAATTAAAAAAAGAAAGAAAAAGAAATAAAAGAAAAGGTAGAGAAGATACGCGTGCTGCGGAGGGCGTAGACCTGGAATAATATGCACGATCTCTCATCCCTCCAGATCCATCTTCGGTTGTGAATCCGGCCTGGGATGCAGCCACACCTTAGAGCAACCTGCCCTGCTGCTTATGCCCTGCTATGCTACTGCCTCAGTCGCTTCCTGCTTGGTCAAGACCACAGCTGCTGATGTCACAGCTGAGGCACATCAAAAAGGCTGCCTGATTCAAAGAAAGCTGCCAGATAAATCACAGAGCACAGACACTTCTACCTCATGCTCTTGTGGGACTTTAGGAATCAAACATAAGCACCTATGGAAAATGCACGGCGGTCTTGAAAGGCTGTGGTCTTTATCAGAAAATATCTGAATGACTGTCTCTTATGTCAGTCCTACTCTGCAGGCTTGCTAAGATGATGATTGAAAGGGCTTTTGGTTTCTGCTTTAGAATCTGTCATTTATGTTTTGAAGCGTTGTGAGCAAGCGATGTGGCAGATTGCAGGGTGAGGTGGACAAACCTGGGCCAGGAGCCAGGGGTTTCTCTACCCCCTTCCCTGACTTACAGCTGGAACTGGGCTCAGTGGTTTCAGCCTCGTTTGCTAAGAAGGGCTGGGTGTGTAATCTTGGCTGCACCTTAAAATCCCTGGGAGCTTTTAAGACATATTGACACATAAGCTGTAACTCACATGAATCGAAAACACATCTCTGGGGCTGGGCTGAGCAAATGCCTTTTTTTAAAGGCCCCTCAGGTGATTCTGTCTCAGAGATGTTGAAAACCAGTGGGTTAGGAGCTCAGTCATCTACTTTCAGATCTGTGATTATGCCACTATTAAATACAGTTGGCCATCACATAGATTTTATGCTTTAGCTTGTTCTTTTTTCCTTTGCTATACCAAATAGAATCTTTTGAGCTGTAGTTCCAGTCCTTAAAATAATGGTTGTTACCATACTGAGGTTAAACATTAGTGCATTTGCTTAAAAAAGACTTTAAAACTTATCACACTGCCATAATTTTTAATGGTTTCTATAATGATTAATTAATAAGAAAATCAGTAATTGGATTTTAAAGCAGGAAACTAGGCAGGAAAGTTGAAATTCATAGACCAATTCAATGGAAAACATTAAAATGTATTGGGTGATGCCCAATATTCTATGCTGTTTGGTGGTTCACTGGTTTCTAATCTATTATAACGGCACCCATAGTTAAAAATCACTAGTTTTTTTTTTTTTTGGTCTGATAGTTGAAAAAACAACAACAATCCTTTGCATGTAGGAATTCATTTTTCCAAACTCATAATTTCCGACTTTGCACATATTCTATTGAATTGCAAAAATGACTTTAAAGAATCTAGTACATGCAGGGAAAATTACAATTGCAATCATTATTTTAACACCATCTCCTCCCCCTCTTCCTTTCCCAAAAGGTATAAAGACATAAACATCATCTTCTGCCAAATAAATCCTGGAATTCGAGGGTGATGCCGGGAAGGTATGAAATTAGAAGGAGGCATGTTGCTTTTGCACCTTCACATCAATGGCTGAATTCCAGACCCGGGAAGCCTTTCAGATCCGCATGTAATTTGTTTAAATAATTGCTGTTCATCCGCCACAGCAGCACCTGGAATGCCGCAGGGGGGATCTTGCAGCATTTCTTGCTCTCTTCAAGAAATCAACTATAACAAACCTCTTCCAGAAGACTACGACATCCATGTTTCCACAATAGTTATATAAAAGTTAAAGAACTGTTCCTTTTGTGAATATTCACAGTCCACTGCATATAATCATTTATGAAAACTGAACCCTATAAAGAGTGAGAGTAGAGGACTGTGGTGAGAACAGAGGGATCAAAGGGAATCAGCTTGCTCAGGGAGCCGTCCCCAGGCGGTGGCAGGAGTACCTGGGGATAAGCGGATTGCATTCTCCAGGATCCAGGGGATTGATGTCACAGTTCTCATAGTCAAAGGTTCCATTCCATAAGTGCTTTGCCAGCTGAAATGCTATTTTTCGTTGTGCTAATGTGACTTCTTTCCCATGCCATACGTAAACTTCACTACCAAAATCAAACACCAGTACCTGGGAGAAATGGCACAAAATAATTTGTTAACTTCAAGAATGTGTAACAGTTGAATCAGGTGCAACAGGGTCTCTGTTGACAGTGAGTCAAACGGAGGAAGACAGAAATCCTAATGGGGCGACCAACACAGACACAAAAAGGCCAGGAGATCTCAGCTGGCACTGCCCCACCAAGCCAGCCTTTGCCCTCCCAGTGTCCTAAGTGGCCAAGATAATGTTCCCTCCTCTGAACTCTCAACCTGCTTACAACTTGCGATTCACAAGAATTCTTTAAGCACATCTTCCTGTCGACTTCCTCCCTCTCTCCCCTGTTCCTCCCCCTCTCATGTGCTCATTCATTCAGTTAATATATACACAGAGGCCACTTCATATACCCCAGGCACTCATGATCCAATGGTGTCTTCTCTCCAGTACACAATTCCAAGATCCTTAAGGGCAGGGATCAGATCATAGTGAAACATACAGGAGGGGTTGATTACTAACTGTTTGCTGAATGAATACATGAATGTAATGCTATTTCTTATGTTCATAGTTTGTTTTATTCTTTCTCTTAGAATGATTTCTCCCTTCACTTCCAGCAATTCAAATTTTGCTTAACTCTAAACTCGGCTCAATTTCACTTTCTATTGAAAATTATTCCTGATGATTCCTATATTTATTTTTCTGTGACTTTTCTTTCGCCCATGTAAAAGCCCATACATATCACACAGTCAACCTTGCTCCAGATTACATTCCTTCTAATACTCTTCTGCCTAATTAAACTTAAGGGCCTTGCGTGTCTTCCACTTTCTCAGTACTTAGCATACTTAATGGTACTGGAAATGTATATAATTAATAAATATTTTCTGGCATGACAGGACAAAAACAGCACATTAATTGGCAAATCCATAAATTATATATATATATATATATGAATCTATTATTCCTCAAACTTAAGGACTGAAAAATATTCCATTAATGTTTATACAAAATGTAAGAGATAGGGCTAAGTAACATTTACATTTGCCTACGATGCTTTCAATGATCCATGTCACCTCTGAACAATATTCTGGATTCCATATTAGCATTTAAGATGTCAGTAAAGGGGTGAAATAACAAATACCCTGGCTGGGCACAGTGGCTTATACCTGTAATCCCAGCACTTTGAAAGGCTGAGGCGGCTGGATCACGAGGTCAGGAGATCGAGACCATCCTGGCCAACATAGTGAAACCCTGTCTCTACCAAAAATACAAAAATTAGCCAGGCATGGTGGCATGTGCCTGTAGTCCCAACTACTCAGGAGGCTGAGGCAGGAGAATCACTTGAAGTCGAGTGGTGGAGGTTGCAGTGAGCCAAAATCTCGCCACTGCACTTCAGCCTGGCAACAGAACAAGACTCTGTCTCAGAAAAAAAAAAGAAAGAAAGAAAATCTTTTAAAAAGCTGTAAATTGTTCTACAATGGGTACTGACACTGGCTAACCTTTATTGGGAACTTACTCTCTAATTTATTGGGCAGCCTGTGCTGAGTGCTTTCATTGTGCTTTCTCACTGAAGGGCAGAGCCCACGGACTGTACCTCTTTGGGTTGCAGAAGGGAGCACTTTGGAATTTTCCCCCAGTAGTCATCATCAGGAACAAGTTTGTCATCCATGAGACGGTAAATGCAGTTAGTTTCTATTATGGCTGCTTCATAGAGTTCATCTTCTTTTGGGTCTCCAGCAGCTTGGGGATAAGAACAACAGGAGGGCATCACATTTTACATTGCAAAGTAGCTGGTTTAGAAGAACAAGCTAAGGGAGAAGAAAGGAGATTCAAGTCTTGTCAATATCTGAAGTACAATGAAGTCATATTGGTAACGGGTTTGGCCACCCAGAAGCTTTCAGAAGTCTTTGGCTGCATGAGTGTGTATATTAATTCCTTCTTCGAGATTTAGATATAAGTAGCTCTACAATCAAGCTCCCTCTTTGTCTGAATTAAAGCTGCAAGTTCTGAGGCCTAAGAAAAGAAACGAACACAATTACCTGGGTAGAAAAGCCCTTGGCTAGACCGAGTGGCACATGTCAAAACCAGAGGGAGAAACAGTGTGTGACTGCAAGGAAAGCCTTGTGAGCACGGGTGTGGGTGGATGCTGGTTACTGGGTATTTTCAATGACCTCAAGAAAATGTAACTGAAAGAACAGGGAGTATCAATTCTTTAGAGCAATAGTTCTCCATCTTCAATAGGTCACATGTGATGCTTTTAAAAAACACTATTCTTTGAGCTTTACCCCATGACAGTCTCATTCAATAGGTCTATGGCAGAACTTCACAGCTACCTGGGATAAAGGACTTTAAAGTGGGGCCACTTCCTTTTTTACACAGGAGTAGGAAGGAACCCAGGACCTAAACACTGGGGTGTAGGTCATAGTCCTAAAGCATCCTATTTAAACATGTAATGAAGGCTTGAGAGACATTCAGGAAAAGAAATCCTGCCTATCCCTTCTCACTTGAATGCAACACCTGGCGTTTGAGAAGCTTTGTGACTGATGCCAGGAAGAACACTCCACCGGTGTGTAAAGGAGATGTTAGCTAAAGCATTTTTATTTTTCAGGTACCAACCTTCGCCTTTTCTATGACGTTTGCAAACTCTCTACCCACAGGAAGCAGCAGTGGGGGGAGAGCAGGAGGAAGCAGTCCCCACTGTTGAGCGCCGAAGCTCGAGGTTCCACCAGCCTGGTCTGCACGTGTCTTCTTCCTGAACACGAGGCAGACAGTCACCGTCTTTCCAGACAGAACGGGGATAGGACGCACCCCACATCGAAAGCATCCCTGCTGTGGATGCTTTCACTTCTAAAGAGTCTTGTCTGCTAATAAGAGTTCCCATGGCCCAGAGTGGCAGCAGGGAGATTTAGAAAGGGCATGATGATGGCACTAGCGGCTGCTTCTGTGGTTCATGCTTTCCCAAGTGTCACCCGCTTCTCAGGACCATTATCAGTGTCATGTGCGTGGGTTAATGAAGGCTCCCCCTTCCAGGGAGATGAGCACACGGGCTCCTTTTCCCTCCTTCACTCTTCTCCAGGGGCCTTTCTCTCCCCTGGCCACCTCCTGCACCCAATTACATCTGTGGCCCAGGCAAGGGAAGCCACGCCTTCAGGAAGGGTCGGATCTTCCCCTGGGGAGTTTCCACTATGAACCCTAGGGGCCTCTCGACAGGAAGGACAGAGCCACTGCCTTCTGTGGCTTTCAACACCTTCTCCTAAGTATTTATTGATTTTGAGCTTTCCACAATTAAACTGATCATGTAGACTCTGGGTTAGGACTCAGGACAGAGATCGGTTATTTGAGCTTGTCACTAGTCTTTTTAAATACACACAATAGGATAGTGGTTACACAGAAACATGCAGGAAACCCTCCTGGAGGGAGAGGATATTTCCTCCATTCTCATCTCAAGGATTCATCTATACAGTGGTCACCAGGAGGCAGCTGAGTCTCTTTCCTCATGGCCCAGAGCCCCCCTGGTTCGTCTTTGGAATCTCCCTTGCTACAGACAGGAAGGGCACTGGAGCGGAATGCAGGTGGGCTTCATCTGCGTCGGCCTTCCCTTGATTCCTTCTCCAAGCTGTGTCTTCCTCTCCCGTTCTGTACTGACTCGGGGAGAACTGGGCAGGGAGCAGAGAGCCCCTCTGATGACATAGGGCACCTCTGGTAACTGCATGGATGTGTGGCTGCTTTGTGGGGCACGGGGCACCAGGAGCAAAAGCTGGGATTCTGTAGTGGGGGGACCTGGGTTCGAATCCAGCTCTACCACTCAGTAGCTGCTGGGACCCCAGACACATTCCTGCCTCTGGAAGCCGTGGTGGGCAGAATACTTCCTATGTCATGGGATTTGGGGAAGCTTAAGAGACAGGAGGTTGCATAGCAAGGAACACACAGTAGGTTCTCAAAAAGCGTGCGTTCCCTTCCCGGCACAGGCGAGGAATTACACAGTCAGGACTCCGTATGGGACCAGACAGAAACCACGGGTCCTGAGTGACCGTGCCAGGCTGCTCTGAAATACCTTTAATCTGCAACAGCATCAGCCTCTTGTAGGGCACAGCGCCGTTGTTAGAGTTCTGTTCCGTCAGGTTGACGCTCCGCAGGCTGACGTTGCTGAAGTTTTCTTTATTGGCTAAACCCGCCAGGGTGACTTCTGAGAAACTGGAGTTGGAAGACACTGGGCGGGTTGAATAAGGAAACACAACACAGGAGGTTCCGTTACAATGACAATATTTACAGTCAGAAATTACTCATAACTGATTCAACACCTTTGTCTTTTCAAGTTAATCCTGAAAGGGAAAACATACTCAAGTTTGATTAAATGTGCAATTCAATGCTTAACCACCGTGTTAAGAATTAGGTACAGCATTGAAAATATAAACTGCTTGTTGACAAGTGTCACACTGCGCTGTGCAGAGGGACAAGAACTGAGTGATGATGTGGACCAGCTACTTTAGCAGAAAACCAGGAGCTGGATTCACTTGTTGCAATTCCACTGAAAGCTGTTCTAAATCCTAACAACTTTTAGATGCCCAAATGTATGGATGCCAGATGACTATTAGACACCTTTCACCAAAAGCCTTTATAAGTTTAAAAAAAAAAAAAGTAGACACTCTGTGAGGGATGATTAGGTTCTAATCTTTTGCTGAAGCAAAGTGATCAACTAGACATTATCTTGAGGTCTCCTGCTCTCAGAGTTAAGATTGTAATTATAAGATGCCAGGTTTTCAGTGCAAACATCTATGGGTCGGTCAGTCATCACTAATCCAACCCCTGAGCCCTCCAAGAGTGGAAGCACAGGAAACGCATGTAAGATTTGTGTTAACAAACCTTCATTTCTCCAACTTATTTTTCTTAAAGATGTATATGCTGGAGAGAAATCCAGAACATTTTTCACTGGGATTATGTTTGGAGAAATGTGAAATACTTGTCAATTAATTGTGGTGTCATGATTTTGAAATATGCCTTTTTTTTTTGAGAAAGGGACTGACTCTGTCACCCAGCCTGTAGTGCTGTGATTATAGCTCACTACAGCCTTGACTTCCCGGACTCAAGTGATCCTCCTGCCTCTGCCTCCTGATGTGCTGGGATTACAGGTGTGAGCCACCACACTCAGCCTGAAATATACCTTCTTAGTAAACTAGTTGTAATGAAAAGACTCAACCACTTCATCTAAATACTATATTTCTGAGAAAAACATTAGGAACTAGGTTTATGAGTGTTATGGGAAAATGAAAATTATAGCAAGATTATTCCAAAAATCAAGATTATGCATGCTATCACCTCAAACCAAGAAAATCACTGTTTCAGAATGATGGAACCCCACATTATTGGGTAGATGAGAGCAGTGTGGCTCAGCCTACAGTGAGACTGAGAGTCTGGAACTTATCTCCTCTCCTCCATTCATCGCCCCCAGCCAGCTCCCTCCAGCCCACATCCCAACTCCGAGAAGCTCAGGGTCTTACCAAGAACAATTTGAAAGCACTGGCGTATGTGTTAATTAACAATATAAAAATCTAGGATTAGAGGCTGGGCGTAGTGGCTCACGCTTGTAATCTCAGCACTTTGGGAGCCCAAGGCAGGCGGATCACAAGGTCAAGAGATCGAGACCATCCTGGTCAACATGGTGAAACCCCGTCTCTACTAAAAATACAAAAATTAGTTGGGTGTGGTGGCGTGCGCCTGTAGTCCCAGCTACTCTGGAGGCTGAGGCAGGAGAATTGCTTGAACCTGGGAGGTGGAGGTTGCAGAGAGCCCAGATCGCACCACTGCACTCCAGCCTGGGCCAACAGAGCAAGACTCTGTCTCAAAAAAAAAAGAAAAAAAATCTAGGATTAGAAATTCCAGTGATTTGAGCTGTTTTACTACAAGAGATCAAATGACTTGCTTTTGAATAAGATTAAATGAAGAATGATTGTGTTCAGGATCTACAGAGCTGAAAATGGCCAAATTACCATACTCAAAAATATCCATCTCCTCTAACTTCCAGAAAGAAAACTTAGCAAAACAGGATAATTTGTAACCAGGCATGGTGGCTCGGGCCTGTAATCCCAGCACTTTGGGAGATCAAGGTGGGAGGATTGTTTGAGGCCAGAGAGTTTGAGATGAGCCTGGGCAATATGATGAGACCCCAATCTTTTAAAAAAAAAAAACCAAACCCCAGGATAATCTGAATTAACTAGCTAAACAGGTGATACACACTGTGAGAATTTCCATGAAAAATCTTTAAAGTCTAGGTAAGCGTGCACATGTATGTGCAAACTTACTCCTTTTTACTTCATGAGGGTCTTCTGAGCACCATTAATGGCCTTCACAAGGCAGAAAACCAAGCAATGAGTAAAGCATCGGAAGAAGCCATTCCCAAACACAGAAGCAGGGTGGGGGTTCAAATACTCACTCTTTTCTACTTTCATCCGCTTTGACTCCATGAAGGCAACGTTTAATCTCTGCTCAGTGTATTCCTGAAGGAGATCTTCTCTTGCCGCCAGCATTTTCAGGGGGTTTTTGGAGGCCTGAACCCGGCGCTTGGGCCTAACTGCCCGCTTGTGCTCGGCCACAGAAGACGTCACTCTGCGGATGGAAGCAGAGTCGCGGTCCCAGTCTGTGCCACCACCACACCTAGATGACCTGGGGGTCTCGGACTCCACAGTGTATTTCCTGATTTTGTTATGAGTCGTGCAACTCCTCCTCCCACCGCCACTCCCCTGACACGGAGTCATAGATTCTTGGAGATGGAAGAGGGATGCAAGCCCACTGAGTTCAAATCTCAGCCACGCCCGGACGCCCCACTCATGCCCCTTGGTCTCCGCCTGGGAGGGTGTGGAGTACTTCTGGGCAGCTCATGGCTCTGCTAGACAGCTCTAGGGTTTAGGGAGCTCTTCCCTCTCCTTACCGCGCCCATGTACACGTCCTAATTCTCGCTTTGGAATCATACACCCATGTCTACTTGTCCGTCTCCGGCAAGCCCTTCGGGAATTTGCAGACCACGGCTCCTTGACGTAATCCTCTTCGCTCAGACTAAACTTTCTCCCTATGCAATAGCTTTCGGTCCCCTTACTGACCCTCCATGACTAGCTTCCACTCAACTCACTGCCCCCCTCTGAGAAATAACCACTTTTTGGAAGAATATATTGAAATAAAATAGGCCCGCAACCATCTGTGACCACCCCACATTCTCACAACTCTTTGGGGTGGAAAACCAGACTAGGCGAGGTGAGCAGACTGAGCGAAGCGATCTCCCAACGGACTCCTGCTGCCACCCTCCACCTCCAGCTGCGCAGGCCTCTGTGCCCAAAAGGCGTCTTTACGTACCATGGTGTCATATGTGTGTGTCAATGTTTAAATTATGATATACAACTATTTAAACAGTGACATTGTGTCGGCGGAAGATTGAGAAATGGTTAAACCGCTATGTATGCAAATACCCAAAATACTATTTTGAAGTAGAAAATGGCAAAGGGCTCATTTTTTAAGGTAGGAAATTAAAACATGCAAACTGGAACAAATTGAGCAAACTGGAATATGCAACGAATTTATCCGGGGCAGCTTGTAGAAAATGATGATACGTCACTCTGACAATTTCGCAGTTAAGACCAGAAGGATGTGGTGGACTGCCGTGGGTGGAGCCTGTCTAGCGTGTCTCCCTCTGCTTCTGGTAATAGCATCTGGATTTTCCTTTGGGGAAACCACCTCATTGCGCCCCCACCGTGGCTCTAAAGGAGACCCAGAGACCCGCCTTTACCCAGTCAGCATCTTCTATCCCACTGGCCACAGTGACTGGTTTGGGGATGGACACGGGGCTCAAGTTGAAGCCAAGAAAATCAAACCTGGAACTTCTGCTTGGACTACTGGGAAGAGAAGCTACCAGTGCTGGGCTGGCCAGGGAGGCAGCCTTGTGATTCCAGAGCTGGGGTGTCCATCTGCCGCCAGGCCACTGCCTGACGGAGAGTGAGGCCAGCCCAAAGGAAAACAGCCAAGACAGACTGTGTTCTGAGGGGCCTCTAGAACCTGAGACCACATCTGCACTGTTCAGCGAGTGACCCAGTAAACCCCTCCGCACTGTTCAGCGACTGAGCCGGTAAACCCCTCCGCACTGTTCAGAGAGTGAGTCGGTTTAAAACCCCTCCGCACCGTTCAGAGAGTGAGTCGGTTTAAAAACCCTCCGCACCGTTCAGAGAGTGAGTCGGTTTAAAACCCCTCCGCACCGTTCAAAGAGTGAGTCGGTTTAAAAACCCTCCGCACTGTTCAGAGAGAGAGCCAGTAAACCCCTCCGCACTGTGCAGCGACTGAGCCGGTAAACCCCTACGCACTTTTCTTTTTGCTGAAATGAGTTCGAGTTGGGATCTTTTTCTTGGCACTTGGAATTGACGGACTCCTAATACCATAATCACTTTTCCTAGTTGGTTTAGTCATGTTCCCCTGGGAAGAGAAACCCTTAGACATCAATGAGAAAACCTGCAGATCTATTGATTTTATAAATGATTGGAAGCTAAGTAACATGCCTTACTGATTTTCTAGTTAGCTGTACTAATATGAGCCCATCTCATCCAAATATTTTGCAAAATTATGAGCAAGAATTCAATATGTCAAATGAAAGACAGGCGTTGAACTCTCTAAGTGGTATAAACCTAAAAATTGCAAAACAATATTCAAGTTATGTGAAAAATCCAGTGACGCCCTCTTTATGGCACAGGACAAGCATCTGTGGCCCACGCAGTCTGCCTGCATGCACATCTGCTCTGCATGTTTTATCTGCTGCGAGGCTCCGTGCCCCTGGCTCCTGCAACACCGTGCCCTGGCTCTAGAATACTAACACCCCTGTGATGGAGTTAGAAGGAGAAGGAGGCCACACTGGGGGAAGAGCCTCATGGATGTGCCCTGTGCAGGCGAAGGAAGCCCTTCTCAGTGGAGGAAAGATGGAGACCCAAATAACTCACTTGGGTGCATAAGGATCGAAAATGACATCGAAGTCCTCGTCCAGCTCCACAGGACTTCTCGGCATATTATAATCCACGCTGCGGTAAAATTTGGCAAAGGTTTCATCATCATCCGGCTTCATCACCTCCTTCACGGATTTGCCAGTGACAGTGAGCACCGTTTCTTGCATCCCACCAGCTGTCAACAAACAGCAAAAGATGTAAGAGTTTTATAAAAGCAAGGACTCCAATTATGCTTCACAATAGTTTAAAAATTCTACTTCCTCCTAAGTTCCAGGAATGGAAGAAATACGGTTGTGATATACAGGGTCCTGCAGTTGGTTCCCAGGCCCTTACTTAATCTCTGACGTAAGGACTTCCCACCTGAACAAATCTGCAGTAAAACGGGAGAGAGGGAGGCTGACCATACTGCACACATGAGCCCACTGAACGCTTCTGAACCTGCCTTTGCTTCTATTGAGGGTAGAAGAACCAGCCTCAGCCTCATTCTACATGAAGGGTTGGCAAACTTCTTCTGAAAAGGGCCAGCCAGTAAACATTTTAGGCTTTGCATGGGGAGGGGTGACATAGGGCCTGTGTTGCAACAACTCAGTTCTGCTGTCGTAATGCAAAAGCTATTGACAATAGTTCACAAATGGGCATGGATGTGTTTCAATAAAACTTTATTTACAAAAACAGAGCTGGTCATGGCGGCTCACGCTTATAATCTCAGCACTTTGGGAGGCTGAGGCTGGGGGATCGCTTGAGCCCAGGAATTCAAGACCAGCCTGAGCAACATAGTGGGAACCCATCTCTGTGAAAACAGAAAAAGAAAAAAAATTAGCCAGGCTTGGGGGCGAACACCCATAGTTGGAGCTACTCAGGAGGCTGAGGTGGGAGGATTGCTTGAGCCCAGGAGTTCAAGGCCGCAGTGAGCTATGATGGCACCACAGCACTCTAGCCTGGGTGACAGAGGAAGACACTGTCTCTAAAAACAAATAAAACAAACAACAACAAAAAACCAAAGCAGGTGGGCAGCTGGACTTGGCAGTGGCCATCGCTTGCTAACCCAAGGGCTAGATCACTTCTCCATGTGTGTAATAAATGCTTTGCTGATTGGCATTCCTTGCTTATCAAGTTTAGTGATTATATTATACTTTTATATTTCTGTTCAGTGGTGGTTGTATTATTTTCAAACATTTAGTGGTCACTGTCAATAGTAGGGGCTCCCAGTGCCTAGCATTTGATAAGTTTCCTGGATTGGACATTTTAATCAAGAGATAAAAGGCAATTTCTTCATATTGCTCTTTTATTTTGTGTATTTCTTTGACTTTTATATTAAAGTATTTATTTCAACATTCATTTGACATAATTTTCTTTTAGAAATCATTCGTGATTATAAGAAATAATGTCAGCTTTTACCTTATTGGAAACTGATAACATACAATTTAAAGTTCACCAGGCCCAAGATCATGTTTATTTTGCTGATGTATAATAATCTGCTTTTAGAGTTATTAGCAAAATCACTTAGTTCACAATTCTGATTGGATGGCATCCCAAGGGTTTAGATTCAAGAACAAATGTGTTATTGGGAGTCCCCAATTTAGTACGTGATCAAGTGAATCAGGGCTTGATAGTCTAATCAGTCTTGACCAAAACTTCATTTTTTGAAGATAACAACAAAGATAATGATTACAGTATGAATTAGTAAAGCCATAATAGAAAGAAAACAATTTAGCTGAGGAAGAAAAGCAATCAGAATTAGGATTTAGAGATTCTGAGAGCAAAGCCTTCTGGCTTCCAGTAGGTACCTGTGTTATTCAGCCTTCTTAGAAAGGTTTCCAGCCTGTCCAGCTTCAGGTCCCATTCTAACTGCGTATCTGGTCTGGCTTCGATATCTAGGCAAGCAGAAACTGTCAGTGAGACAGAATCACTAAGGCCTCTTCTGATCAGAAACTGCTTGGCATGGCCAGGGCCTTGGCGACTTACCTTCCATGGGTTTGGAAACGGGTGTGGTGCCTCTTGTTTTACCGCAAATGGGTGAGGCTACTGGGGTTATGGCAGTGGGTGACGCCAAACCTGCGGAACACACAGACGAGCTACTGAGCATCTCAGGGTCACTTCTGGAAATCCCTGGGACCCTGACGGATCTCCAGGAGTCCCAGGGTAGACGGCACAACATATAATAATTTACACACATGCAGGCACACACACACACACACACACACATTTCACAGGTACCGCGACTGTGAGACAACCAACTGCAAATGTAGACAGGATTTTATTATTTCCAAGGACTGTAGTGGCTGACAAGCCGATATTCCAAAATGAACGGTGGAGACGTGGGAAAATATATCCATGACACGTTAACTTGAGCAAATGCAGCTGTGAGTTCTGAGGCCCTTTGGAGATGGTGGGGGCAGCTGAGAGTGCATTAGTGCCATCTGCAGAATGAACTGTGTCACACTTGCCAGCAAGTGGCCACCGCACTGGAGCTCTCCTCTAGGCTGAGGGGAGGGAGGGCCAGTGGCTTTGGGGACATGACACAGACAGTAACCCAAGGAGGGCCAACCTTTCAGAAGAAACCACAGACCAAGGCAGGTCTGGACCGACTGTGAGTGTTGGAAGGTCCTGTCCATCTCCCGTGTGGGCAGAAACAGGAAATGCTTTCCCTCGTATATTTACAGAGAAGCAAGGTGGGAATCTTTAAAAGGGCAAGTGGTGAGAGACATATGAAAGGGAAAGGGAGGAATTCCAGCATGGAGAAAGTATCCAGCTGGAAGAAGAAAACTTAGTAAAGAGAAGGATGAGTATTGCTTCCCTAACCTAAGTGGAAGGCATTGGAAAGAAAACTGATTAGTGCATTTACAAAAAAACAAAATGAGATGTGAATGTTCTCTGTACTCATTTGTAATAAATGTGAAATCCTTAGATGACATTGCCACTTAGATGACAATGCATCCCTGGACGAACAACATCCAGAGAATATGCAAATCACTATCACGAGGAAAACCAAGTGAATGAACGATTCTGCTCCTTCCTCCTGTGAACAGGAGAAGTATTATAGCATAAAAATTTTAATTAAAAAAACCATTAAATGGTTTAAAACTCAAGTTTTAGTAATATTCTACAAGTACTTCTCATTATGTACATATATTTGATTGACGATGTCAATAAAAGTTTTAAAAGTTGTTTCAATTGCCAGAACTGCAAAGGGTTTATATCCATGAGAAAGTAAACTTTCTTGAAAGATGATAAAGATAAATAAAATCTGGTATCACAGGGTGGGGAGGGAAATCTTCACTCACTAGAAGGATGCTTAAGAGAAGAGACATCAGAGGAGTTCATTAGCACAGAGGCCGTTAACTCCGCAGCTAATAAACAGGACTGACTCTGAAGGCTGGTTTCCAAAGCAACCGGAGAAATCCATCCCTGTCCTGGCCGGTGCCGGGCAAATCCCGCTGCCATGGCTCCCCCTGCTGGCGGTTCAAGCAGCGGCACGATCCAAAAGAGCCCTTCTCCCAGCTAGAGATAAGGGTCTTTAGGCAATGAATGGCTCAGGGCATGGAGATGCAAATTACAAAATGTTAATACAAAACAAAGATCCCCCGTAGCTCTTTTCAATGAATTCTAGGTACAACAACCAGTCACCTACTCTATTCGGGAGCATTTTCACGTCTCTGTTACTCCAGATGTGGTTGGACTACTTGGCTTCCAGGAGAATCCTAGAATACCACGGGAACCTTGTGGAGTGCTAACCGTTACACAGAATCGAGGAATATAAAAAAGGGGAGAAAGTCCTAACGCGGCTAGCGGGAGAAGAGAGGTTTCTGGAGTAAGAGAATGAAGGTCAGGTCCCGGATGCCTTCTGGCAACGCGCTGAGAGGTGGTAACTCCTGGTGGCCTGATGTTCCCCGGAGATAGGAACCCAGGCTGTTGTGTAGGGGGTTATTTTATTCTGCAGTGAATGTAAATCGGATATCATATCACTGCAAATCAAAAAGAGCTAATGACTCAAGTGAAACATATAACCCAGGAGGTGATGGCAAATATTAGAAATATAAGAGACAGTTTTTTCATTAATTATAAAGTATAAGAAGATAATTTCCTGAGTGAGCCATATGGCACCTGTTAAATAAAGATCCCTGATATATTCAGGAAAATATGAAAGCGAACTCATCCACCGAGAAATGGGAACTGTTGCTTCTACAAACCTGAATAAGAGCAAATCTATATCCTCTGATGTCAATGTGGACAAGGGCAGTGGCATTTGGTAGTAAGAACCCACTTACAAATAAATTAGGATTTTTAAGATGGAAGAGGAAAAACAAAACCAAAGCAGAAAGTCATCAAGATGAAAGTCTGGGCTAGAAGTTGGAAAACCTGAGGTCTGGTTCAAGTTCTCAGTTCCAGTTCTACTTAGCCACTCCACACCTAAGGATGTGCTTCTGTTAAAGAAGGGTTGGGGCTCACGTTATCCAGTTCTGTGATCTGATGCAGAAAATTGGCAAATAATTTACTGTGAGAGTAAATTATCTTCTCTTATCTTTTCACAATTCCAAGATGAGGCTGAATAGATCTGTTGGAAGGGATTCCCCACTAAGATTTGAGATATTTACAATTCAGGGATTTCCCCTCCCTTCTTTTTGCAAACATTTATTATGTACCTATAATGAATTAGGTACTATTCATGAAAGTGTGGATCCCTAAAGGTTTTGAGAAAAAAGGAAAGCTAAGCCTATAAAGTTGATGACAAGATGTTAAGACAAAGTGAATGTGAAAATGTTTACCACTAAGTTGGGAGATCTGCTTTTAAATAATAGCTTAGAAAATGATTGTATGTGCATATAGGTGACAAAGGGACCCCAAATTTTAGCAATTTCCTGCAGGATATGAAACAAAACCCCAAACACTCCTGTGAAGACTTAAAGCTCTCAGGTGACTTTACTAAGTATTTCATATGTAAGTCAATTTCATAAATGTTTGAATACAGACATCAAATCAGTTCCAAGAGCTCAGCAGCAAAGAATGGACTGCAGCAGGGACATCCCACTGCCTAGGAACTGAGGACATCTTTTAGACATCTATTAAAGCATATCTGGAATTAGCTTTGGTCAGTCAGAGAAATCAGATTTGATGGAGAAGGACCCAGGAATTAATCTAAAAGGAAGAGGAGACAAACTTCTCTATTGTGAAAGGCTGACTTGGGGTGAGTGGTTGTCAGGTCACAAGAAAATGGAAACGATTTAAAAGTAATTATGGGAAAGGACCAAGATTGGCTAGCAGATCTGAATTTCTTTGAAACCTACGATTGCACTCAATTCTAAAGAGGTAAGTTTTGAAATAGTGACAAATTGAATTATGCATTTACATTGAAGATGACACTACTTATGAAGAAAAGATATTCAGTAGGACTATCTCACAGAACTTACTCAAAAAACATGTACAGAACGTCAGTAAATTTAAAACTTTTTAAACAAGCCTGGGCAGGGTGTCTCACGCCTGTAGTCCCAGCTACTTGGGAGACTGAGGCAGAAGGATCACTTAAACCCAGGAGTTTGAGACCAGCCTGGGCAACACAGTGACACCCCATTTATACATAAAAGTTTTAAAAAGCCAGGCATGGTGTTGCACACCTATAGTCCCAGCAACTAGAGAGGCTGAGGTGGGAAGATTGTTTCAGCCCATGAGTTTGAGGCTGCAGTGAGCCATAATTGAGCCACTGCACTCCAGCCTAGGCAACAGGGCAAGACCTTCCTTGTCTCTTAAAAAAAATAGAGACCATGGTTTCTTCTTTTAAATTGAGCTATCATGTACCACCATGCCCTCCATGGGTGAGTGTGCTCACATGTGTGCATTGTGCACACACCACACACACACAGACACACACACACACGCACTGACCTTTCTTCACCATCCTGCCAGCCACAGTGAACTGGGTTGAGTCGTTGGCTGCTCCTATGCCTCTCATCTTCCAGGCCTCCTCTCTCACAGAAATGAACTGCTTCCTCTCCTCAGTCGTCATTTGGCTCTCTCGACTTTCTGTGACCCGCTGTTCATAAATGTACAGAAGAGAAAACAGGAGAGAGAAATGACAGTGGTGTGGATCTCAGCCTGCAGCATTTCGTGAGTGAAAAAAGCAGGTAGACAGAGGAGTAAGTATATTGTCCAAAGATGTTCAAAAATGTTCTATCTGAAATGGGCTCGGCTTTCTTAGGTCCAGGTTGGGTGGGAGATCACCACTGGCAATACTGAAACTTTAGATGAACACCTTTGTCCTGTGACTTACTGGTTTGGGACACTGGAGCACCAAAACAATCCTTTGTAAACACAAACAATTAAAAATAGATTGTTTTCATGCCCTGGACTCTACAGGGTTTTAAAGTTTCTCTGTCTTAACCCAGCTAGTTAAACTCAGTTAACTGGGAGATTTTTATCCCTACATACTCACAAAGAAGACGATTGAAAACTTTATCCATGTGAACACACAAGGAACTTGCCCAGTTAGAGACAGGGAAGGCTAGTTAGGAATAAGGGGCAGGAGAAGGTTTTCTGGGACTCTGCTTGCTTTTTCCTGCAGCCATGATGTTCTGTGGGCAGGTAGGCAACCAGGAGAGCCCACGGAAGTGGCTTTAAGCCACAACACATCTGATGTTGAGGATGAACTATGCTAAGACATAACCTACACGCACGATAACATTTCTACTTAAAATGCCCTCAGCAGTTTCTAATTGGAAAGTTTCTGGAGAGATCTGCTTCTTCCATTTCCAAGCCTTTGGTGACGCTCATTAGGCTTGCGGTTGGGGATGTGGCAGGAGGGGAAGGGGAAGAAGCTACAGGAGACTCAAAGGGCATCAGGAAAGGAGAGGGGCTCAGGACAGGCCTGGGATGGGGAGAAGGGGCTGAGGAGGGAGGGAGAGGAGCAGAGATGGAGGCAGAGGACAGGGCTCACACCACTGAGTGATGTGTATTGGGGAGAAGACTGTACGTGGAGGTCGCGGGCGACACCAGGGCAGGAGGTCCTCAAACGCTGGCCGGCAGAGTTTGCTTTTCCTCTATCTTCAAGCTGTCCCTCCCTGCACCACAAGACCCCTGTCTATGGCGAGGCACAGGGCTGGGTGGGGAGCGGGGGAGAAGCACAGGAGCTGTGGAGCTAACGCCAAGGAAGGAAGAGTGGAAAGGTGCCCCCTCCAGAGCAGAAGGCACGTCCCTGGTTGTCACCTGCAGGTCTCCTCTGGAAGGGACTCTGGGGGCCGTTAATGGTCTCCTGACTTTGGCCTCTCACTTTCCCCTGTCTTTTGGACCCGAGGAAGGCCATTGCTGCTAGTGCATCTGCTTTCAAACTACATCTGAGCACTCCACACCTTCTTCTAGCAGGTTCCCCAGATTGCTGCTAGCGCATCCGCTTTCAAACTACTTCTGAGCACTACTCAACTTCTTCTAGCAGGTCCCCCAGCTTTTCTGCCTTCCTAAGGCATTTTCCTGGGCTAAGAAGTCACTGTGGATCGGTGTGATCCTAAGGCCTCACACTGACACAGGGTAGGACTTGGAGAGCCCCAAGTGAAGCCCATCATAGAGATTCCCTTCCCCGATGCCGTTTCTCCTCACTATGGAAAACCACTTCCCTTAACTGACCCACGAGAGAGAACTTCCTGATTCAGGAGGGACAGGCAGAGAGTGGAGATGGGGACAGTTCATTTTCTTAA